>NC_140580.1:639371217-640070687 GCF_964204655.1 Triturus cristatus | reverse complement strand
TAATCCTGCTCCATCCTCCTGTGCAATGATCATTTGGCTAAAAGCCATGGGAACCCTGAAATGCTCTTTAACCCTCAAATCCTCAGGACTAATGGCAAGCACCACTCACTGTTTCCCACCTGAAGGCATGTGCTTTGACCATCCTCAAAGGCTGTTTAACTGTTAACAATATGAGTGGTGCGTAGACATTATGTCAGAATCTAAAAGTTGCAGTTTCATGTTCTGGTGCAGTCCCAGATTATGTGGGTCCTACAGGAACTCCTTTGCCTCATGTGCGTGACCTAGGTACATAGTCCAGCTCACTTGAGGTACTTGCATGTGACTCAAGACAAACTAGCACTGACTGAATGTGAAGCTGCTGGCTGAGTCTTGCCACTAAGGGTGTAAGAAGCATGTCTATAGCAATAATGCTCCCACTGATATAAAGTGTGTGTGCATGCCCTGTCAAAATGACCCCCAAGACGGTTATTTGTTGGTGCTTGTCCTCACTATTATACACTGAGGTACAACTTCTGATGGTGTGTCCTTAAGTATTGGATGCCCCTAAACCCTGCTTGACTAAATTGTGTGATCTTAGGCAATTGTCTGAATTTTTACTTGTACCTTCATTTGACATAAGGGCACCTTTAAATACACGTGGTAATATATCCACTGTATAAAACCTTCTCTTGTGTCTGAACTGTTGGGCTATAATGTTGTTCATCTATCCTAATCAACCCAGAGGGTTGCTGCTTGATGCAGTAATGCTGTCACCAGGTGCCTTCTTTGGAACCTGGAAAGGGCAGCAAATGTGCCCTACCTTGTGTGCACTACAACGCCTATAAGGACTTAGCGATGTGAGATTGTTGACCCATATGAGGAAATGACAATATGGATCTTCAATATCCTAGTAATAAATTGGGGTGGATTTAATACCAGTGCTGGGGCGAACTGGTGGGGTGCTGAGGACCTACTTTCAACTAATCTACCCTTGCTCTGTCTGGGTTTCCTAAGCACCAGTTTCACCCACCAGTAATTCCCCCTTGGAATTAACAGAATTGACATATCAACGGTTAGGTTCAGCTCAACTTTTACCATCAAACTATGCAGCCCTTTTGCCTGTAATTGAAAAGGAGTTAATAACTTTGGCGGTCTTTAATTTCTTGAAATTAAAATAAAGGTCTGAAACCAGTCCTCCCACCTATCCTGATCACAAATCAGAACCCAAACTAGGAGCAGAGATTACAGGCCTTTGTGCTGGGCCCACCTGGCCACAGCGATGTTGCTCTGTTATCTACATTAAGTAACAAGGTAGGCCAGCTGTTTTCTTCAGATGTTGTCGTAGGGGAGCGGAACAACAAAATGTGCGACCTTGCTGCAAACATCTGGAATGGCATGCCAACAAACTAACCATCTCCAGAAAAGAGAGCCACACAGCCAGTCCTCGGCCTGATTAATAAACCAGGTTAAGTTTATGATGTTGCATGGTATAAAAAATCCCATCTCTCTGCGCATTGCCTGCAACAAATTCCCATGCATCACCCAAATCAGTTAAACCAGACGCAAGTAGCATTCAAGGCTAAGCCCGCAAAGAAATCACCTTCCCATGCGAGTAGACCAAGCATCCCTCGCTCCATCAGCCATCTATAATAAGTCATCTTGAAGTTACATCACAGTCACCAAACTCCCAAAAATTACAACTTTCTGACAGTGTTACTCCAGTGCGTGCACCCAGAATGTGGGCCACCACCACAGGGCGGCTATGTGTGCACTTCCTACATGACAGCTAAGAGGCACTCACAATCTTCAGTGGAAGACCGGATACTATCATGGCCTAATGAGGTTCCCTCCGCAAACGGACCCGACCTCTCTAGCTCACCTTGTAGCATACTCATACAAGCTCCGTCTAATGAACACCTCATTGAGGTTGCAGTGGGTTGCAAATAAAACGTGGTAGCTAGAATAAAGCAAGTTCAATAAGTCACCAAATGGCTCATTTTATCCTAAATGTAGTATACCCTACACCAATAATCATGCTCGGAATTCTGTAGCTCGACTAATCAATCCCTTGTGCGCTCTTTAGATGCTGTTACTAGGCACGGGGAGTTAAAGTGATTTTCCCACAATCAGAGGAAGTTGAGCCGAAGCCGAGGCTTGAACCGGGGTCCCCAGCTCTGAAATTGGCACCCCTGGCCGACCGCCACATCATCTCTTCTCCCAGCATGCCTTCTCCAAAGCTCATCAAGAGCACCCTTTCAGAGTGCCTATCAAGCTTGCAGGTCTCCAGCCAACCTCATTGGGAAAGAGGCATAAACATATCCCTTGACACTGGACCCTTAAAACGTTCATGGGATCGAAAGTTTCCACAACTCTATCAAAACCTGGATGGCAGGCCTCCCTACCGCCAAACAGTGTGCTGCCCACTACAATGAAATGGCAAAATGGATGGATGCAAGGTGCCCAGCTGGCGGAATCCACCACCACGGGATGCCAGTCTATCCATGCCCCACCCTGATGTCGCCCACCTCCCGATGATCCTGTGCAATGGCACCGCCCAGCAGCGCCTGCCCCGCAAGCTGACCAGGGCCACAGCAGCCAGCCAAAATTTGGGAAGGGGGGTGCCCGACAGGGCTACAGGCCACTTAACATGCTGCTCACAGTTCCCCCACTGTCAAAACACACCATAGTTCTGCCGTGCAGGAGGCCAGAGCAGCCGACTGGGCTGTCATGACTGCACACCCCACATGCCATGTCAAGAGCCAAGGCCACTTCTCTAGCACCACTCCTTCAAAAGCAATGGGCCGGAGCAGCCGAAGAGGCAACTGCACGCCCCACGAGCCACGGCATAGAACTATAAAGCAAAACTTGCGGCACACCGCTGCCGACGGTCAAAGCCAAAGGACAGGAGGGGGAGACACTAGGAGATGGGGGCTGATAATGACCACCCACTAACCAAATCAAAAGCCGACACACTCTGCCAGGCTCCCTCAGGGCTGGAACCGGCCAGGTGTCACACTTCTGAGTGCAAATCAGCCTGGATGCATGAGGTCAATGCACTCTGAGTGAAGTAGTAACATTAGCAGTATAGTGTAATTTTATACATTCTAAAAAGGAGACCTTAGAGGGGCCCATGACAACAATTGGTAAAACTTTTCATTGGAGTTCCACTCCTGGGCAATGAGCATGCGGCTCGAATTGTTTCGCCCCATCACACCTGGCCTAGTGTGACCATTGCTGCCCGGACGAGGGAACCGTTGACCATAAATTACCCGCCAGTAAACTGCAGGGCCCAGACTCACCCACCACGCTGCTCGCTTGTTCCCCAGAAGCCGTATCACACCACAAACCGAATCACACCACGAACCGCCAGACTGGAGCCTGAAACAACTGGCCCGAGGAGGATGAGTCAGGGGCTGGCTGCACACAAGGTGTGCCTGCGTTGAACTTATCTCAGTGTACCCGAATGCGGCACTACACCGCGACAAATTAACACCATGCCCGGAAAGTCACAGCCTCCTCGGCACTTCAGGCAGACCCCCCTTGCTATGCAGATGCGGTAAAACAGCAGCAGCCGCCGATGACCACCCCACCGCTGGGGGCAAGGTAAGTGCCCTTGATAGGGAACCACCAAAGCAAAAAGAGCAACCCAACCCCAGTGCCCCTCCACCAGCCGTGAGCAGCAGTGACAACCATTATTGCCTGACCCACAAGCGGACCATGGGCAGAGCTGCCAACCTGCAACCATCACCCAGATGATGACCACCACAGGCGTGACAGGACAGCATATCCAGCGGGGAACACAGAGGATATGCAGTGGGTGGGGGCAGGTATAAATACTTGTCCCCAGCCCGCTGCGCACTGGAAATGAAGCGGTCAAGGTGCTGGACCTAGGAGGGACTCCCAAGGAGGGGGTCCCAGCGACAGGGAGCAGGGATGTGCCTAATGCAGCACTAAGAGGGCCGCCCTCCCTTTGCCCACTGCGTGCGCAACAGGCAGCCGCATTCTCAGTCAGAGGCAAGCTCTTGAGAGGGGAGAGACGTAGGTTCTCGTTTTAAGCAGACAACAGGTTTGTGGGCTAAAAGCATATTGAGATGAATTTTAGGTCGAGAGGCGAGTGCAGAAAAAAAGAAAACATCAGTGAACAACAGACACGCCGACTAAGAAGGCTGTGAATGGACACTCCAGGAGATACTTGGATACATGTTACTCTTTGGAAACATTCAACACATTTCAGTCACATAAATCAATTTCCTCATCTCTTGCTACCTGCGAAAGTATAAGACTAGGAAACTCCTGTTCATCAATTTGGATAGTTTGCCTTGCACCCAATCCTGCTTCCTAATGTTGTACTCCTTTCCTTTCTACTCCAAGCCATCTCACCAACCCCCCTTCAAGTAATTGTTTTAGAGCTTTGCCCAAGCCTACCTTCCTCCATTAAACCAATGAAGTCCTTGCTGTACAATTGTGTTTGGTAGCCCAATACACGTACAACAGACTTTTTAAACAATTTCCTTCCAACCTACCTGATAACGCTGTAATAGCACCAGTATTTCAAAACTCTGTTCCAGCTCTCCACCTGAACCTTGACATTTCTGCATGCAAGAGGACTTTATGTTAAAGGAAGTGGCCAGATTAGGGTCACCCGGGTCACTAATGACCACCTCTCAGCCTTCCATATACACTCAGAGCGGATCCCAGTCGCTAAGAGTGCTGCAGAGGGACTAAAATCAACAAGCAAAAAGATACATTATGTACATCTCGCAACTGGGCTGACACCCACAGTGGAATTTTCCAAGCAGATGCAGCTGGACAGTGAAATACAAAAAAATAAGTTTTGATTCTCATATCTCCCACCACCTAGTACAAACCAAGGTTGTTTCACCCTGTACCCGCCATCAGACAATTGGGAGAGGGCCTCTATCTAGTGACAAAGGTATGCAGTAAGATGAACATTCTATTCATTTGTGAAGCAAAACCGAATATTGCAGAAACAAAACATAACAGAGGCCTTTTCTCAGAAATAGCAAAGGATTGGTTTCATTTGTGGTTCAAAATGGCGTCTGACTATAAAATGGTGCTGCGAATGCTAACTTTACATAAGCAATGCACAAACACGAATATTTCTATTCTAACAGACCCCCCTTTTAGAATGAGCTAAACATTTTCTGACAACAGCAAGGAGAGCATAAAACCAAGAAAACCGGAATCTTAGGAACATTCCATGGTCTCTGTATTGGGAAAGGAGACTGTAAGGAGGGAAGACATCTCGAAAACGCCCTCATCTATATTCATGAGTTCTTCTATTTCTTTCTGCACCATAATGGCAGCATTGGTATCATGAGTCGATATTTTAATAAGAGCAACAGAAGGGAAGGCACTGAAAAAGGGCACAACAAAGCACCAATATCACAATTATGTAAATCACTTTTTCAAGAATCCAGCCCCAACTACCGAAAAGAGACCAACTCCAATTCCCACTTACCATTCCCTTGACATTCTCAAGGATGTCTAATATGTGTTTGGTAATATTTCTTTCCATATTTTTGATTCTGACTACACACTGGTCTCCCACTACCAAGCATACACCACCACACTTGGCTAAGAAGAATTCAACCAATTATCTAGTCTGTTCGGAATATATCTGCATGCTTTCCAACTGAGTGGTGATGTCGCATAAAGCTGCCATGGTAGTATTAGATAATATTTGTAACTTGCACCCAAATATTCTCTGTCTTTCTCACCCCGAGCCATGGCGGTACCACCCAAAGTAAAAATAGAAGAAAGGATGTATCCAAAAGTGATCCCTTTGCTATAATTATTGACCTCTATATCGGTCACTCCCTCACAGAATTCCTTGGTCAAACTCCTCTTAACCCAACGGACATTGGGCTTAGCGTATTTACAGGGCACACCTAAGGGCAACACCATCCCAAGAGCGACATCGTCTGTAGCATATTGAACGTTAGAATAAGTAGACAAAAAGTAAAACCCTGGGTGTGCATAAATCAGTCCTTCATAATCTACTGCAGCATATCTGGTGTTAATTCCAAACGTACTCACATCTTTGTCATTCACCAGGGGCACTGTATTCTTGTACAGCACTATTCCAGAACAATTCATATGAAAGAAGTGTCCATACTATTCACAATAGGGCAACAAGCAGGATAATTACCAGCCTCCCGGGTAACTATCAATTTCTTATAATACCAACCCACCAGTGTGACATTTCGTTATTTCATGTAAAAGTTGTCGCAATCTGTGTTGTTATCACACCCTGGATAACCCACCCCCAGTGGCTTTTTATAATATAAACAGGGACCTGGATGGCCAAAACCAAAAACTCCCTTTACTTCTGTAAATTTCGGTTTAAGTGTAATTCACAAGGGACAATGGATATGCAGTCCATAAACTACGGACTCAGTGGAGTAACAAGCGGTCCCTTCTCCAAAGAATCTCTTGTGTGTATCTAGAAACACATTATTCGGGCTGTTCTCTTCTTTCTTGTTGGGGAAATAACTTTAACCTTGGTACTTAAAGGCACATCCTGATCATTTTCCAAAACCCATGACACTGCACACAATATTATTAGCAGTAAAACCACAAGAGCAACACATGTTATTTTCTGTTTGCGGGTCCACACCATATTATACTCGGCAACAAGAATCACTGGTTGCTCTTCCTCAGCAAACTGTCTGCTAAAAGGATGCATAATGTCTGATCGAGAAAGGATCAACATTTAGGAAGAATATATAAGTTTCCAGTGTCCGTCAGAGCCTCACTGGTACAGGCTCCTATTATCCATCAATACTTTGGCGCTCTTGAGCACCGGTGGCGGAGATTGCTCTGTCCTAAGCTTGTATCCCACGTTGATCAGGATGGTATACCTTCAGGGTATACTTCGGTCTTCCCTATCTAATGTTCAAACAACTAAAATGAAGTACACAGAAATCCCTCACTAATCTCAACAAATGCTGTTGGTACTAGGCTTTGGTACAACCTGTCTTACGCAGTCCATCCCTAATCTCTTTTGTCCTTAGACGCAGTCTCCCTCAGCCGAGGGTGCACATTGTACCTAGTAGCCCCAGGCACTGCATGATCAGTGAACAAAGGCTCTTGGAAAGCTCATATTTCTGGAGGAACAGCCTCGTACAACACATCTGTATTCTCCTTATCCGTCAACGTCCACACTAGCTGGGCATCGCTGAATGGGACAAACCAAGACACCTGCTCGCACTCTGAGGCCCCAATGCCATCCTTAACCCACTGAACGTAGGGTAGAGGTAAAAGAACCCTCCGTCAGTGGGTTGCATGAACCCAGTTCTTACAGCCAGCAACTTTCACCGCAGTACGTGTCACCAATAAAAGTTGTTCAGGCCCCTCCCAACTCGGCTCCAAACCTTTCTTCCTCTGAAAGTTACGCAATAGGACGTAGTCACCAGGCTGGATATCGTGACCAGGTCCCTCCGGTGTAGAAGGTAGGGACTCATGCACCTGTTGTTGAATAGAACGTAAATTCTCTGTTAACTGGCCAAGATAATCAAGCAACACAGGGTACTCAATATTGGAAAATGTACAAGGATGCAGGACACCCCAGACATTTGCCAGGCGCCCAAACAAAACCTCGTAAGGAGACAATCCTGTCCTAGAATGAGCTGTCGTTCTTGTCAACAAAAGAGCTAACGGTAAAACATCTGGCCACTTTAGCCCTGTACTCCATTGTAGTTTTGCCAGTTTCAGTTTGAGAGTACCATTGTACTTTTCAACCAAACCTGCTGACTGTGGATGATTAGCAGCATGAAATTTCTGCTTCACATGAAGACCCTCACAAATTAATTGAATCACTTTTGCATTAAAATGACTTCCGTTGTCACTCCAGATAACTCAGGGCAAGCCGAAACGAGGAAAGAACTCCTTCAGGAGTAATGGCTGTAATGGCTGGATTGTCTTTGGTGGGGTAAGCCTCAACCAATTCACTGAATGCACATACAACCACCAGAACATACTTCAGATTATTGCATCTCTCCAATTCAATATAGTCCATTTGAAGGACTTCAAAAGGAAAAGCGGGGTGGTGCAAAATTACCAGGTGGTGAAGGGGTATGCATTATGCAGACCATGCAATATTTCACCAAATGTGCGGCTGTCTTAGAGATATTGTCATTCTGCCATTCAGGGTCTAACAATTTACAAATGCCTTTGGCACTGATATGAGCTGGACCATGCACCATAGTCACCATGAGGAGGACATATGCATCGGGCAACATCCCTGATTTATCAATCCAACATCCTCAACATCATTTAACTGTGCTGTGCTTTCCTGCCAATCCACTAATTCTTCCATTGTGGTAACACTTTGTATCTCCTTTACATTACACTCTCAAGGGTATTCTCAAACATGACAACTTCAGGGATCCACCTAGCTGGACCTGCTACAAAACATGCGTTTCATCTTTGTTCGGGCTGTTTCCTTAGCTTTCTGATCTGCAAAAGCATTTCCTCCACCCACTTCATCAGTAACCATCTTGTGGCCACTACACTTGATTATGGCCAACTTCTTGCGAGTGTCCAAGCAGACAAAAGCCTCAATATGAGGTGCCCATTCTGAATCTTGGTGCCATGAGAAGTAAGGAACCCTCTTTCTGCCAAGAGTCGCCCAAAATGATGCGCAACCCGGAAGGCTTACTGGCTGTTAGTATATATGTTGACAACCAGTCCCTCACTCAATTCGCAAGCTCGAATAAGAGCAACGAGCTCAGCAGATTGAGCTGACTGATAGAGGATCCTTGATGTCTCTACCATTGTGTGTAGCGTAGTGACAGCATAAGCTGCCGTTTGGTGCCATCTGGTAATTTAAAACAAGGGCCATTGATGTACTGTTCTCTTTAGGGTCAGATAAGGGAACATCAGTCAGGTCTACCCGTTCCTTCGTCTCTTCTTCCGTTCGGTAGAAACAATCATGATTATCGACTGCATTGTTATCAGAAGGGAGGGGTAGTAACGTGGCTGGATTCAGATTAGCACATTTTTTAATTGTAATGTGTTTAGCAAACAATGTCCATTCATAGCCGTTAAGACATGCACATTTGAGGTGCTGTGTCTTTGTCTTATTCAAAAGTGTATCCACAGCATGGTGTACCATAACTATGAGGTCAGTATCAAGCACAAGACCAGCCGATTGTCGCATTGAAGCGGCCACAGCCGCGACTGCTCTGAGACAACTCGGGATGGCCCTTGCGAAGGGATCAAGCACAGCAGAGAAATAGTTACGCCACCGTTGCTTATCCCCAAATTGTTGTGTTAGGACAGAAAGAGCGCAAGCAGCCATCTCGTGGACATAGAGCACAAACTGCTTGCCATAGTTAAGTGTAACAAGCACTGGAGTCAAACAAAGCTTAGTTTCAGTTGGTCAAAAGACTGCTGACATTCAGGCATCCAAGGCAAAGGCTCATGCAATTCTTTCATTGGTAATGCTAGCAAAAGTTTGATTAGTAGTTTGGGATCCACTGGCGACAGTAGGAAGTGATACCTATAAACGCGCATACATCTTTTTGAGTTTGTGGAATGGGCATTATAATAATAGTACTGATGTGCTCAGTGGTCAACCTACTACCCTCCTTTGACAGTAGGTGACCTCAGTAGATGACCTCCTGTCGACAATACTGACATTTAGAAAGAGAAACCTTATGTCCATGATGAGCCAAAGGCAATAACAATTTACCTGTACTGTCTCTACAACCCTGTTCCATATCAGAAGCTATGAGTAAATCATCAACATATTGCACCAATACATTAACTGGGGGAAGTGACAAGGAATAGAACTGACCTTTTAATGCTTGACTATAAATACTAGGACTTTCCGTATAGCCCTGAGGATTGCTACAAAATCTAAAGCTCTTACCAGCCAGTGTGAACCCAAACAAATATCTACTGTTTGGATGGATAGAAATACTTAAGAAAGCATTTTTCAAATCAATAACAGAGAGAAATTTAGCGTTGACAGGAATCATCGTCAAAGCACAGTAATATCAGGAACCACAGTGAACTGTGGAACCACTAATTTATTAACTTTGCGCAAATCAATCACAAAACGATAAACATCATTAGAGTCCTCAGAGGAACCTGAGGGTGCCCTTTTAATAATCGGAGGAATAGCACTATTACAAATATTGCCAAACGTTTCCTCAACTACTCCCTATTGTATTAAATCCTGAATAATATTAAGAAGAGTCCGTTCCCCTGCCTACGGTATCTTACACTGAGGAATACAAGGCAAAACAGAATTCTCTTTGACTTGTATAGAAACTGGTGGTATATGCAGCAGTCCTACGGCCGTGTCACCTGTGGCCCATAGAGTGGGTTGGACATCAGCAAATTCAGCTGGAAGACATGCATCCTGAGACAAACACTGCTTAATAGTCACACCGGGACCCATCATGATATAGACACCCGCAGGAGAGCAATAAATTGTAGCATACAACTTTTTCAACAAATCCAAACCCATCAGATTCCTACCACAGTTAGATGTCAACAAAAATGGAGACTCCACAGTAAAAGGACCAACAGTCAATGCACGGGGGCGGGAAATGGGGCTTACAACCGGTACACCTGAAAAACCTACCAAAACATTATTGTGGCCATACATGACTGCCCCAGAAATGAGAAACTTAACTTTTTGTCGCACCTGTTTCCACCAAAAATTCTTAGTTGAGCCTTGCAAATCTGCTGTGACATAAGGACCACGCTGATCTACAGGTATCAGAACTGGTCCCTCTCCCTGTCCTTGGCTGTCCTAGCTATAGGACATACCTATTGCCTCATCCATATCCTAATCATCACGAGAGTCATCAAAGTAAATATTATCAGAACGACCCTGTGAAGCAGTAGCATTCAGAGCTCTCGCTGTCCCACAACCTCTCCCATCAGAACTGTGTCCCCTAGGAGCTGCAACTTTCTGTAAAAGCACAGGGAATTGGCTGAGCCAATGACCCTCCTCCTTACAATACGCACATTGATTTGGCCCTAAAGGTGTGGTTGAAGACTCTCTACTGGTACGTGGAAGCTGTCTAGAAGGACCACCACATCCTAAATGCTTGCTGCAACAACACCTTTGTCATTAAATCCTTGTGTTTCTTACCAGTCCTATCCTTTTCCTCCTGATCTCGATGTTCACATTACTGAGCCATATTCAAAATAACAGAGGGGGAAGAGTTGGACCAAGTAGTCTCAGACACCTGTAAAGGAGTCGCAATTTCAGGAAGAAAATCAGAAACAAATCTGTAGACAAACAATTGAACTCCAAAAACTTATCTTCAAACGGGTAAAGAAATCAGACATGCCTTCATCCTTCTTCTGTCGGCAAGCCGTTCATTTATCCCAGCTTACCTTCTTGGGCGGAATAAGGGAATGCATATATGTAATAATGCGGCCTGGCACAACTAATATCTCAGCTCGGGGTTTATCACCTGGCTTCCTTTCCTGATCCCATCCTTTAATCACATCCCATGTAACACCCAACTCAGCGATATGGTCTTGAGTATGAACCTGTCTCCAAACATCAACCGGAACAAGAAGACCAAAGAACATTTCAATATCAGCAAGAGTCATTACAGTAGAAGAGGCAGCCTCTGTCAATTCTTTATAATAGGCTGTAGGATTCTTCCTCGGATCAGGCAAATGGGCTTTAAGGGCCAGAACCTCATTTCTTTTTCATGGAGTATCAACCCATTGTTCCCGAAAATGGGCTGCTACAGCCGGTCTAGTAAAATTTCCACGCTGGTCTGTTATCGCAGGTATTTCTGGCTGATATATAGGATGGACCTCCCGCATCGGAAACTGAGATACTGGAGTAGGGCTCCTCTCATGTAATCTACCCCTGTAAGCAACTAGACTTGTAACATTCGCAAATACTTGGCCTGGCTCCAAGTCAGCAGCATACACACGATCTCTAATATCAAATAAAATCCGAGGCGCTTCAGTCCCAATATGTTGTTGACAAAGACTAATCAATGTAGCAGACATATGCTTTATACATTTGCTGTATAAAAGATTCAAAATCTCACGTGACTTCCCAAACATCCTCCACGCGATAAACCGCATTACGGGCCCACCAAGCAGCCTGGGCAGCTATTGCTTGTTTCTCTTCATCCCCCACCCCAGATTGCACTAACGGGGCTATTCGCTCCTTGAATTTCGTCCAATCTCTATCATCAAATCTGCGTACTGGCGGGTCAACATTCAAAGGTGTCGTAGGATGAAAAACCATGGAAGGAGAAACAACAGAAGTGACAGGTACAATTGTGTCATTGTGAGGAGAGAGAACAGAGGATACAGGAGTCAAAACAGCAAATGTGCTGAGGGTCACAGTTGCCAAAGACAGCGAGGGTAAAGAAGGAGCAGGAGGTGCTGTAGTGTGGAAATATGGATTTTTCTGGTCAGTTATGTCCCCTATCTTGGACCCCAACGGTTCTATGTGCATGTTACAAGTACATGTATGTTCCCTCCAGTTCCAGTTATGAAGACGCAAATACATGTGCGTCCACCGTTAACGTGTCCTCTGTCAGATCCGCCATGAATAGGCCAGATATTCCATTCCTAAGTACGAAAGGCCACCGCCTTTATATGGTTCACTTATGCCATTTATACAGTCCAGGCAAGTAGGCCCTGATTCTGTCATCAAGCTTTTCTTGCTTTCTGTCTCTGAAGCTCCAGTCCGAGCCTGCATCTGTGACCATGAACTTTGTCTCATCCTCTGCGCGGCTCACGAAGCCTGACATCAGCCTGCTGCCTGCCAAAAACTGTATTTCACCTTCGAAAATTATCTGCTCCGCTCCCTGCCCAATGCATTCCTGTCTAGTAGCTTAAGTAAACATTCTGCCAGCTACCGAGAAAAGGCCCGGCTTCTCTGTCTTCATGCAAGTAATTCATAGCCCTGTTACTATGGAAGATTCCGCCCTCGCATCTAGTATAGACACTTAGACGCTTGTACAAGCACTAATAGTCAGTATAGTCAGTATAGAATAAGATTCTACTCGAAGAGACCTCTCTTTTGGATAACTTAGTTCTTCAAACATAGGATGTTAGATATGATTTGGGATTAGGTTGACTTGACCCTCCAGACTTCTGTCGCCACATGTAGAGCTAAAATGTCAAGTCCCCTTCACCCCCTAGTTGCACGTCAATTACACGTCATACTGCTGCGCGCGCATTTCTGTCAAGTATTTCTGCTGACATTACGAAATTCTTTCATGTAACCACCCTCTTATGACATCACATCTGATGACATTCTCTAAACACACCCAATTACGCCTATCTTTGCCACGTATGAATATATTATCTCCACTATCAATTGTTACGCCTCTTGTATTTGCTTCACTGTAATGCTTATTGTATAAAAGTAATTGATTGTCAATAACGTATGTACTTCACTTCCTGAACCTTCGTGGTGATGGAACCTGGAGCAACCGATTATAATCGACCATTGGAATAAAGCCCATTCCGAACCTCTAATACCACGGATTCTGCCTCTTATTTACTGAGCTATTTTATTATGTTTCTGTATCAAATTAAGTCCCGGTAATTAAATTATTTACCACATGAATGGCGCCCGAACAGGGACACTTTCTCATCTCACGCGCCGGCGGTGCGTTGCAGGCCCGGTCTCCTGCCACAGCTGGACGGACAACAACGCGTACCAGCAGGATTTCCTGTATCTCCCTCCGGTCAAGCGGGGGCGACTGAGGCTGCGATCAACACCCAGACGAGGCGGTGAGAAGTGCGAAGTATCCCGACCAGAGCCTAGCTGAGAGAGCAAGATCCGAGGTATACAGAGGCCCACCAGTTTCCGAAGTCCCAAGTCGAGTCCAGTGTCCGAAGTGTTCGAGTCGAGTCCAGTCCGGTTCAAGTTCAGTTCAGTTTCCGAGGCCTTCCGTTCCGAGCTACCCGGTGAGTACCATTACTGGGGAGGCGTTCTGGCGTGCACATAAGTTGTGCCGGTCCAGACGGGTTTGGGTACACAAATCCGGTCTGCACTGTTTCAGCAGTGTATCTGTACTGTTTAGCAGTATATCTAGTATATCAAGTATATAAGTTCAGAATAAGTCAGTTAATGTCGAGTATTATGTTTTAGTGATTAAGTTTTTCTTAGATCATCGTCATCATCACCGCTGCTCATTTTAAATGTTAAATGTTAAATGTATTGATACGTCCTGCATATTGTGGTGTGAATGACTGTTCATTATTGTGTTTTATTGTATTAAGTTTGTTCAAGATCAAGTAGCAGACCAGTTCTCAATATGCCGCTCTTTTCGAAACTAAGACAGATCACAACTAGAAAAGGGGTACTCGAAGAAGCTGTTCCCATTCCTCCTAGGGACACTCCAGGGTACTTCATGTATCATAAACATGGCCTAGACGCCATATTGTTTCTCGATTTATGGGTAGACTACACTAAGGAATTACCAGAAAGTCAGAGGTGGCCCGCAGCAGGGACCTGGGATGCAGAGTGCATCGTGAAAGTAGAGGAAGAATTATGGAAAAAGAAAGCTAGACAATCACAGAAAGACGCCATTGAATTATGGCGTAAAGAATCGTATAGACGTACAGAAAAAGCACGTAGACAGGAAGAGAAGAGTAAAGAGAATTCAAATAAAGTTCAAGAAAATCTATTAAGTGAAGAAGGTGCACGAGTGAAATCAGAACAAGTAGACAGACAAAGAAATGCCCTTATGAATGGTATGTATCCCCTTCTGGCTGAAGGATTACCTAAGGCTATTCCAGGGATACCAAAAGACTTGCAGAAAGATCCGTAAAGAAATAGAACGCCTACATGAAGAAAGATTAACGGTAGACCAGTTTGAACAAAACGAGGAGGAAGAAGGATCAGGACCGTCCACAGGACAGTCAGAAACCATAGCCTATGTAGGTAGAGGAAAATCTTGTAATAGTACTAGATGTCTTACTGGTCCGATACGTCCGATATGTCTAGAAAATAACAGGAATTTTCAAACGCCAATAATAAATATAAGGTCTAACGAGCATTCATTCCAAGCCGCTGACAAATTACTGCGAGAACGAAGGGGTTATCATTTTCTCGATTCTATGGATGAACAAGAATTAGCTAGGTCAGCCGTTCATTGGATTGACAGTCCCGGAATGTATGGTGATAATACAGTAGCACACACATTTTTAAATCTCACCCCAGATGAACAGCGTTTAGCTGGGATTTATATGATTCAACAACTTCTTATACTATATAAAAGCCAACATTCAGATCCTGGTCCCTTACCTGATATATTGACTGAATTACTCACGAATAAATGGAGAGGTCCAGGTACTAAGCTAATTAAAGAAATACTAGAATCAAGAAAGCAGTACATTCTTTTTATATGCCCAGAACATGTCTCACTGCCCAGTAAGGAAAGAACCACGTATTACATGGACAGACAGAACCCCTTACGAGAAGTGCACCCAATAAAGGGCGAGGACAATCAGTTTAAACGTGTATATGTATATACGCCCATATCAAAAATAGAATTGTTAGAAATGAAGAAAGTGGTACCCAGTCATGACAAAGACCCAGCGGGTTTCCACCGAGAAATTAAAGATATGTTACTCATGGGAGAGTATACCTATCCCGACATTCTGACAATATTAAAGGTATTAATGCCTGCTGGCATTTATGAAAAGCTCAAGGAAAAAGAGTGGGAGGTAGGAGACCAAAAGATAGAGTGGACAGCATTAGAAAATGAAGAAAGGGCCCGAGGTCCAGGTTCGGGGCTTGGGGACAAAACTAAAGCACTGCCAGGTTTACTAGTACAGGTACTGCCACGTTTATTAACCACGAAAAAGGAAGACTGGGGTGCAATATCAGCCTGTAAACAAAAGCAAGATGAAGACACTAGTGATTTCTATGCCCGATTCGAAAAATGTTTTGGTATAAATAGTGGTATAAAAGCAAGTAGCGAGTCATACCCACATCTGTTTGTGACAAAATTAGTTGAAAATTCCTTGCCCCAAGTGAAGAATAGAGTATTAAAATTCGAGAGTACCTGGCAAGGTAACACTCCATCACAAATGTTACAAATGTTACAGTATCATCACAATAGAATTAGAGAGGAACAAGATCATGAACAAAGACGCATGAAAGACACGAAAATGAAAATGCTAGTCTCCCAGACAGTTCCAGCTGAAGGACATAAAAAGGGTACGACACATTCTGGCGATTTAGCAGGACCTGTAAAAGGGACATGCAACTATTGTAAACAACTAGGTCATCATGTACACGATTGTCCAGTCCTGAAGCGTAATATCGCCACGGGTATTACAAAAGAAAGACCACGGCCACTTAGACAGGATCAGAATGAACAAGGAGCCTTGCAGCATGCACAGTCCATGCCAGCTCCACAACAGACTATACAGTTTGTGCCAGCTGCACCAGCGCTGCCTGTTGCTGCCACGCAAACCACGACACGACAACTGTACCAGACCGCACAGTATGACTATCCTGATTATCAACGATATGCATGAACCAGCCTAGAGAGGGAAGTTGACTTACCCCTTATCGAGATCCCTGTAGATCAAGAAGGACCTTATGTACATAGTGAATTATTAGGCCAAGACAGAAAATTTTTACTCGATACAGGGGCAAGTCGAACAACCATAAAACGTAGTGAAGTTCCAGAGGCACCCCTCTCAGGCTCACAGAATATTTCCCTTGGTTTTTCAGGAAAACCTATTGTTAATGAAGTATCACAGCCTCTTCCACTTACGATAGGACCCTTGACCAGAACTACAGATTTATTGCTTACTAAATCATGTCCAGAAAACTTGTTAGGAATAAAAACATTGAAAGCTCTAGGAGCTATAATATGTTGTTCTCCGGAAGGAGTAAGATTGTTTTTACGTGATTTCAAAGGTCATTATGTGTCTCGAGATATGGATTCCCGACTGCAGACTTTACCCACACATTTATGGGCACAAGGCCCTACAGATGTTGGTTGCATGAACATTACACCCTATCGAGTCACACTAAAGGCAGGAGTGGTACTGCCACGAATGCGACAATACAAGTTACCCCCAGATGCTGTAATGGCTTTACTGCAAATCATTGACGAGCTTATTGGCCAAGGAGTGGTTGTGGAGACCGACTCCAATGTATGTAATTCACCGATAATTCCGATTCTTAAACGAACTGATCCAAAGGCTCCCCCAGTATATCGATTGGTAATTGATCTGCGCGAATTAAATAAATGTATTGTACCACAATACCCCGTAGTTCCAGACATCTCTTCATTACTGACAGCTATTGATTCCGAAGCAACATTCTTTACTGTAATTGATCTCAAGAATGCCTTTTTCAGCGTCCCAATAGATCCGGAAAGCCAATATTTGTTCGGATTTAGTTTAAATGGACGTAGCTTCAAATTCTCACGCGCACCTCAAGGATTTACAGAAAGCCCCAGCATCTATAGCCAAGCACTGAAACGAGAACTCGACAGTATCCACATGCCAGTTAACACTGCTTTGCTTCAATATGTCGATGATCTGCTGATCACCGCCCGAAGCGAACCTGAATGTGAAAAAGCATCACAGACGGTTTTACAGTTTCTAGCCGAAAAGGGGCACAAGGTGTCCCCTTCTAAGCTGCAATTCTGTGTCCAGCGAGTTATTTACCTTGGTCACTCGCTGTCCAAGGAGGGAAGGCAGCTTACACCCGACCGCATTCAGTTAATAGCTAACATGCCAATACCCAAGACACAAAAGGAGGTGCGGGCTTTCATAGGCCTCACTTCATATTGTAGGCAGTGGATCCCTCAGTATGCATTTCTAGCAAAACCACTCATTCAGTTGACAACACAGGAGGCAGCCACATCGACTGTTCCCCCTTGGACTCAGGAACATACACAAGCTTTTGAAAGCTTAAAGAAAGCTCTATGCCAAGCACCTGTTTTAGCAACACCATGTTACAGAAAACATTTTACACTCTTTGTTACAGAACGAGAAGGTACTGCCTTGTCAGTACTCACACAGGAACAAGCAGGATCACACAAACCGTGTGCTTATTTTTCTAGTACATTAGATCCCGTAGCTCAGGCTCTGCCTGCGTGCCTGAAATCAGTGGCAGCGACAGCTTTAGCAATCAGACAAAGCGATGCCATAGTGTTAGGACATCCATTGACAGTACAAGTACCACACGCCGTAGAGGTTCTTGTGAATCGAACGCAAACACAACACTTGACTATAGCACGACTTACAGGGTATGAACTAACATTGTTTCAGCCACATATAGAAATCAGACGTTGTAACACATTGAATCCTGCCACACTTTTACCTGTAAATGGAACAGACCCATTAGCCCACGATTGTATTGATGTTATTACAATCACGACGAAACCCAGACAAGACTTGACAGATGTTCCATTGTCAGATCCAGACCTGACGTTGTATGTAGATGGTTCATGTATGAGAACAAGTACAGGAGAGTTAGTGGCCGCTTACGCAGTCACCACAGACACTGAAATTATTGAAACCAAGTGTATAAATACCTTGTCCGCTCAAGCAGCAGAGCTCGTCGCTCTGACACAAGCCTGTATTCAAGCCACAAATAAAAAAGTCAACATATACACTGATTCACGTTATGCATTCGGAGTTGTACATGACTTCGGCGTGCTGTGGCGAGAGAGAGGTTATTTAACTTCTCACGGTGCCCACATTCAGCACGGACCCCTCATTCATGCCTTATTAGATGCAATACATTTGCCCATTGCAATATCGATTATGAAATGTAAAGCTCATACGAAAATTACTGATATCATTTCTCAAGGCAATGATCTAGCTGACAGAACCGCTAAACAGACTGCTCAAACTCAAACATCCGACATGACAAAGACAATAGTCCAGACACCACCACATTGTATGATGGTTAAGGATCCCGCTCTTGATGTAATTGACATACAGACATATGCTACACCAGACGAAATAAAGAAATGGACTGAATTAGGAGGGATCCAAACCGATCAAGGATGGATGATGAAGGAAAAATCTGTGTGGTTCCTTCCTGATTCAATGGTCCAAGTTATAATTAACACTGTACATAGTCCTGCACATCTAGGAGAGAAAGCAATGCTAGACAGCATTCAACATATTTGGTTCAACAAGCATTTACGAGCAGCAGCGAAACAAAAAGTTCGTACCTGCATGATATGTTGCCAGTTCAACCCAGGAAAAAGCGTTCCCGTAGAACAGGGTGGATTTCATCCTCCTGATCATCCTTTTGAAGTCCTCCAGATGGATTATATCCAGATGGAACGATGTCGAGGATTCAAATATGTTCTCGTAGTTGTTTGTGCTCTTTCCCGTTGGACGGAGGCATACCCGGTTTCAGATTACACTGCTCCGACTACTGCCAAACAGTTAGTTCGAGAATTCTTCCCACGATACGGTTTACCACGTGCTGTCTACTCAGATAACGGCCAGCCGTTCTCATCCGAATTAATGAAACACGTTTCACTTTTGCTAGGATATCAGTGGAAGTTTCATTGTGTCCGACACCCCGAGGCAGCAGGTCTCGTGGAACGACATAATCAAACTTTGAAAATCAGATTGTCCAAAATATGCAGGGAGAAAGGTGTCGACTGGGTAGTAGCATTACCAGTTGCACTCTTTTACATGAGAATGGTAGCACACTCTCGAACAGGGCTATCCCCGTATGAAGTGATCTTCGGCAGACCACCAAATATGTGGGGGACGCCTATACCACGCAAAATAACTGATATTGACTGTAACATGCTGACAGATTACTTGGCTTCCTTGATGTCTGCACTACAATCTTGTCGTTCACAGGTAGCTGCAGCTTTTCCTGACAACACTGAGGTGAAACCCCATGACGTGGTTCCGGGAGACTTGGTCCTCGTGAGGAACTTTGATCGAAAGACTCAGCTGGAACCTAGGTGGAGGTCACCTCAGCTGGTGTTGCTCACCACAAGAACAGCCGTGAAGATCGAAGGCAGAAAGGGATGGATTCATTCAAGTCATATCAAGAAATTTCATGGACTAAGATCAGATGTGAATACCTCACCTTGTGTGTCTTCACCCATTGACTCAAAACTTCCTTTTGTGGAAAAAAGTGATTCTGAGCATTATAAATTAAAGCTCAGGCCCAATCAGTCGAGCAATTTGATTGTTTAAGTCCTCTCCAAGGTGAAGCGGTTGAATTGTCTCTGACATGTATCCCTTGGACCTGAATAGGGAAAGCACCCGAAAAATGTTGAAACGACAGGCGTACTGTAAATCACTGCGTAGTCATTGCATAGTGACGTTATTAATTTTATTTCTCTCAAGTATTTTAGTAATTACTGCAAGTATATTGTTGCACATATATTATCCTATTTCTAGACATATTTACAATGTTACTGCTGAACATTCTTTTAGTAAATTACCTCCGCTTGAGTTGTCTTATAGATTTGCACTGCGCAATAACACGTTTATTAGTATGTTACACCATTCCCATCAGGTTAGCAATGCTACAAATTGTTGGATATGTGGCCGACTCCCTCCCTATCAGAACTATAAAGGAATTCTACCTCTTTTTCCATACCCATTCACACACAACGGCTCCTGTGGAGCATGGTTTAGTTTAATTAATTCCCAAGATTCGAACTCTGCAGTTTATCAAGACAATGGGGTATGGGGAAATCTGAACTTAGTTTTACTTAAGGTCTGTCACCACAACAAGGAGGGACTTCCCAAAGGAACAGGAACTGATCTAGAAAATGAAGTATATGGATTAGGTAACTTTACGCTTAATCTCCTGATCCTGAATGTCGAATCCGAAGCTACTTCAATTTTGCCCGCTATGTCAATACTTCCAGTAAAAGGTGAATTATGTATAAGAAAGAATGGTTCCATACACATGGGCCATAGTAAATGCACCACTGTAGTAGAATTTAGTGATCAAGGCAAGTCTACATTTAGAGCTTCCCGCCATTCCTATTTCATATGTGGTCAGACGGCATATGTACGTTTGCCTCTAGATTGGGATGGTACTTGCTACATTGGATTCCTTTTGCCACCTGTTTTTATAGCTCCTCCTGATTATCACAGAAATATTCATTTAGTATATAATAGAGTAAGGAGAGATCTCCCAATAGTCGACTACACTGAAACAGCATGGGAAAAATACACAGATTTCAATAAAGGTCTCTTTCCCTATATAGGTACCGTTACTAATAGTAAGCTGATACGTAGATTAACTAGAACCCTTGAAGCAGTAGTGAACGAAACTATTTCCGCCTTAGGCAATTTAACAGAAGAGCAGTCTGCTATGCGGATTGTTGTGCTTCAAAATCGTCTTGTCCTTGACGTCATCCTGGCCGATAGGGGCGGAGCTTGTAGGGTCATCGGATCAAGCTGTTGCATTTTCATACCAGAAAATTCGCCATCTGTATATAAAGCTATAACGCGCCTTCATAAGATTGTAAGCCAGATACACCAGAATCCAGGCACCTGGACTTGGTCCGGTTGGTTTTGGAGTGTATTATCTACCTTTGGATGGAAGGTCCTATCTTTCCTAGGTATTGGCCTTCTCATACTATTCAGTTGCTGTCTATGTCTACAATGTGGACCAGCGATTTGTGGTCTGTGTGCCACATCGTGCATTCCACATCAAGATTTTCATTCAAGATCCCGGAAAAAGAAAGAAGAACAAATGATGCTATATGAACAGATCAATGGATTAATGAAGATTGATATCTCTTGACGGGCAAGTAGGGGACAAGGAGGGAATGTGGAAATATGGATTTTTCTGGTCAGTTATGTCCCCTATCTTGGACCCCAACGGTTCTATGTGCATGTTACAAGTACATGTATGTTCCCTCCAGTTCCAGTTATGAAGACGCAAATACATGTGCGTCCACCGTTAACGTGTCCTCTGTCAGATCCGCCATGAATAGGCCGGATATTCCATTCCTAAGTACGAAAGGCCACCGCCTTTATATGGTTCACTTATGCCATTTATACAGTCCAGGCAAGTAGGCCCTGATTCTGTCATCAAGCTTTTCTTGCTTTCTGTCTCTGAAGCTCCAGTCCGAGCCTGCATCTGTGACCATGAACTTTGTCTCATCCTCTGCGCGGCTCACGAAGCCTGACATCAGCCTGCTGCCTGCCAAAAACTGTATTTCACCTTCGAAAATTATCTGCTCCGCTCCCTGCCCAATGCATTCCTGTCTAGTAGCTTAAGTAAACATTCTGCCAGCTACCGAGAAAAGGCCCGGCTTCTCTGTCTTCATGCAAGTAATTCATAGCCCTGTTACTATGGAAGATTCCGCCCTCGCATCTAGTATAGACACTTAGACGCTTGTACACGCACTAATAGTCAGTATAGTCAGTATAGAATAAGATTCTACTCGAAGAGACCTCTCTTTTGGATAACTTAGTTCTTTAAACATAGGATGTTAGATATGATTTGGGATTAGGTTGACTTGACCCTCCAGACTTCTGTCGCCACATGTAGAGCTAAAATGTCAAGTCCCCTTCACCCCCTAGTTGCACGTCAATTACACGTCATACTGCTGCGCGCGCATTTCTGTCAAGTATTTCTGCTGACATTACGAAATTCTTTCATGTAACCACCCTCTTATGACATCACATCTGATGACGTTCTCTAAACACACCCAATTACGCCTATCTTTGCCACGTATGAATATATTATCTCCACTATCAATTGTTACGCCTCTTGTATTTGCTTCACTGTAATGCTTATTGTATAAAAGTAATTGATTGTCAATAACGTATGTACTTCACTTCCTGAACCTTCGTGGTGATGGAACCTGGAGCAACCGATTATAATCGACCATTGGAATAAAGCCCATTCCGAACCTCTAATACCACGGATTCTGCCTCTTATTTACTGAGCTATTTTATTATGTTTCTGTATCAAATTAAGTCCCGGTAATTAAATTATTTACCACAGTAGACACAGCCGTCGAAACAACAGCTGTGGAAACAGGAACAGCCGGAGCAGATGTAACAGGCTGTTGTGACTGTAAGGAAATAGCAGGATATCTCCTCTGCGGGGCATAAGGGGGCAGGGTCGAGTGTCTAACACCTCCTCTACATAAGTATCTTTTTCCTCTTTGGTCAAATAAGACTTATCAATATGCAATCGAAATCTACTATCCTCACATTCAATTCCTGACTCTTGTTTTTCTCTGTCATATGCCACAGCTTTCTGAGTCAATGTTTGCATTTTCCCTTTCCATGCATCGCTCTCCACCTTCAACTGTCACTGTCTAGCCTCCTTCTGCCAAGTTCTGAGGGAGTCAAACATAGACTGTCTACTTCTTTTCTTAAATAATTGCTCCTGTAAAAACAAACATTTTTGTTCATCAAAAGTGCTCGTCAACGGCCACTGCAACTCGGCATTGTCGCTCGTATGTTTGTGCCATAATGTACTAAACGTCATAGGGTCAAGACCATGTTTCACATACATATCAAAATTAGGGCTGCCTTCAGGAGGTTCCGGCTGAGCTTCTTCCAATCGAGCAGCTGCAGAACAACAATGACAACACGGATACAGGATTTTACTAAGACTAGGCATTTTAAAAGGAAAACAAGTTTGTTATTTTTACCTAGCAAAGTAGTTGCAAATACTTTTATCAAAAACAGTCTTCAGGCCGCACCAAACTCAAACCACAATGGTACCATAGCCACAAAGAACTAAAACAAACTCACCTGATATGAGTAGCACAAACAGATCAATTCTGCACTGCCGACTCTTCAGACCAAATGGTCAGATCCAAGGGTTTCGCCGTTCAGGACTCCAGTTGGGATGACCATTGGGTGAGGCACCGTCGGGCAGGACAGAAGGGGCATCTGCGAGCGAATAATACTCTTCTTGCAGGGATCCCTGAGCTGTCAGTCCGACCCACCAATGTCCTCTGCCTCCTCTCCGTCTGCTTAAAGGGGATGGATCAATCACCCAAACGAGTCCCTGTTCGGGCACCAACTGAAGTAAGTGACCCGATTAGTGTCACCCGGGTCACTAATTACCACCTCTCAGCATTCCATACTAAATGAAGAGTCGGTCTGACAGTAAAGAATAAAAACCAGTAACTGTTTATTCATATACACTCATAGCAGAGCCCAGTCTGCCCAGTCACTAAGAGTGCTGCAGAGGGACTAAAATCGACAAGCAAAAAGATACATTATGTAAATCTCGCAACTGGGCTGAAAAATGCCCACAGTGGAATTTTCCAAGCAGATGCAGCTGGACAGTGAACTAGAAAAAAAAAATAAGTTTTGATTCTCATATCTCCCACCACCTAGTACATCCCAAGGTCATTTCACCCTGTTCTCACCATCAAACAAGTGGGAGAGGGCCTCTATCTAGTGAGCAGTAATATGAATAGTCTATTCATTAGTGAAGCAAAACCGAATATTGCAGCAACAAAACATAACAGAGGCCTTTTCTCAGAAATAGCAAAGGATTCATTTTGTTTGTGGTTCAAAATGGTGTCTGAATAGAAAATGGTGCTTCGAATGCTAACTTTACATAAGCAATGCACAAATACGAATATTTCTATTCTAACAGTGTAGCAGGCATAATTTTTCTAAAAACTGAACTGCTTTCAAACCTCTTTCTTGGGGACCTGTTTCTGTTTTAGTGCTAAAAACGAATTCACAACTGCCCAGTAACATAGTGGCAGAGCTGATGGAAGGCAGACTTCTGTGCCTCTTGTCATTATTGAAGAAATAAGGAGAATAGGGGTGCAGTCATCTGCATTAGTTGAGCAAAACAATAAATGTGATGGAGCTTTAAACTGGAAAAGAGTTGTCTGGGGAATGGGCAAATGGCAGAGATTCACCTTTTTAAAAGCAGCAGTGCCAACAATGCATGTTGTGAGGTGGCATCCAAAATCAACATATTGGACTGTGCTGTCAAAATACTTGTCATTGACCTACATAGAGACCTTGTGGTGGCAGTGTATCAATGTTTATGAAAGTATGCCTTACATAATCACACAGGTGGTACCCAACATGGCTCTGGTGGACAGAGGCTTCAGTGGAACCATACCTATTGCAGAGACCTTGGTGCTGCCAACCACTCCAATGGGAGTGAAAGAAATTAAGCCGCAGAGGGCTGAGCACGAAACAACCAATTAATTAATGGGAATGCCTTTAGTCACAGATGTTGGCGACTACGTTCTTCCTACTTCTATTCATATCTTGTCCCCTTTTGAAGACAGAGTAAAAGGAGCCATTTGCTTCTAGATGGGTGAACTGCAATATCTGTTAACTGTATCCTAGAACAAGAAATGTCAGGGATCCCTGCTAGCTGACCATTGACTGAATGAGAATAGGCAAAAGAGATCAAGACCCCTTGGGCAGATTAATGGTGAGCCCTTTGCATTGTGCAACGGCCCACCACTCTAATTATATTTCCAAACAGAGGAGTGTGGCCTTCCTTGGATTCCCTATTGGACTCCTTGTTTATCAGAGACTGAAATGGGATTACCATTTGAGTCATCTGCAAGACTTTGTGGCCTGAAGGCCACATGCTAAGACTACAGGTTGAATCATGGTTTACTATCAAATCCCAAGAGGTGAAGTTTCCTGTTAAAATGGTATCTTGTTCGGGGAGGGATGTTGTGTCCTAGGAAGCCCCATTTATCTAGGACCACAGGGCAGCATTATATTGGCCTGCAGCATCTATGCACAGACATGCAGGCTCCGATTGTGCTATAAAGAGTGACAGAGGGAGAAAAGGGGTTTTCCCAAGCTCCAACTAGAGTTGTTGTTCACTAACTTCCCACTGCACTCAATGTACTCATTACTAGTTATTTCAAATTGCCCAGGTATTTCTACTAACACATAATAAAATATTATAAGCTTCAAATGAGCCTGTCATTATTTAGTCCCAGTATTATCACCAAATTAATTATATTTCATAACTCACTCCTTTTGATAAACAAGTATTTGCAGTTCTTGAAGTTGTTTTCTTTGCAACTCTGCACATTTTCTCAACTCGCTCCACAGAACTGGAGCACAAACTCACTTCTCTGTTCCTCCACGGTGTTCACAAGCAGAGGTCTGACACACAAGGGTCCAAAAATATATTGGCCCAAGAGCAAATGGCAAGATATACTAAACTGTTTAGTGGTTGCAAACCCTGTGATTCACTAAACTTGTAGTTTAACGACCTCCAAAATATTTTTACTTATTTCTACCAACCCCATTTACTGAATCACAAAAGCATTTGTAATTCAGTAAAAGAGTTTAGAAATGGTTTACTAATTGTTATTTCAAAAAGGCATCATGTGGGCATACCTTCTAAATAGTGATTTGGAACCATGAGTATCATTAGTGTATGACCATAAGTCTGTTCATAAACCATTAAAAAGTTATCGAATACTCAGTGGTCCTTAGGACGAGTGCCAACTCTCAAAGAAAAAAGTAGCTGTGTAACAATTTAGAAAATTGGCTGATTAAAAAAAAAAGTACTCTATTTAAGGTCATTCACAGACGTTGTGGTCTGCTGACTCTAGCACACCACTATCCCTGTAAATTTCTCCAATTGTAGTGACTTGCAATTTGCGACTGATCTCACAAATATTAATGAGATAGGTCAGATTGCAACTCGCTCTGAAGCCCTTTTTTGCAAACTGACCAATTCAGAAATAGAGCTAACACAAAGAGAGGATGGACGGAGCACTGAAACTTTTAAGGCACTCACCCCCAGTCACTAGTAGATCTGGGTTGAATCCATCATCGTTCTTTAGCTCACTTTGTCACCCCAATTCAGACCTAGTCATATGCAAATCAGTCTTGACCCTGTTCCTCATGGGAACAGTCTAGCCCAGACTGCCAAGACAGGTCTTCCCAGGACCGAACACAAGCATCCTGGGACCAGTCTCAGGGTAACACCTCTCATCAGCCAGGCTAGCTTAAATCCAGTGGCAAAGTGAGCATGCAGATCAATGCAGCAGCATGTCTGAATGAGGAACACAGGAAAGCACCCATGTTCACCTCGGGGAAGTCCATCACCAACACAAGTCAGTGCCAACCAGCGTTGGGTGTCTGCCTCTGGATCATGAGTCCAGGCCAATGCTGCCATTTTTGCTGATGTTTTGGGACATGTGACCAGATTCCCAACATGCAAACAGGCGTCGGGACACGTCGGGACACGTGCAATGGGTCACATCCAGTCGTGGCTGCAGGTACCTTGTCACTCGTCCATGAACGCTGGTGCAGCTGCGTAAGCCAACATCTCCAATGAGCGATCATCGTCCACCACATCTGACATGTCGTCGATGTAGTCCATCAGCTGACCCGGACAGATGTGCTGACCCCAACCACTGGACCCAATGTGCAGCAAAGCCCAATCGGGTAGGGGCTCAATGTGCTCACTGCACATGCACTCACGCACGCAAACTACAACCATGGACTACTGCGTGTGGGATGTGCACACGTTGGTCTCACACCAGGCAGTGCGTAGTGTGGAAGTCGCAAGCAAATGCTATCGTACCTGTCAGGGGGTGATGGCACATGCAAGCTCCTGCTCAGAGATGCAGATGTGCTACCGCCCGATAGTACAGACAAAGGACCTTTGATCCCTACAGTATCTTCACCAGCTGCATGCATACAAGAGACGTACAGAGGCCGGTCGTGGATGTGGTGGTACAGCTGCTACCCTGGGAATCATGGATGACATGCCCAGCACGATGCACATGGGCGGGCTCACTGTGTTTCACGTCGCCACACAGCTGGACCTCCCTGCCACGGGGACCCACATTTGTGTGGGCTGCACGGTTGCTTCTTGACACTCCTACGGGACGCCATTCTAATGCCTGTCCAAGCATGTCCAGCGCCATGCCAACGACACCGTGACGTTGGCCTGCAAAGGTGTGCTCCCACCTGGGTGTAGACCAATGGTCCAGACAGGGCGGACACAGGTGTCCAGCCCATGGCTGGCTAGTATCGCGCTACGAAAAAGGCCAGGCAGCCGACTCATGCATCCGCAAGACTGAAACACATCACACCTGGCGTGCATGTGCCAAGACCCCGAGCGTCCTAGCGCTCCTACATGTCCCCATACCTGCGAGCCCGCCCTCCTGGTACATGCCACATTGCAACATTGTTTGCCACCGCTGCACATCATTGAAATGTAGCTGGGATCTATCATGCCCTGCAGATCTCCATCATGGCATTGCCGCAACAAGGCATGGCACTGATGAATGCTGCTGACCCAACATCATCCATATCTCTGCCCCCTGTTGTGTCAGTGCCTCCCAGTGCGGCAGGCGTATCCACTCAGGCACCTGATGTGTCAGTGTCACACAGTGCCACAGCCGGTACTGCAACACCCACAGGTGGGGAAGGGCACACATCTGAGGATGTGGATGGGTTTGTGATCCGAAGGAGGCATTAGCATTCAATTCCGCCACCTGGCCTGTTTCTGCTTGTTCCCGCACAGGCCTCATGACCTTCCACTTACGCTCGATACACTCCGATGCACTCACCTTGGACAGCGACATGGACTGCCACATCCTGTTTGATGACCAATGACACGGTGGAAAGACTGCGGACTGTACCCTTCCTCTTCCACAGCACATGTCATCACTGGATGGACTCTGGCTGGCCCTCCACGGGCCCATATTGTGTAGTGTGCTCAGCATTGCCCTGTACCGCTCCAGCTGCATAACTGCACTGGATGTGCAAATAAATATCCAGTGTCGCACTTCTGAGTCATGTCTTACATCATTCAGGTAAGGATGTGTGGTTGAAGGTGGGGACAGTGCCTTCCCTTGCGTCAATGATGTTCATCCTGTGGGATGCCAGTCCGAGGGTGCGACATTGCATTTTGTGTACCGGGTCCCGTGGACACTACAACAGGGACACACGCATCAGTCAACTCCTTGTCCGGACATGGACTGGACCACGGCCAGAGTTCACGAGTCATTGTTGCAGGCCCTGCGCCAGTTCGGCGTACGGCAGGCCAGCCCACTCAACTAACGCACCGAGGGGGGGCCATCATTGCTACCCGTCGCAGGCGTACTCGCTGGTGGTGTGCAGGTCACTGGTCTAGTTGTCAGCATGTCACAGCCACTCCCTGAGGGCAGGTTTTCAAACACACCACACCCATCCAGCACAGGCGTCAAAAGCCATGTGACTCAGCCAACATAAGGGGCCGACAACGTCACATTCCCATCTTCCAGTGGTGACTGGCTGATGGCCGCTCCAAGCTTCTCATTCATAAAGGGCCCATGAGTTGTGGCACAAAGGGTTGGTGGCATCCGAGGCCTTGCGGACGGCACAGGCACCCCGCCACGGGACGGTGACTTTGGGTGCACTGAGTCAGTGGCACCTTAAGCTGCTGAGCGGGTGTGCAGCCTGCGATGGTGCTGGGGACACTGGTATGTCCTCTGCGATGGAGTAATCAAGACCCAGCACCAAACGTGAGGTCTGTTGGCCTGCGGAGCATGGCTGCATTGTGTGGAGGGTGGCATGTCCGTGGGCCCCGGGCTTGTGGCTTGCAGAGGCACGTGGCAGGACCTCCTGTCTATGCGCTGGTGGCGGAAGGTGAGCAGTGAAGCCTGGGTGTCCATGGGCGGGCATGCTCCGTGGGTGGCGGGAGGGGTTGGAGTGCCTCTGCTTGGGTGTGCATGGGCCGGCAGGCGATGTTGTCTTGTGCAGCTGTGTGTACTGTGCCAGTCATGTACCTGGACTCTGTTTCAGGTGACGGCTCTGACTCAGATGTGTGACCTGGTGAACTGCAATACATACCGGCACGTGGTTGGAGACACACCGGTGACAGCAGGTGAGCAGTGTGGCCAGGGTGTGCAGGGGCGGCACTCTCTCTCTCTCTCTCTCTCGCTCTCTCTCTCTCCCTCTCTTCTTCTCTCTCTCTCTCTCTCTCTCTCTCTCTCTCTTCTTCTCTCTCTCTCCATCGCTATCTCTGTCCTTTGAGGTGCGCAGGACACACCTTCTCATCATGTTTTTTGTCTTGCAGGCTGGGACCTACAGATTGTCCCGAGGGGAGCGGCCATGTGTATTCATTTCAATTCAGTGTTAATTTAAATAAAGTTTCATTTGTTGCTTCGACAGTGAATGTGTGCTGCTCATCTTTGTGTTGAAACATGCATGTCACCAGTTGTGATTTTGCGACGTCAGGCGGATTATTTTGTACATGTTTAGGTGTAGCTGATGTGGCATGTCTTTGGTCGGGGGAGCTAGAGAGGGGTGGTCCTGGCGGTGGTGGCGGTGGGTGTTGTGGCCCTCTTGGGTGTCCGGGCAGCATGATGGGTGGTTCTATGGCATCTGTTGCTCTTCCGATGTGGCCCTGGGCTGTGCTCCTTTTTGTGGTGCAGGCTGCCGTCCGACTTTACACCAGGTCAGAGCAGGTTTCCTGGTGCTAACATGCCTTATCGCATTTTTTGTATTTTTATCCCAGATCTGGCTGGTTGTTGAGAATGTTGAGGTGTGATGTTGTCGTGGCTTTTGGCACGGGAATGCCCACTCTGCATCTCATTAGCGATAGTTGCAGGGGGCCTCTGTGGCGATGTTTTTTGCGGCTGCTATCGCAGGAAAACTGGTTCTGTGGGCTGTTAGCACCAGTTTGTGAATGGGGAGGTAAATTTATCACGACTTTGGCTGCGATAAAGTGTCGTTCATTTGATGATAGTTCCTTGTGAATATGCCCCTTAGAGCGAACAAAGCAAACATAATATTGTCATATTTTATCAATGCGTTAATAACTTCTGCCATTTCTTGCACACCAAAATATTGCAAACCGTCTTTAATTTAATACCAACACACTTTATTTAATGCAAAGATTACAGATTATGTGTTTGTATTTATCATACTTCTGACAGCGATCTAAACCCAAGGTTTCTGCTCATTCTGTCATGTTGCTTCCACTAAAATGTGTGTGTACGATTTTCTCTGCAGGGTACATTTAATAATAAGTAAATGTTGTTTAATAAGTTGAGGGAGAGCCTGTAACAGTGAGGGGCTGCTCATGGACCCTGTGCCACTATTGATGTCTGGGTTCTGCTCAACATCCTGTTGTGATACATAATAAGCAAGGGCACTGCTCAACATGGACATATGACAATGCAATGCATGCCTTCACAATGCATGCCTTTACCACGCATCATTTACCACGCAATGTCTTAAAAACACAAAGATTTTACCATGCATGCCTTTACAATGCAAGATAAGTATATGATAAATGAAACCCATATATTTATATATATGTGTGTGTGTGTGTGTGTGTGTGTGTGTGTGTGTGTATATATATATATATATATATATATATATATATCAAAGAAACTTCCCAAAGTGCAATGGCGCACATCTGCAGGAACGGACAACTTCACTCGCCGATGCTTTCAAATCTTGTTTATTTGTATTGTGTGCCTAGTCCATGACGCGTTTCGAGCCACTCGGCCCTTGCTCACATGACAACGTTACGTGCAATAATATTGTATTTATAGAAAAAACACCAACCACCACCTGAAAGTAATCGAATGGCATTACTAAAGGAAACAGAAGAAATACTATATCGTATTAGTTCAAAGGAAAGGCCATTAGCTGTCATAATCCAGGCATGATTTTTTAAAATAAACATAATTCTTTGCAATACGTAATCGTTAAATCTAATAAGTTATGCATAATCAGAATTAATCAGAAAAATTTGTCAGTCAAAATGCATATGCCCATACTAGTAGTACAATTGCTAGTCACGTGATCACAAACTTTAGGTAATGCTGCAACATTGGATCTGTCCTTAAATAAACAAATATATACAATGTATCAAGTTATCTACAAAAACAACTCATAGAATTTCAATAAGGACAAAATGAGAGAACAATTAAATAAAAGGAAAAAGCTCTCAATGGATCTTTAGCAAAACACGATAAAGGTAAATGAAAATTCGCGATACTGGGTACCAATACCCCTATTAACGAACATAGTGGTGACTCAACTGGCTAGTTGATGGATAAAGTGCTATGTGTATTGGGAATAAAGCATCTGGATTTTATTCAACTGAAATGAATCTGGGAACGATATACTGATATGTGAATAGTCCTGGATTTATATTATGATCATGTGCCTTAATACTAATGCCAATAATAAGTGCTCAGTGCTGGAGTATGTGAAAGAAGTGGGTAAGAAAAACCCACATATTAAAATATGTCGTCTTGGTATCAGCCTTGTAAGTCCCCAATATCTCGAGTAGAAATGGGCTATGACAAAATTTATCACCATACATGGTATAAGTACCCAAGGCTGATGACTAAATGCAGGGATCCCCCTTAAAAACAAACCCATAATGTGGGTTGGACCAAACGGAGACACACCGTGAGATAGCTCCTGTATTACATTGATCAGAGAACACTTTGTGAGTATGAACTGCACCCAAGTGTAGAATCGTATAGCTCAACATCCTAGTATTGACATGACAGATTGCTATGTCTCTAACTATAAGCCAGGTAATCATTACAGAAAATGGTGCATATCCTCGCCTGTATTGAGACCTTGGGGATATTTGGTATCGATCTCGATAATATATCGAGATTCCAGTTGTCGTAATCGCTTTTCGCGATTGCCTCCCCTTTTCTGACTTGGTACAGAATCAAGGACACAGTATTTGAGGCAGTTTAAGTTGTTGTCATGTACCATTTTAAAATGTCTGTCCACTGGGTATGCAGGATCAGAGTTAACGATGGCTCGTAAGTGCTGTAATATACGAGCATGGACCGGCAGCTTAGTGCTGCCGATATATTTGAGACCACAGGTGCATTGTAGCATATAGACCGCATATTCCGTTCTGCAGGTGTAATGCCCTTTGATGGGGTAATTTTCCATTGAAAAAGCAGTGGTATAGCTGGTGGTGGTTATCCCAAATTTGCAGGCCCGGCAGGAGCTGCATTTATAGAAACCCTGTTTGGGAGATAACCAACTGCTTTTGGTTGTGAGTTCCGGACTAGATCTAACTAAGTCACTGTGCATGGAGTAAGCTTTCCGGAAAGTGATGGTAGGCCTGATGGGAAGGACCTGCTTAAGAGTAGCATCGGTCAAGACAATAGGCCATTGTTTATAAACAATGGTCTTGATGTCTTTGGCTTGTTTGCTATATGTGGTTATAAGCCTACAAGCAGTTTGATTGCACTGTGTATCAGAAGATAGCAATGGTGTGGGTGTGTTTGAAGACTGTGCAGAGTTACTCAAGAGTAGAAGTCTATTTTTACTATTGGCCTTGTCTTTGGCTGATTTGAGTTTAGTGGGATTATATCCTCTTTCTAAGAACCTCAAAGTGGCGTCTTCCTGATGGCGATCTAAAACTAATGGGTTGCTGCAAGCCCTGCGTATGCGAAGATATTCTCCATACGGGAGACTGGTGATGGTGTGGGCAGGGTGGAAACTATTGGCATGCAAAATGCTGTTGCCAGCTGAGGGCTTGCGATGTTGTCTTGTGCAGCTGTGTGTACTGTGCCAGTCATGTACCTGGACTCTGTTTCAGGTGACGGCTCTGACTCAGATGTGTGACCTGGTGAACTGCAATACATACCGGCACGTGGTTGGAGACACACCGGTGACAGCAGGTGAGCAGTGTGGCCAGGGTGTGCAGGGGCGGCACTCTCTCTCTCTCTCTCTCTCGCTCTCTCTCTCTCCCTCTCTTCTTCTCTCTCTCTCTCTCTCTCTCTCTCTCTCTCTCTTCTTCTCTCTCTCTCCATCGCTATCTCTGTCCTTTGAGGTGCGCAGGACACACCTTCTCATCATGTTTTTTGTCTTGCAGGCTGGGACCTACAGATTGTCCCGAGGGGAGCGGCCATGTGTATTCATTTCAATTCAGTGTTAATTTAAATAAAGTTTCATTTGTTGCTTCGACAGTGAATGTGTGCTGCTCATCTTTGTGTTGAAACATGCATGTCACCAGTTGTGATTTTGCGACGTCAGGCGGATTATTTTGTACATGTTTAGGTGTAGCTGATGTGGCATGTCTTTGGTCGGGGGAGCTAGAGAGGGGTGGTCCTGGCGGTGGTGGCGGTGGGTGTTGTGGCCCTCTTGGGTGTCCGGGCAGCATGATGGGTGGTTCTATGGCATCTGTTGCTCTTCCGATGTGGCCCTTGGCTGTGCTCCTTTTTGTGGTGCAGGCTGCCGTCCGACTTTACACCAGGTCAGAGCAGGTTTCCTGGTGCTAACATGCCTTATCGCATGTTTTGTATTTTTATCCCAGATCTGGCTGGTTGTTGAGAATGTTGAGGTGTGATGTTGTCGTGGCTTTTGGCACGGGAATGCCCACTCTGCATCTCATTAGCGATAGTTGCAGGGGGCCTCTGTGGCGATGTTTTTTGCGGCTGCTATCGCAGGAAAACTGGTTCTGTGGGCTGTTAGCACCAGTTTGTGAATGGGGAGGTAAATTTATCACGACTTTGGCTGCGATAAAGTGTCGTTCATTTGATGATAGTTCCTTGTGAATATGCCCCTTAGAGCGAACAAAGCAAACATAATATTGTCATATTTTATCAATGCGTTAATAACTTCTGCCATTTCTTGCACACCAAAATATTGCAAACCGTCTTTAATTTAACACCAACACACTTTATTTAATGCAAAGATTACAGATTATGTGTTTGTATTTATCATACTTCTGACAGCGATCTAAACCCAAGGTTTCTGCTCATTCTGTCATGTTGCTTCCACTAAAATGTGTGTGTACGATTTTCTCTGCAGGGTACATTTAATAATAAGTAAATGTTGTTTAATAAGTTGAGGGAGAGCCTGTAACAGTGAGGGGCTGCTCATGGACCCTGTGCCACTATTGATGTCTGGGTTCTGCTCAACATCCTGTTGTGATACATAATAAGCAAGGGCACTGCTCAACATGGACATATGACAATGCAACGCATGCCTTCACAATGCATGCCTTTACCACGCATCATTTACCACGCAATGTCTTAAAAACACAAAGATTTTACCATGCATGCCTTTACAATGCAAGATAAGTATATGATAAATGAAACCCATATATTTATATATATGTGTGTGTGTGTGTGTGTGTGTGTGTGTATATATATATATATATATATATATATATATGTATATATATTCACTAAAAAAACATAGGTTTCACACACGTTATAGTTAGGAATTAGCATTTAAAAAACCTTGCAAATTCACTGAAAAAAACATAGGTTTCACACATTTATAGTTAGCTGGACATTTCACTCGTAAAAAACCATTGAAATTCCCCCGTTATAGTTAGTTCAACTAACTATAACTCGCGCGACTGCAATCCACTGCTGATGACGTCGCATATGTATTCACTAAGATACTGTTAATAAGTCAGTTATACAATTAATTTTACAACAAAAACCATCCATTTAGACACTTATTTACCCATTTATTCTTCCATTAACCTTTAGATATACATATATAAAACATTTTTTTTTTCAGAAAGACACATATTCACTGGATGATGTCATCAGTGATGTCATTTGAGATGTCATGAGTGATGTCATGAGTGATGTCACTGACCATGTCGTGAGTGATGTAATATGCGACGTTATCAGCAGTGGATTGCGGTCGCGCGAGTTATAGTTAGCTGAACTAACTATAACGGGGGAATTTCAATGGTTTTTTACGAGTGAAATGTCCAGCTAACTATAACATGTGTGAAACCTATGGTTTTTTTAGTGAATTTGTAAGGTTTTTTAAATGCTAATTTATGTATGTATTATTATATTTTTTATATATTTATTTTACAATAAACTACCTATGTATATAGTTATAGATTGACTGTATCCTTTAATATGGAATGGCTCAGCTCTTTTATTTTGAATTTGGATAAAAATGAACAGCATAGTTAACATCTTCTCTAAACTTATAAACAGTTTAAAATGTGTTTTTTTTTAAGGGTTTTTCACCCTTCGGGGTCCTTCAGGGACGCCCTGACAAAGGCTAGGGGGTCAGGAACTCTCTACCCTGCCCCCTTTTCACGTTCTCCACCTTTCTTTTTCACTGCCACACACAAAATGGCGTCCGACACTTCCTGATTTCGACCGATTCGAATGTTGACTGACATCTAACCACCAATCAGAATTACGCTCGCGCACATTTGGTGCACGCACGGTGCGCGCATATAGATATTTATGTACTTTTAACTGCAATTTTCTCAGGAACTACTGAACAGATTGACACCATATATGCAAAAGGCACATGCCTGACCTAAGGACTACCTCTTTGCCAAATTTCAAGTAATTCTGTTCAGCCGTTCGGGCTGTACCTTCGACTAAAGGTCCTATGGGAAAATGCATGGGGAAAACGCGTTTTGGGACCCCCCTTTTTTCTCAGCCCCCGCTTGACGAATCACCCCGAGACTTTCAGGGTAGGAGCTGAGCGAAGCGCCCCATTAGTTTTGAAAATTTTGCGAGGATTCGTCAACCGGTGCCAAAGTTATTCAAAATAGAATTTTCAGATTTCCTATGGGAACTCGGTCCTAACTATAACTATCTCCTGGCGGCCGCCAGTATATATATATATATATATATATATATATATATATTTATATATATATTCACTGAAAAAACCATAGGTTTCACACACGTTATAGTTAGGAATTAGCATTTAAAAAACCTTAGAAATTCAGTGAAAAAACCATAGGTTTCACACATGTTATAGTTAGCTGGACATTTTACTCGTAACAAACCAATGAAATTGCCCCGTTATAGTTAGTTCAGCTAACTATAACTCGCGCGCCCGCAATGCACTGCTGATGACGTCACATATTACATCACTCATGACATGGTCAGTGACATCACTCATGACATCACTGATGACATCTCAAATGACATCACTGATGACATCACTGATGACATCATCCAGTGAATGTGTGTTTTTCTGAAAATTAAATATGTTTTATATATGTGTATCTCAAGGTCGATGGAAGAATAAATGGGTATATAAGTGTCTAAATGGATGATTTGTTTTTGAAAAATTGATTGTGTTACTGACTGATTAAGTGTATCTCTCACTTTGTGTATAAGTGGCTGCATGGGTTGGTGAGTAGCTACATGGGTGTCTATATAGGTTATTAGTTGTTTTTTTGAGTATCAGTCTGAGTGTCTGTATGGTACGGTGGGGGGTATTACGTAGTGCATAGATGCATGAATGAGTGACTCACTGTTTGTATGTGTTGAAGACAGCATGTGTGCAGGACTGTATGTGTGGATGAGTGTGTGTATGGGTGTGTTATTGAGTGAATGACTGTCTCAATAGTGTCTTCAGGAGTAACTACATATGTTTTTAACTAGTATATGTGACTATTGGTGTATATATGTGAGTATATGTGAGAGGGAGAGATTGAAAGAGTTCCTGTATGAATAAGTATGTGTTTCTATAAGTGATTGTTTAAAAGACTAAGTATGTGTAAGTTTCCGTAGAAGTAAGTATGGTGGTGTGTGTATTACTGTATATGCAAGTAAATGTATGTTTTATTCTTTATTAGCATGAGTGACTATGTGTGTGAGTAACTCTATGGATGAGTGGCATTGTGTAACAGGATGTATAGATGTATGAGTACATATGATGAGTGAGTACATGTATGAGTGACTGTATAGGACTGTTGGTGAATGAGTGGATGTGTATGTGGATCTTAGAATTACTGAAGAGGTTGTTGTAACTGGTATTGGTATGTCCATTGTTTTGAAATTTTTAGTCTCTATTTTTGAATGTGTGTATCAAAGCTTATATTAAGGTGAGAGGAGGTCTGCCACTCTATCACAAGGATGATGTCATCAGTGATGTCATCAGTGATGTCATTTGAGATGTCATCAGTGATGTCATGAGTGATGTCACTGACCATGTCATGAGTGATGTAATATGTGACGTCATCAGCAGTGCATTGCGGGCGCGCGAGTTATAGTTAGCTGAACTAACTATAACGGGGCAATTTCATTGGTTTGTTACGAGTAAAATGTCCAGCTAACTATAACATGTGTGAAACCTATGGTTTTTTCACTGAATTTCTAAGGTTTTTTAAATGCTAATTCCTAACTATAACGTGTGTGAAACCTATGGTTTTTTCAGTGAATTTCTAAGGTTTTTTAAATGCTAATTCCTAACTATAACGTGTGTGAAACCCATGGTTTTTTCAGTGAATTTGAAAGGTTTTTTAAATGCTAATTCCTAAATATAACGTGTGTGAAACCCATGGTTTTTTCAGTGAATTTGCAAGGTTTTTTAAATGCTATTTTTTTTTTTATTCTTCATTTTTTTCAAACATATTTTTAATTTAATTTTCTTATCTTTTATAAAGACTATGCTTAAATTTTTAAAATCCTTAAATATTTTTTTTATATATATTTTTTAAAATAAACATGTAAAATTTATTTCCAGTTTTTTTTTTTTTTTTTTTTTTTTTTTTTATAGTACGCGTACCGTAAGCTCACGGTAAGCGTACGGTTTACGCAACGCCCGTAATCTATCTACGCTGCATGCGTATAGTTCCGTACTTTGCGTAGCCGCGCGTACTGCGCGTGGGACACGTGCGCGCTTACGCAACACGCGCACGTTACGCGGAAGTGCCGGGGAGTGACTGTTATGCGCATGCGCGCAAGCGCGTGTCTTTTTTACGCGCACGCGTACTTTTTGCCGTAAGCGTACCGTAAGCGTACCGTAAGCGTACGGTAGGTCATGTGATCTTGAAACACAACTTTTGATTGGTTGAAACTACTTTCAGTTCTAGAACTCTCCTACACCACACCCATTCCCCTCATTTCTGCTTGTGATCCCTTGGGAGAAGGAGCTGGTTTGTCTTTGGGATACGATGGCAGAACAGCAGAGCTCTTCTGAGAGTGAGGCTAGCACCAGCAGCACTGTCTTGAGGCAGAGAGCGAGGAAAGTAAAGCCTTCTTACGTTTGGGAGTATTTTACTTTTCCAGAAGGCCAGCAAAAGGTGAATGCACCCTTAGTTACTTGCAAGCTGTGTAAGCGTGTACTTTCTAGAGGTAATCCTAACAGGAAGTATTCCTTTGGGAATCACACCATGAAGAGACACCTCCAGGAAGTACACAGAAGGACACATGGTCATCTTTTTGGAGGTAACTCTTCAGAAAGACGAGCCAGTACATCCACAGCAGCTCAGCCTGGACCATCATCTGCAGGGCAGACTCCTTCTTCTGCAGGTCAGGTGAGCCCTTCATCTGTGGGGGGAGAATCTCCTTTTGCTGGCCCTCTGGAAATTAACCCTCGGTTTGCGAGGGTTGAAGTACGGTGCGCCACTTGTCACGATCTAATTACTTATAGGGAGACCAGTGTTTCCCTGGTGAACAGTAAAATAGATCAGCACACTTGTCGTACCGTCTAATATTCCCAATCTTTCTTTCCTCTGTCCCTGCATGAACACAACGGTTCTTTTAAGAGCCAACCTTATCTTTCATCTTTTTTTTTCTTTTTTTTTAAAACTTTTTTTTTTTTTTTTACCGTACGCGTACGGTAAGCGTACCTTTTTTTTATTTTTAAAAAAAAAACACTAAAAATCATTTATCTCATTACAAAGTCCTTGAGAGACTACAATTTTTATTTTTAACTTACCATACTCACTCAAAAAAATATTTATTCATTTGTTTTTTTAAAAAATAGTTTTTAAAATGGTTGTAGTTTCCGAAAATTTTCTATATCGATCTGAAAATAAAGAAAAAAGTATTAATATTTTTTATCCATTTTATAATACAATACACATATTTACATTTTTTACAAAAAAATATTTTTGCCTTATTTTTGCTGTTTTCAGAATATATTGCATTTCACTATTAATTGTGAAAGCAATTGCATTCATCATTTTACAGCGGGCAAAAAAAATTAACAATCACAAAGATTGTATTAAAAAAGCCCAGAATGTCTTCTCACTTAAACTTATCATTACAGAAAAGCATATTATTCTAAAAAAATATCATCTAAAAACAATACTTTTTTCTTTAAAACACCGTCTGATATGTTTGTTTCAGAAGTATAATCACAATATTATATCTCAAATAACTCCAAAATACATCTGATTTTATTTCCTTTAGGCCAAATAGTATTTTTTTTTTTTTCCTGGAATAAATTTCCAAGGGAAAACCATTAAAATTCTAAAGTTTAATCTGTCCAGATCTCACCAATTCTCTGTAACATTTTGGTTCACGAAAATTTTTTGAATAATTTATTTAGTCCACAATAGAATTGCTTACTTTTCCACATGGCCAAATAGTAATTTTTTAAATCATTTTTGAAAAAATTTCCAATGGCAGTCCAATAGCATTCCATAATTTAAAATGTGCAGAAGTTACCGATTATCTCTAAATTATTGGTTTTTGAAAATTGCATTAAAATTTAAAAAAGTCCACATTACAATTGGTTATCTTTCCTTTAGGCCAAATGATAATTTTAAAAATCTTTTTTCTACAAAATTGCAATGGTAATCCAGTAAAATGGTAAAATTATTTTGTCCAGATCTTGCCAAATCTCTCTAAAATTTAGGTTTCAGGAAGATTAGATAGGAATTTGCTAAATCAAAAGGCAAACGTTGTTTGAAAATCAATTGGGAATCATTACACAGTGTCCAGCCTTTTTCACATTTTAGATAAACTGTGTAATGTCCAGAAGTAACAGTAGGTCCATCATGGAAAATTATTGCAACAGTTACAAAAGTTTTTCCTGAAATTGATAATTGCTGTCCTGTAAACTTCTTTATTAAAGTATCCAATTTTGATCCATCAGCTCTACATCGTTGCATCATTAAAATTACATACTGTCCGTATTCCCTTAAAATTAATGTTGAAAACATGTCAGAATTACACTCACCACATTTCATGCTATGATTAGCATCTTTAACTAATTTTGCAAAAGTGACTGTTTTACTCTCTGGCAATGTCAAATAAATAAACCTTTCATTATCAACAATAGAGCCACATATATTATAACAATTATCACAACTATGTTCCCATTTATAAGATAGACCAAAAAAAATGTCAATGGGAACTCCTTCTTCTTCCACTACCTGAAGAAAATACATCAAAAATTCGTGTGCATCTTGCTGTTCATTTTGAGAAAACTGTGTTCGTCCTGAACATACATCTAAAAGTTTTCTAATTTCAGTAGCACTTTCTATTTGAGTTTTATCTTTACTCAGCTTTTGAAAAAGGAGACTGAGCTCTGAACAGAATCTTTTTCCCTGATTTACTATTATCTGCTCTTGCAAACTTTCCAGATAAAATGCAACATTCAGCACTACATTAGCGTAGCAGTTGACACCAGAGCTATTTTCAAAATGACATCCTACAACCTGTTCTTCATTTTCCTTATTCTTTTTGCTTGCAATTACATCACTCCTCTTTTTTTTCCTCTTCTCTACATCTTCATTACAGATATTCTCATTTCTCCTTTTACGAGAAACTACATGTTTCTCCAACACAGGATACTGACCTAAATGAGGAGCATAGCTTCTTCTTAATCTATTATACTCCTTTACACAGTTTGTATCAGCACTAACTTTTGAGTCATCAAAGTCTATCATGAATAAACCTGATAATGTTTGACTCGTGACAAAGCTACATATGCCATACCTTCTTTGAACACAGTTGAACCAATGTTCACAAATGCACAATCTACAGTCAATCCTTGAGACTTGTGGATAGTTACAGCATATGCTAGTGAAAACGGAAACTGCTTCCTACGTACATATAAGTCTTTCACAAGCATGAAACGAACTGAACAACGACAAATGTCTTTAACTTCCTCTATCTGATCAAATTTTATCTGTAAACATTCAATTCCTTCTTTTTTCTGATAATTAATAAAACCCACAACTCTTCCCATCGCTCCATTCACTAAGCCTTTCTCAACATCCAAATTTCTCCTTAAAAACACTCTACAGTTCATGCAAACATAAAGATTTTTTTCTAATCCTGCTGTTTTGGAGATGTTCTTCTCTAGTGAGTCCAATTTATTTTTCAGTTTGCCTGTTACTGTGACTGTAATTCTTCCATCCTCAATTTTGTCCACTGCTTCCAATTTCCTGATGTCTTCCTTTTCCAATTTCAAAAGCTCCTCATTAAATATTGAGCATTCACGTAGAGTTGGCATTAAGCAGATGACACTTTTGTTTTCTGCAATATTCTTGTATATTTTCTCTGCAACTATTTCTTCCTTTGGAAATAAATTATGTAGCAGCCGACTCTGTAATGCTTTTTTCCCAACATCTGTGAGTAGTCCAATCCTGATATCTTTCAGAATACTTCCATATTCTTCATCGTTTGCTTGCCTCATATTAGTTGTAAGTTCCTTGTACTCAAAGAAGGACCAAATATTTGTATTTCCAATGCTTCCCAATGACTTCTTTGTGTCTTCATGTGTCACAGTATTAAACACTGGTTGTCCTTTAACTGGAGTAAGTTGCAAAAGATCCCCAAAAACTATGACGTGTTTTCCACCAAATAACACGTCATAGTCTGTCTTCAAAATTTGCTGCATTCTTAAATGCACAAAGGCAAGCATTAAGTTTGATACCATGCTCACCTCATCAATAATGAGAACTTGCATCTTCTTCAATACTCGTGAAACTTCCAAGGATGCTTCTCCAGTTAGCTTGTTGAATTGTATTTTGTTCTCATGCTCCACTGGTAACATTAGCAAACGATGTAAGGTGATTCCTTTTATGTTATATGCTGCTAACCCAGTTGGAGCAGTAACCACACAAGACAAAGTAGAATCCGTTTTTTGCTTTAGGTAGCTTCTGATGACTTTAATTAGGAAACTTTTTCCAGTGCCAGCTTGTCCGCTTACATACATACTGATTGGATGAAATGATGTGCATGAGCACTCTTTTTTGATATGTAGAAATCCGTGATCAATTTTGTTTTTGATCTCTTCATAAATTTGTTGCTGCTCTTGATTCAGTTGTCTTTCCAAATTTTCTAAGTCTATAAATTCTTCTTGAGCTTGATTCATAGCCGTTTCCACTTCATTCATGGCTATTGATGCTTCATTTTCAACGATTGGTTGTCCTAGGGGATCTTGACTGTGTGTTCCTGAACTTTGGCTGTCCTGAGAACTGTCTCTAGCTATTTCTGCTGCAATTGTAGTTTCCTGTTCAATTTCTTCATTTAACATTTGCAGATAAGTTGAGAATGTACTGCATTGTATGCTGTCTTTGCAAGCATTAAAAGAATCTTCATAGCTCTGGAATTCTCCCAGTAGTTCATCCTCTGTACGCCATGGTTTAAACAACTGTAAAAGAGCCAAGTAGTAAAATTCTTTCTTGTCGGTAGTGTCGCAACTCAGCTTCCGGTGATTTATCAAACTTCCTTTGGTTTGCTTCACCAAACATCCTTCTTCACCAACAACTTTATATTTTCCACTGTTGATGTCTTCTGCAGCTTTCCGTGAATAAATGTAGTTCTGTAACACTTCATAGAGACACATGTTCTCCAGATGATGACTTCTCTTGGGATAATATGTGTCCAACATGTTTGTTTTCAATATGTCTGTACTTTCTGGGTCATTCTCAGCCAAATATTCAATTTCTCCAACAGATTTCAGTACCCGATTTCTCATTGCTGCAAGGCCTAAACTTGCCCAAATTATTCTTCTTGACTTCGAGTAGAGACTTGCAGAAGATAACCTATCTGAACATTCGTAGGATCCAATTTCTCGATGCGATAACATCTTCAAACTGAAACTGTACAGCTTCTTACTGACAGTCTTCTCGTGAGAAATCTCTTCCCACATTTCCTTCAATTCTGTTTTTTCTGATTTCGTAATGTAAGACGTTACATATCGAGCAACAGCAATGGAATTGTCAGCAACATACTGTATATCCATGTTAGCGTTCCACATGGATAAAATGACTGGGTTGTAGTCATTTATATTTTTTGATTCTTCTTTTCTTTTAAGGTTGTAGGTATTCTTAGGTGATTTTCTTGTGATAGTATGTCTCACAGCTGACATAAAACTGTTGACTCTTCCATTTGTAAGAACAGGTCTAGGAAATCCAAATCGACATTTAGTGTAGTATTTTTCTTTGCTCTTGTATTTCCGTCGACAGTATTTTCCACACCGATGACTTTGGAAACGTAGAACTTGCTCCTTTAACTTGTTCTCTTCTGTGCTTTTAGGTATAGCACATGTTGCATATTCTTCAATGTAAGATAACACTGCTTCATCAGTATCTGTTCCAAACTTTGGGGCATCCTTGATCCACATCAGCATATGAATATGAGGAGCACCTCTTGCCTGGTACTCTTTTCTCCAAAAGAAATCCACTACTTCTCCAAGGGGTGGATTTTTTTTATTGCAGATGAAGGACATCATAGCCTCAAATCTATGATTGAAATATCTGCAAACATTAACCGGATCCAATGAGCACAGTTCTCCTGCTGTCTTGTATTCGATGTTTTTAATGTTTGAATTGGCCTCTCGTAGAAAATCCAGTAAATCATCCCAAGCGTACTCGGCACAGCTTAGGGTAAGGAACCATGTTGGTGTTCCTAAATTGCGTAACATGCATTTTAGTTCACCATGGCGTCGGTACCAATATTCATTTGTCCCACGCTGACAAGCCATCAGATTGATCAGTTGTGTTTCCAAATGATCATCTCGGTGCTGCACTTTCTCCATAAAATCCTTAGCAGACACATTTTGTAAATGTACTCCACTTTTTAAAATGTGATTTACTGCATAAGACAGTGCAGACAAGTCGCTTTCAAATAAAAGATGGAACAAATAAGGAATACTTTGTCGAAATCTGGGATCTTCAGCATATAGTCTTGTAGTTCGATACTCTGAAGCTGGAATCTGTTCTGGACGTTCATCGTATCGTCCTCCTTTTCCTTTAGGAAACAGCTGGGGAAAACATCGAGCTTCCAAGCTCTCCTCCCATACACTCACGGGATTTCCTTTTGCTTTCTTCATCTGAAAGAGATCAATATTGTCTCCCATAACTTCTTTCGAATGGAGAGGATGTATGCTAAAATGTTCATAAATTTCTTCTTCCTTTGACTTGTCCACTTTTTCAATTTGTCCAGTTGGTGTTTCTGTGTCTCCTTGTAAATCTTCTTCTTCTTCTTCTTCTTCTTCTATATAAATTGATTCATACCATTTGTTATTTTTTTTCAAATACAAATTTGCTCTTTGTACTTTCCGCACATCTACCAGCTCCTGCCAAATCTTCTTATTCTTTGTAGGTACACCATTAACCAGAATAATTAATGGTTCAGTTTCCAAAGTATCCGCATCAATAGTTTCCATATTATTTTTCAAATCCAAGGGCAAATACACCACTCTACCTTTTAAACCTCTCAGTAAATCTGAAGGAGGTAATTTACCAGTTTTGGGCTCCATACGTACTATGGTCTGGAACGGATGAACACATTGAATGAGTATAGACTCATATGTATTTAATTCAGAAAGTTCAGCAGGAATAGCATCCAATTCTAAATTATTATGTACAGCTCTGGTCGGCATTCTATTTTCCTCTAACTTGTTGTAGCAGTATTTACAAATACGCTGATCTTCACCCAATTCAAAACAATTTTCAAGAAATATATATGTGGCAAAATCCATCCACTTATAATTATCTTCATTTTCACTCTTTCTGTAGAGATCAACATTCCTAGTTTGTTTTCTATAATGAGTTCTGCGGCAACAAATACAAGTAACATTTGGTCTTTCATTAGAGATTATTGCAAATTTTGTTATGTGATCATTAAATGTCTTACTTACACAAGGTTCTACATTCTCTTCCACTTCTGCCTCATTTACTGTGTCCTTCTCTGCACTGTTTTGTTCAGGACCAAAGTAACAAAACTGAATTTCATCAACAACCTTCTCTACATCTGATACCGTTCCTCGGAACAGAGCCCTATTCAATTCATTTAACTTTATTGCTGGACTTTTGGCAAAATACAACCGTCTCACAAACTTTCTCATTTCAGTATGATGAACAGCCAGCATCCTAAAATGATGGAAAACACTATTGCACACTTTTCTAGATAGACAAGCAAGAGAATGACCCTGCAAACCAGTATTCTCTCTCACTCTGCATGGATCCAGACTTTGAAGCACCTTAATCTTTTGTTTTACACTTTTTTTACTATATTCTCTTAGAAACTCTCGAAATCTGTCAATAGATTCCTGACGCACAGTGCAAATACTACTACAATTCCAAGTGTACACTGGGGCTTTAGGACGTCTCCCCATTGCCTCATCTGCCATCACTTGTACCTCATCTCTTGGAACCATTATCTCCTTCTCCATTATGCAACCATTTTTTACTTCGTATGAACGACCTCTGGTGTCAACTGCATGCAGCAAACTATTACTTTGAAAATAGCTCTCTTCATTAAAAAAAGGTTCACTACTTGAACTATGCATCCACTTTCCTAAAAAAACTTTACAAAAGTTTGTTCTGTTCACTACTCTTTTGCTTTTGCTTTGTGATTTCAGTACATTAACCATTTTATCTAATGTACGCATCCTATTCAAAATTAAAATGAATAGTTTCCTTTTTAATTCTAATGCCTTTGCTGCAATGGCTTCAATTTCTTTTTTTCTCTTGTAATATTTTGCCTTTTGCTTATATTTCTTTATATCCTTTATCAAATTGGACATAACTCTTCTCTGAAACATTTTTCTACGTATCTCTTTAAATGCTGTTTTTCTGTTTATGTTAAACTTTTCAATTGCAGAAGGTATATTTGCATTAACTAAATTCTCAATTTTTTGCTGTTCTCTATTTTTTGTTACATTTTTCCGAGAACAGACATTTTGTACATTTTTCTTTGTTTTGAATATTTTGTTTAGAAATTGTTTTTTTTGCTTACCAGAAGATTTTTTCTTTTTCCCAACATCAGCATCTTCTACTAACTTTGGTCCTCCAGTTGTCTTCAAATATAGTTTTTTTTTTAGCGTTTTTTGAACTCGAGATTTTGTAGGCATCTTAAATTTTGTTCACTGTTCTTCAGCAATACCTGAAAAAAACTAAAAAAAAAATCCGTTATTGTATTTAAATATATTACTAAATTTCTTTTCACAATAGTCACAAAACGAAATTTCTTTGCCAATTTGAATTCACACAAACTGCTCTTTTTTTTGGGCAAGTGAAAATCTCTTTTACAAACTGTCACATTATGAAACCACTTTTCAGATTTTTTAAAAAGCCCATGTCCACAGTGCTACACTCCACCAAGGGCAACCAGCCTTAGTGATGCTGAATGTATTTGCATTACAGACTTAAACCTGAAAACCCCACTGGCTTGTACATACTGTGCATGACTATACACGGCAAGGACATGGGTGTGTGCTAAGCCTCTGCTTCTTCCCCCAAAAAATCGCTCCCCCTTTCCATCTAATGCAACTGTGAAATCACCAGAGCAAGACGCAATAAATCTCTGTCTATAATTCTTCTATGCACACAGAGTCATGTTTTCACATTAGTGCCAAAACGAAATTTCTTTGCCAATTTCAAAGCACACTTACTGCTCTTTTATTTTTTCAGGGGCAAGTGAAAATCTCTTTTTACAATTTGAAATCACTTTTACAGACTGACACATTATGAAACCACTATTTTTGCTTTATTTAATTGCACGTGTCCAAGCTGTTTTTTTTTCAGACCACCACCATGTGCATTCTCTGTGACTGCCTACACTCCACCAAGGGCAACCAGCCTTAGTGATGCTGAATGTATTTGCATTACAGACTTAAACCTGAAAACCCCACTGGCTTGTACATACTGTGCATGACTATACACGGCAAGGACATGGGTGTGTGCTAAGCCTCTGCTTCTTCCCCCAAAAATTCGCTCCCCCTTTCCATCTAATGCAACTGTGAAATCACCAGAGCAAGACGCAATAAATCTCTGTCTATAACTCTTCTATGCACACAGAGTCATGTTTTCACATTAGTGCCAAAACGAAATTTCTTTGCCAATTTCAAAGCACACTTACTGCTCTTTTATTTTTTCAGGGGCAAGTGAAAATCTCTTTTTACAATTTGAAATCACTTTTACAGACTGACACATTATGAAACCACTATTTTTGCTTTATTTAATTGCACGTGTCCAAGCTGTTTTTTTTTCAGACCACCACCATGTGCATTCTCTGTGACTGCCTACACTCCACCAAGGGCAACCAGCCTTAGTGATGCTGAATGTATTTGCATTACAGACTTAAACCTGAAAACCCCACTGGCTTGTACATACTGTGCATGACTATACACGGCAAGGACATGGGTGTGTGCTATGCCTCTGCTTCTTCCCCCAAAAATTCGCTCCCCCTTTCCATCTAATGCAACTGTGAAATCACCAGAGCAAGACGCAATAAATCTCTGTCTATAATTCTTCTATGCACACAGAGTCATGTTTTCACATTAGTGCCAAAACGAAATTTCTTTGCCAATTTCAAAGCACACTTACTGCTCTTTTATTTTTTCAGGGGCAAGTGAAAATCTCTTTTTACAATTTGAAATCACTTTTACAGACTGACACATTATGAATCCACTATTTTTGCTTTATTTAATTGCACGTGTCCAAGCTGTTTTTTTTTCAGACCACCACCATGTGCATTCTCTGTGACTGCCTACACTCCACCAAGGGCAACCAGCCTTAGTGATGCTGAATGTATTTGCATTACAGACTTAAACCTGAAAACCCCACTGGCTTGTACATACTGTGCATGACTATACACGGCAAGGACATGGGTGTGTGCTAAGCCTCTGCTTCTTCCCCCAAAAATTCGCTCCCCCTTTCCATCTAATGCAACTGTGAAATCACCAGAGCAAGACGCAATAAATCTCTGTCTATAATTCTTCTATGCACACAGTCATGTTTTCACATTAGTGCCAAAACGAAATTTCTTTGCCAATTTCAAAGCACACTTACTGCTCTTTTATTTTTTCAGGGGCAAGTGAAAATCTCTTTTTACAATTTGAAATCACTTTTACAGACTGACACATTATGAAACCACTATTTTTGCTTTATTTAATTGCACGTGTCCAAGCTGTTTTTTTTTCAGACCACCACCATGTGCATTCTCTGTGACTGCCTACACTCCACCAAGGGCAACCAGCCTTAGTGATGCTGAATGTATTTGCATTACAGACTTAAACCTGAAAACCCCACTGGCTTGTACATACTGTGCATGACTATACACGGCAAGGACATGGGTGTGTGCTAAGCCTCTGCTTCTTCCCCCAAAAATTCGCTCCCCCTTTCCATCTAATGCAACTGTGAAATCACCAGAGCAAGACGCAATAAATCTCTGTCTATAACTCTTCTATGCACACAGAGTCATGTTTTCACATTAGTGCCAAAACGAAATTTCTTTGCCAATTTCAAAGCACACTTACTGCTCTTTTATTTTTTCAGGGGCAAGTGAAAATCTCTTTTTACAATTTGAAATCACTTTTACAGACTGACACATTATGAAACCACTATTTTTGCTTTATTTAATTGCACGTGTCCAAGCTGTTTTTTTTTCAGACCACCACCATGTGCATTCTCTGTGACTGCCTACACTCCACCAAGGGCAACCAGCCTTAGTGATGCTGAATGTATTTGCATTACAGACTTAAACCTGAAAACCCCACTGGCTTGTACATACTGTGCATGACTATACACGGCAAGGACATGGGTGTGTGCTAAGCCTCTGCTTCTTCCCCCAAAAATTCGCTCCCCCTTTCCATCTAATGCAACTGTGAAATCACCAGAGCAAGACGCAATAAATCTCTGTCTATAACTCTTCTATGCACACAGAGTCATGTTTTCACATTAGTGCCAAAACGAAATTTCTTTGCCAATTTCAAAGCACACTTACTGCTCTTTTATTTTTTCAGGGGCAAGTGAAAATCTCTTTTTACAATTTGAAATCACTTTTACAGACTGACACATTATGAAACCACTATTTTTGCTTTATTTAATTGCACGTGTCCAAGCTGTTTTTTTTTCAGACCACCACCATGTGCATTCTCTGTGACTGCCTACACTCCACCAAGGGCAACCAGCCTTAGTGATGCTGAATGTATTTGCATTACAGACTTAAACCTGAAAACCCCACTGGCTTGTACATACTGTGCATGACTATACACGGCAAGGACATGGGTGTGTGCTAAGCCTCTGCTTCTTCCCCCAAAAATTCGCTCCCCCTTTCCATCTAATGCAACTGTGAAATCACCAGAGCAAGACGCAATAAATCTCTGTCTATAATTCTTCTATGCACACAGAGTCATGTTTTCACATTAGTGCCAAAACGAAATTTCTTTGCCAATTTCAAAGCACACTTACTGCTCTTTTATTTTTTCAGGGGCAAGTGAAAATCTCTTTTTACAATTTGAAATCACTTTTACAGACTGACACATTATGAAACCACTATTTTTGCTTTATTTAATTGCACGTGTCCAAGCTGTTTTTTTTTCAGACCACCACCATGTGCATTCTCTGTGACTGCCTACACTCCACCAAGGGCAACCAGCCTTAGTGATGCTGAATGTATTTGCATTACAGACTTAAACCTGAAAACCCCACTGGCTTGTACATACTGTGCATGACTATACACGGCAAGGACATGGGTGTGTGCTAAGCCTCTGCTTCTTCCCCCAAAAATTCGCTCCCCCTTTCCATCTAATGCAACTGTGAAATCACCAGAGCAAGACGCAATAAATCTCTGTCTATAATTCTTCTATGCACACAGAGTCATGTTTTCACATTAGTGCCAAAACGAAATTTCTTTGCCAATTTCAAAGCACACTTACTGCTCTTTTATTTTTTCAGGGGCAAGTGAAAATCTCTTTTTACAATTTGAAATCACTTTTACAGACTGACACATTATGAAACCACTATTTTTGCTTTATTTAATTGCACGTGTCCAAGCTGTTTTTTTTTCAGACCACCACCATGTGCATTCTCTGTGACTGCCTACACTCCACCAAGGGCAACCAGCCTTAGTGATGCTGAATGTATTTGCATTACAGACTTAAACCTGAAAACCCCACTGGCTTGTACATACTGTGCATGACTATACACGGCAAGGACATGGGTGTGTGCTAAGCCTCTGCTTCTTCCCCCAAAAATTCGCTCCCCCTTTCCATCTAATGCAACTGTGAAATCACCAGAGCAAGACGCAATAAATCTCTGTCTATAATTCTTCTATGCACACAGAGTCATGTTTTCACATTAGTGCCAAAACGAAATTTCTTTGCCAATTTCAAAGCACACTTACTGCTCTTTTATTTTTTCAGGGGCAAGTGAAAATCTCTTTTTACAATTTGAAATCACTTTTACAGACTGACACATTATGAAACCACTATTTTTGCTTTATTTAATTGCACGTGTCCAAGCTGTTTTTTTTTCAGACCACCACCATGTGCATTCTCTGTGACTGCCTACACTCCACCAAGGGCAACCAGCCTTAGTGATGCTGAATGTATTTGCATTACAGACTTAAACCTGAAAACCCCACTGGCTTGTACATACTGTGCATGACTATACACGGCAAGGACATGGGTGTGTGCTAAGCCTCTGCTTCTTCCCCCAAAAATTCGCTCCCCCTTTCCATCTAATGCAACTGTGAAATCACCAGAGCAAGACGCAATAAATCTCTGTCTATAATTCTTCTATGCACACAGAGTCATGTTTTCACATTAGTGCCAAAACGAAATTTCTTTGCCAATTTCAAAGCACACTTACTGCTCTTTTATTTTTTCAGGGGCAAGTGAAAATCTCTTTTTACAATTTGAAATCACTTTTACAGACTGACACATTATGAAACCACTATTTTTGCTTTATTTAATTGCACGTGTCCAAGCTGTTTTTTTTTCAGACCACCACCATGTGCATTCTCTGTGACTGCCTACACTCCACCAAGGGCAACCAGCCTTAGTGATGCTGAATGTATTTGCATTACAGACTTAAACCTGAAAACCCCACTGGCTTGTACATACTGTGCATGACTATACACGGCAAGGACATGGGTGTGTGCTAAGCCTCTGCTTCTTCCCCCAAAAATTCGCTCCCCCTTTCCATCTAATGCAACTGTGAAATCACCAGAGCAAGACGCAATAAATCTCTGTCTATAATTCTTCTATGCACACAGAGTCATGTTTTCACATTAGTGCCAAAACGAAATTTCTTTGCCAATTTCAAAGCACACTTACTGCTCTTTTATTTTTTCAGGGGCAAATGTAAATCACTTTTACACACTGACACATTATGAAACCACCATGTGTAACTACAACAAAAACAATTCCCATTTCTATTATTCATTTCTTAAGTTACCACATACATACCCTCTCAAACTGTAAACTCACCTTTAAAATTAGTTAGTTCTGAAAGAAATGTGACACTCAAACAGCAGATTATCAGAGCCAGGATCTCTGTTGTGTTCACCTGTCTCCTCTCAGCAGAACCAGATAATGGCAAACTTTCCCTCTATTTTTCCACACATATACATGTAAGTTTCAAATCTCAGTGCTTCCCCCTTTTTTTAAAATGTAATCACACATTTCTATTGGTTGAAAACCAACCCTTTTCCAAAAGTACCCTGCCCCCAACTTGACTTCTGCCTAGTACCCTTCCCCCAACTTGACTTCTGCCTGCTACCATAGCAACAGCTCATGGAACACTGCTGTGTGCAGTTAGGTCAGAAGTTCGACACACAATGTTTCAATTCCACAGAGCAAGAGTGCTTGACTTTTCAAACCTAACAGCAAATCCATAGTACTGTTCTTTGGTTACACATTTTTTTGTACCAATACAAAACATGCTTCTATTAATTTTCACATACAGCCTAGTTTTTATTCTGGAATGGTTTGAAACAGCCAATCAGTTCTTTTTAATTTGTAAAAAATATGTATGCCTCCATTTCCAAACTGTCTTTCTTTTCTTATTGCCATTCTACTGAAAGACACCTCCTGAGTGCATCCAGTTCTCCTTTGAAGATGTTCACAGTGTGGATTGTAGGACACAGCTATGTCTTCTGGAGTGAAAAGTTTGCAGAGAAAACAGATATGGTGAGAGACCTTGCTTTGCCAAATGTAGACATTAAATGGATTGGTCAGAGAGGGTTAAAGTGGCACCAATTGATGCCATTGGTAAAATCCTTCATTCAAATCCAACACCCTGACCTCATAATAGTGCACTGTGGTGGCAATGACCTAGGCACTTTGACTGGGGTAGGTCTGGAAATGCTTATGAAGGACACCTTTGCACAACTGTTTACACTTTTCCCTAAAACTGCCTTTGTGTTTTCCAACATATGCCAAAGGCAAAAATGGAACTGGTCCAATCATTTCTGTCCGCAGATTGACAAAGCAAGAAAGCACGTCAACAAATCTGTTTCTGCTTTCCTCCGTGACTATGGTATGGGTGCCATTTACCACAACAACTTGCGTTATGACATGCAAGACATTTATAGAGGAGATGGTGTGCACTTCAATGATGAAGGGAACAGAGTCTTCCTCTTGAACCTTAGACTCTGCATCGGTACTTACTTGTAGGTACCACTAAAAAAATGACTTCATAAACACAACAGCTCTTTTTAGAGCTCCCTAATTTCTAAACTCTTAAATCTGCTTTTCATTTATTTTTTTTTATTTTTTTTACCGTACGCTTACCGTAAGCTTACCGTACGCGTACCCCGTGATTTTTTTTAAAATCAATAAATGTTTTTATTGTACTTTTCTGTCCTTCTTTGACCCCCTTACAAATGTTAGGGGGTCTGTAACTCTCCTCATTGCCCCCTTTCCTTGTTTTCACTCTTTTTTTTCAGAGTGAAATACACAAAATGGCGGCCGCCGCTTCCTGGTTTCGGCCGATTCGAATGTTTACTAAGATCTAAGAGCCAATCAGAATCGCGCTCGCGCACGCCACCGTACGCTTACCGTAAGCGTACGGTAAGCGTACCGTAAGCGGGCTCAGATATATATATTGATTTAAAGGCTATTTTCTCAGAATCTACTGAACAGATTTACACCAAACCTACAAAAGGCACTTCCTTGACCTAGGGACTACCTCTCTGCCAAATTTTGAGTAATTCTGTTCAGCCATTCGGGCTGTAGCTCGTTCTAAAGGTCCTATGGAAAAATGCATGGGAAAAACGCGTTTTGGGACCCCCCTTTTATCTCAGCCCCCGCTTGATGAATCCCCCCGAGACTTTCAGGGTAGGAGCGGAGCATAGCGCCCCACCTATTTTGAGAAATTCGCGAGGATTCGTCGACCGGCGCCAAAGTTATTCAAAATAGAATGTTGAGGTTTTCCTATGGAAACGTGGTCCTAACTATAACTACCTACTGGCGACCGCCAGTAGGTAATATATATATATATATATATATATATATATATATATATATGTATATGTATATATATATATATATATATATATATATATATCAAAGCTCTGGAGGTAAGCCACACGAGTAGGAATCACTCGAACAACAGGTAAGGTTCACCTCACAACCTTTAATCTTCGGTACAGACGAACTTTGCAGGCGAGCAAACAAACAGTCTCAACGCTTTGCCTGACGCGTTTCGAGTATCATCTCTTCTTCAGAGGCTGGACGTTGAAGTTTGCAGTTACGGACACTCTCCCTCCATTATATCGGCATTATGACACGCCCCTCGATGGGCCGCCCAAATGGGTTCGATGCTTGCTGCCTTATGGGAAAGAGAGTCCACTTATTATGCCGTGAATCGGTGCTAATTATCTGTCGTTCTTAGAGGCTCTGGATGCGCCCCTCGCTTGCCAGTTTGTCCTTATCCACAGCCTGTTGCCCCACACGAGGACGGGTGATGCCAGGTCCCCAGCGGCCCCTAATCTTCATAGGGTGGTGCATTCCCAGCGGCTGGGCTGCCGCTTGTAAATCAAAGCTCTGGAGGTAAGCCACACGAGTAGGAATCACTCGAACAACAGGTAAGGTTCACCTCACAACCTTTAATCTTCGGTACAGACGAACTTTGCAGGCGAGCAAACAAACAGTCTCAACGCTTTGCCTGACGCGTTTCGAGTATCATCTCTTCTTCAGAGGCTGGACGTTGAAGTTTGCAGTTACGGACACTCTCCCTCCATTATATCGGCATTATGACACGCCCCTCGATGGGCCGCCCAAATGGGTTCGATGCTTGCTGCCTTATGGGAAAGAGAGTCCACTTATTATGCCGTGAATCGGTGCTAATTATCTGTCGTTCTTAGAGGCTCTGGATGCGCCCCTCGCTTGCCAGTTTGTCCTTATCCACAGCCTGTTGCCCCACACGATATAATATATACAAAAATAGAAGGGAGGAACCCTGATGCGAAGACATGAGACGGGTTTGTCATGCGCAAAAACAAAGAAATCTCTTTTCAACTAGAATGATTGTAACCGGGATGGATATATGAGTAAATATTATAGCCTTCTTCAGATGCAGATCATGTGATATAGGTACTTAACATACATATAAGCAAGCAATAACATATATAGTTAATGCAAAGAATTGAGAGAAAATAATCAGTTTTGAGGTAGTTGAGGTTTTAAACCAGTGATTCCAAACAAGTAATTTCTTAACCCCTTCCATGCTCATGAGGGAATGGTTACGTCATGAGCACAAGTTCTAGTGCACACCACACTAGCCCCCAATCTGCCCCCCCCGGAGGGGCAGAAAGCCCACTAAAAACCATGGATTTTCTTTTTTTGTTGACGTTGGGGGGGGGGCTGCCCAAAAAGGGCATGACAATGCCCCCACGCCCTTCCAGAGAAATGTCACTGACCCCTGATCTGCCCCCGGGTGCGGCAGAAAGCCCAATAGGCGGCAGCGATTATGCTGGCTTTTTTATGCGGGGTGCTGCCCAGAATGGGCATACCAATGCCCCCACCCCCAAAAAACCTAGCCACAGTCTTTTTGCCCCCCTTGGGGGCAGCATATGAGGGCAACCCTCCCCCCCCCCAATTTCCCCCCTGGGGGGGCAGAAAGCCCACTAGGCACAGACTTGTTTTTAGCAATGTGCCTACCTGTGGATTTTGGGCACTAGCGCAGCCGGCACATAGGGAAACCTAGCAAACCTGTACATTTGTTAAAACTAGACATCAGGATGGGGTGACTTGTGTGCCTCTCACCAGGTTCTGTTACCCAGAATCCCTTGCAAACCTCAAACTTAGTAAAAAAAAACACTTTTTCCTCAAAATTCTGTGATGGAAAGTTCTGGGATCTGCGTGGATCCACAAAATTCCACCCACCCCGCATTACCCAAAGTATTCAGAGAAAAATGGTACCTCACTTGTGTGGGTAGGCCTTGTGCCCGCACATGGAAACGGCCCAAAACGCAACGTTGACACACCACATTTTCATAGTGAAAACTGACCCTTTTTTTGTAAAGTGCCTAGCTGTCGATTTTGAACCCTAGCTCTGCCGGCACCTAGAGAAACCTAGCAAACCTATACATTTTTGAAAACTAGACACCCAGGGAAATCCAGGATGGGGTGACTTGTCTGGCTCTCACCAGGTTCTGTTTCTCAGAATCCCTTACAAACCTCAAAACTTGTCCAAAAAAACACATTTTCCTCACATTTCTGCGTTGGAAAGTTCTGGAATCTGCATGGATCCACATCTTTCCACCCAACATCCGAGAAAAATGGTACCTCATGTGTGGGTAGGCCTAGTGCCCACGAAAGGAAACGACCCAAATTGCAAAGTGGACACACTACATTTTACAGTGAAAACTGACACTATTTTGCAAAGTGCTTAGCTGTAGATTTTGAACCCTAGCTCTGCCGGCACCTAGGGAAACCTAAAAAAACTATTCATTTTTGAAAACTAGACATCCAGGGGAATCCAGGATGGGGTGACTTGTCTGGCTCTCACCAGGTTCTGTTACCCAGAATCCCTTGCAAACCTCACAATTTGTAAAAGAAAACACATTTTCCTCACGTTTTTGTGGTGGAAAGTTCAGGAATCTGCGTGGATCCACAAAATTCCACCCACCCCACATTTCCCCAAGTCTTCCAAGAAAAATGGAACCTCACTTGTGTGGGTAGGCCTAGCGCCCGCAACAGGAAACGGCCCAAAACATAACTTGGACACAACACATTTTCACAGTGAAAATGGACCCTTTTTTTGCAAAGTGCCTAGCTATAGATTTTGAACCCTAGCTCTGCCAGCACCTAGGGAAACCTAGCAAATCTATACATTTTTTAAAACTAGACACCAAGGGTAATCTAAGATAGGGTGACTTGTCTGGCTCTCACCGGGTTCAGTTACCCAGGATCCCTTGCAAACCTCAAAATGTGTAAAAACAAAATACAAATTTCTGTGGTGGAACGTTATGGAATCTGTGTGGATCCACAAAATTCCACCAAGCCCGCATTCCCCAAAGTCTTCCGAGAAAAATGGTACCTCACTTGTGTGGGGGGGGGGGTCAAGTATCCGCGACAGGCCTGGACCCAAAACCTATTGAGGCGACTTCAAAATTACCTATTTCAAACCAACCTGGTTTTACAAGGGGGGTCACATGAGGTTTTGGCCCCGGGCTCGGCAGCCATCTAGGGAAACATACCAAACCCACACATTTCTGAAAACTAGACACCATGGGGAGTCCAGCAAGGTATGGCTTGCGTGGGTCCCCCAACATTTCCCTACTGAGAATCCCCTGCAAACCTCAAATTTAGATGACAAAATCACTTTATTCTCAAATTTCTGTGTGGGAAAGTTGTAGGATTACTGGGCTGACACAAATTTCCTACCACCCAGTGTTCCCCAGGTCTCCCGATAAAAATGGTACCTCATTTGATGTTGTAGGCATAGTGCCTGCAACATTAAATGGCCCAAATCGTACTGTGGAGACTTCAAAATTACCTATAACAAAACTACCTGGTTTTGGTGGGGGGACACCTGGGGTTACGGCCCTACAAAACCCACACATTTCTGAAAACTAGATACCCTGGGGAGTCCAATGAGGTATGGCTTGCGTGGCTCCCCCAACGTTTCCCTACCCAGAATCACCTGCAAACCTCAAATTTAGCTTAAAAAAACACACTTTCACATATTTCTGTGTGGAATCACCGTAGTGGCACAAATGTCCTACCCCACAGCGTTCTCCTTAGTGTCCAACGTAAATTGATACCTCCGTGTGGGTGTCAAATGCAGAATTGGCTATAAATAATTTTTAAATGTAGCGCTTATAATTCTCGGTGCTCTACCCTTATTCCCTATGTTTTTGGCTCTTCCCAGTCACAGGCCGTTGCCCCACCTACACAAGTGAGATATCATTTTACTCGGGAGACTGGGGGGAACACTGTGGGGTACGACATGTGTACCGGCATGGTGATTCCACCCAAAGATATGTGGAAAATGTGTTTTTTTCAGCTAAATTTTAGGTTTGCAGGGCATTCTGGTTAGGAAAACGTTTGGGGATCCATGCAAGCCATACCTTACTGGACTCCCCTGGGTGTCTAGTTTTCAGAAATGTGTGGGTTTGGTAGTTTTCCAAATTGGCCGCCTGGGCCAAAAACCCAGGTTACCCCTATTGCAAAACCAGGTTGTTTTGTGATAGACCATTTTGATGTCTACTCAATACGTTTTGGGCACTTGACTGTTGCGGGTACTTGACCCATCCACGCGAGTGAGGTATCATTTTTATCTGGAGATCTGGGGGAACACTGGGTGGTAGGAAATTTATGGATCCACGTGAATTCCAGAACTTTGCCACACAGAAATCTGAGGAAAAATTATTTTTACAGCTAAATTTGAGGTTTGCAGGGCATTCTGGGTAGGAAAACGTTGGAGGATCCATGCGAGCCATACCTCGCTGGACTCCCCCGGGTGTCTAGTTTTCAGAAATGTGTGGGTTTATTAGTTTTCCAACCTCAATAGGTTTTGGGCCCTTGCTCACGCGGGTACTTGACCCACCCACACAAGTGAGATACCAATTTTCTCGGGAGACTTTGGGGAATGTGGGCTGAGTAGAATTTTGTTGATCCACTCAGATTCCAGAACTTTCATCCACAGAAATGTGAGGAAAATGTGTTTTGCTTACAAATTTTGAGGTTTGCAAGGGATTCTGGGTAACAGAACCTGGTGAGAGCCAATCAAGTCACCCCATCCTGATTTCCCTGGGTGTCTAGTTTAAAAAAATGTCGCGGGCACTAGGCCTACCCACAAAAGCGAGGTGCCATTTTTCTCGGAAGACTTTGGGGAACGCAGGGTGCCTGGAATTTTGTGGATCCATGCAGATTCCAGAACTTTCCACCACATAAATGTGAGGAAAATGTGTTGTTTTTGGACACATTTTTAAGTTTGCAAAGGATTCTGGGTAACAGAACCTGGTGAGAGCCTGTCAAGTCACCCCATCCCAGATTTCCCTGGGTGTCTAGTTTAAAAAAATGTATAGGTTTGCTAGGTTTCCCTAGGTGCCGGCAGAGGTAGGGTTAAAAAACTACAGCTAGGCACTTTGCAAAAAAAGGGTAATTTTTCATTGTGAAAATGTGGTGTGTCCACGTTACGTTTTGAGCCATTTCCTGTCATGGGCACTAGGCCTACCCACACAAGTGCGGTACCATTTTTATCTGGAGACTTAGGGTAACACAGAATTGTAGCGCAACTGTTATTACCTATTGACTTTTGATGCATTTCTGCCTTCCAAATGAAAGACAATATGTAAAAAACAAGTCATTTTCCCAAAATAATTGCTATATACCTGGTACATAATAAAAAACCATTGCAAGATGCTGCTCAGTAATTGGCTCTGGGTTAGTCGGGTACTTGGTGAACCTACAAGTCATATATATCCCCACAACCAAAAAGGTACAGCGGATGTAACGGTATATTGCTTTCAAACAGCTGTCATAATTAGAAAAAGTTACAGGTGAAAACGTTGACACATATGGCTATTTTCTCAAATAATTTTCAATTTTTCCTATATTTAACTGTTAGTTTTTTTATAAAGAAACATTGAAGCATCTACACAAATGACCCCTTGCTGAATTCAGAATTGTGTCTACTTTTCTAAAATGTATAGCTTTCCAGTATCCATTATTGCTTTCATACCCATTTCTACCATTAACTGGAAAAGGTTGAAAGCACAAAAAATGGCAAAAATAGGCTATGTCCCAGAAAAATGCCCAAACTGTGTAAAACATTTTGGTTTTCTGACAAAAGTTTGCTTGTTCCTGAAATCTGGGAAGAGGGTGATTTCAGCACCACAGCCCCTTTTTTGATACCGTCTGCAGAGAAAAAAACAGACACTTTCATCTGTAGCCCTTTTTTTCCATTTTTCCAACAAAAAACATAATTTAGCTGCATATTGGCTAATTTCTGGGTCCTCTCCAGGGGAATCCACAAACCCTGGGTACCTTTAGAATCCCCATGATGTTGGAAAAAAAGGATGCAAATTTGGCGTAGATACCTTATGTGGTCAAAAAGTTACAGGGGCCTAAGCACGAACTACCCCAAATAGCCAAAAAAGGCTTAGCACAGGGGGGAAAGGCCTAGCAGCAAAGGGGTTAAAGGACAATAAACAATAAACAATAATGTGCTTCGATTCCAATGTTTTTATTAAAACACTATTGGTTGTAATCCAGACATTTAAAACCCAATGATTAAAAACATTTATCACAGTGATTTCATTACCAATTACATCTCTTTACCTTTATCTGTAATATTGTATCTAAAGGTAAATTACAAATATAGAAAGATTTTTCATTAACTTCGTGAGCACGCTCTGCTGGTTGTGCGTTAAGTGTCTCCATTCTCCAATTGTGTTAATGACCTATTCAGACACTTACGCACTCACTTATAGACCCCCTCAGAGACTCATGTACCCACTCACAGACCCACTCAGACATTTACGTACCCACTCAAAGATCCACTCAGACACTCATTTATCCACTTACAGACCAACTCAGGGACTCATGGAGTCACTCACAAACCCACTCATAGACTCATGCAGTCACTCACTGACCCAGTCAAAGACTCATGCACTCAGCCACAAACCCACTAAGAGACTCAAGCACTCACTCGAAGACCCACTCAGAGACTTATGCAACCACTCACAGGCTTATTTAAACATTGATGCATCCAGTCAGATACTCTGACTCACTGATATAGTTGTGCATTTAAAATGTGCAGGCGTCTATTGGATGTCTGCTTTTTTGTGTATTCACGATGCGTTTGGAAATTGGAAAAAAAGGGTTTGTAAAACAAAAAAAAGCAGTGGTTGGGAAATAGGGTACCTCTGAGAAGAGCCTTTGTGTTTATTGTGTGTAGATGATAACTAGACATAAAACAGGATGCTATCTTTCAAGTTGTTTAGTAAAACCCTGTTGCCTTCCTCTGTCAAGTGAACTCCATCACTTCTATAGATACCATCCATGTCAAAGCGCAAGGTGTTGTTGTAGATAGATCACATGTTATGGTCTGTGAGGAATGTATAAACAGTTTTATTGTAAGATTTTGTGGCTTTATCTATCTGTGGACAGAACTCGTTTGACCACTTCCATTTCTGCCTTTGGCATATGTTGTTGAACACCAAGGCAATCTGAGGGGATAGTGCCATTAATTGAGCAAAGGTTTCCTACATTAGGATTTCCAGTCCTATCCCAGTAAGTGTGCCTAGGTCATTGCCACCAGAGTGCACAAGCATGAGGTCTGGATGTTGGCAATCCGCAACACTCTCAACCAAAGGCAGCAATTGATGCAATTTTAACCGTCACTGGCCAATCCAACTAATGTCTACACATTAGGCAAACCCAGGTTTATGTCAATGGCACTCTTTCTAGCACTCTCTCTGGCCCAAAACACAAAGCTGTTTACCCACAACCCACACTCTAACCATTATGAAGTCAAGGAGCAGTAGTACACAGGAGAAGACTGGAGCTGAATGAGACCGTTTTCCAAACAAAAGACAGTTAAAATGGAGTACAGGATCTGACAAAGTACGTAAATCTGTGATTGGCTCTTGTTAAAATAAAGAAATGTATTGGCATCTTGGATCTGCTTTTAATTGGAAAGAGTCAACCACATCTGCTACAGTTGAGTTGGAGAATAATGTGCTGCTTTAGAATGTGTTGTGAAATTCGTACCTACTGGCTGAATAGAGTGTTCTAAAGTTAGTTTCTATGACAACTCTGCTAAGAGAGTGTAGGGGGAAGGGATTACACAGAATGTAGTCTGTATGTTCATATTGGAGTGGTTTAGACTCATTATTTATAGAGGAGGGTTTATTTTCCTAGTTGAGTTTCATTTGAAATTAAGTGTAGTTGTAAAGTACGTATTCACGAATTTGTCGCAAGGTTACATGGGGGGGTACTGAGAGTTGCAACATATTTGTGAATATGCACAAAGACTCTTCTATATTGGGCTTCTTCACAGAAGTGTAAGAAAGGGTTAACACACACTAACCATTGGGAAGTGGAGTATGAAAAGTAAAATAAGAAAGGCATGTTTTGATTTGCTGCTTTTAGCAGTATCAGAGAGTGCAAAGTTGAATAGGTTACCATTAATGGTTGATTTGTAGGAGTCGTGTGCCGTTCTTATGCTTAGTTTTCACATTTACTGAGAGCCCAAAAAATATTTGACCCACAAACTCAATTTTCAGATATGTGAATTAAGATGCTTTGTGAATGCAAAGCGCTGTCTGGCATGGACCACAATAATATCACAGACTTATTTTACTTCTTCGATCAAGGTAATTATTTGTAGTCTCTGGTTTACAAATTTGGATTCCTGTAGCAGTGTTAAATCAAAACTGCCAATGGGGGCCCGTACTTTGATGCTGGTCACAAAGTCTGTGGTAGCTATCTGAACGAATACAGTGTTCAACGTTTCGCTTTTGAAACTGATTATATAAAATGTCAACTTGGGCATTATAGTATGGAAAAGAAACAAAGACTATAAACTCCCTATCTCCTAATGTTCTTGTAAATCCATGAGCTTCACATGTATTATTGGACTCAAAATCACTACTATTTGCAATGGCCATTTTACATTCCAAAAGATCATCCCCTTACTCATGAATTATATTGATGACTCAAATTGAAATTCCAGCGAGCTGTAGACCCTCTTGGAAGTATTCTTGACAATACCTGTTCAAGAACTTAAGTTATTTTAGGAAAATGTGCTACTATGCTGCAGTTCGACCCACCCCTGAAAGGAAAACTTTGACTCTGGATATTTTTGATGGGACCTGCTCTGATTAAATTAAATAGATGGGAATAGCAATATATATAATGTGTTTGGGTACACACCCCTGACTCTTTTGCACCACACCACATGCACCATGCATGAAAATGGCACCATAATAGCTCTGAGTAATTGCTTTAATTTAGGATATTATTATGGGGAAATTGGGTTTGATTCACGGAGTATAGCTGCAGCAACTGTTTCTACTAATGAGTTTTGCAGATATTTGAAACAATAACATCTTTCAACTGCCTTGCAATTGCCATCAATGTAGCAAAAGTCCAGAACAGATTGAGTCTTAGTAGAGACAGCAGTGGCATCATCTGCTTGTATAGTCGCATAATCAGTGCTTCTCAGTTCTAAGTTGTTGTATAACATATTCTCCTATAACTTACAGTCCAAAAACTCTGGATATTTGTGGAAGTACCTTTAAACACAGTGGTTTCAAATGTGTTCCCATTGCATTTTCTATCTATGTTGGAGACAAAATCAACTGGCCTACTGAACATTCCAGGATTTAGAGACCCTTGTGTTCCATCACAGCCTCATAAAGCCAACTTAAAAGCACCACAAAATCGAAATACTTTCAATCAATTTTCATAAAATATGTTATCACAGTCTGCATTATGTTCACTTACTCCTGTATGACATGCTTCATTCAACTGCTGTAGAGTATCTGATTTTTAAAACAGGTACGTTCAATGCATTTATCTATGGGATTTACAGGAATCATTTTTATTTTTTTCTGCCAGATGTTTTAGGTTAGTAACTAAGTTTGTCAGGTATCTTAACCACCAAACAGAAAGCAATGAAAGCAGAACAACACATTTTTGCAAGTGCTACCAATAAGCCACAGCATCATATCATACCACGTTCTTGTGGAACCACGTGTTCGGCCCTTCACCTAGCCTTGCAGACAGTTACATTTTTATTTCATAGTTATGAAGGCCTAATGATTTCACTTGAAGTTTGTCTGCATGTGCTAATCCTAAAAAAGCATTTACAAGAAAATTTGTGTTCATTTTGTTAAAAAATAGACCAGACTGAAAATATCAAACCTAAACTATTTTCAAATATTAACTCAAAAGAAAGCAACTATGGCCATATTATTATCTGTATTGTCGTACGGTTCCTACTAATTCAGTAGGACATGATGTTTGGGTAACATAAGCATCAAAAATATGGGGACTACCTCCACTCATACCATCAGAATATTTGGACCTTGTTCATTGCTAGATCACAGTGCACCATCTGGACTCCGAAACCTTACAGGGTGCCTGATGGTGTCTGCAGCCTCACAACATGCCAACTCTTATTCCCCCAAGGACATTGTGAAAACAGATCTACCATTTCGCTCTTAGGCATGCTCAAAGGGAGACACAAGAAATATACAAATTGTAATTTACACATTTATTGAAGCAATTGGATCCTGGTGTAAAATGTGTGCTGCAATGGTTAGTAGAAGAAAGCAAAGCAGAGTAGCACGCATTACAAGAATGGTGAAAATGAATAATTCAACCATTATAATTGTTGCAATAATTATGTGAATGCTTATCATTTTACTCCTACCTAGTCCTACCTATCTAGACAGCATTGGATGGATGGTGTTTTGCCAGATACCTTAAAGGGGTCAAAGTCCCCATGTACTTGCGTATATGTGTCATCAGGTAGCCAGTCTGGTGTAGAAGAGACTGCCATCCCTCGCAGGATAGTGATGAGATTTAGCTGGGCTAGAATTCAGGCACTGTGACAATATATTGAAATGCTCCCCTGTCTAATAAAGGCTTTAGCAGTTTATATAATAAAACTGGACCCATTTGAACTTTGCTTGAGCTCCGGTATGGCTGTCATTGTTGATTCTACCCACCCAGAGCTGGTGGCAAATAGACAATAACAAACAAGGAGAGTTTGTTCAGTGTACACGGTCTTTAAACAGAATGTTCGAAGGTATGAGAATGTGCTGATGAAGAAATGTATTTGTAAGCAAACCTTTTCTACACTATCTCACACAGGAGTGCAAGAACATGTGTGCTAAAAGTCATCCTCTAAAAAGATATCAACTTTACACGTGAACATGCAAAAATAAAAGTGTTTGTGCACAGGGCCGATTAATCTCACAACAGTATAGGAATTTTACATAATACAAAATGTCATGAACACACAAGTATTGATCGTTTAGTCATTAGTTATCCATCCTCATTCTGACAGGAACACAACAGCAGCTGCATGTACAGTTTTACCATGTGGTAGGGCCTTGCAGATATTTGCAAAGTTCCTTTCTGGTGCCTGTTAATAATTAAAATACAATGTAAACTTTAAGGCTAGGGCCTCTGTGTATACAAATGAGACCATTGAAAAGCTTGAGCATGTCAAAGTAGTGATCTGCCTAGAACGTAGAAGTGTGGGCTGCATTCCAATTATGGATGGCCCTTGAACTACCATTATGAGGTAAACTAAAACAATGTAATTATAAATTGTGGCTTGATTTTTGGGTGGTAATTAATACAAATTTACTAACACTAGCCCTAAAAAGGATGGGCCGCTCATTGGGAACTACCTTCATAAGAATTCCAGGCAGATCTGATAAATTCAGTATCCATCGTTACCAAGCCCAGCAAAATTTAGAGATTTGCAAAATAGTTTAATAATGCAATTAGTCCATTTAAAAAACATCCTAATTTAAAGGGAGCTACTTTACAGTACTGTACACAACCGATTGCGTAGCTCTTAAAATTAGAACTTACAGTGTGATTCGCATCTGAGATCCTACCAGACAGAATATATTACATGTTCAACTACTCACACTCTCTATTTTTTATTTTTTGTCCTTATAATACCTTGTACAAGCAAGCGCCCTCCTGATCGCCACTGACCCATGTGCGTGTATCGGGGGTCTATTCTCAACTGATGTTTGCACCAAGTAACCCCTGGCACCTCACACCACAAGCTGACCAAGAGGTGTAATCATAGGACTTCCTGCTATTCCTTCAGTGTCCAGTAGGAGAAATCAGATCTTTAAAATCATCAGTCGGGAGACGGAAGTTGAGGATAAATTAGCGGTCAGCTCCTGCCCCAGGGTGCTCCAGTCCCTGCTGCCACTAATGACATCGGGAGAGACGGGATCAACGTGCTCATAGTGCTGCCTCTCTCCCCGCGGTGCGGGACATGTTCTTGCTGTATTCCACAGTTTGGGGGCAAGTTTGTGGCCAGCTCCTGTCTCTCCACCCACACTGTGCCACGCTAGTCCACTCTGCGCCACTCCACTCTACGCTATAGCACTCTGCGCTGTGCCCCTCTAAGCCACTGCTCGCTAGGCTGCACCACTCTACTCTAAACCACTGCAATCTATGCCAATTCACTCTACACCACATTACTGTTAAGTTCTGTCATGTTAATTTATTTTATAACTTGCAGCGATTACGTTGAGGTGTCTTGGCGCTAGCTCATGACCTACTAATTATTTCAGCAGCAGCAGATATACTTTATATAGAATTAAAAAAAAATGGTTTTTTAGGCTTTCCTAACAGCCAAGAGTTTTTTGTTGTTTTTAAATGAAAAGGTAGGTCATTCCAGGAATGTGATGCACTATAGATAAAGCTTCTTCCTGCCCACGAGGTATGCCTATAATTAGGAATCAGGATATTATATGCTGTGGAGGACCTCATTGTTCTTGATGAATTTGTTCTTCAGGTAGTTACAGCCTATCCCATTAAATTATTTGAAAACGCTGCAGACAGACTTAAATACCAATCTCTCTCTTGTTGGCAACCAATTAAGCTTTTTTAGAGCGCCTGCTTGAATTTAGGAATGCCTAATTGCAGTTGAGCAGCTGCTTTTTGTATAATATGAAGTTTGATCAAATGTTTCTGTTGCATTCACCATCAAGGTGACTTCTGTTTTTTACAACGAGGAAGGTAGAAAAGGTTAAAATAGTTTTGATGGGTTAAAAGACTGCTTAGGAGACCGCATTGACCTGTCCCTTATAGGCAAATTTTTCGTCAATTATCACTCCAAGATTGCGGGTTGATTTTAATGGAATAGGAGGAATACCTAACTCTGGTGGCCATCAAGAGTGGGACCAGAAGGAGAATGTTTTCCTAAAGACAATGATCTCAGTTTTATTGGAGTTCTACTTAAGACAGTTGGTTGCCATCCATGAGTTTACTGCTAGCACATATTCTCTAAATCTCGAGATAATGTCGAGATCAGTCTCAGTTAGAGAGAAGACAATTAGTGTGCCGTCTGCGTAGGAGGTCAATGAGAACCCATACTGTTTAATCAAGGTACCTAAACCAATGCACCCTGTGCCACTGTGTCTAAACCAACTACTCTGCACCACTGTACTTTACACCACTATGCTGTGTATCACTCTACTCTATGCCTCTACACGCTAACCTGCACCACTCCACTCTATGCCACTTCACTATACTCTGCAACACGGCTCTCTTCACAACTGAACTCTACGCACTCTACTCTGTATCGCTACACTCTACACCATTATACTCTATGCCAATTCACTATAAGTCACTCTAATCTACTCTGCACCACTGCACTCTATGACACTCTATTCTATACCACTGCACTCTACACCACTTCACTCTAGTCTAAAACAATCTACTCTATACCACTGCAGTCTACGCCACTCTGTTCCACTCTGCGCCTCTCCACTCTATGCCATTCCCCTTTGCACCACTCTATTCTACACTGTTGCACTCTATGCCACTGCATTCCTCATCAATGATCTGTACACCACTTTACTCAAAACCATTGCCCTCTACGCCACTGCACTCTATGCCAATCTTCTCTGCACCACTGGACTTTACACCACTATACTCTACAACATTGTTCTCTATGCCACTGCACACAGATACTCTACATAATTGCACTATAAGTCACTGCACTCTACATAAGTGCACTCTGAGCCACTCTATTCTACTCTGCACCACTGTACTCTACGTCACTGCTCTCTGCACCACTCCACTCTGCTCTACTCTACACCACAATAGAACCCCACACTCTATGACCCTGCACTCTACAACTCTGCCACTCTACTCTGCATGACTACACTCTATGACACTGCCCTTTGTGCCACTCTAGTGCACTCTACGCCACTGCATTCTACACCATTGCACTCTACGCCACTGCACTTTACCCTGCATTACTCCACTCTATGGCACTTCCCTCTATGCCACTGTACTCAACTCTGCGGCACTCCACTCTATGTCATTGCACTCTACACCATTGCAAACTACCCTGCGTCACTCTAATCTATGCACTGTTACTGTCTGTCACTGCACTCTATGCCAATGCACTCCACACCACTTTACTCAAAACCAATGCACTCTACGTGACTGCACTCTAAGCCAATCTCACCTGCACCACTGTACTTTACACCACTTCACTCTAGGCCACTCTATTATACTTCACTCCATGATGCTCTGCTCTACGATGCTCTACTCCATTATACGTTGCTACACTAACACTCTACTCCACTCTAGACCACTCCACTCTACAGAACTCTACTCCACTCTATGCCATTTTAACTCACTTCTCCACTCTATGACACTCTACGCAACTCCCTTTACTCTATGACAACTTCTCTCTACACCACTCTAGTCTACAACACTCTGCTACATCCTACGCAACACCCTCTATGCCACTCTAATCTCAAAGCCCTCCACAACCCTCTATGCCATTAGATTCTAAGACGCTCTACTCAACCCTGACACTGTACTCCGACACTGTACTCCATCCTACAAGACACAACTCTATGCCCTTCCACTCTATGACACTCTACAACACTCCACAATACTGTGGGCTACCCCATAACACTCCACTTCACTTCACTCCTCTTCTCTCCACGCCAATCAACTCTACTGTACGCCACTCCTCGCCACTCTAAGCCACTCCATAAAACTGCACTCTAATCCACAATATGACACCCCACTTCACACCACTCTCCTTCACTCCACTAACTTTTAGCCATGCTGAACAGCAGACACTCTGGTGTACAACATTGCTAAAACATATGAACTATTGGCTTTGCCAATGCTTGTTCCTTCTGGCGATATTTTCAGTCCTCCATGAAAATGCAGAGGGGAACAGCTTCTTTAGTACAAGGACAGTGCGACGGGTTCCAATGATAGGAAAACAACCCAAAAATGTAACCAAGTATTTGGAAATAACGTAAATGCCATTCTGAAACTCATTAGAGGAAAAAAGTCATGTTAAAAATAATCTGAATAAAGCATGAAAAAGGGAAAATCATGTAATGGGGATTTTAAGGCACCTAAATATTGGATATTGTAAGGTGTCAACTTTTTAGCTTTACATCTGGTTGTGCCTCCTCCCATGCTTCCTAGGTCTCTATTGATATTCACATCTGTAACTTCAGCTTCAATTTTCCTTGAAACTCGTTCCAAATATTTGCTATTTCTCATCCATACATTAAATGCAAAACATGCTTTAAATTTCTGCGTAGAATTACTTAATCAGAAGTAATGCGATCTATTAACTACACTGGTTCGTTTTCAAAGCAATTAGCTAGGACAAGACAAAGGACAGCATGAGGCAGTTTAGTTAATCAATTTATTTTAATGTTGGTATATGCAACAAAATTCCATACAATATTCATGTTAAATACTTTAAATAAGCGTTTGGTCACCGAGACACTGGTCTGAATAGCATATGATTAAGCACTCTAACATGTTTTCATTCCATATCCGAACGCCCTCATTCTTGAGCTAAGCATAGTTGGCTGAGGATGTTGCCTCTGGATGCTGTGAACATCACTTCTTGCATCCACCCTGGTGGGATGGCTTCTGCTGGTCCTGGCAGGGCTCGGGTGGGCATGGGTTGCAAGGTTCCACTGGAAAGGAAGGGTATGTGATTAATACATATGAAATCTTCCTAAATGTTCATTTGCATATATTTGCATATATTTTGGTTCGAACAGTGAGCATAGCTGATACTTCCATTGGGCTAGTTAAGGCAGAAGGCGAAGCCTTATAGCGCCAGCTAGATATAGTACCAAGTTAATGAAAACATGACTTTTCATTCCTGTACAGGGGAGCTCCAGCTGGTAAAAAACTATTTGCATGGAGAATGAAAAGCAAAGCATCATTCCTGACAGATGGTTTAATATGCAAAAATACTTTGGCATGAACTTACCAATGCACTATCTCTCTTTATTGTTTGTTTTGTATTACATATCATAACAAATAGAACCTCTATGTGTGAAAAGGATAATTTTATCATTTCTATAATTTCAGTTTACATTTTGAAAACAGTAGCCCATGTTGATATTGCGACATATAAAAGATACCAGAGGTGTGGTCCTTAAACAGGTGAATGTACTATGCAGATCCTGTATTTACTTTACATTGCAATGACAGTATATCTGAGCAATAGTTGTGGTGCATCATCCATACCTGGTTCAGGACACTTTGGTGCCTGGTCCTGGCATTGCTGAACTGCATGGTCCTGGCATTGTTGAACCGGTTTACAGGCTGAAAAAAATAAAGTAAAGTCAATTTATAAAATGAGGTCAAATTGAAATAGAACATCTCTGTTTGTTTCAAAATAACCTTCAAACTTAGCTTCTGTTTCGTAGAATTGCCTCATCTTTTGTGGGCTTTATTAGAAGTCCCCCTTTGTTGAGCTCAGTAACACTAGCGCCTAGAACTACCAATAACAGGGGCATAGAGCTTTCTGGGAAAAGAGGTCGTGGGGATTACAAGTGGGAGCCAGAGGATCTCCTTAGGAATGAGGAATAACAGGGGAAACAGTGATTTCAGATCCTACTCTCTGCAACACCTCATTTTTCTCCATGGAAATCTCAAAATCTCTGGGTTAAAACTAAACATATAAGTGGGGCTCCCCTAGATCCAGTGATTCCGGTCAGTAGCTTTCATTATCCTCCTCTAAATCACTGAGGGAATCTTTACTTTTTATGAAGTTCAAAGACGCAGTCAGTGGATGATTGCACAGCTAAGAAATCGAAGAATAAATAAATCCATGGTTGGTGGCTCAATATTTTGCAGAAGGCCCCTTTAGAATAATTTCAGTTTGCACAGGAAAGAAGAAATGAGTCTCACTGTATGTGTTTAGATACAGGGAAACAGGCAAACATTTGGGAATATTTCCATTTAATAAGTGAAACAAAAAATGGTTCAGGTTTTTTTTTAATGTCAATAAGAAAATATACTGATCAGGCTCCACGGAACTCAAAGTTTGCCAACAGTTCTCACAACCTACTTATGAAATCACATGCAGTGGAATATCCTCGCCCATATGGTAAGTGCCAGTCACCTAGTGGGCAGGCTGGTGCTGGGCTAGCTGCCACATCATGGGCAGTTGCGTGGCCCATCTTCCAAACTGGAAATGTACCCCAAATGGTTTTCCAACGTGTTGAAAAATACAGATATATTTTTCAATTTCAGACCCATCTTTGCTAGTTAACTGTCTCAAACTAAATATATCAAATTGAAGTTATGCATTTTTCACCTAGATTCTGAATATAGCTATTCCTTTTGCTAAGGCTTTCTTAGTCAACCAGCTTGTCTCATGTGAAATGTGCCTGCGTCAGTCTTGGCAGGCGTAATATATTGATGCATTTGCGTCCTAGAAGTGGCACAGTGAAATCTTATAGATTGCACTGTGTCACTTCTACGACCCTTTCTTGCGGCGGAACGCCCCCTCTGCATACATTATTCCTGGCACAGGTATAAGTTGGCGCAGGGGTTTACAAATTGACTCTAGGTAGATGCGTCATTTTGTAAATATGGTGCAACAAGGCTCACTTTTTACGCCGCTGGTGCGTCACAAAAGGTGACGCACCAGCGGCGCAAAAGTGACGCAAGGACTCATAAATAAGCCCCACAGTACATTGTCCACAGCTCTGTCTTTGCTCTCACACAATATAACATTCCCATGGAAGTTTGAATTCCGCTGTTGATTGCTGTCAGATCCCTCCCCCTAAAAATCCTCCCTTTATTTATCAGAAAGAACTCCTTTTTGTTGCTACCGTGCGCTGCTGAGCAAGATTTATCAAACAGCCCATGTTGTAGAGCTATACCTCGAGCTGTATATGTGGATCCCCTCTGACCTGACTGTACATTCTGAGACAGATCCTCTTTCAATGCATCAACGTATTTCATACAAGGCATGCTTACGTCACTGGTGTGGTGTTATCGGATGAAAAACTCTGAGTATCAATTAAATATTTTTAGTCGAGTAGCATTATAACACTTTGCAAGTATTTTACATTTTTTTTTAAAGAAAAAGGTTCTGTTACCTATTTCACTGGGATGAATCATTTATACATAAACAAGGATTACTTAAGTGCTGTTGCTTGGCATCACTTACGTTCCTGGCAGGGTTCTGGCTTGCTCGGCTCCGGGCACTGGGGCTTTTGCTGGTGCTGCTGGTGGTGTCCTCCGCCCTTGGCAGACATGGTTCTTTCAGGCTGTGTGGGGCACGATCTGATGTAAAAGGAAAACTGGAGTAGTAATTCTCTGATCTGTGCTTGCTCTATCCCAAAAAGGTGATTATATACCCGAAGCAGAGCCCCACCCATGACTGATGGGGCAGTATTCATCATGAAACTGACGCAATCGTGATGTGGTAAAATGAATAATGAGTATGGAATAAATGAGACATGTTTAAGCAATGCCGTCTATTTCCCTGCATGCAGAGCATTTCCCTGTGTAGTATTCTATGCCACACCTTCAAAATAAAAACTTGAAGCGTGGTACACAGTTTATGATTAGGAAATTATATATTGTCACATATATTCCGTAAGATTTCTGGAAGAAAAGAGAGTGTACAACCAGTGATGTGATTATATCCGAAATATTTCATTTCCTGGTTAACTTAACCCAAACCCCAGTTCTTTGATGAGGAGCAATAAGGTTCTCTAGGTAGACAAATTGGCCATGGATTTAGGTTTCCCCTAGAAATTCAGAATTTCTAAGGAATCTCCGTGGGACAGAAAACCAGTGGTATATGAAGTACTGAAGACAGTTGACTTGCATATTCCCAATATATTTTACAAAATTTTCCGAACCTGATGCTTAGCTAATCCTGTGAAGTTTTAGAATATAGAGATAGGCAGCTTTAGCACTCTTTGACAACATGAAACGACTGCCGACACCATGAGAGGCAGTGGGTTCCGAGCACCTTAAGTCCAGGTCTGCCCCATCCGCATTCCACACAGCCTATTTGGCGAGCTGTCCTTCCACACTGCATGTCTTCTCCTGCCTTCCTCTCCATACCGTGATCCTGTGGAAAGGATGCAGGCCTCCATTGAGCGATGCCACAGGAATTTCTGTTGTGGATAACCTGCCCACTGGACATCCTACAGCAGGAAAGCCTTCTTAGCAGCAGAGGTTTAACTTCGCCTTTGTTGAATGCCAGGCAGATTGAGGATACCTCATGAACTTTGGCCAGTGCCATAGGTACTGAGTTTATATGCTCCTACTGAAAGTCCATTTTGCCGTTTTTAGGACTATCACTAATAGTGATCCCAATTCCAGAATAATCAGCATTAAAATCAACACCTTTGCTCCAAGAGTCTTAAGAGATTTTTAGAAAAATACAATATTAGAATTGAAGAAAGTACCCTGCTTGAATGTTGAGGTACTATCAGAATCCAAAAGGCAGAGCACTATTCTACTAACAATTGCCTTTTAATTATTATTAAGAGCCTGTCTGTATTTTGTATTTTGTCACACAATTAATGCTGGTGATGTCCTCTGCCCTTAGCAGACATGGTTCTCGCAGTGTGGCACAATATGCTCTCATGGAAACACAGCAATTTTCTGATCTGTGCTCCCTTTATCCCAAAGAATGATTTTTATGCCGGAGCCAGACAACTTTCCTTAAGCGATTGGGTAATAATTATCACCAGCCAGAGCCACAGTGCTAGAAGGAACAAGGAGTATAACATAAATGACATACATACAATAGAATTTAAAAAGCGCACGGCCGCAGCCGAAGAGGCATCCCAGTGCTAGCGGCTTTAAAGTAAAACAAGCAATTGATCAAACCCAGAACAGGAGGCCTCTATATCAAACAGGTAGGTCTTCAGAAGTTTATGGAAAACTGATTCGGTGGCGGCAAAGCGTCAAAGGCAAAGAGTTCCAGAGTTTGGTGGTTAGGAAGGAAAAGGAGTGACCACCTCTTCTTGCCTTGCTGACCCTAGAAACACATAGAAGTTTGTGTCTATTAGATCATAGTGATCTCTCCTCATGGTAGGGATACAATCTTTCTCTTAGATAGCAGGAGCATTTATGCTTCAATGCTCTGTAGGCAAATTTTAGGGCTATAAATTTGATGGGGCTAGCAATGGTCAGCCAATGAAGACTGCGCAAGGGGTTCGCGACAGAAGAGTGAAACGGAAATTTCAGAATCAGCCGAGTTGCAGTGTTCTGAATATTCTGCATCCACTGAAGCAGATACGTTGATAGACCTAGGTAGAGGCTATTCATGTAATCAAGTTTTGAGGTTCTAGGGCATGAATGACAGATTTAAATTTTTTCTCAGGAATCAAGTGGATCATCTTCCTGACAGATTTTAGCATGAGGAAACAGCTGGCTGACACAGCTCTAAAATGAGGTTCAAAAGATAGGTTGGCGTCAAATTTGACCTCAAGACTTTCTTACCACTAATGAAAGTTCGGGGGTGCGGACGTAGCTAAGACGGCCACCTGTTGTAGGCATCTGGTGACTGTCAGTTTAAAAAAAGAGTAACTGTTTTGTCAGAGTTCATATGGGACAGCTCACATTCATCCATTTGCCAAGAGGCCTCAAACATCCTTTGAACAGAGTTGATGCTCCCATATACTTCTCCTGGAATGAGAGCATCACCTGCGTGTTGGCGTATGAGATGACCCTTATGCCCCATGCCTCAACCAAATTAGCTAAGGGGCCAAATAGATATTAAAAATCTTGGGACTCAGGGTGGTACCCTGAGGTACCCCGGCCTCAAGTGGCTTGATGGAGGACCAAAAAAGGGCGAAAGACCATTTGTGATTCGCCCTCCAGATTGAACTCATATTTTGGTAATGCTGTTCTCTATTCCTGAAGGCGGGGCCTCTCCACGTGTACCATTCCATACCACATTTTCAAAATAAACAACTGAAGCATTGCACACACATTGTAAATAGGAAATTGGTTATTGTGACATATGTGCCGAATGATTTCTACATTAAGGAGGAAAGAGGAAGGGAGAGGAATTAGTGATGTTTTTATATCCTAAATACCTCCTGGTTGACTTGACTCAAACTCCAGTTCTATGGTAAGGAGCACTCAGGTTCTCAAAATGGACAACTTGGCCATGGATTTTGAGGTGTCCCAATCTGTGACTGAAAGTGAATACGCTAACGATGTCTTGCATCAAGTTAACTTCTCTAGCTACATTCATTGGGCATCTTATTTCTCTATCTACAGTGTGACACTTCAATTGTACTACTAAGAAAGATAGATAGGGTGAATATGTTGCCAAATTTTAGAATAATGATCTGATAAAAAAATTCTGTCTTTGTTACTAAAACTCACCTTTCTGTGCAACTGAGTTTGCATCCTGATCTCTAACTGCTAAGTAATTGTGAGAAAAGAAACCTGAATTAGAGAAATATTTTCTATTACACTAAAACGTTTGGGTTTATCCTAAAAATATAGAATTTCAAAGGAAATTTCAGAGGGACAGAAACCAGGGGTATGTGAAATTCTGAAGATGGTTGACTTACATATTTGCAAATTATTTTCCAAAGGTTTCTGAGATTCATGAAGTGTGATTCATATGAAGCTTTTAAAAATAAAGATAGGCAGCTTTAGTACTCCTTAGCAACAGCTTGAGAAAAACTGATTGATTCTGCTGTGAGGAGCAGCAGATAGACCATGAACACCATTTAGGGTTCATCAGGGGTCACAGTTGTGACCCCTGCCTTGCGTCTTGCAACCCCTGGCACTGCCTTTACGACAACCTGGCCTAAGACGTGGCACAATCAGTACCAGGAAAACAGGGGGAACTGTTATGGACGTTGGTTGGCGCGCCACTGCCCCTGTTTTCTGTCAATGTCGTATTATTCTAATAGCGATATATTATTCACTAATAGTGCAATAAAGAATGGACGGGAATTAGCTGGAATATGACCCTCAGTGGGTTTCAAATCTATGTTGCATACATGCTTTTCAGTTTGTTAGAGTCAGTTTATGTATGTGTGAATGTGTGAGCATGTGCGTGTGAATGGAAGTAAAGGTCAAATGGCATGTGATGTCACTTCCGCTACCCCAGGCATTTTGGTGAATTGATGTTCATGGGGTGAACTAGTGCCCCAAGTCCTGCCTGGCTCCAATCCCTCCCACACAGTTCTCCTTTGGTGCTGTCACTCCCTGCGTCGTGTGCCTGCAGGAGGGTTGCAGGCTGCCCTTGGGTACCGCCACAGGGACATCTGTCGCAGGATTTCTTTCACACTGAAGATCGTTCAGCAGCAAATCCTGCCTTGCTGCACAGATTTAAATTCACCTAAGTTTCACCAAGGCCATAGATACTAACTTCACCTGCCCCTACTGAAAGCCAGTTAAGCCATATTTTGCTAACAATCATTAATATTGATTATTTCAGAATATTGAGCATTAAAAACAACCTTAAATCTGCAAAGATGAGGAGATTTTTGGCAAAATTCCATAAGAGAAATGAAGATTGTGCCCTGCTGAAATCTTGCAGTATTTGTAGGGACAAACAGGCCGAACAATATTCCTCTAATAATTGCTTTTTAGTAATTATTCAGAGCTGGCCTGCACACAGTTTTGTGCTTCCATGCTGCAATAAACCAAGGCCTTGAAAGTGGAAGGCAGCACGCCTCTTGTGTACCCTGGCTCACTCAGAGAGGGCGCCGCAACCAGCACAAGGAGGATTTGTGGGCTTTCCAGTGCCATAGAGACAGTGCCGTCTTAACGCATGTGCGCCCTCGGCAGTTGCCCAGGGGCCCCACGAGCATCGGGGCCCCGTGGAGACCAGAATTTAGCACTAATTTTCCGTTAAACATTTTTATTCCTGTGAGTGGTTGTGTAGGCAGGGCCCGGTGCACTGCTTTGCCAGGGGGCTATAATGCTGTTAAAGAGGTGAGTCTTCACTTGTTTCCTAGATTGGAGCAGTGTTGGGGCGCTCCTGTCATGTAATGAACATGCCCAGCACGTATAAGCATTAGTTGGCAAATTGGCGGCATCTGCATAGGTGGTACTTTAGAATGTTATGAGCATTTCATGAAAATAACAAGCTCATATTCGGGGACCGTAACTGAGGCAATGATATTCTGGTACCATATCTCCTCCCCCGCACATCCAGCCCACTCGAGGCCCTGGATCAGGGCTACATGGTAAATGATGGCATTGCCATAACCCCACTGCTGCTGAAACTGTCCAATCCAGGGATTCATTCTAGTGCTGGTGACTGTGACCAATCTAAAATGACGTGAATATACACTTTGTATTGCATTCATTTGTTGTGGCAATTGAACTAAACCACAGCAGCTGTGTCAGGCTACATCACGTGCATTGTTCAGTTTCTGTTACACCCACATGCTTAATGATGACTCATCCTTTTACTTTGGCCCCCGAAGGCGTTCTTGCATGTACATACAGTCCATGGCTATTAAATGTTAAACATGAACATTTCAGGAGCGGTTAAGGTGGATTACTAGGATATGTCTCTGCGAGGAAGTGCCTCTGCAAGACGGGTGGTTAGTGGAAGGTTTAGAGCAGCCGACTTTGGAGCTGGGGCGCCGCGGCGGCAGCTAGACATCCTGTGATTCCGATGCCTATGTACAGAAAGGTGTCCTTGTGTAATGCAACTGACGCTCATGTACAGCGCTCCAACACCTTTGGGTCGAGTTCGCGCTATATAAAGATGCAAAAAACAATTGTAGATTGGGGGGCAATTCAAGTGTGTAGTTTTTATTCATTACTGCTAACACAGCAACAAGCATTTCTTCTACATGTGTGTTTGGGTATGGTAAAGACAAGTACTCTCTAATGCAGCAGCTTCCAACCATACAATGTAAATTCGGTGGTGTTGCTTGGGTGTGTGGAGATAACTACCTGGGTGCAATCCCTTAAAAGGTGTTACTGGATGCCTATGTGGTGTGAATTTCATCCCGGGGAAAGGTCACAAACACATCTTTTAAAGGAAATGGCTTGGGTTCCCTTGTAGCAGTCCAGATGGAGGGGTCCCAGTGGGCTGTGGCACCCTTGGTAACAAGAAGTTGCATTTTGGATAGATTATGCCCTATGTTTACTAATATTCTTGCTTCATGTCAACTAAGATACGGCACACTTTTTTGTCTCTCCCAGCGCCAGCGCGCTTTGGGCTGCCATACACCACACATACTCCCTTGCTTCATAGTGCAAGGCGTGTACATTCTGTAAAGAGTAGTTTTGTACTGGAAATGTAAATGTAAATGTAAATGTTGTAGACTTGTAAAGCGCACAGCTGCCCCAGCAACGGGGCGTCCCGGCACTGTAGACCGCTGGGGAACCCGTCCTGGCTATCCCTGTGAGATGGTCCCTTTCTGGGTATCTCCAAGGTGAAACCAGGCATCCCCGGCGTCTGTGGGGGGCCTGGGGGGCCGTTGTAGAGATGAGGCAAGCCTAATGCCCAGAGTTGCCGAGTGTGTTCCTGGTTAGAATAGGTACAGAGGCGAGAATTATCGAGTCCATTTTGACCCTGGTCCACGACCCTGCCGTGTCAGGAATTGAACCCTGGTCCCTGGCCGATTCTCTGCTTACGGGTCTGCCGCCTCTAACTAGTGAGCCACACGAACCTATAAGTACAAAAACTATAATTTAAGAGGTTTTTCGGTTTGCATGTGCACTGTACATGCAACTTTGGTAAATAAAGAGAAATTAAAACGTTTTTCCTCGTTAATCCAGCCTCAAGACAGTTTAAGTTTTTAGCGCAAATCTTTGTCTTTGAATGTTAGTAGACATGGATTTGCGTCAAAACCAACGAGTGGTTGCATGGAAATACCCATGTACCTACCACCAATGAAATGTCCCCTTGAAATAAAGTAGTGCATAGCACAAGTTTGTGTTATTTCTTAGGAACATTCCAATGCAAATCCTAGTTTCTATTGAATAGTAAATCCCATCCCAACACTTTACACCGGTTTTACGTCACTTTTCTGATGCATACCATGTGCAAAGAATTAGTACACCTGGGCCTGCACTTCAGGATATTCCTTAACATGAACTATTGAATATAGGAAGGGCATTTGGGCTGGAATGGTATGGCTGATGACTTTAGGAACTGTGAGAGAGGCACCAATTCAAAGTTCAGCTGCATTTCGTCAGCATACTTATAAAATTGGAACTCTGGCAGACAGAACAATGTGGCCAAGGGACTCATGTATACATTATGAGGAAAAAGAGGCAGTAGGGACTACTAACCTTCTAGATTTTTATATGTCTGTGTGGTCAAGCTACTGCCTGGCCTCTTTTTAAAACAATTTTAGCAAAACCGAGAAGCATAATGTTGCCAAGAACTTTTAGTATTACTTGCAATCCAGAAGGGAAATCGATCGGGAAAACATTTGCAAACTTATTGTCCTCAGCCAAGATCTAGACGTTGTGTCAGTCTTTGCTGTCGTTTTCCTAGGTCAAGACGCAGGGAGATATGGTTGAAATTATTGAAAATGTTTGGGCTTTATGAAAGGGTTTTTATCAATGGTTTAGCAAAGGCTGATTTCCAAATGGCTGTAGAGAGCCCTCTTTCTAAGATGTATTAAATATCATGTAGTGCTCCTCCAATATATAGGACCTTAGGAGCTTCATGAATCTAGAAGGATATAAAACACCTGTAATTTGTTACTGCACACATTATTTCCATATCTCTATATCTGTATTCTCTCTCAAATGGCTCATTGAGAGAGATAACCACTCAATACTTGCAATAAGTCAGGGTGTGATCGAATGTTATACTGAGTAGAATAGGTCTGAATCTTAAGAATCTTCCTCTCATAAGACTCTACAAAGCCTTTACATGGTTGTTGTGGGACTTTTTTGGTCTGTTTGTGGGCCTGTGTAATGGTCTGGTGGGCTGACTTTTACTCTGATATTACCACTAACATTGCCTGCTGCAAGCAAAAATGCATGCAGCCACCCACATCTTACAATACACATAACCTGATGGTCTTTACAGGTTCCAAACTGCCCTCATTTGCAAATGCAGGCCACTTTTTGAGCTATCTGATTCGCTAATTAGGCCATTGTTGTTTTGTTGCCCCGGCCTAATTTCTGTTTTAGTTCGACCCTCGAGGAGTATAGGTTTACTCAACTCCTGAATGCTTGCAGATTGCATCAATGTGTTTGTCCCCCTAAATATGTATGACGTAACACCGCCATGTTGTACTTTGGGTAGGATTGAACGGTCCTGGCACACCCATTCCTATCAGCATTTCGAAAACCCTATTTTGCGAGTCGGTAACAGGTTACAACCCGTTTTACCAGTCGCAAACGGCCCAAATCTCCTTTTGCGACTGCTAAAAACGGTTGTACATGTGACCCTAAGTTCCCTGTTGTGAAGTTAAAAAAAAGTCATAAATGGCGACAGGGCAGGGATATTCTACCCCCTAGGACCCATGGGGTGGAAATAAAAAACAAATCTGCAATTCTTGCCTTGATCACGCAGGGCTCCCGGAGGAATAAAAAAAATATAAATTGCAGCCGGGGTCACATTCTTCAATTATAGGCCCATTTCATAAGGGGGTGGAGTGCATGGCCATTTTTTGCAACAGGGACCCCATCCCCAAGGGACTAGAAGTATTTGGTAAGGGGAGGGAGGCTTGCACCCCCCCTCCCCAGACCATTACAGCCCCAGGGACCCCATCACCCTGGGCCCAACATATTTTTAAGATGATGTGGTGTGTGGCCCCTCTCCCTAAGCTGTTTTTGGCCCCAGGGACCCCATTACTTGGGGTCCAAATTAATAAAATAAGGGGAGGGGGTGTGTGGCCCCCTCCCTGAGCCATATTAGGCCCTGGGAACCATTCATCCTGGGACCCATAGTATTTTTAAGGGGTGGGGGCAAGTTGCTCCCCTCTCTGAGCCACTTTCAGCCCCAGGAATCACATCTCCTGGGACAAATTTAATTAGGAGAGGGGATGCACAGCCTCCCTTCCTGAGCCCTATTCAGCCCCCGGGACCCCATGCCCTATGGTCCACTGTATTTTTTCGATGGAAAGGGCTGTGCAGCCCCCCTACCGAGGGCTGCTACTTCTAGAAAAGGGAGGGGGCAGTGTGGCCCCCCTCCCTGACCCATTAATGACCCCATGGAACCCATCTCCCAGGGCCAGCTCACATACTGTGTCCTGGAGAGACCACCCCGGGACACAACGCATGGCCTCATCCCCTTTTTCATTTTATTTGGCCCCAGGGATGGGGTCCCCAGGGACCAAGAAGGCTCAGGGAGGTGGGCCACACGACCCTCACCTGTTTAATTGTATTCAGAGATATAGGGTCCCCGGGGCCCAAAGACCAATCCTACGCCATGTGGAAAAGTCTCAACCACCTGCCGTGGACAGCCAAAGTGCATGGTGTGGGGTTGGCTGCCTATGGAGGGGACGGCTGCATGCCCTGTGGCAAACACCCGCCATGCACAGTTGAAAGCCTTGCACATAGTGGGGATGGCTGTCTTTGAGAGGTTGGCCAGGCCCTGTAGCCAACCGCCCACCATGCACAGCTGATGGCTGTGCGCAGCTTGAGGTTGGCCGCATGTGGGGGGTTGGTCGCAGGCCCTGCAGCCAACCCCCTGCCGCGCACAGCCTTTGGGTTGGATTTACTTATGGTAATAAATTATTACTTTACATTGAAATAACCTTAGAAATTCACTCAAAACAGAGGTTAAAGTAACGTTATAGTTAGGTGAAATGTTAGGTGACAATGTAACGTTTCAAACTCTAAAAACCACAAAAAATCACCAGTTATAGTTATAGATATCTCAAGTAACTAAAACTCACGCCCTAAGGTATCTAGGCCTTGTGCCCTCCCCATACACTTCTAATTGCCCCACATATTACATCGTGCATGACATCTTTTATGACATCATTGATAATATCACTGCAATATTTGCAAATAAATTATTGATGAGGAAACTGTTTATGTCATAATTACTTTAGGGACGTTAAAGTTATGAAAAAATGTCAGTTAAACATTTAAACATATAATTTTAAATGAACAAAACCACTGCAATTACAGCAATTCACCAGTTATAGAAATCTCAAGTAACCATGCACTTTGTTGCTATGAATGATGTAATTTCAGATGTTGCAGGGATATTATCAATCATGTTAAAGAAAATGTAACGAATGATGCAATATAGGAGGTAAGTAGCAATGCATGACAAGGGTACAAGTTATAGTTATTTTAGGTCACAAGTTAGCCACTTGCGATAACTATAACTGGTGAATTTCAGTGGTTTTGTTAATTTAAAACGGCATGTTTTAACTGACTTTTTCACCTAACTATAATGTCCCTTTAAGCTTTGTATTCTTATGTGAATTTCCAAAGATTTTTAATACAAGTAAGATGTTATTATTATACCTAATTATAATGTCACTTTAACCTCTGTAGTTCTCAGGGAATTTCTAGTGTTTTTTTAATTACCATTGTTATGACAAACCCACTCTGTGCGCAGCCTGCAGTCAGGCCCTGCATCCAACCCTGTGCTGCAGTACCTGGCTGCATACAACCCCTTGCTGGCAACCAAACCCATGTGGTGCATGTCCTTTGGTGCAGCATGGGGTGAGATTAGCCGCTGGCTAGGCCCTGTATACTGAATACTGAAATATTTATAGAGCGCACGAATGCCGAGGCGTCTTGGCGCTATAGAGACATTGAGAGCGGTGGAAGCGGATCTCAATTGGAAGAAAAGAGCCAGGTCTTTAATGCTTTTCTGAAACATTGTTTGGATTTTTGTGAGCGCAGGTGAGAGGGCAGAGAATTCCATAATCTAGAGGCCTGGTGCGAAAAGGACCTGCCACCCCACCGCGCTCTTCTAATTTTTGGATGGCATATCAGATCATGATTGGCTGATCTTAGCGTACGCGATGGTACATAGCGAGGAAGAAGTTTGGACAAGTCATCTGATCCTGTACCATATAAGGATTTATGTACCAGGCAGAGAGCCTTGAATTGTATTCTGGCTCTAACTGGGAGCCAATGAAGTTCCCTGATGGCTTTTGACGTTGGATGACGGTAGGGCAGGTTGAGCAGAACCCTAGCGGCGGCGTTTTGAATAGCCTGGAGTTTGTTAATTTGTTTTTCCCCTGTGCCCAAGTAGAGTGCATTACAGTAATCTACTCGGGACATTATCAGTGCGCCCATTACAGTCTTTTTTAAAGTTATAGGGATATAGGGTAAAATTTTTCTAAGAATCTTGATGGTGTAAAAGCAGGTTGAGGTAATCTGGTTGATCTGCGCTTTACAAGAGAGATCTTTATCAACCAGGAAACCGAGGTTTCTAACTTTGTCAACTGGATTCGGGCAGGCGCCTGCCTCCTGAGGCCACCATAGGCTGCTCCAGACAGGTGGTTTTTGCCCAAATTCGATAATCTCGGTTTTATCCGCGTTTAGTTTTAGGAAGTTACAGCTCATCCAATTTTTCACATCCAGAAGGCAGTTTTTAAATCGTTCTGCCGTGGCTTCGATGGTCTGGGATACTGACACTACAATTTGAGTGTCGTCGGCGTAGGACACTAATTGTAGGCCATGAGATTGAATAAGGGCAGCTAAAGGAGTGACATATAGGTTAAAAAGGGTGGGCGATAATGCCGAGCCCTGAGGGACCCCGCCAGGAAGGGAGAATTCATCAGATCGTAGATTTTCCCAAAATACCTGTTGGATTCTGGAGTCCAAAAAGGAAGTTAGCAGAGCAAGAGCCTTTCCAGTAAATCCTAAGGTTTTTAGTCTGTTTAGTAGGATTGAATGGTTGACGGTATCAAATGCCGCTGTAAGATCCAATAGGATTAGGGCTGTTCTACTGCCCTCGTCCATCTTCATTCGAATGTTTTCTGTGGCCATGATTAGAGCGGTCTCTGTTGAGTGGAAGGGACGAAATCCATGTTGAGAGGGATCTAAGAGCTTATTTTGGTCAACATATTTCATCATTTCTTGATTCATAGCTTTTTCAAGAATTTTGGCTGGCAGGGGCAGGCAAGATATTGGCCGGTAATTCTTAAGTACCGTTGGATCTAATGAATCCTTCTTGAGGATCGGACGAATACATGCTTTTTTCCAGCATTTGGGGAAATCACCAGACGAGATGATGTTATTTAGGAGAGGGGTCAGAACAGCTGCCACCGTCTGTGGAATCAGGTGTAGAATGCGTGGCGGGCATGGATCTAATGGGGATCCTGACTTCATCTGTGCAATTAACTCTGCCACCCTGGTTTCCTCTAGCAGTGGAAAGCAAGGATAAGTGGGTTCTGTCAGATGGACAGTGTTTGTGTGGTCATTGGGTATAATCAGCGCAGATGAGCTCAGATCATCGTATACTTTCTGCACCTTTTGCTGGAAGAAGGTTGCAATATTGGTAACGAAGTTCTGGTCAGGATTAAAAACAGTATCACGGGGGCTCTTGGTCAAATGCGTAACCGTCTTAAATAGCTCTCTGGTGGTATTAGAGGCTGTCTGGATTTTGTTAGTGAAATATACTGACTTGGCCTGAATTATTGCTGACTTGTACTCTTGTAGGGCTTTTGTGTATACGGATTTGTTTAGGATACTATAATCCGAACGCCACAACCGCTCAAGTCGTCGACATTTCATTTTTATATGTTTCACCTCTGCGGAATACCACAGTGCAGTTGCTGATCGCCTACGTGCTTTTTTTATTTCAGCAGGCGCCAGCAGATTAACTGCCTGACTAATCCAGTTTTGAAATTCAATTGCTCCCTTATTAGTGTTACCAGAACCAAGGGGGGGGGGATTATTCGAAAGTGTGTCAGCTAGGCTGATGGGTTCAAGTTTATTCCATGGGTGGGTTTTTTCAGGTAGTGAGCATCCTCTTCGATGATTATTCAGGTTATTTTGAAGTAAGTTAAAAAAGATGGCACTGTGATCCGACCAAGGGACTGCTAAAATCGAGGTGACATTAATAAGGCTATTGTTGGTAAAAATGCCATCAAGAGTATGGCCCGCCGTGTGGGTGGGGCCAGATATTAACTGATTCATGCCAAAACTATGAAAGTTGTCTATTAAGGTGGCTGAGTCGGAGTCATTATTTGCTTCTAAATGAAAGTTAAAATCACCCAAGATTGTGTACGAAGCAGAATCCGATGTGGATTCAAGAAAAGTGAGCAATGCCGTAGTGAATGGTGCTCTCAATCCGGGGGGGCGATACACAAGGAGGCCTGTGAAAATTAGGCAGTTGTTGTTTTTGATTTTGAAGCTCATGGCTTCTGCTTCTAAACCCGGTTCTGATAGTGAAAAAACTTTTAAATGGGATTTATAAATAATCCCAATGCCACCTCCCACTTGTCCTGACCTATTTAGGAACTCTACCAGGTATCCTTCCGGAACTGCATCATTCCAGTCTGGTCCTGAGATTTCAGATGCCCATGTTTCTGTTAGAAACATCAGGTCTATAGTATGATCAGTGATGAGAGTAGAAATTTCATGCTTGTGTTTTGGCATTGATCTGGTGTTCAACAGAATACACTTTAAAGAGCTATTCCGGCTCGTTGGGCAGCTGGTTCCACCGTAGCCGTTAATTTTGGGTTGTGGGCAGGTGTAGGTATCAGAACAGACAAGATTACGAGATCGAGGCGGGGGCTTGTTAAGCCTTAGTCGTTCACAGGAGTCACAGCTAAATGAGGAAGGGAGGTCGACTACATTAATCGTGTGCATCCGAGTGCAGCGAAACTGATTCAATTCTAACAGTTGGGTGTTAGAGTATTGGAGTGGGTGGGTAGAGTTAAAAAAGCCAGGATCTCTGGCGCTAAGCGCGGGTCTGGCGCGGACGGGCGCAGACGGGCTTGCCTTTGGCGCGCCTTCGGCGCGCCGCCGGCGCGCCCGCTGCGCACGTCCGCTGCGCTCCCTGTAGAGGGGAGTCATTTTATGCTGTAGTGCGAGGGAGGGGCCGAAGACTGGACCGCAGTTAGGATTTACCCCCAAGATGGCGGAAGCAGAGGCGAGTCACACCCCCAACAGCGTCTACCCAGCTGCTAAGGAGCAAGACGCCTAAGCAGGTAAGCACCAAATGGCAGTATGAAACAGCGGTAACTCCCAATGGATTAGGGTTAAAAAACAGTCTAAGTGCCCAAAAGTATTTATAGTGAGTTTAAAAACGCAACAGTAACAATTCTTACAGACAGCATACAGTCCCGGCTTTCCGCCTCAGGACACACTTCACACAGCGCTTGTAGTCAGCGGAGTGGGAGGGAAGTGGAGATTTTATGCTGTAGTGCGAGGGAGGGGCCGAAGACTGGACCGCAGTTAGGATTTACCCCCAAGATGGCGGAAGCAGAGGCGAGTCACACCCCCAACAGCGTCTACCCAGCTGCTAAGGAGCAAGACGCCTAAGCAGGTAAGCACCAAATGGCAGTATGAAACAGCGGTAACTCCCAATGGATTAGGGTTAAAAAACAGTCTAAGTGCCCAAAAGTATTTATAGTGAGTTTAAAAACGCAACAGTAACAATTCTTACAGACAGCATACAGTCCCGGCTTTCCGCCTCAGGACACACTTCACACAGCGCTCGTAGTCAGCGGAGTGGGAGGGAAGTGGAGATTTTATGCTGTAGTGCGAGGGAGGGGCCGAAGACTGGACCGCAGTTAGGATTTACCCCCAAGATGGCGGAAGCAGAGGCGAGTCACACCCCCAACAGCGTCTACCCAGCTGCTAAGGAGCAAGACGCCTAAGCAGGTAAGCACCAAATTGCAGTATGAAACAGCGGTAACTCCCAATGGATTAGGGTTAAAAAACAGTCTAAGTGCCCAAAAGTATTTATAGTGAGTTTAAAAACGCAACAGTAACAATTCTTACAGACAGCATACAGTCCCGGCTTTCCGCCTCAGGACACACTTCACACAGCGCTTGTAGTCAGCGGAGTGGGAGGGAAGTGGAGATTTTATGCTGTAGTGCGAGGGAGGGGCCGAAGACTGGACCGCAGTTAGGATTTACCCCCAAGATGGCGGAAGCAGAGGCGAGTCACACCCCCAACAGCGTCTACCCAGCTGCTAAGGAGCAAGACGCCTAAGCAGGTAAGCACCAAATGGCAGTATGAAACAGCGGTAACTCCCAATGGATTAGGGTTAAAAAACAGTCTAAGTGCCCAAAAGTATTTATAGTGAGTTTAAAAACGCAACAGTAACAATTCTTACAGACAGCATACAGTCCCGGCTTTCCGCCTCAGGACACACTTCACACAGCGCTCGTAGTCAGTGGAGTGGGAGGGAAGTGGAGATTTTATGCTGTAGTGCGAGGGAGGGGCCGAAGACTGGACCGCAGTTAGGATTTACCCCCAAGATGGCGGAAGCAGAGGCGAGTCACACCCCCAACAGCGTCTACCCAGCTGCTAAGGAGCAAGACGCCTAAGCAGGTAAGCACCAAATGGCAGTATGAAACAGCGGTAACTCCCAATGGATTAGGGTTAAAAAACAGTCTAAGTGCCCAAAAGTATTTATAGTGAGTTTAAAAACGCAACAGTAACAATTCTTACAGACAGCATACAGTCCCGGCTTTCCGCCTCAGGACACACTTCACACAGCGCTCGTAGTCACGCCCCCGTATGAACCCCCATTGGTGCCCAACCCACCCCATGCGTCCGAGCCATGGGCAGGTTGGGTGTAGCGCCTGGGTGTAACTTTATGTAAGTCAGACATAATGACATTGTCAAAGGATCAGAACACCATAATAAACGATCAGGGTATCAACATATATAAAGTACATGTATTGTCTTTGTAAAAAACAATGGGCCTCGAATTCTGATGAAATATATAATGTTTTTTTCAATTCACACAGTGCAGTATTTATTGAAATTGATTGTCATAAAAAAGTAATAAAGTTTAACAAAAAAACACCTAAACGCCTTTAAGTATTTTTGAATATTTTTAAAGCTGCAAAGTGCAGCCATAGCACCCACTATAATGGGGCTCTGCACTCCAGTAGAAGACCATAGACAACACTACAAAATGCTTGTTGGTGCCCCTACCCCTTCTAGAGACATCATCAAGATCCCCCAAAACAAGGTTTAAAGAGTCCTTGCAGTGCCTTATGGGGTTCTCCTTCAAGGAGCAGTGAATAATAAAAGAGCAGCTCCTGCTGCTCATTTGCTATTCATTTTTAAAATTGTTATTTTGGGTGTCCCGGTGTCCACTCGAGACACCAAGATCTTCATTTTTCAGAAGCCGGCAATTCTTTATTTTTTTCATAAGACGTTAAGGGGAGGGGGTCATGAGCCTCCCTCCCCAAGCCTTTACAGGCCCAGTGAGACCCCATTTCCAGAGGCTGTATTAATTTTTTAGGGGGAGTGGGGCACATGCCCCCCCTCCCCAATACATGCCCCAGGGGCCCCATTCACAAGGGCAGTATTCATTTTTAAGGGGAGGGGGCTCCAAGACCTTTGATGGGTGCCTACACAAGGACCTATAAAACAGAACATTGGGGGCTTCAGGGGGAGCCCCGGGACCCCCACGGCCATGACGGCTTCCCTGCATGCACCCATCCTGGGTGCAGCGGAAGCCGGCTTTTCTCCAGCATAGTGAGAGCAGGTTACTCTCCCTGCTGCCGCCAGGAGGCAGCAATCCCTATTTCCCTGCCCCCAAAAGTGCAAGCAGCGAAAAAATGTGTGCTCCAACACTGTGAGAGCGTTGTTGCACCTCCTGCACTCATTAGCAGTCTAGTGATGAACTAACACAAATGAATTGGCAAGTTAATTCAGATTTCAAGACAATAGAAATGATTTCAGAGTCCCATTGCACTAGAGGGCCCTGATACCATAATAACTAGTTCTAAACCCCATTGTAATATTACATTGTGGATTTTCAAAGTATTTAACTAAAATCCTTCAACAGATGTTTAAAGCACTGGAATAGGCAAACACAGAAGTGTGAGCAAATGTTATGTATGGTTATGTTAATTAAGTAGGTAATCAGCTGTCAAGGTTCTTGGCATTGAGGGGGGTAGAAGACTCTACTGTCCAAGGCATCACTTAAATGCTGCATTCAGGAGCCAACTTTTAACAGATTTAGGAACCATTCTCATATCCATAACAGACAAGTGATTGAAATGGAGTGAGCTTTATAGCCCAAGTCTAACAGCAGAAATATTTCCTGTTTTGTTTGTAGGGAATATAATGAGAGACAAATGATCTAAGTAATCTGAAGGGAAGGTAGGGTTGTTTCTTACTCTGATGGAATAGTGAGATGTGACTGTAAATAATAAAAATCTCTGTGAGCAAAGAATAACACCTCAGGCACACTAAAGGTGAAGGGAGAAATGCTTAGAAATAATCAAAACCACTGGCAATCACTTTGGATAGAATTCCAATCAATCGTTTTTCATCAACTCTGTCTCTCTAAACAGAGGCCTCCCTTATGCAAATCAGTACTGACCTTGCTCCTTCAGGGAACAGTCTATCCCGAACTTCCAAGCAACGATCACTCCAGAAGGGAATATAAGTAACCTCAGTCCACTTTCAACCGTTGTAGGCATTGTCATTGGGGTATTGGCTGGATCCTGTGGCACAGAGAGGAAGGAAGCAGTCTCTGGGCCTATTTTTAGCCAGTTAATGGTGGCTGAAAATATATTTAAGTGATACATTAATCACATATTGTTTTCTTCAGTGCAACACCCTAAATGCAACGAGTATACCCAGACGTGAGTTCCATAATGACTGAGCAGAGGGACTCAAGCTACACTCAAATAGGCCAAAACTGTTCAGAGATTACTTGTGTTCCCATTCAGAGTTGATATGGCCTCACATTTTGGGCTGGACTTTTTACTGCTGTAAGGTCAAGGCCATTTCACATGTAGCTGGTCTCTATGTGAGTTGGCAAGTATTCTGCCCACTATGTTTATATTTCGTTCCGCCTTACACATCTAAGGCACTCCTTTTTCTGATTGAGGGCTTGTGCAAATTCACAAGTAAAGGTTTAAAATGACTTCAGTTTGATACACCTTCAGCTGTTCCTACTGCCTGATTTGGATGTCCTGGATGCAATCAAGAATATTTCTAGGTATGTCAAAAGTGCAGGGTTTTACGTTTCAAAGTTTGAAGAGGGGCATCCTTTTTTTCCTGTTTTCCTTCAAGAAGTGCATCATTTTCCTTAGGTGGCACCGATGATAACTGGAGGCAGAGGCAATAGCTGAAACTTGAGGGATACCTCTGGCTACTCCATCAATCTGAAACTAAGGTCTCTGGCCTCCTTGATTAGAGATCTGCATGAACCTAATAAATACCTGGCAGATGTAATCTGTTTAGGGATCAGCACTGCTATGTCACAACAGTTTTGTTATTTCTGAATTCACTTTGAACCAGTAGCAACACTTCCACCTCACACTTCCCTCGTGCAGCAGATAGGACTCCTTTACAAAATGCTTAGCTGGTTATTGTTAGTGGACATGTCAAAACAAAGGTCATGGAGTTGACTAGCCTGTCCAGCTCCAATTGGCTACTACTGCTAACAGGCCAAATTAGTTTCTAAAAGCTTTTTGAGCCTGCTCAGCCCCAGTAATAATGCTTCAATGTTCAGGGTCAGCCTAGAACAGAAAGTAGGCCCAACCCCAGAATAAAAGTCATACCCATAAGCGAATCCTGTTTATCAGAAATGGCCCTTCCTGCAGGGTCACCCCAAACCTTTTCCCTTCCTTTGCCTCTTTTTCTGACCTTGTTTTTGTGGCACTTTTACCACTGCTAACTAGTGCTAAACGGTATGTGCTCTCTACTTAAAACATGGAAACATGGTAACATTGGTTTATCCATCATTGGCATATTTAATTTACTTATAAGTCCTTAGTAAAGTACACTACATGTGACCAAGTCCTGTAAATTAAATACTGCTTCTGGGCCTACAGGACTGATTGCACCACCCACTTTAGTAGCCCTTTAAACATGTCTCAAGCCTGCCATTGCCGAGCCTGTGTGTGCAGGTAACCCTCTTGCCAGGCCTAAACCTTCCTTTTTAATACATATAAGGCACCCCTAAAGCCCTAGACAGCCCCAAAGGCAGGGTGCAGTGTATTTCAAAGGTTAGACATGTACTTTTAAGTTTTACATGTCCAGGTAGTGAAAAAATCTTAGATTAGTTTTTCACTACTGCAAGGCCTATCTCTCCCATAGGTTCACATTGGGATTAATGTATTCCGTTTTATAAGTGTAATTTCTAATTGGAAAAAAATTGATATTTCAAGTTTGGTGTCTCTGTACTCACAATTTAAAATCACAACTTATGGTAAAGTTGGATTTTAAGCTGCAAGTCTGAAAATGCCACTTTTAGAAAGCTATCATTGTTGTACTTTACTGTCTCTGAATACACGTCTGGGTTGGGCGACAGCTGGGCTTTGTGCATTCCCTCTAGACAGCCACACACAATGGGAGCTTAAGTTTGACTTGATGGGCCTTAATGGGCTATTAACTAGCTTGATGGGGGGCGGAGCTAAGGAGTGCCTCACTTACACCTGAATAGGCTGTGCCCTGTCCACACACAATAGGGCTTAACAACCCTGTATTGTAAGTCCAGCCACTTTGTAGCCAGAGCAAGGGGAAAGGGTATTTCCTGTACTTCAAATCCACTGTCTAGAGGCTTGTCCCACCTTCCAGAAGCAGGGCACCAAAGCATAAATATTGGACATCAGACATCACTACTTCAGTACAATTATAGTTCTGTGGATACTCTGTCAGGAAAAAGGACTGCTGGGCTGTTACAAGGACTGCCAATCTGCTATTCTGCTGGATGCCAGATTTGCTGTGCTGACCTGCTGTCTGTTACCCTCTTGACTGGGAGTGAGAAAGACTGGACCTGCATCTCTCCAACCCAGAATCAAAGTGACTCACAGGGCTTGTCTGCTTGCCTCTTCTTCTGAAGTCTCAGGAACATCAAAGACTTTCAACCACCCAGCTACAGCACCTGGACTCTGCAATCTGTGAGTCCTTCCCTGCCAAGTCGTACCAATCCAGTCCTGGGCCCTTGGAAGTGGGTATAAAGTGCTGCTCGTGTAGAACACCGACGCATTGCTGCACTGCAACCCACATCTTTGTTGACGCAACCAGGATTAAGGTACTTTTGTTCAGTGGGCCTCACTGGGTCCTGTATGTGGCCCGTGCTTGGCCTTAACTCTTGGCTTTGTCCAGGTCCAGCATGACTCGATAACCCACATAAGCTCTTATTGCATCCAAGCTCTATTTTCAGTTTATTCTTTAAAAGTTCATTTCGCAAGTTCTACTTCTTGGATGTTTGTCATCTTGGTCTTGTTTTTTTCAATAAATTAAGCTCTATTTTTCACCCACATTACGCAACACAATACTCTAGCTTCCAAACTCTAAATTACCCCCTAATTTGTGATTGTTGACTCATCCAAGTCGCATGCATGGGGCCTATGACTGGCACAATTCTGTCATAATACACAGAGATTTATGTGTCCGGCTTTACTTTTACTAATTTTTAGAATGCCCTTCACAGGTCAAATCTAGTGGCACTGTAAAGATTCTGTATTTTCTCCCATCATATATATGACTTCGGAGGGGGTGGTTCCAGTGCCAGCCATCTTGGTGGTGCGCTGTTGAGCTCCGGCCAACACGGGAGCATTCTGCTGTTCTGGGACTAACACAGAGCTCACCAGCAGAGGAGACTTCAATGTGTCTCCTCCTCAACACCCAGTGAGTCACTGCATTATGTTTCTCAAGCACCACACCTCACCTTCATGTGCGGCCAGTCCTGTGGGATTTCTCCTCATAACTACGAGATTGTGTCCGCCCGTTTGTGAGGCGGTGCACATATCTTGGCAAATTCAAGCATTTTGTGCCACCACAACTTCGTTTAAGAAATGTGACTGGCCTCTGGTGCTCCTTTAAACAATACCAACAAACATGTGCATGTTTAGTAACAGGAGGTAAGTGCATTTCAAGTACTTTTTGCCTATCTGCATGTGTTCTTTCCTCAGAGTTCTGCTCATATTTATCCAGCTGTTTTTTGGAACCTCTCCATTAATGGTATTTCCAACTGTGTGATGATACCACATGACTCAATGTCTGAAGCACAATTCATGAGCCTTTCCCTGTGAGACTCAGATTTCTCGGGTGTTGATTTTCTTTTTAATTGCCAAGTCACCTTTTCCCGCAGCTGCAAAAAGGGAGAGTACCACCACTATCTTTTAAAAAAGTTTCCTACTCAGGATTTTTATTGCCTTAGTACTTATATTTATTGTACTCAGTGTATTATCAATACTTTCAGTGCGCTCCACTCAAATTTCCACTCCCATGTAATCATACGCAGCCAGTACTATCCTGGAATTTACCCATTTTCCAGTATATTTATTTTTTATTGGAAAAACAAGAAATCCTAAACTATTCGGTGCCTCCAACAATGTTCTACTGTCGGACTCAGACTCTACCTACAATGATATGGATGACACTACTTCTCCAAAACCTGACTCTCACCTAGGTAATATTCCCAAAATGTCTTAGCTCAGCATTATGCTGCTGGGTACAAATAAGAGTCCAAAAAATTATCCCCCTTCGCCAGTGACATCTATCCCGACCCCACGGATGTGATCCTTGAGAAAATTCTTGCCTTAAAACCTCTCATGGAGTAGACTATCAAAACTTTGCAACATCTAGATGTCTGGAGTCGCAAATTTTGATGGTAGAGCAAAAAATGCATAACCTCCAACTTGCGGCTTCACGTATTTCTCACTTGGAATCAGAAATCTCTTTACTTACAAAGCACACTGAGGATCTTGAAAAATGAAATTTCAGCAATAACCTCAGCATTTATAGTCTCCCCAAAAACCCTGAGGGATCTGATCAGACCGCCTGTTTTAAATCCTTCCTTTCAATATTCAAAAAGCTCACAGGCTTGGCCCTAAAGTATCCGCAAAACCAAGAGGAGTCATCCTATTTTTCTTGCAATACACTGATCTTTTACAAGTGTTGTCTGCTTTTAGCTGGTCAGAGGCTTTTCTTCCCAATATGTAGCTAAAGACACAGTGGATCACCGAAAGCAATTCCTTAATATGATTCCTCAGTTGAGGGCCATAAATGCTAGATTTGGTTTACTACATCCCTGCTTATTTAAGGTGACTTACCAGTAACATGGAGGAGAAGACATTGACACTTTAAGAATTACTTAATTATTAACTTGTTTCTCTTGCATGTTTCCTTTTTAGGTCGAGCTAGATAGTGCACGCCCTGTCTCTTCAAGACCTCCTGTAATCAGTCTGTGGGCTTCAAGTCCATCCCCTTTCTTGCATAGCTTTTCATTTGTCTATGTCAGTGTCCTTTAAAAATCCTTGCTTGCTAGTCCTTCCTCTTTGTCCCTCCTTTCTCTCTTCTGTTCCCCCACAGAGCAGAGACTTAATACTGTCTAATTCCACAATGGTTTTTTATCTGTTCTTTGGGGGACAATTTTTTCTTGGTTTCCTGCTCTGTTACTATTTGTCTGTGTTCAGCTTCAGTGCCCTAGCTACTTACATTTAAATATAGCATTCTTCCTCCCACCCCTCTTTATGCCACAATTGTGTTACTGCTGCCTCCCCTCCCCTCCCCTGCTGTGCCTTCCGCTTCCTTGCTTGTTTCTTCTGCTCCGGCACTGTTGCATGGGAAGGTTCTTGTTGCACACAGCTGCTCCCTCTGCCTTTTCATTTCCAGCACAAGTGAAAACAGGCCTGTAAATCTTGTCACTGCACTTTCATGTTTCACAATGGTAGCTTTTATTTGATCAGCACGCTGCCCTACAGCTGTTCCCAATTACGGTAGGGTTCAGCGCTGTGGAGACCGGGTGGTTTTAGCGTGTCTTTGTGCATTCCTTCACTACGATCGAGCCTGCACTTTACAGGTCCAAGAAGGAACCGACTAGAGTGCTCCTGTATCAGAATGCACTCTACAGTTCCCCTGGGGTACATGCAGGCATCCACTCCAGTGCAGCTTTTTTTCACGCTACTGGTGAATAGAGAATACTTTATCAGGGCTGCGCTGGTTTCACTTTCTTTGTTGTGTATTTCCCAGCTCCTTCATCCCACTTTTTCTGCTCTCCCTCTCCCTCCCAATCAGTCACCAGAATCCAGAGAAGCAGCAGAGCCAGGCGAACGGAGAAGACGGGTTATGCTCCAGTCTGCCTCAGAGTAGGGGGCACTGCTGTCTGTGCCGTGGACTGACTCTGGTCTACGGGGAGAACTGCAGGTATTAGCTCTTTCTATAAGCTCTGTTGATCAGAGTTAGCAGCTGTTTTATGAGCGTCATGCTGGTTTTACTTTCACTGGCTTGTATTTTCAACCTGCTCCTCTACCCTGCTCTCCCACCCCCTACTCCTCCCTTTCAATCACCCATAGGGCTCCAGCCTGTCCCCTACTCCTCCCTTTCAATCACCCATAGGGCTCCAGCCTGTGCTGGCCTCATACCATCCCCCCATCTCCTCACTCATCGCAGCTTGCCCCCTCCTTGTTATTCTTTTGAAGTGAAGGATCTGAAAGGACTGAAAATGTAGCAAAAAACGATTCATTTTTTTAATGCATTCCGTTTTCCTTCAAGGAAAATGGGCTGAATTTTTAAAATAAACCTGCTTTATTTAAAAGCAGTCCCAGACATGGAGGTCTGCTGAGCCCAGAAGGCCTCCATCCCTGGGAGGGCCAGCCATTCCCAATGGGGTCGCAAATTGCGAGTGGCTCATTAATATTCATGAGTCTCACTTTTTGCGACCCCATTCGGAAACGCTAACAGTGTCTCTGACACTGTTGTGCATTTGCTTTTGGGACTCACAATTTTTCACAATTTGCCAGTCACAAAAGCAAATGGTCGTACATCTGGCTCATTGTCATTTACAATGCCAATAGCTCAAACTCTCGCAAATGCGCGACCTATTGCATTGCAAATGCTTGTTAAAATTATTAGGTTACCTAGTCTCTTTCATTTCTTATGGTTATAATGTTTTTTCTCACAATATAACAAAGTTTACTTTTTATAATATCTCTTGTTTATGATACAGGTATTTGTTTTTCACATACTGTTCCTTTGTGATCCCATCCTTATGTGATGTCACCCAAATCAAGGTTGCCCCACCATCCTCATGAGTTCAGATGTTGTCGCTGTCATTTTCCAGTGTTGCCACCCTCCCATTCGTCTTATCTGTATATACTGGGTATGTTCTTCAGTTATATGCCTTGTACTGTCTCTATGTTTTCTGTTTCACTATTTTCTCTTTCGTTGTCTGTTTTTGTGGTTCCCCTGTCTTCTCCTTTCTCCCCTATTCCTCATTTCACCAACCTATTCCCCTTTTCTCTTCTTATGTATAATTTCTATTTGTCCCAATTTTTGAATCACTGTTCTACTAATTTTGTAGATATATCACTTGAATATGCATTTATTTCAATTTTACATTTCGAGTTACTACACGGAATATCAATGTAATTAACCCCATTAAAAGGAAGAGAGTGCTATCTCACCTAGCTAAATTCAAACCATATGTGGCACTGCTTCAAGAATCACAACTCTCTGAGTTAGAAGCTGCCAAGCTAAAAAGATGTTGGGTAGGAAATATTTTTAATTCCCCTGCTAGTGGAAAAAAGAATGGTGAACTAATTCTTTGTCATAAAAATTTATATATTACAGTTATAAACCAAGAATAATACTTTGATGGTAGATGGATTGCTGTTAAGCTTCTTGCTGATAACAAACCCATAACAATTTTTAATGTTTATCGCTCAGTTTCTGTTGACAATACATTCTGGTCCACAATATTTGTCAAGCCGCTTCAATTTGATGATGAATATATTATATTCGGTGGTGATTGTAATCAAATTCATGATTCCATATTAGATTGAAACTCAGCAGTCAAATTTGTACTCACTACAATGCATTCTCAATTTAAATCCGCCATGCACCGTAAATCTTTAGTTGATATTTGAGAGATTATGCCACCCGGATCATCGATACCACAACTTCTACTCTGCACCACATTACTCTCAATCTCGAATAGACTGCTTTTTCCTTAATAAATCCTTAGCCCAACATACTCTTCATTCTGATACAGGATCAATTTTAATATCAGATCATGCTCCAGTATACACTGATCTCAATTTTAAAACCTTTTCACCTGTGCAGGTAGATGGCGTTTTAACATTCACTACGTTTAGACACTAATTTACCTCTCAATTTGAAGCCTTTGCCTCTAAATTCTTTGCTCTTAACACTACACATGATTCCTCCTTTGTAATGATTTGGGATTCCTTTAATGCTACAGCGCAAGGTTTCATAATGAATTTTGTCTCACAAAAGAAACAACTTATAGAAGCCCAATCAAATCAATTACTTGCCAAAATTACAAAATTGGAGTACGCTTACAAATACTCAAAAAATGTTTGATTCTTTACAACACCTCATAGATGCCAAACGTAAGTTTAACAGACTAACTATGAATGCTGCTTTTTCCTATTTATTAAAGAGCAGTGCTCAATACTAAAGGGGTAAAAAAATGGAAAACCACTTGTTTATTATTTGAAAATTATAAAAGACAGTACCAGAATAGAATCTTTAAAAAACAATACAGAGGCTACTCTTTTTAAGGACGAGGGTATTTTGAATACATTGGTTAACTTTTATACTCTCCTGAAACACAACCTTTGCAATCAGATTTGACTAATTACTTTCAATCCATTACATCTCCTCAGTTCCAGCATATTAATGTTGGCATGCTGGATGCAGATATTTTCTTATAAAAAATTACCAGAGCCATTTCTATCCTACAAAGAGGCAAAGCCCCTGGACCTGATGGTTTTACCATCGAATTTTATAGCCATTTGCAAACACCCTTCTCCCAAACTTTCTATTTTTATTTAATATTTCACCACTAATGGCACCTCTCAAGGCTCCTATCAGGACGTTGTTTAAATCCAAAACAAAATAAAGTCCTCATGCACTGTAAAAGTTATAGCCCGATTTCTTCAGTTAACAGAGCCTAAAAAAATGTCACAAAAATTCTGGCATTGCGCATTGACCCTCTTTTACCAGATCTCATTGGTCCAGAACAATCTGGTTTTGTTAAGGGACAATTGAAATCTGATAATGCTGGTGTTTGTTTCAATATTTTTAAGTAAGGCATCCACTTTGTTCAGTCCTATTGCTGCTTTTGCTTTGGATGCAGAAAAAGCTTTAGATAGGATCGGTTGGGATTTAATGTTCCACGCATTAAAATGGATTGGGTTTCCACCTAAACTAATTGCTTTAATTTCTTTGTTATATGCAGGCCCTAAGGCTGAAATCATTGCTAACAGTATGCTCTCTGATTATTTCCCTTTCTTTAGAGGAGTACTGCAAGTTTGTCCACTGTCTCCTCTTTTGTTTATAATTGCACTCTGACACTTTTTAACAAAAATTAGACAAGACTCACTCATTTCCAGTTTTTGAATTGGGACTAAACAAATTAAAATGTCAGTTTATGCTGATGACATCCTCTTATATTGTTCCAATGCAAGCACCTCCCTTTCTCCTTTACTGAAACAAGTTATTAATTTCTCCCATTTATCAGGTTATCGACTCAACAGTGATAAGTCTGAAATATTACCTTTAAATGTCTTGTGTATTAGACAGCTCTTCGCTCATGCAGAGTTTACCAGGCAACCACAAAAATAAGATATCTAGATATATGGTTTTCCCAGACCATTACAGACACCCTTAAACTGAATTTTGATGTTATGACTAAGAATCTAACTGATAACATTACTTGATGGCACCCACTATATCTTTCCTGGTGGAGCTGGATCGACTCTATCAAAATGATGCTTACTCCTATGATATATTATCTCTATGATTCTAATTCATATTCCTGATTATTTATAAACAATGGTGTCCATTTCATCATAAATTTTGGGAAAGGCAAATCTCCTTATATAGCTTTATCATATTAAATAGAGATGAATCTGATGGTGGCCTTAAGTTTTCAAATGTAAAAAATATCATTATGCTTTCTCTTTAAAACGATCTGTTCGATGTCTCTCTCTAGACCCCCTCCTACATCCTCCTTTATGGATATTGTTAGAAATATCTCTCATTTCCCCCTTTGATTTAAAAAAAGTTCTTGTTTTCACGACAAATATCTCTTAATTGTGCACTCCAGTTATTACTCATTCTCGAAACATTTTGACGCCTCTCTTACCCTCTACCTATCCTTCCATAGCTATGCTACCAACCTATTTGGTATATTAAATCTATACAATTTAACAATCATCTATATATTGGAAATCCTGGAGAGTTAAATGATTGTGCTGGTTAACACAATTCAGATACTGTGCTTTTTTGATTTCCAAACTAAATGTTCCTTGCCACCTTCCTCCACAGCACAATCTAAACTTCTCTGCACATCCCTCGCTCATTACATTCCCCCATTACCTAATATATCTTCCTTTACCTCCACATCTGCTACGCTTTTCACGTTAATTGGCATGTACTATTTAAAGGTCACCGCAAGTGATCTGTGACAGAATCAAATCAAACATTGCGTTAATTTTGGAGAAGGATTTGATGGAATGTTGGCCTGTTGTTTCATAGGATACACAGTGATAAGTCTGAAATATTACCTTTAAATGTCTTGTGTATTAGACAGCTCTTCGCTCATGCAGAGTTTACCAGGCAACCACAAAAATAATATATCTAAATATATGGTTTTCCAAGACCATTACAGACACCCTTAAACTGAATTTTGATCTTATGACTAATAGGCACCCACTATATCTTTCTTGGTGGAGCAGGATCGACTCTATCAAAATGATGCTTACTCCTATGATATATTATCTCTATGATTCCAATTCATATTCCTGATTATTTTAAAACAATGAAGTCCATTTTATCATAAATCCTGGGAAAGGCAAATCTCCTTATATAGCTTTATCATATTAAAAAGAGATGAATCTGATGGTGGCCTTAAGTTTTCAAATGTAAAAAATATCATAATGCTTTCTCATTAAAAGAATCTGTTCGATGTCTCTCTCTAGACCCCCCCCTACATCCTCCTTTATGAATATTGTTAGAAATATCTCTCATTTCCCCCTTTGATTTAAAAAAAGTTCTTGTTTTCACGACAAATATCTCTTAATTGCGCACTCCAGTTATTACTCATTCTCGAAACATTTTGACGCCTCTCTTACCCTTACCTATCCTTTGATAGCTATGCTACCAACCTATTTGGCATAGTAAATCTATACAATTTAACAATTTAACAATCATCTATATATTGGAAATCCTGGAGAGCTAAAGGATTGTGCTGGTTAACACAATTCAGATACTATGCTTTTTTGATTTCCAAACTAAATGTTCCTTGCCACCTACCTCCGCGGCACAATCTAAACTTTTCTGCACATCCCTCGCTCATTACATTCCCCCATTACCTAATTCATCTTCCTTTACCTCCACATCTGCTACGCTTTTCACGTTAATCTGTATGTACAATTTAAGGGTCATCGCAAGTTATCTGTGACAGAATCAAATCAAACATTGAGTTAATTTTGGAGAAGGATTTGATGGAATGTTGTCCTGTTGTTCCATAGGATAAGATTTCGCTCAAGCTTAATAAATCTACCCGAGCTGCGAATACTAAACAAACTCTGGGGCATATTAACAAGCCAGGCGATACAATTATCGCCGCTTTAGCGGTAGAAAACTGCCGCTAAAACGGCGATAATGGGCTTGATAATATGCTCTATGGAATTCCAATTGAAGCCCATGTTAGATGTGAAGGACGTTTAACATGGGCTTCAATTAGAATTCCATAGAGCATATTATCAAGCCCATTATCGCCGTTTTAGCGGCAGTTTACTGCCGCTAAAGCAGCGATAATTTTATCGCCTGGCTTGTTAATATGCCCCTCTATACTTTGCCTATCATCACTTATTATTTACTCCCATAACCTTAAAACAATTTTCTCCAACCATACATTCATCTTGTTGGTCCTGTTCATTCTCTAAAGATGATTTGAAACATATGTTATTTGAGTGCCCTGCTATCCTCCAGTTTTGAAAATTGGTTTGGCATAAAATCAACAAGATTTTCAACGCTGCTATTCCATTTTCATAACCCAGTGTTTTTCTGAGCACTTTGGCTCCTCACTAGTCTAATGTAGTTCCAAGGCATAGGCTGATAGATCTATTGCTAGCTGTTGCTTTTCATTTAATAACATCCAGTTGGAAACAAGTTCACAATGTTACTTTTAGATCTTGGAGAAATGCTGTCTGCTTTCATCGTAGATTAGATACCAATTATGTATCTCCTATATCCTTAGCCATAAAAAGTAACCCTGGGCGTAGTTCGCGTAGCCGCGCTTCGCGAAGCTTCGCGAAAATGTACTTGCACTACGCGACCTTCGCGTAGCTTCGCAAGCTTGCGTAGTTGCTTGGGGCGCCCGTTCGCGATGGCTTTTTCTTGTTCGGGAGCACGGTGTTTGTGTTCAGGGAGCTGTTTGCATGCTCGGGGGATATATCTCGCGATCTTACCCATGCGGTCGCCAACGGGCGTGGCCATCTTGTTTTTCAATTGTCCCGCCCGCTCGCGATGCCTATTTCCTGTTCCGGGTCGCGGATAGCGTGTTCGTGATGTGCATTGACGTGTTCGGGAGCGCATTTTACTTGTTCGCGATGAATAGTGCATGTTCACGAGAAATATCGCGCAAACTTACCCACGCGGTCGCGAATGGGCGCGGCCATCTTGTTTTTCACTCTATGCTATGGTTCTGGGCCTACTTCTGCATCTACCCTTTATCTTTGCAATCCTTTGTCTTTAAAGCATTTTTTCTGACTTTTTTTTAGTTATTATCTATCTCTCTCTTTGCCTAAGTTTATATTTTGCATTTTATTTCTACTTTTACTGTGTTTTTGTTACTTTTATAAAGTTCTTTCTATTTTCTTCCCCCTAACTTTTTTTTCCCCTTCTAACTTTTCTTTTCCACCTCCCACCCACCCCAGAACCATGGCCAAGGGCACACCAAGTGCGAGTGCCAAGGGCAAGGGACCTGCAGGAGCAGAGAAGGGCCGCCTGCCTTGCGGCAGAATGCGTCCTGCAGGGGTGCAGGCCCGGCAACTGTTTGGGGAGGAGGAGGTGGCCGCCCTTGTTTTTTTCATCTAGCGCCTCCTCCCCTTGACCTTGGCAGCAGGCGGCAGGCCCGGCTCCGGGTACGCTACCCAGGAGCGGCACCGTCGGTGGGCGAAGGTGTGCCGGGCCGTGTTCCGGTGCTCTGGGGTCCGGCGCACCCACAATCAGTTAGCCCACCGGTGGTCCGACATCCTGGACCGGGAGCAGGACCTGTTGGACCTGCTAGGTGTCGAGGTCGTCGGGCTTGGTGAGTAACTGGTGATTGTGTATATTAAATTTGATGAACAACAAGATTACTGCTGCGTGCCAAGCGTTGCTGGTAAATTACATTTCAAAAAGCAAAATGTTATTTGATTTAAGCCAAGGACCCAGGTGCTCGGTATTACTCTTACTTGTTTGCAAGTTAGTTTGCGCTAGCTTGTGCTGCTGATGCTGATTATGTAAGTTTATTTTACAGAACTGAAGTTAGGTAATGCGATTTGCTAGAGAGACTCTAGTCCTTCCATTGTCCTACTGTGAAATAGTGGTGGATGGATATTGGATACTAGGTTTAGTTTGTTAGTATTATTTAATAATTTTTTTATGCGGTCTGTGTGACGCCTCCTCTGTCACTGATTGCTGCTTACCCCAGTCCTCCGTCGAACCTTTTGTACTTTGTTTAGTGAGTGGTAGGCTTAGCATGGTCAGTCAGTAGCAGAACTAGATCAGAATCATGAAACCAACCCACAATTTGTTGTATGTATGTATGCACTAATGTATGCATGTGTCCTCCATCTCATCTATGCATTTGATGGCTGAAAAAAATGGAAATGCAGACTTAGTGAACAATTGGCCCGTCTGGATGGAATAGGTGGTGTAGGTAGGGTGGTACTTACTAGGCTTCGTATTGTAATCAGAATGATTATGGAACACTGGAGTGTTCATAAATAAGTAGACGATCCAGGAATGCAGGAAGAAGCCAGTAGTCGATCCATCTGATTAAATAGGTCCATTTTATTGCAATTGTTGTTTCCTAAAATGTTGTTTGACTTATTTTTCAAAATGATTTATTATTATTTGTTTCACAGCACTCCTTAATGTTTGTCTTTCTTTATTATATTTTACATGATCATCAGCACCACCCAGGGGCAAGAAGACGGGGTCGGAGTCGGCGTGGGAACTACAGGACCGCTCCTCCACCGAGGCTCCTGCTGCTGGCCCCAGTAAGTCCTCCAGTGGTTATATTGACATTTATATTTCCCTAACTTTTACTGCATCTTTTTTTTCCGAACTATAAATTATGGTTCCACTTTCTAATTCTATTTTTTACAAAAGCTTACTTCTTTGACCTTGACAATCTGTTTCCAAATTTTGTTTATCCCTGCCTCTAACTAAGTTGCTTCTAACTGCCTCTGCTGTGACTCTCTGTACTACTATTACTACTACTACTACTATTACTATTATTACTCTGTCTGTAGCGAAGCTTTCACAGTTGCCCACTCTTTATAGAAGGTTTTCTTTGGAATAATAAAACTCTGATTAACCAATAGCTCTAGCCACTGTGTCCTGTCCTTTGGGCTGTCCTCTTCAAGTCTTCTCAATGTTGAGGCTTTGAGAATTACCACAAACAAAATGGCCAACCAGATATTTGACTAGTATTTTTGATCGGATAGTACATGATACTACTTTTGTCTTGTGATTCTGCAGAGCCACATACAGAACTATGTACAACAAAATAGGATGTTGCTGATGGGAGGTTGGACCTTACTGATCACACCTCAGTCCGAAGAACCCACGATCCCCTGACCGACTAGCTATAGTGTCTCACATTAGGGTCCCACTCCCGACCACCCCCCCCCACGAAGAAGATACACAATGTTGATGATGACTGAGACAGACAACCCAGAACATATTAATTAATAACACCATTTTGCTCTCTCACTTGTGTAAGTCTACCCCACCACACCAAATACCATAGAGTCTATGTGTAAGTTCAAAAGGTTTATTTGAAACAAGTATCAAACTCTGTACATCGTTAATATTAAATTTAATTTACTACAGCCATAGTCAATAAGCCAGCAAAAAACCTAAGATTAAAACAGTAAACATTTACAAGTGCATGACAACAAGAACAAGAGCCAAGATCTTTTGAATTCTGGAAGATCCCTCACCGTAGAACGTAGAAATACTGGTTACCTCATCTTGCATCCAATATGCTCTATAAATCTCTGGTTTGTACTAGAAGGGAATCTTCCTCCTATTATATGAGAAAAATGCTGCGCGTTAGCCGTTAGATAGTATACTGGTGAATGCAAGCATTTTGCAGTCATGGCAAAAAGTCTAACATGTATGTGATGGCTAAGCAATATGGACTAAACCAACTCAATAAGTGGGTTGTTTTTCGACCTCTTCACTTGTACGCAACAGTCAAGTGGCCTCAAGGCATCTACTGCACATGTCAATAAGCTGGCAGGTATAATTAAATATGCGCCAAAAGAGTAGTAGTCGACATGATGAATCTAAAAGGGTTACACATGGCTCAGGCTAACTTGCAAAAGAGTAGAGTAGGACTAGATGACCCTAGGAACCATATCACTAGTCACTACTAGTGTCTGTCTACTGACTGTACTTACTGTCTAGTGCTGATGTATGTTGTATTAACTTTTTTTTCAATGTTCCAAGTGAACACTTAAAATAGGGGGAGGTTTCCAGGCATCTAAAAATTTGAGTTGTTTTTTTCTAGGCACACTACCATCCACCAGTGCCGGCGGGGCCAGCGGCGATGCGGCCATTCCGGAGGGGGCAGGAGAACTGGAGGCACCTGCAGGAGAGACAGGGGGGGAGCCAGCAGCAGTGGCCGACGGCGGTAAGTTATATTCATTACTTCTTGACATTACTACTAGATGGAAGTGTGTTCACTATTTCACTGTACTGTGCGACTTATTAAGTTGTAGTGAACATTATACAACAGTTGAAGAAGACACCCTTTACTTAGCATTAGCAGCGTGAGTTGAGTAACCAATGGCCTCTTCTATTTGACTCCAAAATCAGCTGTGAAGGTTTTATGGAGAAGACAAACTCAGATCAGATGACCTTGATGGATGTGTTGAAAAAAGAGGGAAAGAACTAAGGGTAGAAGGACGGGCGAGATAAATAATATGACTGACTGGCAGAGAAGGATATGTTGTTGGAAGCATGCATAGGTGCCTGATAGTAATCAGATCAGATTCATGGGTTGATGAAGGATGAATGGAAGGTGGAAGATAATGCCTGCCTGGGTGGGCGACACAGTATGGGTGGATAGTGCTAGATAGCAAGAATCAGCGTTGTTTGGTTCTCAAAGCCAAGGCAAGCAAGGAAGGAGCGGAAGCATGGGTGGTTGTTGGTGAAACCAACTAAGTATGAGATATATAAAAAAGAAGGCTAAACGTTTACTTTAATGGATGTATGCCTGGATGTACTACTAGTACTACTATCATCATCAATAGACAGTATAGGTGGAAAGTGTCACTGGAGATTCTTACTTTGAAGAAAATGTAAAAGAAACTGCGCAACTGTAGAAAAGCGTAGGGGAATATAGGTAGTATTATCAGAAGAATACAGTAGACTTGCAGTAGTTTGCAAGCACGTCATATATATTTATATACACAGAAAAAACCATAGGTTTCAGGCACGTTATAGTTAGGAATTAGCATTTAAAAAACCTCAGAAATTCACTGAAAAAACCATAGGTTTCAGTGGTGTTATAGTTAGCTGGACTTTTCACTTGTACAAAACCATTGAAATTCCCCCGTTATAGTTAGTTCAGCTAACTATAACTCGCGCGCCCGCAATGCACTGCTGATGACATCGCATATTACATCACTCATGACATGGTCAGTGACATCACTCATGACATCACTGATGACATCTCAAATGACATCACTGATGACATCACTGATGACATCATCCTTGTGATAGAGTGGCATGTATTTACACCACTAGTGAAGCTTTGACATGTCTGATGCCCTACCGTGCCTAATCCCGGTAGACACCCTTGTCGTTTATTTATACAAACATGGGTAGCTATTGACGGGCACATTTAATACACATGCACACCAAGCCATTCAAAGGGGATTCGACAAAAATTCGAGCACAACTATGCAAGAAACCCCCCTCACGGTTAATAAAACACACATCCACTGCCAGATGTGTAATACTTTTTATTTTACTCTCTGTAAAGGGGACGAACATCACTTGAGAGTCACAGCGCGCTCCTGGCAGAGCCCAATGCTGTGTTACACCCACCATTGCCTCCTGAGTGCCACACACCTCTGTGTTGTATTCCACTAGCTAGTGCATATGCTATGACACTCTCTAGCCCATGTGCACTGTAACACCACCCCGTGAATATGTCATGCCACACTTGTCTTCGCACGGGTTATATTGCCCCATCTAACGTGCCTTCCTCGATGCCTATGTGCTATGCCATACATATTACAATCTGGGATCCATATCTTTGTCACAGTGCATATGCAACGTTACACTCCCCAGCACATATTTTATATTACAACTTTAGAGACTAGTTAGGTTACACAACACTGCCCTGTGCATATTACACTCCAAGGTGCATATCGCATAGCACGCTCTAGTGCCTGTGCTATCTTGCACTCTCCAATGAATCTGTCATTGCGCACAATGTATTGCATATTATATTTCATGCCCGGTTCATCTTATATCACACTTTTTGGTGCATAGTTTATACCATATACTATATCTAGTTTTCATTTTCAATCGTGCTCTCATGACTATGTTCTATATAACACTGTGTTCACCTACCCTTTTCACGGGCATTACATTTTGCGATAGGGGGTGGAGGGTCAGGGGGTGTTTCTGCCAAGTGAGCCCGGAGTCACAGTCACAAACGTCCTCTTCTTCCTGAATAAAAGTGAGATTATGCTGCATAGTTGTTCATATTTTAAGTAGTTCGCACAGACACACGTTTTAAAAACAATAAAGTTCCTAATACCCGCCTTCTCTGAACAGTTAGCTTGCTGCCCCATCCCCCTCCTCCCTATCCTCTTTTGTGTGAATCCATGGACTAGCCTCCTCCCTCATGCCATGCATGGTCTGATGTGCTGCCACTGCCCTCAATTTAGTATGATGTACCAGTCCACTCCTCCTGCCCTCCATTGCCCAATTCTATGCCCCATCATTGACCTCCTGCTTAAACTCCGTGCTTAGCTTGCTGCCCCTATTCTGCTTCCCCATGCCCTCTGATGTATTTGTGCATGCCCCTGCTCCATCCTTTTTTCCCACCATGTTCCATGGACCTGCCACTCCTATCTACTCTGAATGTTCTATTGAGCTGCCACTCCCCTCCCACCTGCCTAGCATTGTCAGATGACTGTAACCTGTCCCTGCCACCTCCACCCTGCCTGTCCACATGCCATGCCCCTATCCTCTTCCTCCTGTCCTACATGGTCCATTGTACTGCCACACCCTTCTGCCCTCCCTGGTCTGTTGTGCTTCAACTGCTCCTCCTGCCTGCCCCGTGCGGTCTGTTGTGAGGCCCCTTCCCCTGAACTTTCTTGTCTGTGCACAGGTCCTGACCCTCCCTTCTATCCTCCATGGTCCTTTGTGCATGCCCCTGCACCCTCCTTCTTGCCCATCATAGCCATTGTGCTGCCACTAACCCTCCCACTTGCCATGCATGGTCTTCTGTGCTGCCATGGCCCCTCCCACCTTCCCTGTGTGGTCAGTTAGCTGCCCCTGACCCCCTCCCACCTTCCCTCCATGGTCTGTGTTTATGCCATCACAGTCTCACTGTTTCTCTTCATGGTGTGTCTTGCTTCTAGTGCCCATCCTGCCTGACCTCCATGGCTATCTTACTGCTCCTGCCCTGCCCCCTTGCCCCCAGCCCTCTGTTTACATGTGCAGACCCCTACTTCCTCCCTCCTGGCTTGTCTGTTCCATTGTAATGCCCCTGATCCGTCCCTCCTGCCCTTTATGGTCTGTTATGCTGCAGCTTTCTCTCCTGGCTGTCCATTATGGTCAGCTAGCTACCATTGCCTCTTGCCCCTCTGTTCTCTGTTGTCCATGTGCATGGTCCTGTCCCCTCCCTCTTGCTTTCTATGGATTGTTGTGCTGCACTCCCGTCCCGCATGCCCTGTGTGGTGTATTGTGCTGCTGCAAACCCTGATGCCTGCCCTGCAGGGTCAGTTTGGTACACCTCTCCATGTCCCTCCTGTCCTCTGTTATCCAAGTCCATGGCCCTACCCCATTTCCTTCCATGATCCAATGTACCATACTTGCGAACATTTTGAACTTGGTGAGAGGGAGATTTTGAAAAAAAACTGGGGTATTGATTTTCCCCTTTGAGTTACATTGAAAAAGAGAAGATTGTAGACAGAAGACAGATCAAATAAAGCCCATTTGAGCTTAAAAACATTTGACGTTTCCTGGCTGAATCGGGTCTGTTGGCATGTATGGTTGTACTACCATTGCCTCTTCCTTCTGCCCACAATGGCCTATTACATTGCCACAGCCTCTCTTGCAAGTCCTGTATTGTTGGTTTGTTGCCCCTGCCCCCCTTTCCACTGCCCTCCATAGTCTGTTGTGCTGCCACGGCCCTTCCTGCCTGCTCAGTGTGGTTAAATTGTTGCCTTTGCACCCTCCTACCTGCCTTCAATTTTCAGAGTCCGTGCCCCTGGCCTCTGCCTCTCAATAGTATCCTAATGAACAACTAGATTGCTAACATTCTATATTTATTACAAAAGTGTGGAACGCCTGACGTCATCTTGATGTAATCAAAACTGTAATACCTAGTGCATTTCCTTTAGAAATTACATATATGAGAGGGTCTTATTGGCATCAAAATTATGGTTAGTGCTCTAAAACACTAAAATAAGGACACATTTTCTGAGTTTTCAAATAGCGGCAAAGCACTTTTAAATTATTTGTTATCTTTATGTTTTTTTATCCAGTTGACCACTTGATTAAATGTTGCAATTAGGGGAGTGGATGTGGTGTTACTTCCAGAACTGCAGACTTTGCAACTGGGGAACCAGGTTGGAGTTTCTGCTTCATCTCGACATTCTGTGATTCTGGTCAAATCACTTAGTCTCCCCATGTCTACAACCAAAATGAATTTGTTCTTGTGTGATGTAACCAATGCTCATGTAAAGCACTCCAATACCTGACAAGTCTGCACTATATACCACTGCAAAAAAACAAAATAATAAGTGTTTGCACACTTCTGTCATTGGGCTATATTTGGGCTACATCTGGGTGATTTCGGGCTACATTTGGGCTCTTTTGTCTCCGGTGGCCATCTTGGGAGATTTATTTGTTATGAAGTTTCAGAATTTCCTCATGTACTGCAGTCTCCTCAGTAGGAAATGCTTTCAGTTTTTTACTTTGATTCCATCATGAAGGTATTCAGATATGTCACACATTTGCCATAAATTCTGAATGTTAGCACTCTAGTTGCTCATTAGATCACTGTAGTAAAACTACTGTTCACCATGGAAGTCTGCTCCTGGTATTAAAAGTGCAGGTTTCAGTCTGCATATCAGAATTTTTTAATGAAATAGAAGAGGATTTGAGAAGTCACTCAAAATGTGCCCTCATTTTCTTTCTTCAGCATTAATCATAATTTCTATGGCAAAATGAACCCCCTCATTGTGTTCCTTTTTAAATTAAATGTTTTAAGTGTTACCAGTTTATTCCAATCAAGATGGCTTCAGGTGTGCCATACTTTTGTCATAATGAAGACAGTAAGCGCTCTAGTTGTTTTTAAGAACACTCTGGGACATTCTGTCATTGGGCTATACTTGGGCTACATCTGGGTGATATTTGGGCTACATTTGGGCTCTTTTGTCTCTGGTGGCCATCTTGGGAGACTTATTTGTTATGAAGTTTCCTAATTTCCTCATTTACTGCAGTCTCCTCAGTAGGAAATACTTTCAGTTTTTTACTTTGATTCCATCAAGAAGGCATTCAGATGTGTCACACATTTGCCATAAATTCAAAATGTTAGCACTCTTTTTGCTCATTAGATCACTGTAGTAAAGCTACTGCTCACCAGGGAAAACTGCTGCTGGTATTGAAAGTGCATGTTTCAGTCTGTATGTCAGAATTTTTTAATGAAATAGAAGAGGATTAGAGAAGACACTCAAAATGTGCCCTAATTTTTCTTTCTGCAGCACTGATCATACTTTTTATGGAAAAATGAACCCCCTCATTTTGTTCCTTTTTAAATTAAATGTTTTAAGAGTTACCACTTTAATCCAAGCAAGATGGCTTCAGGTGTGCCATACGTTTATCATAAGTAGGACTGTTAGCGCTCTAGTTGTTCTTTGGAACACTCTGGGAAGCTGCAGTAGAACACAAAGGAATCAACTGACAGTCTCTGCCCTTGTTGGATGTACATGTTTTACTGAGAATGTCAGACTTCATTCTCACATGACTGAGAAAGATAATGTGAATTTACAGAAAATAAGCTCTCAGTTTAGCTTATAGATCACCTTCCAAACCTATGTTGGAAAAGCATGAGAAAATATTTTTCTCTCAATCATGATATCCCAGCAGAAGGCTTTTTCACATGGTGAAATCACCTTAGAACATACCAAAATTCCTAAAATGAGTATGGTACCATCAACAAATGATTTATAATGTAACTAAAGTCTTAAAACCTCCTATTAACTGCAATGCTTTTTAATGAGGTGCTATCATGTATATTGGTCCCAAGATGGCTGCCAACACTTCTTGGATGAAATGCTGACAGCCAATCAGATCTCAGGATGAGATGTGTGGTTAGGCTCCGCCCACATATATATATGATTTAACTTTTGATTTTCTCAGGAACTACTGAACAGATTGACACCAGACCTGCAAAAGGCACTTCCCTGACCTGAGGACTACCTCTCTGCCAAATTTCAAGTAATTCTGTTCAGCCGTTCGGGCTGTACCTTGGACTAAAGGTCTCTACGGAAAATTGCATGGGGAAAATGCGTTTTGGGACCCCCCTTTTTTCTCGGCCCCCGCTTGACGAATCCCTCCGAGACTTTCAGGGTAGGAGCGGAGCGGAGCGCCCTACCTATTTTGAAACTTTCGCGAGGATTTGTCAACCGGCGCCAAAGTTATTCCAAATAGAATGTTGCGGATTTCCTATGGCAACACGGTCCTAACTATAACTATCTACTGGCGACCGCCAGTAGATAATATATATATATATATATATATATATATATATATATATATATATATATATATATATATATTTGAAGAAGAACAAAGGCGCTGCCAGGCGACAGCACCCTTCGTAGTATAGAAATGCACTCACTCGTGTGTTTTAAATTTTGATCAAGCCTCAGGTGGAGGTGAAACGCTTTGGGTGAAGCAGCGCTTTTGCTAATAAAGCGCCTTTGAATTTAAAACACCTGAGTGAGTGCATTTCTATACTACGAAGGGTGCTGTCGCCTGGCAGCGCCTTTGTTCTTCTTCAAATTTTAAACCGACTGTTCCCTGTCGGAAGGAATGCACCGCCCTAGAAAGGAGCGCCGGCGTCAATACTGGGAAACCCTGGAATATAAGTATATATATATGTATATATATATATATATATATATATATATATTATCAAGCGGAAGCCCCTTCCTCCCACTCTGGGGACAACTCCCTACCTATTATTATTTATGTATTTTCGATTGGGTCAGCCAGCCTGCAAAGGGTGGCCTATGTGTTGTTTATGGTTGGTTACACAATCAATGAAAGCAAAGTACCCTCTGCAGTAGCGGTTGGTGGTGGGAGTGCTGGCAGGCGGTGACATGAGGCGGGGACGGGTGGGTGGCACTGGCGAGTAAACTGTGTATTACAGCCAAATACAGGTAATCAACATAAAAATAAATACAATTATTTTCAATGTGCGCACTGCACCGCTGAATGCGATGCAGTGCCTGCAATTTTTTTTTGTATGTATTGTTTAATTACCTTTGATTGTCCTTAATCCATAGTTTACTATCCCAACCCTGCACCTTCCCACGTCACCGCCCGGCAGCACTCCCACCACCGACCGCGACTGACCTGATGTCGTATCGTATTAGCATCTATAATATGAATATAAGCAATGATCATTGGATCAGATTAATAATAAGCCTTTTTGTAGTACCCAGGGCAGGGTGTAAGTGAAATTGTGCATGCGCCCTCATGTAACAGACAGAGTATGGCCAGTGCCACCGGCCGTAATGCGTCATACAAAAATATGAGCTTCCCCACCTGCAGACAGTAGTAGTAAATAAAACTAACGTGAGTCTGCATCTGCATCATGTGGCTCATATCTGTTTCTCTTGGGTGCAAGCTTAGCTGACTGAGCTGGCATGCCGGCTACAACAAGGTTATGTAATTGGGTTAAACTACAGATAAGAACAACACGACTGGTGTACCGGAGTACATAGTACGATTATATTTATACTGTCGGAAACTCTCACAAATGTTAGAGTCCAAGGAAGTAGGAGTAGAGATACTTACCACCAAATCACAAATGTTATGAACTGTGCTTGCTAGTGATACTGTGACACTATGTGTTGAATGATTTTAGTGTTTCTGTTTTGCTAAGAGTATTGGCTACAACATGTTCTTTTTCTTTCTTGATATAGATACTCCTTCCACATTAACCAAACCATCTCGGAAGGAGTTGGCGGCTAGTCTCCGACGCCGTAAACCGGAGGCCATCTGCGAACATTATCGCCGGCTGGTGGCTCAGGCGGAGGAGGAGGAGGAGGCAGCTTCAGCCTTCTCCAATGCCCCGGGCCCCAGTCAGGCCCTGGCTCCAGTTTCACGGCGCCGTGGTCCGGCAGCCGCCCGCCGCCGCGCCTCCATTTCAAGCACTGCTGCCCCCCACCCTGCATGTAACAGCAGGGCATTTCGCCACCAGCTGCTCCGCCGGATGGCCCGCTTAGAGGAGAACCTGGAGAAGCGGGTAAAAATCCTGGTGGACAAACACCTCAAGGCCCGCCGACAATAGAGGACCTTGTCATTTGCCCCTTTTTAAATTCCTTTTGTTGGGCGGTGGGTTTTTGGGCGTTGGGGATTCGTTTGGACTTTCATTTCGTTTTGGACATTGGGGTTAGGGAGGTGGGTGGGTTAGGTCAGAGTGGGATAGTTTATTTTTGTTAGGGGATATTAAATGTTATTCTATTTACTTATACGATGTTAATGTTTTGTGGTGGGTTACAGTTTTCAGAATTCAATCTAAGTTACATGGTTTGTTACTTTGTTTCCGTGCTGCTGCATGCCCACAGCCAGTGTTTGATTTAAAAGATCTGCCGATTTTGTAACACACAAACCGATAGATGCAGTACCCCTGACTGAGTTATTTTTAATTGTTATAATAGTACTCTCAGTCTCTCCTCCTAGTCCATACCTCCCACCAAACTTATCTTACCTGTGATTGATGATGAAGTTCGGCATACTGATGGCTGCATGGTTGGTTTCCCAAATTAATGGAGAAAATGCCATTATTGTGGTGGCAGTAGTAGACACTGGCAATAGCATTTGAAAAAAGAAAGAGAAAGTCACTTGACTGAGAGACTGTGGGAGGAGTAGTAGAACAGAACACAAAGTAAACTACAGCATGGGTGGGCAAGCAGAAGAAGATCCTTGCCCTGCCTTAGTTGAAATTCAATTAGTGTTACTTTCACCACATCTGCCCCAGCAAGCTTGTGATCAATTGTTGTTGTACATTTAATGTAGTCATCACATCACACCTCAATATAAATCACACAGCCCGGGGGAAGAGGGTTAGGGATTGATGAATGGATGGGCAGTGGGGTTTTGGGAAAGGTTTGAGAAAGAAAAACAGACAGTATGCATGGACACAACAAAAGTAAAACACATGATCCATTATCAAAGAAATCAAAGTATAAATTGAGAAAAAGCAAATGCATGCATGCTGAGGAAGAGAAATTGATGGTTAATGATGATGAGTTGTACTTACTATAACTACTATTACCCAATGAGACAGTACAGGTAATAAATTATTAATATGAAATTTGCCTTGCCTGTCTGCCGCCCTCAGAGCTCAGACCGAACCAAATTACATGCTGTACAGGGCTTACTTTTATTTTCCAAGCTAGCAAAGCAAATTAAAAAATAGTTGTAGGGATCAATTACCAAACAAACCACAATTCACAGTTCTAATGATGGAAGAGAAAAAAGCAATCAAATAAATTTAAAGACGAATGATGAATGATACTAAAGTTACTGTATTATCCTGGTCCAAATGTGGAGTTGCATCATTCTCGTCATTCCTCTTGGTCCTCCCTTCCATGGACACTCCGCACATCAATCTTGGGTACCACTGCCTGCCTGATGTGGATTGGTAAGGTAAGTATGAGTCGTTTCTCCCACTATAGCACAGGTTAAAGGCCGGCCTGTAAGTGTAGATGGAAAAACAAACGGGGTATTGAAAAATTACTGCATTTAAAACAATAAACTCAATTACAGTGGAGTGCAAGACGAGAAGACAAGACTCTGGAGAGAACACTTTCAGACTGAGGCAGTTTGGATAAGATACATAGTGTCTACTCTACAGCATTAAGCTACAACAACAACGGGACAGGACTCAGGAGCCAGCACAGCCACAGAACAGGAGAACCGCGGCACAGGCCAGGCACCCTACCCCTTACTTACATTTTAAGCGAGCCAGAGAAATGTCATATGCACTGCAGCAACCTAGCATTTTCCAAATGAAGTGACTAAATCAATGCGCCACTGTCCCTCATACCACTACACTCTACTCCAGTCCACACCACTACACGGACATCTAGCCTAGGTGTGCTGTGGTTCTTGTTCAAACTGTTTACCTTTTAAGTCAGCCCATGAAACGCAGTTATTCCATCAATTTTCTCCAATCCAACTGACTGTGTGCAAAGATAGTATGCTCAGCAGCATCATGATGATGACCGTGTGGTATGTATTCTCCAACACCAACTCAGTCTGTAGTGACTGATTAAGTATAATATATTCCATAGTACAAAATTGCAACGGATATTGGCAGGCACCTGCAGTGGTAGGAGTACAATGTGGTTATTATTAAACAACAAGGAAACATTAACTGTCACCACACTTGAGTCACTTTTACTTTGTCGATAAACTAGTATAGTTCTACTTCATGGCATGCACAATTATTCGTAGTCACCCAGCATCCAATGCAATGCATGCCATCATTCACAATAGTAATCACTCATTATTACCTGTCTTGCTGTTCTCTTTGGCTGTCAGATCTGATGCCTGCCTAGCCTTCTGACAGTCAGTGTTGAGTTTCTTTCAGCTTGGAAACAAAACGGAATATAGCTGGAGTCACGTTTCACTTCTTATGAAGGGACTGTTAGAGGCAACATGTATTGTACTATTCTCCATCTCCATCCAATGTCTGGCTTGCTTGAAATGTACTTAGGGAGAGTAAGGAATATGGAGCAGGACCCTGAGGAGTGAAGTGGACAGTTATGCACAGACGTGCAACTCCAATAGGGAAAAAAAAAGAGGAGACTGTTGATGGATTTGCTGTGATTAGATTTTGAACCAGAAAAATAGATACACAGTCACACACAAATAAAGGAAGGGAGAACAATTTGAAAGCCTAGTTGTCAGGGAAGAGGAGCTCGTCCTCAAACTCTGGTGGTTCGGACATAAGTACATCTAACAACCCACTACTTATGTCATCGAAGCCGCTCTCCTCTTCTGCTGTGATTCACGTATTTTGTACTCCGGTGGTATAAAGTGTTGATTCATTTTGATCATGGTTAACCTCTCAACGCTTTTGGGCGAGAGACTGGTCCTTTTGACAGTAACAATGGCACCAGCAGCACTGAAAACACGCTCTGAAGAGACACTTGCAACAGGGCAAGCCACATACTTTATCGCCAGCCTGCTGAGCACTGGCCATTGGCTTCTTTTCCGATACCAATACACCAATGGGCTTTGCTCCATGAACACCTCTGTTGTGTCATCTAGATAAGCCTGAACCATCCGCTCAATGTTCAGGGGTGCTCCGATTTGCTTGGCCTCTTTTGCCTTTGCATCAGTCATGGACGTACAAAACCCTTTCCGTAGAAACCAATCACCTGACGTTTTTTTAAATGTGCCTGATGATCCTGTTGGTGCTGTTGATGTTATTGCTGGCAGTGTTGTTGACTGCTGGGAGGCAAACGCACTGCTCTCGGCCTCTGAAGTAGAACTTGACTCTGGGTGCCCTGCAGTACTTTTTCTGCCCTGGGGGGGCGGGCCTCTAATTAAGATCCTTTCGTTTTCAAAGTCAGTGGCTTCCTCAGCTATCAAAGTTTTGTACTGGCCAACATCCACTTCTGAAAAAGGAATTACTTCATTACTGCGCAGCAATAATTTGTAACGTGGATCCAAAATTGAGGCTGTAATGTAATGTGGATGTGACACAATGTTATTTTGAATCCTTGTATTGTCAGATAAGCGAGCGACTAAGGTGTCTGCCAAATAATATGCGTCTACTTTGTCATCCACACCTGCGTACATTTCTGACACCTCCTTCAGCTCTTGCTCTAGCATGTACAACAATGGGATAGCTTGGCCCAAAGTCCAGTCCTCCCTGCTCACTTCACGTGTGAAGACCTCAAAAGGAAGTAGCATCTCTGTCAGGCATTTGACGAGGTCCCATTGGGCCATCTCAACTCTCATGCCTTTCACAGTAGGATCCCCTGACCTTTTCATAACATAAGCATTAAGTGGTATGTACTGCTCAAACAGACGCTCAAGCATGTAATACGTTGATTTCCAACGTGTTGGCAACTCCTGGATGAGTGCTTTGACTGGCATTTTATGCTCACGTTGAATGACCCTCATCTTCTTCCGGGCTTTAAAAGAATGGTTGAAATGTGTGCATATTCTTCTGCAGGTGGTCAGTAAGCTGCTGACTTTGCTTTAATTTTTCAGACAGTCTTGAACAACAATGTTAATGCAGTGTGCCAAACAAGGGACCCTGAAATAGCCACCATCTTTCATGGCCCTAACTACATTACTGCCATAGTCCGTGGCAACAAAACCAATGGTAAGCCCTCTTGGTCACAGCCACTAAAACACCTTGCTGTTAAACTCATCCAAAATGTTTGCAGCAATATGAGATTTGTCCATGGCAAACATGGCTACAGTTGCATGTTTGCGAGTGTCTTTAAAAATCTCAGCGGTGTCAACAAGACTGTCAGATATCTTATCTTTAACACCCGAAAAAGAGACCCAGTGTGCAGTGATGCACATGTAATCAGTGGCTTGGCAACTGGTCCACATGTCTGTTGTCAGGTGTATACTCTGAACAGCACTCTGTTTTAAGGCTTTTCCAAGCAATTCCAGCACGTCATGATGTAGTGCTGGAACAGCAACTCTTGCGAAATAGTAGCGGCTGGGAACTTTCCATTTTGGGCAGATGGTGGTCACAAATTCAAGAAAACCCACCCCTTCAACAAAAAAAAAGGGGGATGGTCCAGTGCTAACATTTTAGCCAGCTTCGCATTGTACAAACGTGCTATTGGGTGGTTGCGTTCGTACTGCCCCTCCGGCCTACTAAACATGCTAAGAATGGTAGGCTGCATGGTATTCCTTCCTGTGGTCAACGTCGCACTTTTTGGGCCAGCAGTACTCCTTGGTGTCTCAGGCTGACTCTTACTCTTGTGCCAATGAGATGTGGCTGAGGATGTGGGCGTTACCACTGCAGTGCTGGGGACAGGGCTAGTCTGTGTACCACTAGCACAGAGAATGTCTCCCTCTTCTTCCTGTTCCACAGTGAGCGGACTTTCTACTTGTTTATGCCCAACAGAAATGGTTCCAGTTTTTTTCATGCGACTAAGGTGCTCCTCCCACTGGATTGCGTGGTGTTTTTTCAGATGGGTCATTTGGCCTCTGGTACCATAGTTTGTACCAAGCTTACCACGACTAACGGAGGTATGACAAACGGAGCATATAGCAATGTTCTCCTCCTTTCCGCTAACCGTAAAGAAGTCCCAAACTGGGGAGCTTAACTTTTGTCTCCTGCTGGAGGTGCCACTCCCATTTCCAATGCCGGATGAACTGGAGGGTGTGTGTTGAATTTGACTCTGTGCAGCACCTACTTCTGCTGAGGTGGTGCTTGTGCTGGATGTAGGACGCTGCCGGCCCTTTGCTAATGTAAATATGGAAGCTGGAGGTCGTGTTGGTGTTACCTGTGTTGGAGGTATGCGTGCTACATTCCTCACAGCCATTTTGGATAGTGTAAAAATGTTGGTCTCCATCTCCTCAGGCCCGGGAGTGATGTTCGTGATGAATGGCTCATCATCATCATCATCCTCCTGCTCTTCTACATCAACCTCCATAAGTGTAAGGCTTTCTGGAACCTTCCTTTTCCCATGCCTGCACTTGTGAGTTTTTTCCCTCTCAGACTCAGTTTGTGGCTTCCAAGTGGCATCTAGATCATCAGAAGGGGGGCTTGGTGAAGAACTTGATGTACTAACCCTCCTTTTTCTTGCTGGTGATTTGGAAGCCAATGGATCTTCTAAAGGAGTGGCTTCCTCTTCTTCCTCTGCATGAGGCTCAATTTCCTGAACTGCCCCTACTTCGGGAGGAACTCAGGTACTATTGCAGGCGGTGGTTGCGGCTGTTGACCACTTATCTGCTGTGTCCCCTCCTGCGTTGATTGTGTACTACTTTGAGATAGCGATAAGTTTAGTTCAGGCTCAACATCACTGCTTTCCACCATAAGGCTGGCTACCTCTTCCACACTCATCTGCTTGGGCCTGGGTTGGTGGGTTGGGCCCACTGATGTGGAGGTGCTGCCCCCAGCTTGGCCCCCGACACCGCTGCTGCAGGCGTCATTTTTGGTGTTCCAAAAAAGGTTTTGGGAGGCACACCAGACTTAAGTGACACTTCCTTCTTCTTCTGTTCCTTCTTCTCCATGGCAACTTTCTTGGTACCGGAGGACCTGCTACCTGCTTTCTTTGGGGGCATCTTCTTCAGATGTCAAAACAGCACTCAGTTGCACAAGTTTCAGAGATGCCTGGTCAGGTCACTCACACGTCACATCGTGTACAGCAGCAGGACGTCGGTCTGGCACCACAACGGATGATGATGACACACCTCCTCTGTCTTTTGTGCACCTAAAAGCAAAAAAGCCAGAAGAACATCAGTCAAAAGATCAATAATATAATATATAACTTCTTAGTGTCTGGTGGGTGGTCCCAATTATTAAATTTTATGAAGTCAGTGAACAACAACAGTATAGCCAGCCATTACAGAGACTGACAAGGCCAGGGATCCTGGTGTATTTGTACTGTGTACACTCAGGAAGAAGAATAGCAAAGAACAAAAACATAACTGTAGTCTAGCCTGTTTTCCCTAAATAAAAATGTGTGCATCTTATGGGATGGATGCAGCATCAGGGAGCAACAACAACGAACATATACACATAAAAACTAAAGGCATTTATTTACAACACCCAAAAAGTGAAATCTACCCCCGAAAAAAGTAAAGGCCACATTTTACAATTCCATCCAAAGCCATACATGATGTTGAAATTTAACGCACAACACAAAAACAGTTGTTTAAATTCCATGCACCCATGATTGATGAGTAGTACCCCTGGGCCTACTGTATAACTAGGCCACAAGCTTGGAGGCCTATGGAAAAATGCACAGTGGCTGGTAGCACAAAATGGCCGCCACCACATGGCCAGGCCACTCACAAAAACAAGAAAAGGTCAGGAATACAAGACAGACAATGCAGGCCTATTGCAAAAGCACAATGCCTGCCTCCACAAAATGGCCGCCACACATGCTCAGGCCACCCACCACAATAATAACCAAAAAGTGATTACAAAGGACAGGAACAGGAAGTTGTAGTGTCTGTGGGACTTACTTACTCTCATAAAAAATATTTTTTTTAAAATAAAAGCTTCTCCGTGCTCCAAAACTACATCTGAATGACAACCTGAGGAGTTTTTTTAGCAAAATGCACAAAATCAGCATTTTCGAGAGGGATTTATGTTGCTCGCGAGATATTGTTTGCCAGATTGCAAATGCTTCGTGTTCGGGATCGCGAACTGTACAAAAATGCTTTATCGCGTGCGCGAACACGCATATTGAGAGCGCGAAAATGCAGAAAACTGTAAGTCCGCGTTGTCGCACTGTGCAGAGTTACCGAAAGTACGCGATCTGAATCCCTAGGGTTACCTACTGGCTGAAAAGCCCTATTTATTTAACACACACCCAAAAACTGCTATCCCACCCCAAAAAAAACCTTTTGCAATGAAACCCAAAGCCATACACGGTGTAAAAAATAATTCAACACACAACACAAAATGTAAATTGAAATAATGCACCAAAGATTTGAGGATGACTACCTCTGGGCGTACTGGCAGACTAGGCCACAGGCTTGGAACAGAATGGCAAAAGCAAGCACTCTGCTTGGATGGCTCCACAAAATGGCCGCCACACACCCACAACAACAAGAAATGGAAGACAGTCAATGTACGCCTATGGCAAAAGCACAATGCCTGCCTTCCTAAAATGGCCGCCACACACATGCTCAGGCCACCCACCACAATAATAACCAAAAAGTGATTACAAAGGACAGGAACAGGAAGTTGTAGTGTCAGTGGAACTTACTTACTCTCATAAAAAATATTTTAAAAAAAAATAAAAGCTTTTCCGTGCTCCAAAACTACAGCTCAATGACAACCTGAGGAGTTTTTTTAGCAAAATGCACAAAATCAGCGTTTTCGAGATGGATTTATGTTGCTCGCGAGATATTGTTTGCCAGATTGCAAATGCTGCGTGTTCGGGATCGCGGACTGTACAAAAATGCTTTATCGCGTGCGCAAACACGCATATTGAGAGCGCGAAAATGCCGAAAACTGTAAGTCCGCGTTGTCGCGCTGTGCAGAGTTACCGAAAGTACGCGAACTGAATCCCTAGGGTTACCTACTGCATGAAAAGCTCTATTTATTTAACACACACCCAAAAACTGCTATTCCACCCCAAAAACACCTTTTGCAATAAAATCCAAAGCCATCTATGGTGTAAAAAAAAATCAACAGAATAAACAAACTGTAAATTTAAATAACGCACCAAAGATTTGAGGCTGACTAACTCTGGGCCTACTGGCAGACTAGGCCACAAGCTTGGAACAGTCAATGTAAGCCTATGGCAAAAGCACAATGCCTGCCTTCACAAAATGGCCGCCACACACATGGCCGGAGGACACAACAACAACAAGCATAAGCCAAGGGGAACAAAGAAAAGAAATGCAGGCCTTTATGGAAAAAGAAGCACACACTACTAAACTACCAACACAAAATTGCCACAAGCCACATGGGCACTCACAGTCACAACAGGTCATGGAAAAAAATGAACTGAAGCAGGCCTATAATAGATGACGGGCCAAAGGAGGCCTGCTAAACAACACAGCTTTAATCCAAAAATGAAAATCAACAGGGCTACGAAAGGATTGGAAAGAAGTTACACATCAAGCACACACATCCAACAAAGGTATTTCACACACATACACACACACACCAACAGTCAAATACACCACAGCCACATTTAGCATTTCAATCCTATGCCATCCATGCCCTACATGATGTTGAAAATTCTACAGACACCACGAAACATGGACCCATGGGGTACCCTACTAGCAGAAATTGCAGAGAAAAACAACTAGGCCCCTATTGAAAGTACAGACCACCCGCCACAACAATAATTTTAGAAAACAATGAAAATCCCAGAAAAATGTAGGTACACAAACAAGCCCCAATGAAACAAACACACCAATTCTCCAACTTACTTGTAGTAAATTAAATCTCAAATGAAAAAGTCCTCAAATAAATCCAATCCAATGGTATGATGCAGCAGACAGACACAAAAAGTGAACCTTCCAGCTCCAAATCCAAATGAAAGTGAACAGCACATGCACAATGCACTGGGAGGAGCCTGCTGGACAGGAACAGGAAGTTGTAGACTCAGGGGCACTTCCTTCCTCTTAAAAAAAGAGTTAAAAAAATTAAAGGACTCCTCCTTACACAAAAGACTACAGCAAAATCACAATCTGAGGAGTTTTTCTGAGCAAAATGATCATTTTAGAGAAGGTTTTATGAAGCTCGCAAGATATTCTTCGTCAGATTGTAGTTTTTGCATGTTCGGGATCGCGATCTTACCAAGACAGCCGCCGGAAGCCAGCTCGCGCGCCCGAATGACGTGTTCGCGATCGCACACTCTCGCTGGCTTGGGCAGCCATATTACAAATCTCGTGGCGCTCGCGAACGGACAGAAAAGCAAGTTGGCGATCTCAGAATCACAGTAAGACGTTACCACGTGCGCGAGAATGAATATTGAGCGTGCGAGGAAGCAAAAGTACTACGCTACGCGCTAGATTGCGTAGCAATCTGCAACTTCGCGCTCTATGCGAATCGCGAAGTTGCCAAAACTTCGCAGGCTCCGCGAACGGAGCGTAGTTCAACGCCCAGGCTTAATAAAAAGGAATCTTTTATGGCTCCCATTGACTGCCTATTTAACTCACTCAAGTTTACATGCAAATAAACACATTACAGTGGCTGCTAAAGTAAGGAAACTGCCTTGAATTCTCTCACCTGCCTTTATATTTTATTATATTGACCTTACAAAACCTTTCTCCTTTTCAAAATGTCTACAGTTGCTCTTGTTACTATGCCACGTGGCCCCCCTCCCTCAATAAAAAAAAATAATAAAAGAAAAAGAGGCACAGCCCCGGGGGATGGGGTCCCTGGGGCTAATAGAGGCCTCGGGAGGGGGGCCACGCGGCCCGTTTCCCATTTATTTATTTAGTTAAAATAGGGGTGAGGCCCTGGGGGATGGGGTCCCCAGGACCCCAAAAATGGGAAAAGAAGGGGGGGCATACAGCCCCCTTCTGAAAAAGTAAAAAAAGCTGGCATCGCACCAGTGGCCCCGCGTTGTAAGTTAGGGAATTAATTCCCCTTTAATACTGAGGGTTCCTGGGGGCCAACTAGCCCACCAGGTACCTCCAGTAAGCACCACAGAGCTGTGTTGCAGAGAGGTGGTCTGAGGCCAAGCCCCTTTTTACACCTCTCTGCAACGCAGCTCTGTGGCGCTTACTGGAGGTACCTGGTGGGCTAGTTGGCCCCCAGGGACCCTCAGGATTTCAAGGGGACTTAATCCCCCAACTTACAATGCGCCAGGGGGCGCGTTTGCACAGTGGTGCAGGGAGGAGGAGGGGCCTGATATTACAAGTGTGCAAACACACCCCCCTGGTGTGTTTTAAATTGGGGAATTACATTCCTTTGAATCCTGAGGGTCCCTGGGTGCTAAGTAGCCCACCAGGTACCTCCAGTAAGTGCCACAGAGCTGCATTGAAGAGAGGTGGTCCGAAGCCATGCCCCTTTTTACAGCGCTCTACAAACATGAATTCTGGTGCACTGCTGGTGGGGTGAGGAGGTCCTCTTGTGTCCTGAGGACATCAGGACACAAGTGGACTTCATCCTCTGAGCAGCAGTGTGTCAGAAGCCGTGTTAGCAGTGTGGTATAAAAAGGAGCGTGGCCTCGGAACACCTCTCTGCAACACAGCTCTGTGGCGCATAATGGAGGTACCTGGTGGGTTAGTTGGCTCCCAGTGACCCTCAGGATCCAAGGGGACTTAATCCCCCAATTTACAACACGCCAGGGGGCGTGTTTGCACAGTGGTGCGAGGAGGGGACGGGGCCTGATATAACAAGTTAGCAATCTTGCTGTGTGGGACTTACTGAATGTAATGAAAGGGGTAGGTGGCCCCCAAGGTTGACGTTGGGGGCTAACTACCCCTCCTGTTCCCTCCAGTAAATCCCACACAGTGGTGTTTGGAGGCCATGCTCAGCTTTCTCCACCACTCTGAAAACAAGACTGCTATGTTATAGTTAGAAATTAGCATTTTAAAAACCATTGAAATTCACTCAAAAAACCCTAAGTTTCAGGCATGTTATAGTTAGAAATTAACATTTAAAAAACCCTGGAAATTAACAGAAAAAACCATAGGTTTCAGGGACGTTATAATTAGCTGGACATTTCCACAAAACCATAGAAATTCTGCTGTTATAGTTAGTTCACCTAACTTTAACGCACGCCCTCGCAATGCACTGCTGATGACGTCACATATTACATCATTCATGACATGGTCAGTGACATCACTGATGACATCTAAAATGACATCACTGATGACATCATCCACATGAAAATCTGATGCACCTCCTCACACTCTAATATAACCTTTGATACACCCACTGTAAAATACAGACTACCATTTTCGAAACCATCGACGCACCAATACCAGTTACTACATCCGCACTCACTGATTCCTAGGTCTACACATACATCCACTCATTCACCCATACAATCACTCATACATGCAGTCACTCATCAATACAACACTATCATATGCACTCATACACCTACACAGACACTCCCACACACCACTCATCCAGGGTTACTCACACACCTAGTCAGTCACGCAAAGAATCAATCACACTTCCATTTACTGACATATACAGTTATACACACACCACATCGCTTATTCAAACAGAAACAAAAGCATACTTACTTTCTTATACAATCACTAAAACAAGTACATACTCATCCATACAGCCACTCTCACAATCACTGACTCTGACGTATAGTCATTTATATACTCCAACTCTCACATACACTGCCTTTTACATATGTAGTTACTTGGACATGTACCACTGAGACATCCATTCACTCACTAACACACCCATACACACACTCACCCACCCACCCGCACAGCTGTTTCCACATGCACTCTTGAACCCATACACCCAGTGAATTAACCACTCAAACATATATGCACAGAGTCACATACCTCCCACCCACCCACCCACCCACACACACACTCAGGCACCCATACAAATACTCAGGCAACCAATCGATAGCCCATATAGACACTCATGTAGTTACTGACCAACCCATGCAGCAGCTTATACAAAAACAGACAGACTGATAAATCCATTCACACAGTTTAGTCACTAACCCATGCATTCAGTAAGACACATGTAATCACTCACTTAAACAGTCAGTCATGCATCTACTAAATCTTCCATCCAGACACATATACACCCACTCTTTCTTCAATACACCTTGGCATAATACATATTTAAACTTTAAAGAAACACACAGTCACTGGATGATGTCATCAGTGATGTCATTTGAGATGTCATCAGTGATGTCACTGACCATGTCATGAATGATGTAATATGTGACTTCATCAGCAGTGCATTGCGGGAGCGCGAGCTATAGTTAGCTGAACTAACTATAACAGTGGAATTTCTATGGTTTTGTACAAGTGAAATGTCCAACTTACTATAACGTCCCTGAAACCTGTAGTTTTTCAGTGAAAATATATATATATTCACTTAAAAAACCATAGGTTTCACACAGGTTATAGTTAGGTGGACATTTCACTCGTAAAAAACCAATGAAATTCCCCCGTTATAGTTAGTTCAGATAACTATAACTCACGCGCCCGCAATAAACTGCTCATGACGTCACATATTACATCACTCATGACATGGTCAATGGCATCACTCATGACATCACTGATGACATCATCCTTGTGATAGACTGGCGATCGCGCGAGTTATAGTTGTCAGAACTAGCTATAATGGGGGAATTTCATTGGTTTTTTTACAAGTGAAATGTCCACCTAACTATAACCTGTGTGAAACCTATGGTTTTTTAAATGAATTTGCAAGGTTTTTTAAATGCTAATTCCTAACTATAACGTGTGTGAAACCTATGTTTTTTTAAGTGAATTTGTATGGTTTTTTAAATGCTAAGTTATGTATTTATTAATATATTTTTTTTTGCAAGGTTTGTCACCGTGCGCGCACCGTGTGTGCGCTTTGGGCGCAAGGTGCGCTTTGCGCACCGTGCACCGTGCGCACACCCTGCGCGCACCCTGCGATTTTTATGAAAAAAAAAAAAATGTTTATTTTACCCATGGGGGTCCTTCTGTGACCCCCTGACAAAGGCTAGGGGGTCAGGAACTTTCTTCCCTGCCTCCTTTTCACGTTTTCCACCTTTTTTCCCCCTTTCCTTTTCAGTGCGAGAGACAAAATGGCGGCCGACACTTCCTGATTTCGACCGATTCGAATGTTGACTGACATCTAACAACCAATCAGAATTTCGCTCGCGCACGGCACCGTGCGCGCACATGCGCGGGCATAGATATTTATATGCTTTTAAATGCTATTTTCTCAGGAAATACTGAACAGATTGACACCAGACCTGCAAAAGGCACTTCCCTGACCTGAGGACTACCTCTCTTCCAAATTTCAAGTAATTCTGTTCAGCTGTTCGGGCTGTACCTTCGACTAAATGTCCTATGGAAAAATGCATGGGGAAAACGTGTTTTGGGACCCCCCTTTTTTCTCGGCCCCCGCTTGATGAATCACCCAGAGACTTTCAGGGTAGGAGCTGAGCGGAGCGCTCCATTAGTTTTGAAAATTTTGCGAAGATTCGTCAACCGGCGCCAAAGTTATTCAAAATAGAATTTTTTGATTTCCTATGGAAACACGGTCCTAACTATAACTATCTACTGGCGAGTGCCAGTAGATAATATATATATATATATCGCCAGTAGATAGTTATAGTTAGGACCTATTATCAAAATCCACAACATTCTATTTGAAATAACTTTGGCACCGGTTGACGAATCTTCGTAAAATTTTCAAAACTCGTGGCCCGCTCCGGTCTGCTCCTATCCTGAAAGTCTTGGGGTGATTCGTCAAGCAGGGGCCAAGAAAAAATGGGGGTCCCAAAACGTGTTTTCCCCATGCAATTTTCCATAGGGACATTTAGTCACAGTTACAGCCCGAACTGCTGAATGGAATTACATAAAATTTGGCAGAAAGGTAGACCTTAGTTCAGAGTCATGCCTTTTGCTTAAATGGTGTAAATCCGTTCAGTAGTTGCTGAGAAAATCAAAAGTAAAGTCACATATATATCTGGGCGAAGCCTAACCACACATCTCATCATGAGATCTGATTGGCTGTCAGCATTTCATCCAAGAAGTGTTGGCAGCCATCTGGGGACCACATGATACATGATAGCACCTCATTAAAAAGCATTGCAGTTAATAGAAGGTTTTAAGACTTTCGTTACATTATAAATCATGTGTTGATGGTACCATACTCGTTTTAGGAATTGTGGTGTGTTCTAAGGTGATTTTACCATGTGAAAAAGCCTTCTGCTATGATATCATGAATCATGTTTGAGAGAAAACTATTTTCTCATGCTTTTCCCACAGCGGTTTGGAAGGTGATCTATAAGCTAACTGAGAGCATATTTTCTGTAAATTCACATTATCTTTCTCAGTCATGTGAGAATGAAGTCTGACATTCTCAGTAAAACATGTACATCCAACAAGGGCAAAGACTGTCAGTTGATTCCTTTGTGTTCTACTGCAGCTTCCCAGAGTGTTCTAAAGTACAACTAGAGCGCTAACAGTCCTACTTATGACAAACGTATGGCACACTTGAAGCCATCTTGGTTGGAATAAAGTGGTAATTCTTAAAACATTTAATTTAAAAAGGAACAAAATGAGGGGGTTCATTTTGCCATAGAAAGTATGATTCGTGCTGCAGAAAGAAAAATTAGGGCACATTTTGAGTGACTTCTCAAATCCTATTCGATTTCATTAAAACATTCTGACATGCAGACTGAAACATGCACTTTCAATACCAGCAGCAGACTTCCCTTGTGAGCAGTAGCTTTACTACAGTGATCTAATAAGCAACTAGAGTGCTAACATTCTGAATTTATGGCAAATTTGTGACACATCTGAATGCCTCCTTGATGGAATCAAAGTAAAAAACTGAAAGTATTTCCTACTGAGGAGACTGTAGTAAATGAGGAAATTAGGAAACATCATAACAAATAAGTCTCCCAAAATGGCCACCAGAGACAAAAGAGCCCAAATGTAGCCCAAATATCACCCAGATGTAGCCCAAGTATAGCCCAATGACAGACTGTCCTAGAGTGTTCTAACGAACAACTAGAGTGCTAACAGTCTTACTTATGACAAAAGTATGGCACACCTGAAACCATCTTGAATGGAATAAAGTGGTAACACTTAAAACATTTAATTTACAAAGGAACACAATGAGGGGATTCATTTTGCCATAGAAATTCTGATCAGTGCTGCAGAAAGAAAAATTAGGGCACATTTTGACTTCTCAAATCTTCTTCTATGTCATAAAAAAATTCTGACATGCAGACTGAAACATGCACTTTGAATACCAGCAGCAGACTTCCCTGGTGAGCAGTAGCTTTACTACAGTTATCTAATGAGCAACTAGAGTGCTAACATTCAGAATTTATGGCAAATGTGTGACACATCTGAATGCCTTCTTGATGGACTTCACAAAAAATCTACAAGAGGGTCTGAGGGGGACTAGTTTACAGACTACAATACCTTCAATCCCCAGAACATGTCAACATACACTAACAGAAGGTCTTAAGTCCAAAGAAAAACAAAAACAAAACACCGCATGATGCTGTATATGCTGCACCTCTCTTCAAAGAATTACTGCATCACTAGGCAGGGAGATTAAGAGTCTATCAGCCCACCCTTATTGGCGGAGCTTCGTCATATGAGACCCTAGGGGGTCAAAGTCAGGGCCCCTACACTCTCGAGCCACCCGGCTCTACTGGGTACCCGTCCCAATGATCCCCAAAGAGGAAAATCTCCTGCCAAAGTGTGCAACAATATTTCAAAGAATACAAAAAATGCAGTGCAATAACGTGACAGTGCTCTAAAAATGACTACGTGGTCAACAAATATGTTTATTGTGAATTGACCAGGTGTCATATCTAAAAAACCAAATTAGTCAAAAAAAAATATATACGACTAATTCCTGACTTGGTCTCTCAAGGTCGACATGTTTCAGCCGATCTGGTTGTTTCACCCGGCTTTCTTCAGGACCTAATAGTAATGGTGTCGAAGGCTACTGCAGGATAAATTTGGTAAAAATGGTGTATATAACCAGTGCAACTCAAAATCAAAATATTGGTGATATAGTTATGTGGCCATTGCCACCCTACCAGACTAGCATAGTTTATGCTTTGTTTAGGTGTTGTCACCTCTTCTTCTTTCCTAAAAGAGAAGATAGTAGGGGTCAAAATAGTTTTGTATGGTTAGCACAGAACAAAACAGCATCAGCGACTAATGTTTAATAGTGCCCTTCTCGCGCACTACATAATTTGAAGAATGGCCAACATGTGGTCCATAATACAAGAACATTCTCTTGGAAAATAAGGGATTGTAACTCACCCAACGTTCTTTGGGAGAAAAGCCTCACCTCACCCGGCAGATTGCTCGGTGTAGGAGGCACCGCTCTGTTAAAAAATAAGGACACAAGAGGATGGGTTGTATACACATATACCGGTGCTCAAAGGTCCCTACATAAAAGTTAACAAAATAAACCAATCAACTCTTGACTCTAAAACACAAACACCAAATAAATGGCAAAACCACTGTGCCATGCAAACGGTTTGACTTTTAGCCAGTTCTATTGCTAAACCTCATGTACCATGATCAAAGTGAGAGTTATAGATATAGCCACCCTATGTAATCACATCAGTGTAGAAATACATCCCTCTGCTCACTAATCGGGATATAGAAGTAGAAATGATGGTACCACCCTCTATTCATACCAAGTCGACATGCATATTATTTACATCTAGGGATTTTATAGTTAACCCATAATCAGACCCATGCCTGTGTCTGGTCGAATATTTAAACTGTTCGAAGATAAACAACTCCCTGGATCAAGGCACACATTCCTAGGTGTCTTACCTATCCGTCGAGACCTCGAGCTGGACCCTGAGCAGTCTGGGAGGTATTGACAGCAAGGCATGGACTCCCTAAATAGCCGCTCCGATCAGTCAGAACGGGCGCCAAAATGTCAGGTGTTGTTAATTGTACTTGCTGTGGGTGTGTCGTTAAACAAGCGCATGCGTGAAAACAGAGTCGCCACTCTGAATGCGCATGCGCAGCCCCGAATATACACTATACACCGCGCATGCGCAGTGCCGCCGATCAAATTACGCATGTGTAGTACAATGTCCACGGACTACTCAATCGGACGTCACAAAATCAAGGATTCCTATAGGTCCTAGCCCCCAGAGTGCCAATGTATTACCAAGCCTTGAAAAACAAAGTAATAAACACTGTACAAAGCGTGCGCCGTGCTCAATGTTCATGATCAGATCTTATAGGCATATCTTTACTAATTGAAGAGGTTCATGAAAACCTCTTACAATGTATTTACACTGGTGTAAACGTGTTGCTTCATTCAAGGTCTCAAAGGGGGAAAAAACCAACCTGACTGTCTCTCTAAAATCTAAATCTACAGTTATGCTACCAAACACGGCATTTCAAAGTCGAGACAAGAGGTGTAAAAACGAACAGGGGATCATATATCTATATTTAGCATGCAACCAAACTGCCTCCATAAAAGAGGAATGTGGCTGCCACTTCTACCCATTTGTTGAGAGAATGAGGTGGGACATGCCAGTAGAGCTGTCTCGGTCGTTCGATTGATAAAATCATGGATATGAAACCAGGAGAGACTTAAATGTATATGTGTGAATGCCCACCTCTCGGGGTGAGTCAAATTAATCTCAGAACAGTTAAAGTACCTCAGGAGATAATCCGGTTATATTTCCATGCCTAGACCGACATGTGGCGAAGTACCTGATGACAGTGTTGTCTTCCCTAATTATGAGGCTGTATAACACAGTATAATGTAGTATAAAAAAATAAAATCTCTTTTCTTGTGTGACCCTAGTGGAAGTAAATACAGTGGATGTCGTCTGGATCAGGAAAGGGTAGATATACTCGTGGTGTATTGGGAAAAAAACAGGTCTATTACCATGCCTAAATCGAAGTAAAGGCAAGTATCTAATAGCAGAATAGCCCTCCAAAATCCTTGGGGCTATATAGCAAGATCTAGGATGGAGGAGTCAGGTCTACTTACTAAGTGATCCTCGTTATTGCAAAGACAGAGGATGTTATATGGATCAGGGAACCATGGAAATATTCGTGATGTATTGAATATTAAAAAATGAAAAGCATGCATCACACACCAAACAAAGGGTGCGCAATCAATTGGATGTCCAGGGGATGCTATCATTAAGGCCATGTGTGTTCGTTTTCATTTTGAAAATCCATTTCTGTTCTCTCACGAACAGGAATTTCGAGGAGTCACTTATATGTTGAGGAATGAGTGGTCGTTCGAGCACAATCCATCTCATGTCGTCAGCTCTGTGATGTTTTTCAAGGAAGTGATCTGTAAGACATGTGGACTGTTTTTTACACCGGATCGTGCTCTTATGCTCACTGATTCGGAGCTTAATTTTCCTTGTCGTGTAACCGATGTAGTGCAGAGAGCAAGGACACGTGATCATATAGATCACGCTCTCTGAGTTACAGTTCGTGTGGCTGTTCAGTATCCATGGCCGATTCGTACCTATGTCAACAGAGGTGGTTTTAGAGGTCTGAGGGCAGACACTACATGACCCACACGGGTAGTGTCCCCGTACTGGTGGTAGTGACCACAACGTGTTGACACCATGTGTTTGTTCAGTCCGTGGTCGTGTGTGCACAAGACTGTTGCGCAAACTGGGACCCTTTCTAAAAGCAAACAGAGGAGACGGAATGTTTTCAGCGGCCACATTCAAAATGTGCCAATGCTTCCGTATCATCTTCTGCAGTTTATTTGAGAGGGTGCAAAAGGTGGTTACAAAAGTGAGCCTCTCGTTGGGGGTCCTCATAGTGCTGTTATCCAAAAGAGCATCCCGATGGTTATTGGATGCTCTTTTCCAAGCCTGACGCACTAGTCCTCTAGGGTACTGGCGTGACTGCAACTGGTGAGCCAGTACCTCTGCATGTTTGTGAAAAAGGTCCTTCGTGGAACAGTTTCGCCTGATACGCAGGAACTGGCCCACCGGAAGATTCTCTCTTAAGGCCCTCGGGTGGTGACTGTCAAATGACAAGAGAGAATTTCTGGACATTGGTTTCTTGAACAGCTCACAGTGTAACGAATTGCCAATGGGGAAAATTGAAATGTCAAGGAAAGACAGACGCTGTTGATCAAACTCTATCGTGAATTTCAGGAAGGTATTCTGCTCATTGAGCCAGGCATGAAAGGCCTGAATCTCATGGCTGGAGCCTCGCCATACCACCAAAATATCGTCTATGTACCTCTTCCACAACACCAGATGTTTAAAAAAAGGGTTGTTGTGGTTCAGTACATGATGTTGTTCGAAAAGATGGACATAGAGGTTGGCGAGGCTCGGCGCAAAAACACTTCCCATCGAGGTACCACAAATTTGTAAAAAGATCTGGTCCTCGAAGCGAAAAAAGTTTTCGGTCATCGCTATTCTTGCGCACTCCATGATGAAATGGACCGGAGTTATGCTATCCAGATCCCGCCCTTCCAGGAGCCCTCTGATGGATTCAAGGGTCTCCAGTTGCGGGATGCATGTGTAGAGAGATTCTACATCAAAACTTGCCAGAATGTCAGTTTCGGGATGGAACTCAATGTCTGGCAACAGCCTCAAGACATCAGAGGTGTCCTTAAGATAGGTAGGCATTTCAGACACCATGGGCCGTAGAAAAACATCTACAAACTTGGAGAGGGGCTCAAGGAGTGATCCTATCCCCGAGATGATGGGACGTCCCGGAGGGGGTCTTTTACTCTTGTGTATTTTGGGGAGGCAGTAGAAATAGGGCATTACTGGATTATTTGTCACTAGAAATCGAGCCTCTTGCGACGTGATCCATCCTTCTGCCTCCCCTTCCTCAACCAGATGTTTGATCTCTAAAGTTAGCCTGGGTGTCGGGTCCATTTCCAGAATACGATAGAATTTATCATCTGTAAGTTGCGGAAGGCATTCTCTCTGGTAAGTGACAGTGTCCTGTAGGACAGTGGCACCCCCCTTGTCCGCTGGCTTGATAATAACGGACTTGTCTGTGCCAAGGTTTTGAAGAGCCACTCTATCCTTTCTGGAAAAATTACAGAAACTGGCAGGCCGTGTGTCACATAATGCCATCATGTCAAACGTCACGGCTTTTTCAAAGGTGGAAACCTGAGACGGGACTTGGTGTGCCATGGATGTGAAACTACTCTTGGGTCGTAACCCAGTATTCGTAGTATTGGTGTCTTCATAAGAGGAAGTAACATCGTCTGTCGATCTGTTCTTAAAAAAGAAATGCAGCCGGATTTTTCTGAAAATTTTTTCACGTTCGCATCTCATAGTGAACGGGTCACCTGGAAAAGTGGGCACAAAACCCAACCCTCTGTTGAGGACACTCAATTCACTCTCAGTCAAAATTCTCGAACTCAAATTGACTACGAGATCGTTCCTCAATTGTTGGTTGTGCTGTGGGTTTGCTGAAGACTGCCCCTGCTCCGAGTGTTCGGAAATGTGGGGTCTGATTGCCAATGAACAGTTGTCGTGCCTCTCCGTTTGCCCCTCGTTCGGCCTGGGCCTTGATCTAAAAAAGGCTGGTTAGGATAGAAATGGGGTTGTGGTGGAAAAGGTGGTACATGTGATGGAAAGGGAGGTTGGTAGCCCCAGGGTCCTGGTGGCCACCATTGGCCCTGGTTAGGATAGTAGCCCTGTGTCCCACGCCCCCTGTTGTATCCACGGGATCGGCCCCTGCCTCGCCCTCGGGGGAACCCATTGGGAGATGACTCTGAGTCAGTTGATCCCTGCTCTGATCCAGAGGAAGAGTAATTCGATCCATATCGTCTGCCCTTGTTGTTGAAGACTGGGGCCACGTAGTTCTCATTAGTGTACGGATAGATTTTCTCCCATGAGAAACGGGCTAAGTCCTTTTTGAACTTAGCGATCTTATTAATCAGGATGTTATCTCTATTCTCCTTGTTTGTCTTATTAGCCTCGTCCAAATTCTTTTTGTACAATGCAGCTGTAATAGTTGTTTTGATCTGTCCCTCCATAGTTTGTATTTCGATAAGGATCGCGTCTGCCTGGCGCTTAGCCGTGCTGATGATTAAAATCAGCCAGTCACGGGTACAGCGCCAGGCAATGAGCGACCAGTCTCGCATAAATTGCTTATCGGTGAGGAACAGCCTAGGTGCATTGGTGACTATTAGACCAGTCGGCGCACATTTGCCTCGCAAATATTCAGTCATAATAAGCCCATGGACAGCTGTCCGTGACTGTGTTTTCTTCAAATTGAGTAATGTACCCCAATCATCTTTGGAATGTCCTGTCAACTCTGGTAGCGACTCTAAAATACTGGGATTGTCAGATAGGATGGAACTAAGGGTTTCATCGTCGAATGCTAGGCCTGCAAAGTCAGCCATAGTGGTGCAGAAGTATACAAAGAGTCAAGAATTAAAGGGAGCGGTAAAAGACCACTAGACACTCTAGAGTCTAAAACAAAGACCCGCAGCCATTGGCTGCTCAAACAACTTCACAAAAAATCTACAAGAGGGTCTGAGGGGGACTAGTTTACAGACTACAATACCTTCAATCCCCAGAACATGTCAACATACACTAACAGAAGGTCTTAAGTCCAAAGAAAAACAAAAACAAAACGCCGCATGATGCTGTATATGCTGCACCTCTCTTCAAAGAATTACTGCATCACTAGGCAGGGAGATTAAGAGTCTATCAGCCCACCCTTATTGGCGGAGCTTCGTCATATGAGACCCTAGGGGGTCAAAGTCAGGGCACCTACACTCTCGAGCCACCCGGCTCTACTGGGTACCCGTCCCAATGATCCCCAAAGAGGAAAATCTCCTGCCAAAGTGTGCAACAATATTTCAAAGAATACAAAAAATGCAGTGCAATAACGTGACAGTGCTCTAAAAATGACTACGTGGTCAACAAATATGTTTATTGTGAATTGACCAGGTGTCATATCTAAAAAACCAAATTAGTAAAAAAAAAATATATACGACTAATTCCTGACTTGGTCTCTCAAGGTCGACATGTTTCAGCCGATCTGGTTGTTTCACCCGGCTTTCTTCAGGACCTAATAGTAATGGTGTCGAAGGGTACTGCAGGATAAATTTGGTAAAAATGGTGTATATAACCAGTGCAACTCAAAATCAAAATATTGGTGATATAGTTATGTGGCCATTGCCACCCTACCAGACTAGCATAGTTTATGCTTTGTTTAGGTGTTGTCACCTCTTCTTCTTTCCTAAAAGAGAAGATAGTAGGGGTCAAAATAGTTTTGTAGGGTTAGCACAGAACAAAACAGCATCAGCGACTAATGTTTAATAGTGCCCTTCTCGCGCACTACATAATTTGAAGAATGGCCAACATGTGGTCCATAATACAAGAACATTCTCTTGGAAAATAAGGGATTGTAACTCACCCAACGTTCTTTGGGAGAAAAGCCTCACCTCACCCGGCAGATTGCTCGGTGTAGGAGGCACCACTCTGTTAAAAAATAAGGACACAAGAGGACGGGTTGTATACACATATACCGGTGCTCAAAGGTCCCTACATAAAAGTTAACAAAATAAACCAATCAACTCTTGACTCTAAAACACAAACACCAAATAAATGGCAAAACCACTGTGCCATGCAAACGGTTTGACTTTTAGCCAGTTCTATTGCTAAACCTCATGTACCATGATCAAAGTGAGGGTTATAGATATAGCCACCCTATGTAATCACATCAGTGTAGAAATACATCCCTCTGCTCACTAATCGGGATATAGAAGTAGAAATGATGGTACCACCCTCTATTCATACCAAGTCGACATGCATATTATTTACATCTAGGGATTTTATAGTTAACCCATAATCAGACCCATGCCTGTGTCTGGTCGAATATTTAAACTGTTCGAAGATAAACAACTCCCTGGATCAAGGCACACATTCCTAGGTGTCTTACCTATCCGTCGAGACCTCGAGCTGGACCCTGAGCAGTCTGGGAGGTATCGACAGCAAGGCATGGACTCCTTAAATAGCCGCTCCGATCAGTCAGAACGGGCGCCAAAATGTCAGGTGTTGTTAATTGTACTTGCTGTGGGTGTGTCGTTAAACAAGCGCATGTGTGAAAACAGAGTCGCCACTCTGAATGCGCATGCGCAGCCCCGAATATACACTATACACCGCGCATGCGCAGTGCCGCCGATCAAATTACGCATGTGTAGTACAATGTCCACGGACTACTCAATCGGACGTCACAAAATCAAGGATTCCTATAGGTCCTAGCCCCCAGAGTGCCAATGTATTACCAAGCCTTGAAAAACAAAGTAATAAACACTGTACAAAGCGTGCGCCGTGCTCAATGTTCATGATCAGATCTTATAGGCATATCTTTACTAATTGAAGAGGTTCATGAAAACCTCTTACAATGTATACACTGGTGTAAACGTGTTGCTTCATTCAAGGTCTCAAAGGGGGAAAAAACCAACCTGACTGTCTCTCTAAAATCTAAATCTATAGTTATGCTACCAAACACGGCATTTCAAAGTCGAGACAAGAGGTGTAAAAACGAACAGGGGATCATATATCTATATTTAGCATGCAACCAAACTGCCTCCATAAAAGAGGAATGTGGCTGCCACTTCTACCCATTTGTTGAGAGAATGAGGTGGGACATGCCAGTAGAGCTGTCTCGGTCGTTCGATTGATAAAATCATGGATATGAAACCAGGAGAGACTTAAATGTATATGTGTGAATGCCCACCTCTCGGGGTGAGTCAAATTAATCTCAGAACAGTTAAAGTACCTCAGGAGATAATCCGGTTATATTTCCATGCCTAGACCGACATGTGGCGAAGTACCTGATGACAGTGTTGTCTTCCCTAATTATGAGGCTGTATAACACAGTATAATGTAGTATAAAAAAATAAAATCTCTTTTCTTGTGTGACCCTAGTGGAAGTAAATACAGTGGATGTCGTCTGGATCAGGAAAGGGTAGATATACTCGTGGTGTATTGGGAAAAAAACAGGTCTATTACCATGCCTAAATCGAAGTAAAGGCAAGTATCTAATAGCAGAATAGCCCTCCAAAATCCTTGGGGCTATATAGCAAGATCTAGGATGGAGGAGTCAGGTCTACTTACTAAGTGATCCTCGTTATTGCAAAGACAGAGGATGTTATATGGATCAGGGAACCATGGAAATATTCGTGATGTATTGAATATTAAAAAATTAAAAGCATGCATCACACACCAAACAAAGGGTGCGCAATCAAATGGATGTCCAGGGGATGCTATCATTAAGGCCATGTGTGTCCGTTTTCATTTTGAAAATCCATTTCTGTTCTCTCACGAACAGGAATTTCGAGGTGTCACTTATATGTTGAGGAATGAGTGGTCGTTCGAGCACAATCCATCTCATGTCGTCAGCTCTGTGATGTTTTTCAAGGAAGTGATCTGTAAGACATGTGGACTGTTTTTTACACCGGATCGTGCTCTTATGCTCACTGATTCGGAGCTTAATTTTCCTTGTCGTGTAACCGATGTAGTGCAGAGAGCAAGGACACGTGATCATATAGATCTCGCTCTCTGAGTTACAGTTCGTGTGGCTGTTCAGTATCCATGGCCGATTCGTACCTATGTCAACAGAGGTGGTTTTAGAGGTCTGAGGGCAGACACTACATGACCCACACGGGTAGTGTCCCCGTACTGGTGGTAGTGACCACAACGTGTTGACACCATGTGTTTGTTCAGTCCGTGGTCATGTGTGCACAAGACTGTTGCGCAAACTGGGACCCTTTCTAAAAGCAAACAGAGGAGACGGAATGTTTTCAGCGGCCACATTCAAAATGTGCCAATGCTTCCGTATCATCTTCTGCAGTTTATTTGAGAGGGTGCAAAAGGTGGTTACAAAAGTGAGCCTCTCGTTGGGGGTCCTCATAGTGCTGTTATCCAAAAGAGCATCCCGATGGTTATTGGATGCTCTTTTCCAAGCCTGACGCACTAGTCCTCTAGGGTACTGGCGTGACTGCAACTGGTGAGCCAGTACCTCTGCATGTTTGTGAAAAAGGTCCTTCGTGGAACAGTTCCGCCTGATACGCAGGAACTGGCCCACCGGAAGATTCTCTCTTAAGGCCCTCGGGTGGTGACTGTCAAATGACAAGAGAGAATTTCTGGACATTGGTTTCTTGAACAGCTCACAGTGTAACGAATTGCCAATGGGGAAAATTGAAATGTCAAGGAAAGACAGACGCTGTTGATCAAACTCTATCGTGAATTTCAGGAAGGTATTCTGCTCATTGAGCCAGGCATGAAAGGCCTGAATCTCATGGCTGGAGCCTCGCCATACCACCAAAATATCGTCTATGTACCTCTTCCACAACACCAGATGTTTAAAAAAAGGGTTGTTGTGGTTCAGTACATGATGATGTTCGAAAAGATGGACATAGAGGTTGGCGAGGCTCGGCGCAAAAACACTTCCCATCGAGGTACCAGAAATTTGTAAAAAGATCTGGTCCTCGAAGCGAAAAAAGTTTTCGGTCATCGCTATTCTTGCGCACTCCATGATGAAATGGACCGGAGTTATGCTATCCAGATCCCGCCCTTCCAGGAGCCCTCTGATGGATTCAAGGGTCTCCAGTTGCGGGATGCATGTGTAGAGAGATTCTACATCAAAACTTGCCAGAATGTCAGTTTCGGGATGGAACTCAATGTCTGGCAACAGCCTCAAGACATCAGAGGTGTCCTTAAGATAGGTAGGCATTTCAGACACCATGGGCCGTAGAAAAACATCTACAAACTTGGAGAGGGGCTCAAGGAGTGATCCTATCCCCGAGATGATGGGACGTCCCGGAGGGGGTCTTTTACTCTTGTGTATTTTGGGGAGGCAGTAGAAATAGGGCATTACTGGATTATTTGTCACTAGAAATCGAGCCTCTTGCGACGTGATCCATCCTTCTGCCTCCCCTTCCTCAACCAGATGTTTGATCTCTAAAGTTAGCCTGGGTGTCGGGTCCATTTCCAGAATACGATAGAATTTATCATCTGTAAGTTGCCGAAGGCATTCTCTCTGGTAAGTGACAGTGTCCTGTAGGACAGTGGCACCCCCCTTGTCCGCTGGCTTGATAATAACAGACTTGTCTGTGGCAAGGTTTTGAAGAGCCACTCTATCCTTTCTGGAAAAATTACAGAAACTGGCAGGCCGTGTGTCACATAATGCCATCATGTCAAACGTCACGGCTTTTTCAAAGGTGGAAACCTGAGACGGGACTTGGTGTGCCATGGGTGTGAAACTACTCTTGGGTCGTAACCCAGTATTCGTAGTATTGGTGTCTTCATAAGAGGAAGTAACATCGTCTGTCGATCTGTTCTTAAAAAAGAAATGCAGCCGGATTTTTCTGAAAAAATTTTCAAGTTCGCATCTCATAGTGAACGGGTCACCTGGAAAAGTGGGCACAAAACCCAACCCTCTGTTGAGGACACTCAATTCACTCTCCGTCAAAATTCTTGAACTCAAATTGACTACGAGATCGTTCCTCAATTGTTGGTTGTGCTGTGGGTTTGCTGAAGACTGCCCCTGCTCCGAGTGTTCGGAAATGTGGGGTCTGATTGCCAATGAACAGTTGTCGTGCCTCTCCGTTTGCCCCTCGTTCGGCCTGGGCCTTGATCTAAAAAAGGCTGGTTAGGATAGAAATGGGGTTGTGGTGGAAAAGGTGGTACATGTGATGGAAAGGGAGGTTGGTAGCCCCAGGGTCCTGGTGGCCACCATTGGCCCTGGTTAGGATAGTAGCCCTGTGTCCCACGCCCCCTGTTGTATCCACGGGATCGGCCCCTGCCTCGCCCTCGGGGGAACCCATTGGGAGATGACTCTGAGTCAGTTGATCCCTGCTCTGATCCAGAGGAAGAGTAATTCGATCCATATCGTCTGCCCTTGTTGTTGAAGACTGGGGCCACGTAGTTCTCATTAGTGTACGGATAGATTTTCTCCCATGAGAAACGGGCTAAGTCCTTTTTGAACTTTTCAATCTTATTAATCAGGATGTTATCTCTATACTCCTTGTTTGTCTTATTAGCCTCGTCCAAATTCTTTTTGTACAATGCAGCTGTAATAGTTGTTTTGATCTGTCCCTCCATAGTTTGTATTTCGATAAGGATCGCGTCTGCCTGGCGCTTAGCCGTGCTGATGATTAAAATCAGCCAGTCACGGGTACAGCGCCAGGCAATGAGCGACCAGTCTCGCATAAATTGCTTATCGGTGAGGAACAGCCTAGGTGCATTGGTGACTATTAGACCAGTCGGCGCACATTTGGACAGCTGTCCGTGACTGTGTTTTCTTCAAATTGAGTAATGTACCCCAATCATCTTTGGAATGTCCTGTCAACTCTGGTAGCGACTCTAAAATACTGGGATTGTCAGATAGGATGGAACTAAGGGTTTCATCGTCGAATGCTAGGCCTGCAAAGTCAGCCATAGTGGTGCAGAAGTATACAAAGAGTCAAGAATTAAAGGGAGCGGTAAAAGACCACTAGACACTCTAGAGTCTAAAACAAAGACCCGCAGCCATTGGCTGCTCAAACAACTTCACAAAAAATCTACAAGAGGGTCTGAGGGGGACTAGTTTACAGACTACAATACCTTCAATCCCCAGAACATGTCAACATACACTAACAGAAGGTCTTAAGTCCAGAGAAAAACAAAAACAAAACGCCGCATGATGCTGTATATGCTGCACCTCTCTTCAAAGAATTACTGCATCACTAGGCAGGGAGATTAAGAATCTATCAGCCCACCCTTATTGGCGGAGCTTCGTCATATGAGACCCTAGGGGGTCAAAGTCAGGGCCCCTACACTCTCGAGCCACCCGGCTCTACTGGGTACCCGTCCCAATGATCCCCAAAGAGGAAAATCTCCTGCCAAAGTGTGCAACAATATTTCAAAGAATACAAAAAATGCAGTGCAATAACGTGACAGTGCTCTAAAAATGACTACGTGGTCAACAAATATGTTTATTGTGAATTGACCAGGTGTCATATCTAAAAAACCAAATTAGTCAAAAAAACTATATACGACTAATTCCTGACTTGGTCTCTCAAGGTCGACATGTTTCAGCCGATCTGGTTGTTTCACCTGGCTTTCTTCAGGACCTAATAGTAATGGTGTCGAAGGCTACTGCAGGATAAATTTGGTAAAAATGGTGTATATAACCAGTGCAACTCAAAATCTAAATATTGGTGATATAGTTATGTGGCCATTGCCACCCTACCAGACTAGCATAGTTTATGCTTTGTTTAGGTGTTGTCACCTCTTCTTATTTCCTAAAAGAGAAGATAGTAGGGGTCAAAATAGTTTTGTAGGGTTAGCACAGAACAAAACAGCATCAGTGACTAATGTTTAATAGTGCCCTTCTCGCGCACTACATAATTTGAAGAATGGCCAACATGTGGTCCATAATACAAGAACATTCTCTTGGAAAATAAGGGATTGTAACTCACCCAACGTTCTTTGGGAGAAAAGCCTCACCTCACCCGGCAGATTGCTCGGTGTAGGAGGCACCGCTCTGTTAAAAAATAAGGACACAAGAGGACGGGTTGTATACACATATACCGGTGCTCAAAGGTCCCTACATAAAAGTTAACAAAATAAACCAATCAACTCTTGACTCTAAAACACAAACACCAAATAAATGGCAAAACCACTGTGCCATGCAAACGGTTTGACTTTTAGCCAGTTCTATTGCTAAACCTCATGTACCATGATCAAAGTGAGGGTTATAGATATAGCCACCCTATGTAATCACATCAGTGTAGAAATACATCCCTCTGCTCACTAATCGGGATATAGAAGTAGAAATGATGGTACCACCCTCTATTCATACCAAGTCGACATGCATATTATTTACATCTAGGGATTTTATAGTTAACCCATAATCAGACCCATGCCTGTGTCTGGTCGAATATTTAAACTGTTCGAAGATAAACAACTCCCTGGATCAAGGCACACATTCCTAGGTGTCTTACCTATCCGTCGAGACCTCGAGCTGGACCCTGAGCAGTCTGGGAGGTATCGACAGCAAGGCATGGACTCCTTAAATAGCCGCTCCGATCAGTCAGAACGGGCGCCAAAATGTCAGGTGTTGTTAATTGTACTTGCTGTGGGTGTGTCGTTAAACAAGCGCATGCGTGAAAACAGAGTCGCCACTCTGAATGCGCATGCGCAGCCCCGAATATACACTATACACCGCGCATGCGCAGTGCCGCCGATCAAATTACGCATGTGTAGTACAATGTCCACGGACTACTCAATCGGACGTCACAAAATCAAGGATTCCTATAGGTCCTAGCCCCCAGAGTGCCAATGTATTACCAAGCCTTGAAAAACAAAGTAATAAACACTGTACAAAGCGTGCGCCGTGCTCAATGTTCATGATCAGATCTTATAGGCATCATTTGGGGATCATTGGGACGGGTACCCAGTAGAGCCGGGTGGCTCGAGAGTGTAGGGGCCCTGACTTTGACCCCCTAGGGTCTCATATGACGAAGCTCCGCCAATAAGGGTGGGCTGATAGACTCTTAATCTCCCTGCCTAGTGATGAAGTAATTCTTTGAAGAGAGGTGCAGCATATACAGCATCATGCGGCGTTTTGTTTTTGTTTTTCTTTGGACTTAAGACCTTCTGTTAGTGTATGTTGCCTTCTTGATGGAACCAAGTAAAAAACTGAAAGTATTTCCTACTGAGGAGACTGCAGTAAATGAGGAAATTAGGAAACTTCTTAACAAATAAATCTCCCAAGATGGCCACCAGACACAAAAGAGCCTAAATGCAGCACAAATATTACCCAGATGTAGCCCACATGTAGCCCAATGACAGAAATGTGCAAAACACTTTTTTTTGTGTATTTGCAGTTTTATATAGTGCAGACTTGTCAGGTATTGGAATGCTTTACATGAGCATTGGTTACATCACACAAGATCAAATTAATTTTGGTTGTAGACATGGGGAGATTAAGGGCCTCATGTAGGTAAATAAATTTTACCGTTTCTTAAATACCGAGCCGTACCGAATCGGTAAATTAGAATCGGTAAGTTACATGTAGGTAAAAATTCGGTAACAGTTACCGATTCGGTAACATTCGGTAATCACGAATCGGAATTCACCGAATCGGTAAATACCGAGGTGGTATTTACCGAATCGGAAAATACCGAATCGGTATTTACCGAATCGGAAAATACCGAATCGGTATGTACGGAATCGGTAAATAAAATCACATGACTTGACGAAACAGCTAATCCTGTGCAACCACAGCCCACCCAACCAGGAAGTGGCCACACCCAGGCAGGTGTACATAATTAGCCGACCCTGGAGAGGCTTGGAGTGCAGAGGAGAGGCAGGGAGCCGGTGCCTGTGCGAGCGGGAAAACGAACATCATGTCCAGCCAGAGAACACAGAGAGACGGAGGGGAAAGGAGGAGGAAGCTGAAATTTAGCCCCAAGGAACTCCAGGTGCTGGTGGAGGAGGTGGTGAAGCAGCACCAGAAGCTGTTTGGAAGGCAATCCCTGCAAGTGCCTGAGGCTGAAAAGCGCAACATATGGCTGGCCATCCAGGCGCAGGTCAATGCTGTGGGAGTGACCCACAGGGACATAGAGGTCCTAAAGAAGCGCTGGTATGACCTGAGGATTGTAACCAAGAGGAAGATGGGCGACATCCAGAAGGAGGCCAGCCAGACTGGAGGTGGAACCAACAGGGCACCTGCCCTCACCGAACTGGAGGAGCTGGTGGGGGCCACAATCGAGCAAGAGAGCGTTGTGGGTCTTGGGGACGCCGACAGCTCTGCCAGAGCCGCCACACAACAAGGTAAGACGCAAGCACAGCAATGTAGCACCCCCAATCCCTATCCCACATCCCCCATTGTGAAACGAGAATCACACTGCAGTCCACACGTGTCAGTGCAGACAGGCAATGCATTCCGGGAGATGTAGTCAGGGAAACACCAACCATGACGTAAATGTTACAGGGCAACAAGGCATGTCACGCACTCGAGGCACAAGGAGACAGAGGACATTTTGAAATGTGAAATGATTTATTGTGACGCTTTCAATGCAGCCCTTCGGGGACACTGAGCCAATGTTGTATTTCTGTCCACAGATGTGACATCATGCAGGACAGGGCATGCTGCAGGAGAGACGGCACACCGGCCACAAATATCACCTCTAGCCAGCACAAGTTCAGACCAGGGAGCAGGCCCACTGGCAGCCGCACCACCAACACAGGCAGCCTCGCCGCAGCCAGAGCCAGCATCACCTCACCCAGAGCCAGCATCACCTCACCCAGAGCCAGCATCACCTCACCCAGAGCCAGCATCGCCACTCATGTTTGAATCACCGGCCACATCTCCGCTTGCAGGTGTGGGAATGAGGAGGCGTCCAGCAGCCAGGCTACGAGCCTTAGACACCTCGTCAGACGACAGCATGGGCCCTGAAGAACTCACCAGGCCCCAGGAAGGGAGCCATGCCACTGCGCCCCACACCTCACAGGCAGCACAGACGGGAGCAAGAGGGTGCCGCAGGTCGCGTGTCCAGAGTCCACCAGCAACCATTGACGGCCATGGTGTCTTCTTGGGTCTCGAGGGCCAAATGTTGAAACAACAGCGCCTGCAAACAAAGGCAGTCATGTCAGTCCAGAGGCACATGCGGGTGACGAAAACCACATTAGTCAACATGGACAAGAACATCAGCGGCATGGCTGCGGGCATTCGGGACATGTCCCAGTCAATTCAGCAGTTGTGCAGCAAATTAGATGCTGACATCGACGCACGGCGCAGGGAACGGCAGAGAAGGGACACTACCAACAGGGGACTCAACCGTCTGGCAACTGCGACTTCTCTACTGTGCCGGCGCTCTGTGACGATGCAGGAGGGACTAACACACTGCTGCAGCGACCTGTCTCGGGGGATGGTGCAGGTGACAAGTGCACTAGGGGTGCTATTAACCAGTCAGGCGTCGTCAACTGCTGCAGGGGATGCTGCGGAGAGCATCGACACCAGCAGCAGGAGCAGCAGCACACCCCCGTCCCAGAAGCACGCAGGAGCAGCAGGCGGCTTGGGGTTGGCTCTAGTGAGGATGCACAGGCCGTGCCATCCACCACTGCAGCGCGTATGCGCAAACATTGATGTGGCCCTGCTTAGCCACTTCCCAATGGGTGACGTAACCCTGGACATACTCCTTGTATAGATGGTATATTGCCAGATTGGCTTGTTCATGTGTTCATGGCGTGGTGCCACATTAAAACTACGTCATGACTCATCACAACTGGCTGTGTCCCCTTACTTACTCAGAAATAGTTGCATGTGATCTCTGACCGTCTCTCTCTCCCATCGATTGCAGTTGGCACTCTAGCTGCGTTGCCCTGTGGCTGGCCTGACTCATCCTCGTTGTCCTCAAAATATGTTAGTTCCACATCTGTACCTTTTTTCGTGGCAAGGTTGTGCAGCATTGCACAAGTGGCAATAATCTTGCAGCAGGTGATGGGTGTGTACTGGCGTGCGCCTCCGCTCTTGTGGAGGCAGCGGAACCTGCTCTTCAGTAGTCCAAACGTGCGCTCCACCACATTGCGTGTTGTTTTGTGTGCCACGTTGTATCGTCTCTCACTCTGGGTTGCTGGGTGTAGGTAGGGAGTGAGGATGAATGACCGGCATGCATATGCACTGTCGCCTAGATGAGTAAAAGGGAAACATCAGTCACATGCCTCTTTACACTATGATTTGCAGGTTGCAAGGGGCGTCACTGTTACTCACCTAGCAGGTATCCCTCTCCAAATTCTCCGGCACTCAGTCGTGTGTAGATCCCACTATTCTGGAAGATGTACGAGTCGTGGGTGCTCCCAGGAAACTTTGCAACAATATCTGTGATGATGTTCCCTGCATCACAGATCACCTGCACATTGATGGAGTGGGTGGACTTCCTGTTCCTGTAGATGTGCTCTGTGTCAGCTGGTGGACATATTGGGATGTGTGTACCATCAATACAGCCGATGACATGGGGGAACTGTGCCATGTGATAAAAGTCTGTTTTTGTTTTCTGCAGTGCAGCCTGTGTGTTGGGGAAGCTGATGTAGTGGTGCATTCTCTGCATCATGGCATCCAGGAACTTCCTGAAGAAACGTGACAGGCAACTCTGGGATACACCACCCACCGCAGCTATCACCACCTGATAACTGCCGGATGCCAGCAGATGTAGGCTGCAGAGCACCTGCACATGTGGGGGTATGGCGTGCGCCCTTCTTATTGGCTGGTCCAGGAGTGGGTGAAGGTCCCTGATTAAGTCCATGATGGTTTCGGGGTGTAGCCTGTACCTCTCATGTATCTCTGCATCAGTCAGCTGGAAGAGTGTGATGCGCTGTCTGTAGATGCGTTCCTCCCGTCGCCAAACCCTCAGTCCTGCTGCCTGTAGACGTAGGCGCCTTGCAATGACATACATAGCGGCCATGTTGTCCACGCTGTAGCATTTTGGGATTGCTTATGTGCACTGTTGATGGTTACCACCTGCTTTCAATCCGTGTTAATTACCGACTCTTATTTACCGATTTTCTTGGATTTCTTAATTACCGAGTGCTCCTACATGTCATTTTCATTTTTACCACTTCATATTTACCACTTCATATTTACCGATTCGTTAAGTATGTATTCGGTAAATCTGATTCGGTATTTTAGGATTCGGTAAATATGATTCGGTATTTACCGCCTCATATTTACCGAAAAGTCGTTTTTGGACTCCTACATCTCACTTGTCTGAATACCGGTCAGTAACGGCATATTTACCGAAAATCGGCCGTTACCGACCGGTATTTGGCTACCTACATGAGGCCCCAAGTGATTTGACCACAATCACAGAATGTTGAGCTGAAGCAGAAACTCCAACCTGGTTCCCCAGTTGCACAGTCGGCAGCTCTGGAAGTAACACCACATCCTCTCGCCAAGGTGCAACATTTAATGAAGTGGTCAACTGGATAAAAAAACATAAGGATTACAAATAATTTAAAAGCTCTTTGTCGCTATTTGAAAACTCAAAAAATTTGTCCTCATTTTAGTTTTTTAGAGCATTAACCATAATTGTGATGCAAATAAGACCCTCTCATATATGTAATTTCTAAAGGAAATACTCTAGATATTACAGTTTTGATTACATCAAGATGACGTCAGGCATTCCACACTTTTGTAATAAATATAGAATGTTAGCAATCAAGTTCTTCATTGGGATACTGTTGAGAGGCAGAGGCCAGTGGCACAGACTATGAAAATTGAAGGCATGTAGGAGAGTGCAGAGGCAACAATTTGACCACACTGGGCAGGCAGGAAGGGCAGTGGCAGCACAACAGACTATGGAGGGCAGTGGAAAGGGGGGCAGGGGCAGGGGCAACAAACCAACAATACAGGACTGGCAAGAGAGGCTGTGGCAATATAATAGACCATTGTGGGCAGAAGGAAGAGGCAGTGGTAGTACAACCATACATGCCAACAGACCCGTTTCAGCCAGGAAACGTCCAATGTTTTTAAGCTCAAATGAGCTTTATTTGATCTGTCTCCTGTCTACAATCTCCTCTTTTTCAATGTAACTCAAAGGGGAAAATCAATACCCCAGTTTTTTTTTAAAATCTCCCTCTTACCAAGTTCAAAATGTTCACAAGTATGGTACATTGAATCATGGTAGGCAGGAGGAATTGGGGTAGGGACATGGACTCGGATAACAGAGGACAGGAGGGACATGGAGAGGTGCACCAAACTGCCCCTACAGGGCAGGCATCAGGGTTTGCAGCAGCACAATACACCACACAGCGCATGCGGGACGGGAGTGCAGCACAAAAATCCATAGAAAGCAATAGGGAGGGGACAGAACCATGCACATGGACAACAGAGAACAGATGGGAAAGAGGCAATGGTAGCTAGCTGACCATAATGGACAGACAGGAGAGAAAGCTGCAGCATAACAGACCATAAAGGGCAGGAGGGACGGATCAGGGGCATTACAATGGAAAAGACAAGCCAGGAGGGAGGGAATAGCGGGTCTGCACATGGAAACAGAGGGCTGGGGTCAAGGTGGCAGGGCAGGAGCAGCAAGGTAACCATGGAGGTTAGGCAGGATGGGCACTAGAAACAAGACACACCATGGAGAGCAACAATGAGACTAGGGTGGCATACACACAGACCATGGAGGGAAGGTGGGAGGGGGTCAGGGGCAGCTAGCTGACCACACAGGGAAGGTGGGAGGGGCCATGGCAGCACAGAAGACCATGCATGGCAAGCAGGAGGGTTATTGGCAGCACAATGACTATGATGGGCAAGAAGGAGGGTGCAGGGGCATGCACAAAGGACCATGGAGCATAGAAGGGAGGGTCAGGACCTGGGCACAGACAAGAGAGTTCAGGGGAAGGGGTCTCACAACAGACCGCGCAGGGCAAGCAGGAGGAGCAGTTGCAGCACAACAGATCAGGGAGGGCAGAAGGGTGTGGCAGTAAAATGGACCATGGAGTTCAGGAGGAAGGGGATAGGGGCATGGCATGTGGGCAGGCAGGGTGGAGGTGGCAGGGACAGGTTACAGTCATCTGACAATGCTAGGCAGGTGGGAGGGGAGTGGCAGCTCAACAGAACACTCAGAGTAGATAGGAGTGGCAGGTCCATGGAACATAGTGGGCAAAAAGGATGGAGCAGGGGCATGCACAAAGACATCGGAGGGCAGGGGGAAGGAGAATAGGGGCAGCAAGCTAAGCACAGAGGCTAAGCAGGAGGTCAATGATGGGCCATAGAATTGGGCAATGGAGGGCAGGAGGAGTGGACTGGTACATCATGCTAAATGGAGGGCAGTGGCAGCACATCAGACCATGCATGGCAGGAGGGAGGAGGCTAGTCCATGGATTCAGAAAACAGAGGATAGGGAGGAGGTGGATGGGGCAGCAAGCTAACTGTTCAGAGAAGGTGGGTATTAGGATTGTTATTGTTTTTAAAATGTGTGTCTGTGCGAACTACTTAAAATATGAACAAGTATGCAGCATAATCTCACTTTTATTCCGGAAGAAGAGGACGTTTGTGACTGTGAATCCGGGCTCACTTGGCAGAAACACCCCCTGACCCTCCACCCCCATCGCAAAATGTAATGCCTGTGAAAAGGGTAGGTGGACGCAGTGTTATATAGAACATAGTCCTGAGAGCACGATTGAAAATGAAAACTAGATATAGTATATGGTATAAACTATGCACCAAAAAGTGTGATATAAGATGAACCGGGGCGTGAAATATAATATGCAATACATTGTGCGCAGTTTCAGCTTCATTGGAAAGCGCGAGATAGCACAGGCACTAGCGCGTGCTATGCGATATGCACCTTGGAGTGTAATATGCACAGGGCAGTGTTGTGTAACATAACTAGTCTCTAAAGTTGTAATATAAAATATGTGCTGGGGAGTGTAACGTTGCATATGCACTGTGACAAAGATATGGATCCCAGATTGTTATATGTATGGCATAGCGCTGGGCAATATAACCCGTGCGAAGGCAAGTGTGGCATGACATATTCACAGGGTGGTGTTACAGTGCACATGGGCTAGAGAGTGTCAAAGCATACGCACTAGCTGGTGGAATACAACACAGAGGTGTGAGGCAATCAGCGGGCACTGGTGGGTGTAACACAGCATTGGGCTCAGCCAGGAGCACGCTGTGACTCTCAAGTGAGGTTCGTCTCCTTTCCAGAGAGTAAAATAAAAAGTATTACACATCCGGCGGTGGATGTGTTTTTTATTAACCGTGAGGGGTGTTTCTTGCATAGTTTGGTCGAATTTTTGTTGAATCCACTTTGAATGGCTTGGTGTGCGTGTATATTAAATGTGCCCATCAATAGCTACCCATGTTTGTATAAATAAACGACAAGGGTGTCTACTTGGAGAGTACCCACCGGCGGGGGCGCCGGGATTAGGCACGGTAGGGCGTCAGACACATCAGAGCTTCACTAGCGGTGTAAATACATTCCATGTGGATTCATTCTATGCATAGTCGCCTTTTAATTAATATCACGCAAATCGTCATGGTGATAGGTACATACGGTTTGTCCAGCATGTCCTAGGTGTTTCTATAAATATATATATTTATTAAAATAATAAAAAACAAAGGCCGGCCCGGGGGATGGGGTCCCCGGAGCATTAGTGGCCTGAGGAGGGGGGCAACGCAGCCCCCTCCTACAGAATTTAAATTAAAAAAAGGCCATGATACTGAGGGTCCCTGAGGGCCAACAAGCCCAACAGGTATCTCCAGTGTGCGCCAGGGAGCTGCGTTGCAGACAGGTGTTCTGAGGCCACGCCCCTTTTTACACCTCTATGCAACGCAAGTCTGTGGCGCTTACTGGAGGTACCTAGTGGGCTAGTTTGACCCTAGGGACCCTTAGGATTCAAGGGGACTTAATCTCTCAACTTAGAACGGCCACAGGGTGCGTTTACACAGTGGTGAAGGGAGGGGAAGGGGCCTGAGGTGAGGTATGCAAACACGCCCTGTGGCGCATTTTAAGTTGGGGAAATAATTCCCTTTCAATCCTGAGGGACCCTGGGGGCCAACTAGCCCACCAGGTGCTTCCGGTAAGTGCCACTGCTCTACGTTGCAGAGAGGTGGTGCAGGCCATGCCCCTTTTTACACCTCTCTGCAATGGCGCTTACTGGACGTACCTAGTGGGCTATTTTGCCCCTAGGGATCCTCAGGATTCAAGGGGACTTAATCTCCCAACTTAAAAAACGGCCACAGAGCATGTTTACACAGTGGGGAAGGAAGGGGACGGGGCGGAGGTGACGTGTGCAAACACGCCCTATGGCGCGTTTTAAGTTGGGGAAATAATTCCCCTTCAATCCTGAGGGACCCTGGGGGCCAACTAGCCCAACCAGGAGCTTCCAGTAAGCACCACTCCGCTGCGTTGCAGAGAGGTGGTCTAGGCCGTGCCCCTTTTTACATCTCTCTGCAACGCAGCTCTGTGGCGCTTACTGGAGGTACCTAGTGGTCTAGTTGGACCCTAGGGACCCTCAGGATTCAAGGGGACTTAATCTCCCAACTTAAAACAGCCACAGGGCGTGTTTACACAGTAGGGAAGTGAGGGGACGGGGCCTGAGGTGACGTGTGCAAACACGCCCTGTGGCACGTTTTAAGAGGTAGTTGTAATCCCCTGCCCTATTATATACTAGGGGCTTACGGAGGAGGTCATGCTGATCACAGGGGGACCCCAACGTACAGTGTTCCCTAGTGTATGTAGGTGTTTTCACTGTATTCTGAGTGTCTTTTACCATAGCACTGGCTCTAGGACTGGTTAGTCAGACTCAGTTACCACCAGTATCCGTCTGAAAAAGTTGAGGGTACAGGATGATTTTGCAACAAGGCTTTTTTCTGCTCTTCTGTTTGTTCTTTCTGCACGTTATCCTTCTTCCTGCACTTTTCTTCGTCTTTGAGGACTTCTGTTGCTTCTTTCTGCATTTCTTTTTGTTCTTTCTGTGCGTTTTTTCTTCTTTCTTCACATGTCCTATCTCTGTAGGCATAGTTAGAAATTAGCATTTAAAAAACCTTTGAACTTCACTGAAAAAACCATAGGTTTCAGGGGCGTTATAGTTAGCTGGACTTTTCACTCGTACAAAAGCATTGAAATTCCCCCGTTATAGTTAGTGCAGCTAACTATAACTCGCACGCCCGCAATGCACTGCTGATGACGTCACATATTACATCACTCATGACATGGTCAGTGACATCACTCATGACATCACTGATGACATCTCAAACGACATCACTAATGACATCACTGATGACTTAATCCTTGTGATAGAGTGGCAGACCTCCTCTTCCCCTAATATAACCTTTGATACACACATTCAAAAATAGAAACTACAATGTTCAAAACAATGGACATGCCAATACCAGTTACAACAACCTATTCAGTAGTTCTAAGATCCACATACACATCCACTCATTCACCAACAGTCCTATACAGTCACTCATACATGTACTCACTCATCATATGTACTCACACACCTATACATCCTGTTACACAACGCCACTCATCCATAGAGTTACTCACACACGGTCACTCATGTTAATAAAGAATCAAACATCCATTTACTTGCATATACAGTTATACACACACCACCACACTTACTTCTACAGAAACTTACACATACTTAGTCTTTTAAACAATCACTTATAGAAACACATACTTATTCATACAGGAGCTCTTTCAATCTCTCACTCTCACATATACTCACTTATATACACCAATAGTCACATATACTAGTTTAAAACATATGTGGTTACTCATAAGGACACTATTGAGACAGTCTATCACTCACTAACACACCTATGCACACACTCATCCACCCATACAGTCCTGCACACATGCTGTCTTCAACACATATAAACAGTGAGTCACTCATTCATGCACCTATGCACTACGTAATACCCCCACCGAACCATACAGACACTCAGACACTCTTACTGATACTCAAAAAACCAACTAATAACCTATATAGACACTCATGTAGCTACTCATCAACCCATGCAGCCACTTATACACAAAGTGAGAGACTGATACAGATATTTACACATTTACACATTACTCACTAAGCCATGTATTCACTAAGATTCACTTAATCAGTTAGTTATACAATCAATTTTTCAAAAACAAATCATCCATTTAGACACTTATGTACCCATTTATTCTTCCATCGACCTTGAGATATACATATCTAAAACATAAGTAATTTTCAGAAAAACACACATTCACTGGATGATGTCATCAGTGATGTCATTTGAGATGTCATCAGTTATTTCATGAGTGATTTCACTGACCATGTCATAAGTGATGTAATATGTGACGTCAACAGCATTGCATTGCGGGCGTGCGAGTTATAGTTAGCTGAACTAACTATAACGGGGGAATTTCAATGGTTTTGTACGAGTGAAAAGTCCAGCTAACTATAACGCCCCTGAAACCTATGGTTTTTTCAGTGAATATATATATATATATATATATATATATATATATATATATATATATATATATATATATATATATATATAAAGCTTCAACTACTATGCAAGTTTAGTGCTTTCAGGTGAAAAACAAGACTAATTAAAAGTTAACCTTATGATGTATGGACAATTGCCAGGTATGCTTGGTTTGGTGGCTCAGTGGCATAGTGCAGTGATCTGTGTTTCACCCAATAACCACAGGTTTAAATTCTGGTGTATTCACTCAGCCTTTCATCCTCTAGCGGTAGACACAATAAAAACCAGTGAGTTGAAGAACAATAACATATGCTGTTTAGTGCCACGCTGAGTGTGACCTTTAATGCATTGGGCACAAATCATAGTGGCAATAATGTCACAATCTATTTTGGGCAATTAATAACCATTGTGTCATGTATTCCCAGATGATTAATCAAAGTTTCTGGTTCAACATGTTTTTCCGTCTTCCTCAGAACATGTTAACAATTGTAAGAGTAGGGTTGGTCTGGGTGGTGTCATTTGGAGGTGGTTTTGAAAATGCTAATTTTACTTTACAAGCAGAACGGATCAAGGAAGTACAAGGTATTGGGAAATGATTCAGAGTTGGGAGGATTCATCTTTAAAGAACAGAATACTAAATTACTAATAATGATCAAAGTCTGATGTCGTAAGTGAGGTATCTGTTACTGCAAAACTCCTTTAAAAAATTAAAATTAAATATGATTTTTTCAAGAATCTGATATCAGCTGCCAGCATTTCTTCTTATTAACACTATCTGATGTTATAGATGGCAGCATTTCTTATATATATTGTAAGCCAAAAACTTTGACATGACATGAAACTGGGTTCTCAAAAAACTCAAACAATATGGCATGGTCCCATTGACAAGTCAATAACTTCCTCTGAACATGCAGAGTTGAGCATATCCTATTTGTTACCATGTACAAAACGGACATCCAGCACAGTGTGTTGACGTAAGTGCAAGCAGCTAAGTAAAGTACATCCCACTGCTAACACCACAGATTGCAATTATAAGAGGTGTGATGATTAGCATGCCCTGTAAATGCCAATTATCCGGTAATTAAAGTGTGCATTATGTTTTCATTTTCAGCAAGTGCATACGGTCCGAGTTTAAAGCGAGGAAAAAGTCCCGCCGTTCACCGAGTATACATGCCAACAGACCCGATTCAGGCGGGAGTCTCATGATTTTGCCAAAATGCCTTTACTTGAGCTGACTCCAGCCCACATTGTCTCTGTTTCAATATTAATCAACGGGAATATCTTTTCTCACTATCCCCTTTGTTCCTGCTATATCTAAATCTATATTTCTATATATATATATATATATCTATCTATCTATATATATATATATATATATATATATATATATATATATATATATTACCTACTGGCGGTCGCCAGTAGGTAGTTATAGTTAGGACCCCTTTTCCATAGGAAATCCGCAACATTCTATTTTGAATAACTTTGGCGCCGGTCGACGAATCCTCGCGAATTTCTCAAAATAGGTGGGGCGCTACGCTCCGCTCCTACCCTGAAAGTCTCGGGGGGATTCGTCAAGCGGGGGCTGAGATAAAAGGGGGGTCCCAAAACGCGTTTTTCCCATGCATTTTTCCATAGGACCTTTAGACAGGGCTACAGCCCGAACGGCTGAACAGAATTACTAGAAATTTGGCAGAGAGGTAGTCCCTAGGTCAAGGAAGTGCCTTTTGTAGGTTTGGTGTAAATCTGTTCAGTAGGTCCTGAGAAAATAGCATTTAAATCAATATATATATCTGAGCCAGCTTACGGTACGCTTACCGTAAGCTTACCGTACGCGTACGGTGGCGTGCGCGAGCGCGATTCTGATTGGCTGTTAGATCTTAGTAAACATTCGAATCGGCCGAAACCAGGAAGCGGCGGCCGCCATTTTGTGTGTTTCACTCAGAAAAAAAAGAGTGAAAACAAGAAAAGGGGACAAGGAGGAGAGTTACAGACCCCCTTACATTTGTGAGGGGGTCAAAGAAGGACAGAAAAGTACAAAGAAAACATTTATTGATTTTAAAAAAAATCACGGGGTACGCGTACGGTAAGCTTACGGTAAGCGTACGGAAGAAAAAAATAAATAAAAAAGAAATGAAATGCAGATTTAAGAGTTTAGATATTAGGGGGCTCTAAAAAGAGCCGTCGTGTTTATGAAGTGATTTTTTAAGTGGTACCTACAAGTAAGTACCGATGCAGAGTCTAAGGTTCAAGAGGAAGACTCTGTTCCCTTCATCATTGAAGTGCACACCATCTCCTCTATAAATGTCTTGCATGTCATAACGCAAGTTGTTGTGGTAAATGGCACCCATACCATAGTCACGGAGGAAAGCAGAAACAGATTTGTTGACGTGCTTTCTTGCTTTGTCAATTTGCGGACAGAAATGATTGGACCAGTTCCATTTTTGCCTTTGGCATATGTTGGAAAACACAAAGGCAGTTTTAGGGAAAAGTGAAAACAGTTGTGCAAAGTTGTCCTTCATAAGCATTTCCAGACCTACCCCAGTCAAAGTGCCTAGGTCATTGCCACCACAGTGCACTATTATGAGGTCAGGGTTTTGGATTTGCATGAAGGATTTCACCAATGGCATCAATTGGTGCCACTTTAACCCTCTCTGACCAATCCATTTAATGTCTACATTTGGCAAAGCAAGGTCTCTCACCATACCTGTTTTCTCTGCAAACTTTTCACTCCAGAAGACATAGCTGTGCCCTACAATCCACACTGTGAACATCTTCAAAGGAGAACTGGATGCACTCAGGAGGTGTCTTTCAGTAGAATGGCAATATGAAAAGAAAGACAGTTTGGAAATGGAGGCATACATATTTTTTTTTTAAAAAAAAGAACTGATTGGCTGTTTCATACCATTCTAGAATAAAAACTAGGCTGTATGTGTAAATTAATAGAAGCATGTTTTGTATTGGTACAAAAAAATGTGTTACCAAAGAACAGTACTATGGATTTGCTGTTAGGTTTGAAAAGTCAAGCACTCTTGCTCTGTGGAATTGAAACATTGTGTGGCGAACTTCTGACCTAACTCCACACAGCAGTGTTCCATGAGCTGTTGCTATGGTAGCAGGCAGAAGTCAAGTTGGGGGAAGGGTACTAGGCAGAAGTCAAGTTGGGGGCAGGGTACTTTTGGAAAAGGGTTGGTTTTCAACCAATAGAAATGTGTGATTACATTTGAAAAAAAGGGGGAAGCACTGAGATTTGAAACTTACATGTATATGTGTGGAAAAATAGAGGGAAAGTTTGCCATTATCTGGTTCTGCTGAGAGGAACGAGGTGTAGAGAACAGAGATCCTGGCTCTGATAATCTGCTGTTTGAGTGACACATTTCTTTCACAACTAACTAATTTTAAAGGTGAGTTTAGAGTTTGAGAGGGGATGTATATGGTAAATTAAGAAATGAATAATAGAATTGGAATTCCTTTTGTAGAAGTTGTGTTTATTATTTTCTGTTTTGGGAGAAATTTAAATGTGAGGAACATGTAAAATAATATGGACAATTTTTTCATGATAAATTAAGGTGTACTGGTAAAAATAAGGAATACTTTAAGGGTTTGAGGTTGCAGTCAGTAATGCAAATACATTCAGCATCACTAAGGCTGGTTGCCCTTGCTGGAGTGTAGGCAGTCACCGAGGATACACATGGTGGTGGTCTGAAAAAGCAGTTTGGACATGGGCTTTTTAAGAAAATCTAAAAAGTGGATTCATAATGTGTCAGTCTGTAAAAGTGATTTTCACTTGCCAAAAAAAAAGAGCAGCAAGTGTGCATTTAAATTGGCAAAGAAATTTCGTTTTGTGACTAATGTGAAAACATGACTCTGTGTGCAAATAAGAATTACAGGCAGAGATTTATTGCATTTTGCTCTGGTGATTTCACAGTTGCATTAGTAGGAAAAAGGGGGAGCGATTTTTTGGGGGAAGAAGCAGACTCTTAGCACACACCCAGCTCCTTTCCATGTATAATCATGCACAGTATTTAGAAGCGAGTGGGGTTTTCAGGTTTCAGTCTGTAATGCAAATACATTCAGCATCACTAAGGCTGGTTGCCCTTGCTGGAGTGTAGGCAGTCACCGAGGATACACATGGTGGTGGTCTGAAAAAGCAGTCTGGACATGTGCAATTTAAAAAATCTAAAAAGTGGTTTCATAATGTGTCAGTCTGTAAAAGTGATTTTCACTTGCCAAAAAAAAAGAGCAGTAAGTGTGCATTTAAATTGGCAAAGAAATTTCGTTTTGTGACTAATGTGAAAACATGACTCTGTGTGCAAATAGGAATTACAGGCAGAGATTTATTGCGTTTTGCTCTGGTGATTTCACAGTTGCATTAGTAGGAAAAAGGGGGAGCGATTTTTTGGGGGAAGAAGCAGACTCTTAGCACACACCCAGCTCCTTTCCATGTATAATCATGCACAGTATTTAGAAGCGAGTGGGGTTTTCAGGTTTCAGTCTGTAATGCAAATACATTCAGCATCACTAAGGCTGGTTGCCCTTGCTGGAGTGTAGGCAGTCACCGAGGATACACATGGTGGTGGTCTGAAAAAGCAGTCTGGACATGTGCAATTTAAAAAATCTAAAAAGTGGATTCATAATGTGTCAGTCTGTAAAAGTGATTTTCACTTGCCAAAAAAAAAGAGCAGTAAGTGTGCATTTAAATTGGCAAAGAAATTTCGTTTTGTGACTAATGTGAAAACATGACTCTGTGTGCAAATAGGAATTACAGGCAGAGATTTATTGCGTTTTGCTCTGGTGATTTCACAGTTGCATTAGTAGGAAAAAGGGGGAGCGATTTTTTGGGGGAAGAAGCAGACTCTTAGCACACACCCAGCTCCTTTCCATGTATAATCATGCACAGTATTTACAAGCGAGTGGGGTTTTCAGGTTTCAGTCTGTAATGCAAATACATTCAGCATCACTAAGGCTGGTTGCCCTTGCTGGAGTGTAGGCAGTCACCGAGGATACACATGGTGGTGGTCTGAAAAAGCAGTCTGGACATGGCTTTTTTAAAAAAATCTGAAAAGTGGTTTCATAATGTGTCAGTCTGTAAAAGTGATTTTCACTTGCCAAAAAAAAAGAGCAGTAAGTGTGCATTCAAATTGGCAAAGAAATTTCGTTTTGGGACTAATGTGAAAACATGACTCTGTGTGCAAATAGGAATTACAGGCAGAGATTTATTGCGTTTTGCTCTGGTGATTTCACAGTTGCATTAGTAGGAAAAAGGGGGAGCGATTTTTTGGGGGAAGAAGCAGACTCTTAGCACACACCCAGCTGCTTACCATGTGGAATCATGCACAGTATTTAGAAGCGAGTGGGGTTTTGAGGTTTCAGTCTGTAATGCAAATACATTCAGCATCACTAAGGCTGGTTGCCCTTGCTGGAGTGTAGGCAGTCACCGAGGATACACATGGTGGTGGTCTGAAAAAGCAGTCTGGACATGGGCTTTTTTAAAAAAAATCTGAAAAGTGGTTTCATAATGTGTCAGTCTGTAAAAGTGATTTTCACTTGCCAAAAAAAAGAGCAGTAAGTGTGCATTCAAATTGGCAAAGAAATTTCGTTTTGGGACTAATGTGAAAACATGACTCTGTGTGCAAATAGGAATTACAGGCAGAGATTTATTGCGTTTTGTTCTGGTGATTTCACAGTTGCATTAGTAGGAAAAAGGGGGAGCGATTTTTTGGGGGAAGAAGCAGACTCTGAGCACACACCCAGCTGCTTACCATGTGGAATCATGCACAGTATTTAGAAGCGAGTAGGGTTTTGAGGTTTCAGTCTGTAATGCAAATACATTCAGCATCACTAAGGCTGGTTGCCCTTGCTGGAGCGTAGGCAGTCACCGAGGATACACATAGTGGTGGTCTGAAAAAGCAGTCTGGACATGGGCTTTTTTAAAAAAATCTGAAAAGTGGTTTCATAACGTGTCAGTCTGTAAAAGTGATTTTCACTTGCCAAAAAAAAAGAGCAGTAAGTGTGCATTCAAATTGGCAAAGAAATTTCGTTTTGGGACTAATGTGAAAACATGACTCTGTGTGCAAATAGGATTTACAGGCAGAGATTTATTGCGTTTTGTTCTGGTGATTTCACAGTTGCATTAGTAGGAAAAAGAGGGAGCGATTTTTTGGGGGAAGAAGCAGACTCTTAGCACACACCCAGCTCCTTTCCATGTATAATCATGCACAGTATTTACAAGCGAGTGGGGTTTTCAGGTTTCAGTCTGTAATGCAAATACATTCAGCATCACTAAGGCTGGTTGCCCTTGCTGGAGTGTAGGCAGTCACCGAGGATACACATGGTGGTGGTCTGAAAAAGCAGTCTGGACATGGGCTTTTTTTAAAAAATCTGAAAAGTGGTTTCATAATGTGTCAGTCTGTAAAAGTGATTTTCACTTGCCAAAAAAAAAAAGCAGTAAGTGTGCATTCAAATTGGCAAAGAAATTTCGTTTTGGGACTAATGTGAAAACATGACTCTGTGTGCAAATAGGATTTACAGGCAGAGATTTATTGCGTTTTGTTCTGGTGATTTCACAGTTGCATTAGTAGGAAAAAGGGGGAGCGATTTTTTGGGGGAAGAAGCAGACTCTTAGCACACACCCAGCTCCTTTCCATGTATAATCATGCACAGTATTTACAAGCGAGTGGGGTTTTCAGGTTTCAGTCTGTAATGCAAATACATTCAGCATCACTAAGGCTGGTTGCCCTTGCTGGAGTGTAGGCAGTCATCGAGGATACACATGGTGGTGGTCTGAAAAAGCAGTCTGGACATGGGCTTTTTTAAAAAAATCTGAAAAGTGGTTTCATAATGTGTCAGTCTGTAAAAGTGATTTTCACTTGCCAAAAAAAAAGAGCAGTAAGTGTGCATTCAAATTGGCAAAGAAATTTCGTTTTGGGACTAATGTGAAAACATGACTCTGTGTGGAAATAGGAATTACAGGCAGAGATTTATTGCGTTTTGCTCTGGTGATTTCACAGTTGCATTAGTAGGAAAAAGGGGGAGCGATTTTTTGGGGGAAGAAGCAGACTCTTAGCACACACCCAGCTCCTTTCCATGTATAATCATGCACAGTATTTAGAAGCGAGTGGGGTTTTCAGGTTTCAGTCTGTAATGCAAATACATTCAGCATCACTAAGGCTGGTTGCCCTTGCTGGAGTGTAGGCAGTCACCGAGGATACACATGGTGGTGGTCTGAAAAAGCAGTCTGGACATGGGCTTTTTTAAAAAAATCTGAAAAGTGGTTTCATGATGTGTCAGTCTGTAAAAGTGATTTCCACTTGCCAAAAAAAAAGAGCAGTAAGTGTGCTTTCAAATTGGCAAAGAAATTTCGTTTTGGGACTAATGTGAAAACATGACTCTGTGTGCAAATAGGAATTACAGGCAGAGATTTATTGCGTTTTGCTCTGGTGATTTCACAGTTGCATTAGTAGGAAAAAGGGGGAGCGATTTTTTGGGGGAAGAAGCAGACTCTTAGCACACACCCAGCTCCTTTCCATGTATAATCATGCACAGTATTTAGAAGCGAGTGGGGTTTTCAGGTTTCAGTCTGTAATGCAAATACATTCAGCATCACTAAGGCTGGTTGCCCTTGCTGGAGTGTAGGCAGTCACCGAGGATACACATGGTGGTGGTCTGAAAAAGCAGTCTGGACATGTGCAATTTAAAAAATCTAAAAAGTGGTTTCATAATGTGTCAGTCTGTAAAAGTGATTTTCACTTGCCAAAAAAAAGAGCAGTAAGTGTGCTTTCAAATTGGCAAAGAAATTTCGTTTTGGGACTAATGTGAAAACATGACTCTGTGTGGAAATAGGAATTACAGGCAGAGAATTATTGCGTTTTGCTCTGGTGATTTCACAGTTGCATTAGTAGGAAAAAGGGGGAGCGATTTTTTGGGGGAAGAAGCAGACTCTTAGCACACACCCAGCTCCTTTCCATGTATAATCATGCACAGTATTTAGAAGCGAGTGGGGTTTTCAGGTTTCAGTCTGTAATGCAAATACATTCAGCATCACTAAGGCTGGTTGCCCTTGCTGGAGTGTAGGTAGTCACCGAGGATACACATGGTGGTGGTCTGAAAAAGCAGTCTGGACATGGGCTTTTTTAAAAAACTGAAAAGTGGTTTCATAATGTGTCAGTCTGTAAAAGTGATTTTAACTTGCCAAAAAAAAAGAGCAGTAAGTGTGCATTCAAATTGGCAAAGAAATTACGTTTTGTGACTATTGTGAAAAGAAATGTAGTAATATATTTAAATAAAATAAAGGATTTTTTTTTTTAGTTTTTTTCAGGTATTGCTGAAGAGCAGTGGACAAAATTTAAGATGCCTACAAAATCCAGAGTTCAAAAAACGCACACAAAAAACCTATATTTGAAGACAACTAGAGGACCAAAGTTAGTAGAAGATGCTCATGTTGGGAAAAAGAAAAAATCTTCTGGTAAGCAGAAAAAACAATTTCTAAAAAATATATTCAAAAGAATGAAAAATGTACAAAATGTCTGTACTCGAAAGGATGTTTTGAACAAAAAAGGAGAGGAAAAAATTGACAATTTAGTTAATGCAAATATACCTTCAGCAACTGAAAAGATTTATATAAATAGAAAAACAGCGTTTAAAGAGATACGTAGAAAAATGTTTCAGAGAAGAGTTATGTCCAATTTGATGAAGGATGTGAAGAAATATAAGAAAAAGGCAAAGTTTTATAAAAGAAAAAAAGAAATAGAAGCCATTGCAGCAAAGGCATTAGAATTAAAAAGGAAACTATTCATTTTAATTTTGAATAGGATGCGTACATTAGACAAAATGGTTAATGTACTGAAATCACATAGCAAAAGGAAAAGAGTAGTGAACAGAACAAACTTTTGTAAAGTGTTTTTAGGAAAGTGGATGCATAGTTCAAGTAGTGAACCTTTTTTTAATGAAGAGAGCTATTTTCAAAGTAATAGTTTGCTGCATGCAGTTGACACCAGAGGTCGTTCTTACGAAGTAAAAAATGGTTGCATAATGGAGAAGGAGATAATGGTTCCAAGAGATGAGGTACAAGTGATGGCAGATGAGGCTATGGGGAGACGTCCTAAAGCCCCAGTGTACACTTGGAATTGTAGTAGTATTTGCACTGTGCGTCAGGAATCTATTGACAAATTTCGAGAGTTTCTAAGAGAATATAGTAAAAAAAGTATAAAACAGAAGATTAAGGTGCTTCAAAGTCTGGATCCATGCAGAGTGAGAGAGAATACTGGTTTGCAGGGTCATTCTCTGGCTTGTCTATCTAGAAAAGTGTGCAATAGTGTTTTCCATCATTTTAGGATGCTGGCTGTTCATCATACTGAAATGAGAAAGTTTGTGAGACGGTTGTATTTTGCCAAAAGTCCAGCAATAAAGTTAAATGAATTGAATAGGGCTCTGTTCCGAGGAACGGTATCAGATGTAGAGAAGGTTGTTGATGAAATTCAGTTTTGTTACTTTGGTCCTGAACAAAACAGTGCAGAGAAGGACACAGTAAATGAGGAAGAAGTGGAAGAGAATGTAGAACCCTCTGTAAGTAACACATTTAATGATCATATAACAAAATTTGCAATAGTCTCTAATGAAAGACCAAATTTTACTTGTATTTGTTGCCGCAGAACTCATTATAGAAAACAAACTAGGAATGTTGATCTCTACAGAAAGAGTGAAAATGAAGATAATTATAAGTGGAAGGATTTTGCCACATATATATTTCTAGAAAATTGTTTTGATTTGGGTGAAGATCAGCGTATTTGTAAATACTGTTACAACAAGTTAGAGGAAAATAGAATGCCGACCAGAGCTGTACATAATAATTTAGAATTGGATGCTATTCCTGCTGAACTTTCTGAATTAAATACATATGAGTCTATACTCATTCAATGTGTTCATCCGTTCCAGACCATAGTACGTATGGAGCCCAAAACTGGTAAATTGCCTCCTTCTGATTTACTGAGAGGTTTAAAAGGAAGAGTGGTGTATTTGCCCTTGGATTTGAAAAAAAATATGGAAACTATTGATGCGGATACTTTGGAAACTGAACCATTAATTATTCTGGTTAATGGTGTACCTACAAAGAATAAGAAGATTTGGCAGGAGCTGGTAGATGTGCGGAAAGTACAAAGAGCAAATTTGTATTTGAAAAGGAATAACAAATGGTATGAATCAATTTATATAGCAGAAGAAGAAGAAGAAGAAGATTTACAAGAAGACACAGAAACACCAACTGGACAAATTGAAAAAGTGGACAAGTCAAAGGAAGAAGAAATTTATGAACATTTTAGCATACATCCTCTTCATTCAAAAGAAGTTATGGGAGATAATATTGATCTCTTTCAGATGAAGAAAGCAAAAGGATCTCCCGTGAGTGTATGGGAGGAGAGCTTGGAAGCTCGATGTTTTCCCCAGCTGTTTCCTAAAGGAAAAGGAGGACGATACGATGAACGTCCAGAACAGATTCCAGCTTCTGAGTATCGGAATACAAGACTATATGCTGAAGATCCCAGATTTCGACAAAGTATTCCTTATTTGTTCCATCTTTTATTTGAAAGCGACTTGTCTGCACTGTCTTATGCAGTAAATCACATTTTAAAAAGTGGAGTACATTTACAAAATGTGTCTGCTAAGGATTTTATGGAGAAAGTGCAGCACCGAGATGATCATTTGGAAACACAACTGATCAATCTGATGGCTTGTCAGCGTGGGACAAATGAATATTGGTACCGACGCCATGGTGAACTAAAATGCATGTTACGGAATTTAGGAACACCAACATGGTTCGTTACCCTAAGCTGTGCGGAGTACGCTTGGGATGATTTACTGGATTTTCTACGAGAGGCAAATTCAAACATTAAAAACATTGAATACAAGACAGCAGGAGAACTGTGCTCATTGGATCCGGTTAATGTTTGCAGATATTTCAATCATAGATTTGAGGCTATGATGTCCTTCATCTGCAATAAAAAAAATCCACCTCTTGGAGAAGTAGTAGATTTCTTTTGGAGAAAAGAGTACCAGGCAAGAGGTGCTCCTCATATTCATATGCTGTTGTGGATCAAGGATGCCCCAAAGTTTGGAACAGATACTGATGAAGCAGTGTTATCTTTCATTGAAGAATATGCAACATGTGCTATACCAAAAAGCACAGAAGAGAAAAAGTTAAAGGAGCAAGTTTTACGTTTCCAAAGTCATCGGTGTGGAAAATACTGTCGACGGAAATACAAGAGCAAAGATAAATACTACACTAAATGTCGATTTGGATTTCCTAGACCTGTTCTTTCAAATGGAAGATTCAACAGTTTTATGTCAGCTGTGAGACATACTATCACAAGGAAATCACCTAAGAATACCTACAACCTAAAAAGAAAAGAAGAATCCAAAAATATAAATGACTACAACCCAGTCATTTTATCCATGTGGAACGCTAACATGGATATACAGTATGTAGCTGACAATTCCATTGCTGTTGCTCGATATGTAACGTCTTACATTACGAAATCAGAAAAAACAGAATTGAAGGAAATGTGGGAAGAGATTTCTCACGAGAAGACTGTCAGTAAGAAGCTGTACAGTTTCAGTTTGAAGATGTTATCGCATCGAGAAATTGGATCCTACGAATGTTCAGATAGGTTATCTTCTGCAAGTCTCTACTCGAAGTCAAGAATAATAATTTGGGCAAGTTTAGGCCTTGCAGCAATGAGAAATCGGGTACTGAAATCTGTTGGAGAAATTGAATATTTGGCCGAGAATGACCCAGAAAGTACAGATATTTTGAAATCAAACATGTTGGACACATATTATCCCAAGAGAAGTCAACATCTGGAGAACATGTGTCTCTATGAAGTGCTGCAGAACTACATTTATTCACGGAAAGCCGCAGAAGACATCAACAATGGAAAATATAAAGTCGTTGGTGAGGAAGGATGTTTGGTGAAGCAAACAAAAGGAAGTTTGATAAATCACAGGAAGCTGAGTTGCGACACTACTGACAAGAAGGAATTTTACTACTTGGCTCTTTTACAGTTGTTTAAACCATGGCGTACAGAGGATGAACTACTGGGAGAATTTCAAAGCTATGAAGATTCTTTTAATGCTTGCAAAGACAGCATACAATGCAGTACATTCTCAAGTTATCTGCAAATGTTAAATGAAGAAATTGAACAGGAAACTACAATTGCAGCAGAAATAGCTAGAGACAGTTCTCAGGACAGCCAAAGTTCAGGAACACTCAGTCAAGATCCCCTAGGACAACCAATCGTTGAAAATGAAGCATCAATAGCCATGAATGAAGTGGAAACGGCTATGAATCAAGCTCAAGAAGAATTTATAGACTTAGAAAATTTGGAAAGACAACTGAATCAAGAGCAGCAACAAATTTATGAAGAGATCAGAAACAAAATTGAACACGGATTTCTACATGAAAAAAAGAGTGCTCATGCACATCATTTCATCCAATCAGGATGTATGTAAGCGGACAAGCTGGAACTGGAAAAAGTTTCCTTATAAAAGTCATCAGAAGCTACCTACAGCAAAAAACAGATTCTACTTTGTCTTGTGTGGTTACTGCTCCAACTGGGTTAGCAGCATATAACATAAAAGGAATCACTTTACATCGTTTGCTAATGTTACCAGTGGAGCATGAGAACAAAATACAATACAACAAGCTAACTGGAGAAGCATCCTTGGAAGTTTCAAGAGTATTGAAGAAGATGCAAGTTCTCATTATTGATGAGGTGAGCATGGTATCAAACTTAATGCTTGCCTTTGTGCATTTAAGAATGCAGCAAATTTTGAAGACAGACTATGACATGTTATTTGGTGGAAAACACGTCATAGTTTTTGGAGATCTTTTGCAACTTACTCCAGTTAAAGGACAACCAGTGTTTAGTACTGTCACACATGAAGACACGAAGAAGTCATTGGGAAGCATCGGAAATACAAATATTTGGTCCTTCTTTGAGTACAAGGAACTTACTACTAATATGAGGCAAGCAAGCGATGAAGAATATGGAAGTATTCTGAAAGATATCAGAATTGGACTACTCACAGAAGTTGGCAAAAAAGCATTACAGAGTCGGCTGCTACATAATTTATTTCCAAAGGAAGAAATAGTTGCAGAGAAAATATACAAGAACATTGCAGAAAACAAAAGTGTCATCTGCTTAATGCCAACTCTACGTGAATGCTCAATATTTAATGAGGAGCTTTTGAAATTGGAAAAGGAAGAGATCAGGAAATTGGAAGCAGTGGACAAAATTGAGGATGGAAGAATTACTGTCACAGTAACAGGCAAACTGAAAAATAAATTGGACTCACTAGAGAAGAACATCTCCAAAACAGCTGGATTAGAAAAAAATCTATATGTTTGCATGAACTGTAGAGTATTTTTAAGAAGAAATTTGGATGTTGAAAAAGGTTTAGTTAATGGAGCTATGGGAAGAGTTGTGGGTTTTATTAATTATCAGAAAAAAGATGGAATTGAATGTTTAAAAATAAAATTTGATCAGATAGAAGAAGTTAAAGATATTTGTCGTTGTACAGTTCGTTTCATGCTTGTGAAAGACTTATATGTACGTAGGAAGCAGTTTCCGTTTTCTCTAGCATATGCTGTAACTATTCACAAGTCTCAAGGATTGACTGTAGATTGTGCATTTGTGAACATTGGTTCAACTGTGTTCAAAGAAGGTATGGCATATGTTGCTTTGTCACGAGTGAAAACATTATCAGGTTTATTCATGATAGACTTTGATGATTCAAAAGTTAGTGCTGATACAAACTGTGTAAAGGAGTATAATAGATTAAGAAGAAGCTATGCTCCTCATTTAGGTCAGTATCCTGTGTTGGAGAAACGTGTAGTTTCTCGTAAAAGAAAAAATTAGAATATCTGTAATGAAGATGTAGAGAAGAGGAAAAAAAAGAGGAGTGATGTAATTGCAAGCAAAAAGAAAAAGGAAAATGAAGAACAGGTTGTAGGATGTCATTTTGAAAATAGCTCTGGTGTCAACTGCTACGCAAATGTAGTGCTGAATGTTGCATTTTATCTGGAAAGTTTGCAAGAGCAGATAATAGTAAATCAGGGAAAAAGATTCTGTTCTGAGCTGAGTCTCCTTTTTCAAAAGCTGAGTAAAGATAAAACTCAAATAGAAAGTGCTACTGAAATTAGAAAACTTTTAGATATATGTTCAGGACGAACACAGTTTTCTCAAAATGTACAGCAAGATGCACAGGAATTCTTGATGTATTTTCTTCAGGTACTGGAAGAAGAAGGGGTTCCCATTGAAAATGTATTTGGTCTCTCTTATAAATGGGAACATAGTTGTGAAAACTGTTATAATATATGTGGCTCTAATGTTGATAATGAAAGGTTTATTTATTTGACATTGCCAGAGAGTAAAACAGTCACTTTTGCAAAATTAGTTAAAGATGCTAATCATAGCATGAAATGCGGTGAGTGTAAATCTGACATGTTTTCAACATTAATTTTAAACGAATACGGACAGTATGTAATTTTAATGATGCAACGATGTAGAGCTGATGGTTCAAAATTGGATACTTTAATAAAGAAGTTTACAGGACAGCAATTATCAATTTCAGGAAAAACTTTTGTAACTGTTGCAATAATTTTCCATGATGGACCTTCTGTTACTTCTGGACATTACACAGTTTATCTTAAATGTGAAAAAGGCTGGACACTGTGTAATGATTCCCAATTGATTTTCAAACAACGTTTGCCTTTTGATTTAGCAAATTCCTATCTAATCTTCCTGAAACCTAAATTTTAGAGAAACTTGGCAAGATCTGGACATAATAATTTTACCATTTTACTGGATTACCATTGGAAATTTCTAAAAAAAAGATTTTTTAAATTATCATTTGGCCTAATGGAAAGATAACCAATTGTAATGTTGACTTTTTTAATTTTTAATGAAACTTTCAAAAACCAATAATTTAGAGATAATCGGTAACATCTGCACAATTTAAATTTTGGAATGTTATTGGAGTGCCATTGGAAGTTTTTCAAAAATGATTTTAAAAATTACTATTTGGCCATGCGGAAAAGTAACCAATTCTATTGTGGACTTATTAAATTATTAAAAAAAATTTCTTGAACCAAAATGTTACAGAGAATCGGTGAGATCTGGACAAATTAAACTTTAGAATTTTATTGGATTACCGTTGGAAATTTAATCCCAAAAATTTTTTAAAATTACTATTTGGCCTAAAGGAAATGGAATCAGATGTATTGTGGAGTTATTTGAGATATAATATTGTGATTATACTTCTGAAACAAAAATATCAGACGGTATTTTAAAGAAATAAGTATTGTTTTTTGATGATATTTTTTTAGAATATTATGCATTTCTGTAATGTTAAGTTTAAGTGAGAAGAGATTCTGGGCTTTTTTAATACAATCTTTGAGATTGTTATTTTTTTTTTGCCCGCTGTTAAATGATGAATGCAATTGCTTTCACAATTTAAAGTGAAATGCAATATATTCTGAAAACAGCAAAAATAAGGCAAAAATATTTTTTTAAAAATATGTAAATACGAGTACTGTATTTTAAAATGTTTAAAAAATATTAATACTTTTTTCTTTTTTTTCAGATTGATATAGAAAATTTTCGAAAACTAGAACCATTTTTAAAGCAATTTTTTTAAAAAAAAACAAATGAATAAATATTTTTTTGAGTGGGTATGGTAAGTCAATAATAATAATTGTAGTGTTTCAAAGTCCTTGTAATGTGATTATTGATTTTTAGTGTTTTTTAAAAAAAAAAAAAAAAAATTACGCGCACCGTACGCGTACGGTAAAAAAAAAAAAAAAAAAGTTTTTAAAAACATCTATAAAAAAAAAGATGAAAGATAAGGTTGGCTCTTAAAAGAGCCGTTGTGTTCATGCAGGGAGAGAGGAAAGAAAGAATGGGAAAATTAGTCTCTGTGACAAGTGTGCTGATCTATATTGAGGTCCACTAGGGAAACACTGGTCTCCCTATGACAAATTAGATCATGACAAGAGGCACATCGAATATCAACCCTCAGAAATCGAGGGTTAATTTCCAGAGGGCCAGCAAAAGGAGATGCTCCCCCCTCAGATGAAGGGCTCACCTGACCTGCAGAAGAAGGAGTCAGCACTGCAGATGATGGTCCAGGCTGAGCTGCTGTGGATGTGCTTGGTTGACTTTCGGAAGGGTTACCTCCAAAAAGTCGAGCATGTGTCCTTCTGTGTACATCCCTGAGGTGCCTCATCATGGTATGATTCCCAAAGGAATACTTCCTGTCAGGATTACCTCTTGAAAGTACACGCTTACACAGCTTACAAGTTACTAAGGGTGCATTTACCTTTTGCTGGCCTTCAGGAAAAGTAAAATAATCCCATACATAAGAGGTCTTTTGTTTCCTCGCTCTCTGCCTCAAGGTAGTGCTGCTAGTGCTAGCCTCACTCTCAGAAGAGCTCTGCTGGTCTGCCATCGTATCACAAAGACAACCCAGCTCCTTCTCCTAAGGGATCACAAGCAGAAATGAGGGGAATGGGTGTGGTGTAGGAGAGTTCTAGAACTGAAAGTAGTTTCAACCAATCAAAAGTTGTGTTTCATGATCACATGACCTACGGTACGCTTACGGTACGCTTACGGTACGCTTACGGCAAAAGTGCGCATGCGCGTAAAAAAGACACGCGCTTGCGCGCATGCGCATAACAGTCACTACCCGACACTTCCGCGTAACGTGCGCGTGTAGCGTACACGCGTACGCGTCCCACGCGGAGTACGCGCGGCTACGCAAATTGCGTAACTATACGCAAACAGCGTAGAAAAATTACGGGCGTTGCGTAAACCGTACGCTTACCGTAAGCTTACGGTACGCGTACTAAAAAATAAATAAAAAAAAAAGGAAAAAATGTATTGCTAATAAATTTTACCTGTTTAATTTTATAAAATATTTTTAAAAAAACATATTATAGAATTTTAAAAAATTAACCACAGTCTTAAAAAAAGGATAGAAAATTTAAAAAAAAAATATGTAAAAAAAATAGAAAAAAATAAAAAAATTAGCATTTAAAAAACCTTGCAAATTCACTGAAAAAACCATAGGTTTCACACACGTTATAGTTAGGAATTTGCATTTAAAAAACCTTGCTAATTCAATGAAAAAACCATAGGTTTCACACACGTTATAGTTAGGAATTAGCATTTAAAAAACCTTAGAAATTCAATGAAAAAACCAAAGGTTTCACACACGTTATAGTTAGCTGGACATTTTACTCGTAAAAAACCATTGAAATTCCCCCGTTATAGTTAGTTAAGCTAACTATAACTCGCGCGCCCGCAATGCACTGCTGATGACGTCACATATTACATCACTCATGACATGGTCAGTGACATCACTCATGACATCACTGATGACATCTCAAATGACATCACTGATGACATCACTAATGACATCATCCTTGTGATAGAGTGGCAGACCTCCTCTCACCCTAATATAACCTTTGATACACACATTCATAAATAGAGACTAAACTTTTCAAAACAATGGACATACCAATACCAGTTACAACAACCTCTTCAGTAATTCTAAGATCCACATACACATCCACTCATTCACCAACAGTCCTATACAGTCACTCATACATGTACTCACTTATCATATGTACTCATACACCTATACATCCTGTTACACAATGCCACTCATCCGTAGAGTTACTCACACACATAGTCACTCATGCTAATAAAGAATCAAACATCCATTTACTTGCATATACAGTTATACACACACCACCACACTTACTTCTACAAAAACTTACACATACTTAGTCTTTTAAACAATCACTTATAGAAACACATACTTATTCATACAGGAACTCTTTCAATCTCTCACTCTCACATATACTCACTTATATACACCAATAGTCACATATACTAGTTTAAAACATATGTAGTTACTCATAAAAACACTGTAGAGACAGTCATTCACTCACTAACACACCCATACACACACTCATCCACCCATGCAGTCCTGCACACATACTATCTTCAACACATACAAACAGTGAGTCACTCATTCATGTACCTATGCACTACGTAATACCCCCCATCGAACCATACAGACATCAGACACTTATACTGATACCCAAAAAACCAACTAATAACCTATATAAACACTCATGTAGCTGCTCACCAACCCATGCAGCCACTTATACACAAAGTGAAAGACTGATACAGATATATACATATTTAAACATTACTCACTAAGCCATGTATTCACTATGATACACCTAATCAGTCAGTTACACAATCAATTTTTCAAAAACAAATCATCCATTTAGACACTTATATACCCATTTATTCTTCCATCGACCTTGAGATATACATATATAAAACATATTTAATTTTCAGAAAAACACACATTCACGGGATGATGTCATTAGTGATGTCATCAGTGATGTCATTTGAGATGTCATCAGTGATGTCATGAGTGATGTCACTGACCATGTCATGAGTGATGTAATATGTGACGTCATCAGCAGTGCATTGCGGGCGCGCGAGTTATAGTTAGCTTAACTAACTATAACGGGGGAATTTCAATGGTTTTTTACGAGTAAAATGTCCAGCTAACTATAACGTGTGTGAAACCTTTGGTTTTTTCATTGAATTTCTAAGGTTTTTTAAATGCTAATTCCTAACTATAACGTGTGTGAAACCTATGGTTTTTTCATTGAATATATATATATATATAAACATATATATATACATATATATATATATATATATATATATAATATATAAATATATATATCTCCTTTTTATTTTGATTCCTTCAAAATAGCGGGCTGTTTAGGCAAAGCAAGATCTACGCGTTTCGGAATGCTATACGCGTTTCGGAATGCCATGATTCCTTGCTGACAATCAACCTGGCTTTTTGGCATGCCCATACATATATTCAAATAGCTGTTACATCATTTCCTACCACAGTTCAAGACTACTCGTTTATTGCTCATTTCATAAGTAAATTTCAAGTGTATTGTACTGTTGTTTAAAATTTCAAAGTATTCCTGGAATTGCTCTGCTGTGCCATCCCATATAATCAGAAGGTCATCGATAAATCGTTTCCAGCTGACTATTTTATTCAGCATTCTGTCATTTCCCACACTCCACGCTACTTCTTTCTCCCAGTATCCCATAGCCAGACAGGCGTAACTAGGGCTAAAAGAAATACCCATAGAAGTACCGTTTTTTTGGCGATAAACTTCTTCACCGAAGAAAAAACATTTTTTATTGAGGCAGATTGTTATCATTTCCAGGAGCATGCTGTTATGTTCACTATATTCCATGAGTCTTTTACTCAAAAAGTTTCCTGACGTTATTGAATTTAGACACAGAAGATGGTGAAGAGATTCCCCTCAACAGAGCCTGTGAACAGGAAGGTGCAGGCTTAAGTGGAAAGAAAGCGAAGTCTAAATTTTATCCGCAATTGGCGCCTGGTAAAAAATAGATCTGTTTCAGGAAGCCGTCATCGAAGACCTATATAAATTGAAAAGCCTGGATTTCAAAGATAACTTGACAAAACAGGAGAGAGACGCACTGACAAACTTAACAACTGACACCCAGATTAAAATTAACAACACACTTGAAATTTACTTATGAAATGAGCAATAAACGAGTAGTCTTCCTGGATACTGAAATCTATATTCAAGACAGTCAGATTCATACCACCCTTCACAGGAAAAGTACAGTGACTAATGCTACTTTGGAAGCATCAAGCTTCCATCAGAAATGTCTTATCTTAAGTATCCCATATGGGGAATTTTTGAGGATCAGGCGAATTTGTAGTGAGGAGACAGATTGGAGGAAACATGGGAGCGATACAGTTGAACGTTTCAAGAGAAGAAAATACAATGTCAAGACAGTCCGAAAATGCTGGGAAAGAACAAACAGCAAATCACGAGAAGAATGCTTGGCCCTGAAACCAAAAGACGAAGGGGCAGAAAAAGAACCAATCCGGCTAATAACAGATTACTCATTGGAAAGTAAACAAATAATGAGAATCTTAAGAAAAAACTGGAAAATTCTACAGCTGGACAGCACAGTGAAACAAATAGTGGGGTAACATCCAACCGTGACATACAGAAGTACTAAAAACTTCAAAGAATATTTGATCCATAGCCACTTTAAAGGGAAGAAAAAGGAAGACACATGGCTCAACACGAAAGGCTTTGTGAAATGTCACATGAGTAAAGCTTGCCAAATTGCGAAACAGACAAAGGAAATCAAGATGACCAACAACAGAGCATGGCAAATCCGTCAACTGATAACATGTAAAACCCAATATACAATATACATTGTGGAATGTCCGTGCCCCCTAATATATGTGGGGAGCACCATATTTGAACTAACAAAGCGAATTTTGGAACACGTCAGGGCGACAATACACAAGGACAGAACAAACGCTGTAGCAAAACACATGGAGGACCATCATAAAGGAGACTGGAAACAATTAGGATGTTATGGCAGTGATACGATCCCAAAGAAAGAACGGGGTGGAGATCGTGAAAAACAGCTACGCCAGAAAGAATCGCGTTACATTTTAAAATTGCGAACATTGCATCCACATGGGCTTAATCAGTCGGAAGAACTTTATAGTCATCTGTAATCTTTGACAGCTTCTCATGGTGATTGGGAAAACAGAATATGAAAAAGAAAAAGGAAGAATGATAAAGAAAAGAGAAAAACCAGACACAGGAAAATTAATAATACAGAAAAAAGAAGGAATGGAAGGAAAATACTATCACAGCTTAAAATAGAAAAGGAGGAATATTAAAAATGAGCTTGAGTTCGAATTTAGACTCCAGAAGAAAGGTGTTAAGTAAAGGACAGAAGAAGCAACAAACTGGTCATCTCCCACTGAAGGGAAGAAAAATTAATAAATAAAAAGATGTCACGCCTCCGTTTCCAAAAAGGAAAAGAAAGGGGCCTTAATTGCACAAAGAATCATCTTTGTTAATGACTTTGACTCTGAAAAACAAGTATCACTTTATTTGTTTAAGGTCACTTTCACGTTTTATTAAAAAAGGTAAAGACTACATCCTCCAGAAGGCATAGGGGCACATTGAACTGTGGTAGGAAATGATGTAACAGCTATTTGAATATATGTGTGGGCGTGCCCAAAAGCCAGGTTGATCGTGAGCAAGGAATCATGGCATTCCGAAACGCGTATGGCATTCCGAAACGCGTAGATCTTGCTTTGCCTAAACAGCCCGCTATTTTGAAGGAATCAAAATAAAAAGCGCAAAAGAAAGGAATACGAGAGTCCCGTTTGTATCCCTCTGTGTGCATATATATATATATATTCACTGAAAAAACCATAGGTTTCAGACATGTTATAGTTAGCGGAAATTTTACTGATAAAAAACCAATGAAATTCCTCCGTTATAGTTAGTGCAGGCAACTATAACTCACGCGACCGCAATCCTCTGCTGATGCTAATACTGTATTTAGACACTTATTTGCCCATGTCTTCTTCCATAAATTTTTAGCTATACATATATTAGAAATATTTTTTTTTCATAAAGACACATATGTCATCAGCAGAAGATTGCGGTCGCGTGAGTTATAGTTGCCTTTACTAACTATAACGGGGGAATTTCATTGGTTTTTTATCAGTAAAATTTCCGCTAACTATAACATGTCTGAAACCTATGGTTTTTTCAGTGAATTTGCAAGGTTTTTTAAATGCTAATTCCTAACTATAACGTGTGTGAAACCTATGGTTTTTTCAGTGAATTTGTACGGTTTTTTAAATGCTAAGTTACTTTACGCCATTCGTGGCGTGCACGCCCACTTAACGCAGTTCGTTCCGTGCGCGCACGGTGCGCTTTACGCAGTTAGTGCCATACACGCAAGGTGGGCACGCAGTGCGCTACGCGCACCGCGCGCCCACGTTACGCACCGTGCGCACATGGAGGACATATTATGCGCTTCCTTGTGATAGGTAATCTGTTAAATTTAATTTGTAAGTGATGACAATAATATGCCATGCACAGAGAGTGTTTTTTTTTTAATTAAAATTTTTAGCGTAAGCGCACCGTACGCGTACGGTAAGCGTAATCGGCGAAATTTTCAAAAAATAAAAATTTACAGTTTTTTGCCTTTGAGGACTCAACTAACATGGCTATGTGCATGGGCGCTGTCTAAACAGCCCCTTTATATGTTTTTTGCCTTTATTTACAGCCCCCCCCTCAGAGTGCGAGAGAGAAAATGGCGGCCGCCGCTTCCTGGTTTCGACCGATTCGAATGTTTACTTAGATGTAACAGCCAATCAGAATCGCGCTCGCGCACGCCACCGTACGCTTACGGTAAGCTTACGGTAAGCGTACCGTAAGCTGGCTCAGATATATATATTGATTTAAAGGCTATTTTCTCAGAATCTACTGAACAGATTTACACCTACAAAAGGCACTTCCTTGACCTGAGGACTACCTCTCTGCCAAATTTCTAGTAATTCTGTTCAGCCGTTCGGGCTGTAGCCCTGTCTAAAGGTCCTATGGAAAAATGCATGGGAAAAACGCGTTTTGGGACTCCCCTTTTATCTCAGCCCCCGCTTGACGAATCCCCCCGAGACTTTCAGGGTAGGAGCGGAGCGTAGCGCCCCACCTATTTTGAGAAATTCGCGAGGATTCGTCGACCGGCGCCAAAGTTATTCAAAATAGAATGTTGCGGATTTCCTATGGAAAAGGGGTCCTAACTATAACTACCTACTGGCGACCGCCAGTAGGTAATATATATATATATATATATATATATATATATATATATATATATATATATAATATATACGAGAGTCCCGTTTGTATCCCTCTGTGTGCATATATATATATATATATATATATATATATATTTGTATTCACTGAAAAAAACATAGGTTTCAGGGGCGTTATAGTTAGGTGGACTTTTCACTCGTACAAAACCATTGAAATTCCCCCGTTATAGTTAGCTCAGCTAACTATAACTCGCGCGCCCGCAATGCACTGCTGATGACGTCACATATTACATCACTCATGACATGGTCAGTGACATCACTCATGACATCAATGATGACATCTCAAATGACATCACTGATGACATCACTGATGGCATCATCCAGTGAATGTCTGTTTTTCTGAAAATTACATATGTTTTATATATGTATATCTCAAGGTCGATGGAAGAATAAATGGGTATATAAGTGTCTAAATGGATGATTTGTTTTTGAAAAATTGATTGTATAACTGACTGATTAAGTGTATCTTAGTGAATACATGGCTTAGTGAGTAATGTTTAAATATGTAAATATCTGAATCAGTCTCTCACTTTGTGTATAAGTGGCTGCATGGGTTGGTGAGTAGCTACATGAGTGTGTATATAGGTTATTAGTTGTTTTTTGAGTATCAGTATGAGTGTCTGTATGGTTCGGTGGGGGGTATTACGTAGTGCATAGGTGTATGAATGAGTGACTCACTGTTTGTATGTGTTGAAGACAGCATGTGTGCAGGACTGTATGGGTGGATGAGTGTGTGCATGGGTGTGTTAGTGAGTGAATGACTGTCTCAATAGTGTCTTTATGAGTAACTACATATGTTTTAAACTAGTATATGTGACTATTGGTGTATATAAGTGAGTATATGTGAGAGTGAGAGATTGAAAGAGTTCCTGTATGAATAAGTATGCATTTCTATAAGTGATTGTTTAAAAGACTAAGTATGTGTAAGTTTCTGTAGAAGTAAGTGTGGTGGTATGTGTATAACTGTATATGCAATTAAATGGATGTTTGATTCTTTATTAGCATGAGTGACTATGTGTGTGAGTAACTTTATAGAAGAGTGGCGTTGTGTAACAGGATGTATAGGTGTATGAGTACATGTGATGAGTGAGTACATGTATGAATGACTGTATAGGACTGTTGGTGAATGAGTGGATGTGTATGTGGATCTTAGAATTACTGAATAGGTTGTTGTAACTGATATTGGTATGTCAATTGTTTTGAAAATTTTAGTTTCTATGTTTGAATGTGTGTATCAAAGGTTATATTAGGGGGAGAGGAGGTCTGCCACACTATCGCAAGGATGATGTCATCAGTGAAGTCATTTGAGATGTCATCAGTGATGTCATGAGTGATGTCACTGACCATGTCATGAGTGTTGTAATATGTGACGTCATCAGCAGTGCATTGCGGGCGCACGAGTTATAGTTAGCTGAACTAACTATAACGGGGGAATTTAAATGGTTTTGTACGACTGGAAAGTCCAGCTAACTATAACGCCCCTGCAACCTAAGGTTTTTTCAGTGAATTTCTAAGGTTTTTTAAATGCTTATTCCTAATTATAACGTGCCTAAAACCTATGGTTTTTTCAGTGAATTTCAAAGGTTTTTTAAATGCTAATTTCTAACTATGCCTACAGAGATAGGACATGTGAAGAAAGAAGAAAAAACGCACAGAAAGAAAAAAAAGAAATGCAGAAAGAAGCAACAGAAGTCCTCAAATACGAAGAAAAGTGCAGGAAGATGGATAACGTGCAGAAAGAACAAACAGAAGAGCAGAAAGAAGCCTTGTTGCAAAATCATCCTGTACCCTCAACTTTTTCAGACGGATACTGGTGGTAACTGAGTCTGACTAACCAGTCCTAGAGCCAGTGCTATGTTAAAAAACACTCAGAATACAGTGAAACCACCTACATACACTAGGGAACACTATGCGTTTGGATCACCGTGTGATCAGCATGACCTCCTCTGTAAGCCCCTAGTATATAATAGGGCAGGGGATTAAAACTACCTCTTAAACGCACCACAGGGCGTGTTTGCACAAGTCACCTCAGGCCCGTCCCCTCACTTCCCCACTGTGTAAACACGCCCTGTGGCTGTTTTAAGTTGGGAGAATAAGTCCCCTTGAATCCTGAGGGTCCCTAGGGTCCAACTAGACCACTAGGTACCTCCAGTAAGCGCCACAGAGCTGCATTGCAGAGAGATGTAAAAAGGGGCACGGCCTGGACCACCTCTCTGCAACGCAGCGCAGTGGCGCTTACTGGAAGCACCTGGTGGGCTAGTTTGCCCCCAAGGTCCTTCAGGATTGAAAGGGAATTATTTCCCCAACTTAAAATGCGCCACAGGGCGTGTTTGCACACGTCATCTCAGGCCCCGTCCCCTCCCTTCACCACTGTGTAAACGCGCCCTGTGGCCGTTCTAAGTTGAATCCTAAGGGTCCCTAGGGTCAAACTAGCCCACTAGGTACCTCCAGTAGGTGCCACAGAGCTGCGTTGCATAGAGGTGTAAAAAGGGGCGTGGCCTCAGAACACCTGTCTGCAACGCAGCTCCCTGACGCATACTGGAGATACCTGTTGGGCTTGTTGGCCCTCAGGGACCCTCAGTATTGAAGGGGAATTAAATACCCAACTTACAACTGGCCAGGGGGCGCGTTTGCAGAGTGCTGCAAGGAGAGGTTGTGGCCTCCGGCGCGATGCCGGTCTTTTATTTTTTAAGAAGGAGGGCTGTGTGGCCCCCCTTCTTTTTCTAATGTACTGGCCCTGGGGACCGCATCCCCAGGATCTGCACCCTAATTTTTTTTGTTGAAAAAAATTAATTTGGCCCTCCCAAGGTCATAATCGACCCCGGGGACCCCAACCCCCGGGTCATGGCCTTTTTTTAAAAAAATTCTTTAGGAGGGGGCTGCGTGGTCCCCCTCCTCAGGCCACTTATGGCCCCGGGGACCCCATCCCCCGGGGCCGGCCTTTGATTTTTATTATTTAAAAAAAATATATATTTATAGAAACACCTAGGACATGCTGGACAAACCGTATGTACCTATCACCATGACGATTTGCGTGATATTCATTAGAAGACGACTATGCATAGAATGAATCCATGTGGAATGTATTTACACCGCTAGTGAAGCTCTGACGTGTCTGACGACCCACCGTGCCTAATCCCGGCGTCCCCGCCAGTGGGTACTCTCCAAGTATACACCCTTGTCGTTTATTTATACAAACATGGATAGCTATTGACGGGCACATTTAATATACACGCACACCAAGCCATTCAAAGGGGATTCGATAAAAATTCGACCAAACTATGCAAGAAACCCCCCTCACGGATAATAAAATACACATCCAACACCGGATGTGTAATACTTTTATTTTACTCTCTGGAAAGGAGATGAATCTCACTTGAGAGTTACAGCGTGCTCCGGGCTGAGCCCAATGCTGTGTTACACCCACCAGTGCCCGCCAAGTGCCTCACACCTCTGTGTTGTATTCCACCAGCTAGTGCGTATGCTATGACACTCTCTAGCCCATCTGCACTGTAACACCACCCCGTGAATATGTCATGCCACACTTGCCTTCGCACGCGTTATATTGCCCCATCTAACGTGCCTTCCTCGATGCTTATGTTATAACGCACAGTGCTATGCAATACATATTACAATCTGGGATCCATATCTTTGTCACAGTGCATATGCAACGTTACACTCCCCAGCACATATTTTATATTACAACTTTAGAGACTAGTTAGGTTACACAACACTGCCCTGTGCATATTACACTCCAAGGCGCATATTGCATAGCACACGCTAGTGCCTGTGCTATCTCGCGCTCTCCAATGAATCTGTCATTGCGCACAATGTATTGCATATTATATTTCAAGCCCCGGTTCATCTTATATCACACTTTTTGGTGCATAGTTTATACCATATACTATATCTAGTTTTCATTTTCAATCGTGCTCTCAGGACTATGTTCTATATAACACTGCGTCCACCTACCCATTTCACGGGCATTACATTTTGCGATGGGGGGTGGAGGGTCAGGGGGTGTTTCTGCCAAGTGAGCCCGGAGTCACAGTCACAAACGTCCTCTTCTTCCCGAAAAAAAGTGAGATTATGCTGCATACTTGTTCATATTTTAAGTAGTTCGCACAGACACACATTTTAAAAACAAAAAAGTTCCTTATACCCACCTTCTCTGAACAGTTAGCTTGCTGCCCCATCCACCTCCTCCCTATCCTCTCTCTGAATCCATGGACTAGCCTCCTCCCTCCTGCCATGCATGTTCTGATGTGCTGCCACTGCCCTCCATTTAGCATGATGTACCAGTCCACTCCTCCTGCCCTCCATTGCCCAATTCTATGGCCCATCATTGACCTCCTGCTTAGCCTCTGTGCTTAGCTTGCCGCCCCTATTCTCCTTCCCCCTGTCCTCCGATGTCTTTGTGCATGCCCCTGCTCCATCCTTTTTGCCCACCGTGTACAATGGACCTGCCACTCCTATCTCCTCTGAGTGTTCTGTTGAGCTGCCACTCCCCTCCCACCTGCCTAGCATTGTCAGATGAATCTAACTTGTCCCTGCCACCTCCACCCTGCCTGTCCACATGCCATGCCCCTACCCCCTTCCTCCTGTCCTCCAAGGTCCATTTTACTGCCACACCCTTCTGCCCTCCCTGGTCTGTTGTGCTGCAACTACTCCTCCTGCCTGCCCGGTGCGGTCTGTTGAGAAGCCCCTTCCCCTGAACTCTCTTGTCTGTGCCAGGTCCTGACCCTCCCTTCTATCCTCCATGGTCCTTTGTGCATGCCCCTGCACCCTCCTTCCTGCCCATCATAGCCATTGTGCTGCCACTAACCCTCCCGCTTGCCATGCATGGTCTTCTGTGCTGCCATGGCCCCTCCCACCTTCCCTGTGTGGTCAGCTAGCTGTCCTTGACCCCCTCCCACCCTCCCTCCATGGTCTGTGCGTATGCCATCATAGTCTCATTGTTGCTCTCCATGGTGTGTCTTGTTTCTAGTGCCCATCCTTCCTGACCTCCATGGTCATCTTGCTGCTCCTGCCCTGCCCCCTTGCCCCCAGCCCTCTGTTTCCATGTGCAGACCCCTATTCCCTCCCTCCTGGCTTGTCTGTTCCATTGTAATGCCCCTGATCCGTCCCTCCGCAATTTATGGTCTGTTATGCTGCAGCTGTCGCTCCTGTCTGTCCATTATGGTCAGCTAGCTACCATTGCCTCTTTCCCCTCTGTTCTCTGTTGTCCATGTGCATGGTCCTGTCCCCTCCCTATTGCTTTCAATGGATTGTTGTGCTGCACTCCTGTCCCGCATGCGCTGTGTGGTGTATTGTGCTGCTGCAAACCCTGATGCCTGCCCTATAGGGTCAGTTTGGTGCACCTCTCCATGTCCCTCCTGTCCTCTGTTATCCGAGTCCATGTCCCTACCCCAACTCCTCCTGCCTACCATGATCCAATGTACCATACTTGCGAACATTTTGAAATTGGTAAGAGGGAGATTTTGAAAAAAAACTGGGGTATTGATTTTCCCCTTTGAGTTACATTGAAAAAGAGGAGATTGTATACAGGAGACAACAACATTGGATGTTTCCTGGCTGAAACGGGTCTGTTGGCATGTATGGTTGTACTACCACTGCCTCTTCCTTCTGCCCACAATGGTCTATTATATTGCCACAGCCTCTCTTGCCAGTCCTGTATTATTGGTTTGTTGCCCCTGCCCCTCTTTCCACTGCCCTCCATAGTCTGTTATGCTGCCACTGCCCTTCCTGCCTGCCCAGTGTGGTAAAATTGTTGCCTCTGCACTCTCCTACCTGCCTTCAATTTTCAGAGTCCGTGCCCCTGGCCTCTGCCTCTCAACAGTATCCCAATGAACAACTAGATTACTAACATTCTATATTTATTACAAAATTGTGGAACGCCTGATGTCATCTTGATGTAATCAAAACTGTAATACCTAGAGTATTTCCTTTATAAATTACATATATGAGAGGGTCTTATTTGCATCAAAATTATGGTTAGTGCTCTAAAAAACTAAAATGAGGACATGTTTTCTGAGTTTTAAAATAGCGACAAAGAACTTTTAAATTATTTGTAATCTTTATGTTTTTTATCCAGTTGACCACTTGATTAAATGTTGCACCTAGGGGAGAGGATGTGGTGTTACTTCCAGAGCTGCAGACTTTGCAACTGGGGAACCAGGTTGGAGTTTCTGCTTCAGCTCAACTTTCTGTGATTCTGGTCAAATCACTTGATCTCCCCATGTCTACAACCAAAATGAATTTGATCTTGTGTGATGTAACCAATGCTCATGTAAAGCACTCCAATACCTGACAAGTCTGCACTATATAAAACAGCAAATACACAAAAAAAACGTGTTTTGCACACTTCTGTCATTTGGCTACATGTGGGCTACATCTGGGTGATATTTGGGCTGCATTTGGGCTCTTTTGTCTCTGGTGGCCATTTTGGGAGATTTATTTGTTATGAAGTTTTAAGTGTTACCAGTTTATTCCAATCAAGATGGCTTCAGGTGCGAAATACTTTTGTCATAAGTAAGACAGTAAGCGCTCTAGTTGTTCTTAAGAACACTCTGGGACATTTTGGTTCCATCAAAAAGGCATTCAGATGTGTCACACATTTGCCATAAATTCTGAATGTTAGCACTCTAGTTGCTCATTAGATCACTCTAGTAAAGCTACTGCTCACCAGGGAAGTCTGCTGCTGGTACTCAAAGTGCATGTTTCAGTCTGCATGCCAGAATTTTTTTATGAAATAGAAGAGGATTTGAGAAGTCAAAATGTGCCCTAATTTTTCTTTCTGCAGAACTAATCATAATTTCTATGGCAAAATGAACCCCCTCATTTTGTTCCTTTGTAAATGAAATGTTTTAAGTGTTACCACCTTATTCCAATCAAGATGGCTTCAGTTGTGCCATACTTTTGTCATAAGTAAGACTGTTAGAGCGCTAGTAGTTCGTTAGAACACTCTGGGATATTCTGTCATTGGGCTACATCTTGGTGATATTTGGGATACATTTGGGCTCTTTTGTCTCTGGTGGCCATTTTGGGAGACTTATTTGTTATGATGTTTCCTAATTTCCTCATTTACTACAGTCTCCTCAGTAGGAAAAACTTTCCGTTTTTTACTTTGATTCCATTAAGAAGGCTTTCAGATGTGTCACACATTTGCCATAAATTCAGAATGTTATCACACTAGTTGCTTATTAGATCACTGTAGTAAAGCTACTGCTCACCAAGGAAGTCTGCTGCTGGTATTGAAAGTGCATGTTTCAGTCTGCATGTCAGAATTTTTTAATGAAATAGAAGAGGATTTGAGAAGTCACTCAAAATGTGCCCTAATTTTTCTTTCTGCAGCATTAATCATACTTTCTATGGCAAAATGAACCCCCTCATTTTGTTCCTTTTTAAAAAATTTTCCCCATGTTTCGTGTTTAGACACGTGGTTTCAGCATTTAGGACGAAATGATGTCAGTAACAATGTATATTGTATATTGATGGATGTAATGATCACGATTTGGTCTAATATTAGATGAAACAAACGTAACAATCGCTTTCAATTTGTTTCACAATGTCTATGTCTTTAGGAATGTACAACCGTTCGAATTACAACTGGTTTCATTTTGAAAACATTTCACCTTGTTGTAAGACCTTAACTAATGGAGAGAATGAGGAAGACACAATAGATACTGTAATGGCTCGAATTAGGAAATTTCAATTATATGTAAAACTGACCCGAAAATTCCACGCACAGCGCCGATTCTATGCACTACGGATATTGATAAAGGACAAAAAAGCATGCTGTCCTTTATACACTGTATATATATTGGCCATGATACATTTGCACGCACACTTGATTCAGAGATATTGCACTTGGTTTGATTTCAATTGGAACCTGCGTTGGCAATAGAAAATGGGGCGTGGTATTACAGCTCTCTCTTAAATTGTAGAATAATGGAACTGTTCGGGCTAAATTATTATGAGTCCTATCTGAAGAATTCTAACACTTGAGGATCGCATGTATTTCGGTTTTAAGCATTAACGCGGATACAGACATTTAGCCCGTTCAAATTGGGAAAGTCTTGTTTCTATTTTGATTACTATGACGCGCGACGTTCTACGTGACCCGGAAGTACTTGTACCAGGGTTCACTCGCTATCTCGGAGAAATCGAGAGCCACGGACAGCTGCACTCGGCTTGCCGGACACCTGTAGACGGGATTTGAAATATACAACACATTACCGACTGGATATTTGGGTGAGTTTACACCAATTTGAAAGGCTGAGTTGGCAGGTATAGTTTAGAGAACAGAGACCTCGTTTCTTTTTTAGAGACTTCATTTAAAGTTAATGTTAGGGATTAAAGACTTTGAGTCTAATTTGGCAAATACTGAATCAGGGACAAATTTGACAGAGATCAAGGAGCCGTACAAGTTCAGAATAAAGAGTATATAACGTATAGAATACGCTGTATCTTGCTGAGATCGGGTGACTTTAGCCAATAGTTGAGAACAGATAGTTAAGCTCACTGGATTATCTTTGGTACATAAAAAAGAATTAACAAATATTAGGTGTAAAGATACATTTGATTATACACCCCTAGCCAAGCAGTACTGATCGGCGAATTTACAATTTACTTTTTACAGCTCAGCGCGATACTTACGCTTTACTGATTAAGGAACGAAAGAAATTTGAATATTCCAGTCGTGGATTTGACCCCTATGTGGTCTGGAATTTTAACCACATATTAAGTAGGTTCTAATTATGAACACATACTTATGATAATATTGTATAGCTCATATACTAGAATACTGATGTACTTGCGCTCTGATTATGTTTCCTACACTAGAGGTACCATTTGAATTGAAAATAGGTAACTATATTTGACTTAAGTCCCCGTCAGAAGTGGACTCACTTTTAAGAGCATGCGGTGTAGATTAACACCCCGTCACTTCCACGAAAATCGCAATTAGCACCCGAGCAATTGATTTTTTCTCACCAGCCGGGACCGCATCACGTTTTATGTCAACACATCAGTTGAAATTTTACATAGTCACTTTCACGTGAGACACGATCAGCACCATAGTAAACGATTTTATTTTAGACGAGACCTGATCACGACGTTTCCTGCACGCCCTTCCGTTTCTCTCCATCTTCTTTTGGTCGCCAGATCTATTGGATACCCTATGTAAATAATTTTCAGATCTCTTTACTTTAGTACACTGCTTTCCATATGTTTAACTGTATGTATCTAACTTTGCGTCTATTCACTTCGAATTGGATAATAGATTCCTGTGCAATTAATGATGTATGACTGGTTCACTGCATGGGAATCCTCTGTGTAACAACTTAAGAGTTAATGCACAATGCCATTCTATAGAATCCGTCTTTTAGAAGTGGATAATACCTTATGGTATGTATTGTCTTTCAATTCACACAGCCTTGAGGAAGTCGTGGGTTAAATGTCCCTACACGACGAAACACGTGTTGGCTGTGACTAGGATGTCGCCTTGAAAATAAAGAACAAGGAAAACTAAACCTCGCACAAGAACTTTATTGCCATTGTTGTTTTCTGACGTACACGTCTTAATTGTTTTGAATTTTTTGATTTACACGAGTGCTGGGGATTTGTTGAACTGTTACGTAGAGCTTTTGCTCTTCTATGTAGAGTGGGTGGTTTCTCTATACCTTACAGCACCGTCAGATTAAGTGTTTGAGAATTTTCAAAAGTGAATTTCCCTTCGAGCGCCTAGTACACCTATGATTAATACCACTATCTCCAACTAAAGACTTATTTGTTATGATGTTTCCTAATTTCCTCATTTACTACAGTCTCCTCAGTAGGAAAAACTTTCCGTTTTTTACTTTGATTCCATTAAGAAGGCTTTCAGATGTGTCACACATTTGCCATAAATTCAGAATGTTATCACACTAGTTGCTTATTAGATCACTGTAGTAAAGCTACTGCTCACCAAGGAAGTCTGCTGCTGGTATTGAAAGTGCATGTTTCAGTCTGCATGTCAGAATTTTTTAATGAAATAGAAGAGGATTTGAGAAGTCACTCAAAATGTGCCCTAATTTTTCTTTCTGCAGCATTAATCATACTTTCTATGGCAAAATGAACCCCCTCATTTTGTTCCTTTTTAAATTAAATGTTTTAAGAGTTACCACTTTATTCCAACCAAGATGGCTTCAGTTGTGCCATACGTTTGTCATAAGTTGGACTGTTAGCGCTCTAGTTGTTCTTTAGAACACTCAGAGAAGCTGCAGTAGAACACAAAGGAATCAACTGACAATCTCTGCCCTTGTTGGATGTACATGTGCTGTGATATCATGAATCATGTTTGAGAGAAAACTATTTTCTCATGCTTTTCCCACAGAGGTTTGGAAGGTGATCTATAAGCTAACTGAGAGCATATTTTCTGTAAATTCACATTACCTTTCTCAGTCATGTGAGAATGAAGTCTGACATTCACAGTAAAACATGTACATCCAACAAGGGCAGAGACTGTCAGTTGATTCCTTTGTGTTCTACTGCAGCTTCCCAGAGTGTTCTAAAGAACAACTAGAGCGCTAGCAGTCCTACTTATGACAAACGTATGGCACACCTGAAGCCATCTTGGTTGGAATAAAGTGGTAATTCTTAAAACATTTAATTTAAAAAGGAACAAAATGAGGGGGTTCATTTTGCCATAGAAATTATGATTAGTTCTGCAGAAAGAAAAATTAGGGCACATTTTGACTTCTCAAATCCTCTTCTATTTCATAAACAAATTCAGACATGCAGACTGAAACATGCACTTTGAATATCAGCAGCAGACTTCCCTGGTGAGCAGTAGTTTTACTACAGTGATCTAATGAGCAACTAGAGTGCTAACATTCAGAATTTATGGCAAATGTGTGACACATCTGAATGCCTTCTTGATGGAACGAAAATAAAAAACTGAAAGTATTCCCACTGAGGAGACTGCAGTAAATGAGGAAATTAGGAAACTTCATAACAAATAAAGCTCCCAAGATGGTCACCAGAGACAAAAGAGCCCAAATGTAGCCCAAATATCACCCAGATGTAGCCCAAGTATAGCCTAATGACAGAATGCCCCAGAGTGTTCTTAAGAACAACTAGTGCGCTTACTGTCTTACTTATGACAAAAGTATGGCACACCTGAAGCCATCTTGATTGGAATAAACTGGTAACACTTAAAACATTTAATTTAAAAGGGAACACAATGAGGGGGTTAATTTTGCCATAGAAATTATGATTAGTGCTGAAGAAAGAAAAATTAGGGCACTCTTTTCAGTGACTTCTCAAATCCTCTTCTGTTTCATTAAAATATTCTGATATGCAGACTGAAACATGCACTTTTAATACCAGCAGCAGACTTCCGTGGTGAGCAGTAGCTTTACTACAGTGATCTAATGAGCAACTAGAGTGCTAACATTCAGAATTTATGGCACATGTGTGACATATCTGAATACCTTCTTGATGGAATCAAAGTAAAAAACTGAAAGCCTTTCCTACTGAGGAGACTTCAGTAAATGAGGAAATTAGGAAACTTCATAACAAATAAATCTCCCAAGATGGCCACCAGACACAAAAGAGCCTAAATGCAGCACAAATATCACCCAGATGTAGCCCACATGTAGCCCAATGACAGAAGTGTGCAAAACACTTATTTTTTGTGTATTTGCAGTTTTATATAGTGCAGACTTGTCAGGTATTGGAATGCTTTACATGAGCATTGGTTACATCACACAAGATCAAATTCATTTTGGTTGTAGACATGGGGAGATTAAGTGATTTGACCACAATCACAGAATGTTGAGCTGAAGCAGAAACTCCAACCTGGTTCCCCAGTTGCAAAGTCTGCAGCTCTGTAAGTAACACCACATCATCTTGCCAAGGTGCAACATTTAATCAAGTGGTCAACTGGATAAAAAAACATAAAGATCACAAATAATTTAAAAGTTCTTTGTCGCTATTTGAAAACTCAGAAAATATGTCCTCATTTTAGTTTTTTAGAGCACTAACCATAATTTTGATGCAAATAAGACCCTCTCATATATGTAATTTCTAAAGGAAATACTCTAGGTATTACAGTTTTGATTACATCAAAGATGACGTCAGGCGTTCCACACTTTTGTAATAAATATAGAATGTTAGCAATCTAGTTGTTCATTGGGATACTGTTGAGAGGCAGAGGCCAGGGGCACGGACTCTGAAAATTGAAGGCAGGTAGGAGAGTGCAGAGGCAACAATTTGACCACACTGGGCAGGCAGGAAGGGCAGTGACAGCATAACAGACTATGGAGGGCAGTGGAAAGAAGAGCAGGGGCAACACACCAACAATACAGGACTGGCAAGAGAGGCTGTGGCAATATAATAGACCATTGTGGGCAGAAGGAAGAGGCAGTGGTAGTACAACCATACATGCCAACAGACCCGTTTCAGCCAGGAAACATCCAATATTTTTAAGCTCAAATGGGCTTTATTTGATCTGTCTCCTGTCTACAATCTCCTCTTTTTCAATGTAACTCAAAGGGGAAAATCAATACCCCAGTTTTTTTTCAAAATCTCCCTCTTACCAAGTTCAAAATGTTCGCAAGTATGGTACATTGAATCATGGTAGGCAGGAGGAATTGGGGTAGGGACATGGACTCGGATAACAGAGGACAGGAGGGACATGGAGAGGTGCACCTACAGGGCAGGCATCAGGGTTTGCAACAGCACAATACACCACACAGCGCATGCGGGACGGGAGTGCAGCACAACAATCCATAGACAGCAATAGGGAGGGGTCATGACCATGCACATGGACAACAGAGAACAGATGGGAAAGAGGCAATGGTAGCTAGCTGATCATAATGGACAAACAGGAGAGAAAGCTGCAGCATAACAGACCATAAAGGTCAGGAGGGACGGATCAGGGTCATTACAATGGAACAGACAAGCCAAGAGGGAGGGAATAGGGGGTCTGCACATGGAAACAGAGGGCTGGGGGCAAGGTGGCAGGGCAGGAGCAGCAAGATGACCATGGAGGTCAGGCAGGATGGGCACTAGAAACAAGACACACCATGGAGAGCAACAATGACCTGACTGGCAGCGTGACTGTATTGCACACAGCGTTCTTAATGGCAGTAGTGCCATTGTTTGTTCAGGATTTTTAAAGTTCCCGTTTTGGTATTTATGTTTCAATTTATTTCCAGTTTCCCCTGTTTTTAAACTGCTGGCCCCTTACCTGCACTCTAATCTTGTAAAAATCACTGCTCTTTTAGCGGGTCCTTGCTACATAAATCACTCCCACGGGGGACATATTGGTGGGGAGATAAGGACGCCTGGCGGCGCCATCTTTGTTGCTGGTCTAGTCGTCAGAAGGACGATAGACAGCTATTTAAGGCGGTCATGCTGACGCGCAGCGAGCACGCGCAACGGGTTTGCCGGATTTCCGCCGGAGTTACGCCTGAGTTCAGCCCGTCTGCGCCCGTCCGCGCTCGGCCGGGCGCAGGGGCGTGGTCTGCTGCTCCGAGAAAGGTATTTTCCGCCAGAGACTTACATTATATAGACAATGGTGTGCAGAAGTTAGATCCAATCATTACGAAGAGGCTAGAGGATATGAATATCCTTCGACCACTCAGGGGGAAGTCAGGGACTGTCCCGCCTTCTTTGAAGTTGACTAGTCTGAATACAAGGTCACTTCATAAGCACTGTCTTGAAATTTTTACTCTTCTTCAGGAAGAGGATATTGATGTGTTGACTCTTACGGAGACATGGTTGGGCGATGACTCCCTGCCTGATATTATAGCCACCCTTCCCAATGAATATGATGTGGTATGGTATGGAAACTAGACGCCACGAACAGCACTTACCTGCTTGGAGACTGCCTCTCGCCGTCCTGCTGCCAGTGCCGCTCCTGCTGCCCCTGGGTGCCCCTGGGTGCCTTCTTGCAGCGTGTCTCCCCCGCCGCCGCTATTTCCTTTCGCGGCTGAGAGCGGGGGGAGACTACAGCCCCCAGAGTCCTTTGCGGGCTCTGACGTGAATACACGCGCCCGGAGGCATAAAAGCCGGTCGCTCCTTCCAGAGAGCGGGAAACTAGACGCCACGAACAGCACTTACCTGCTTGAAGACTGCCTCTCGCCGTCCTGCTGCCAGTGCCGCTCCTGCTGCCCCTGGGTGCCTTCTTGCAGCGTGTCTCCCCCGCCGCCGCTATTTCCTTTCACGGCTGAGAGCGGGGGGAGACTACAGCCCCCAGAGTCCTTTGCGGGCTCTGACGTGAATACACGCGCCCGGAGGCATAAAAGCCGGTCGCTCCTTCCAGAGAGCGGGAAACTAGACGCCACGAACAGCACTTACCTGCTTGGAGACTGCCTCTCGCCGTCCTGCTGCCAGTGCCGCTCCTGCTGCCCCTGGGTGCCTTCTTGCAGCGTGTCTCCCCCGCCGCCGCTATTTCCTTTCGCGGCTGAGAGCGGGGGGAGACTACAGCCCCCAGAGTCCTTTGCGGGCTCTGACGTGAATACACGCGCCCGGAGGCATAAAAGCCGGTCGCTCCTTCCAGAGAGCGGGAAACTAGACGCCACGAACAGCACTTACCTGCTTGGAGACTGCCTCTCGCCGTCCTGCTGCCAGTGCCGCTCCTGCTGCCCCTGGGTGCCTTCTTGCAGCGTGTCTCCCCCGCCGCCGCTATTTCCTTTCGCGGCTGAGAGCGGGGGGAGACTACAGCCCCCAGAGTCCTTTGCGGGCTCTGACGCGAATACACGCGCCCGGAGGCATAAAAGCCGGTCGCTCCTCCCGCATCGCGGGACGCGCGCGGGCGGCGCCGGGAGAAGCCCGGGACAAGGGCGGGACCATCTGAGGCCGTCCGAGGTCGAGCGAGGACGGGACGGCCCACACCATTGCCGTCTGTGACACTGAGCTACCTCTTTTGGGACTGCCACAAAACAGGTACTGTTACTGATGATCACATCTATTGTTTAGGGTTACCACTTCCAGATTTATTTGCAGATAGCCACCACATATGGATACAATGTCCAAAGCAAGGAACTCTACAATGACTAATACTATGGACAATTATTTGGTCCAGATTGTCAGTAAAATTAACAACGATAGGAGGACTTCATTGGGGTTAACATGTTCTCCTAGCTCTCCACCACTGATTCCTTTGTCTGGTTTACCGTTGGTTTCTCCTTTACAGGCAACAAGTAGCATGTCCCTTGATCTAATGAGTGTAGATAGTGACATACCTGATTCTTGTCTGCCTTTAGCTCCTAAGTCGCCACTAGAAATTGTATTAGATATAGATGAGGCGGCTACAGGAGCTGACTTGCAGTCGCCCGCTCTTCCCTTGAGAAGTAGGCTAGTTAGAGCATGCAGAAAGTCCCAGTTTAAAAGTAATGGGTCTCGTACAGGGAGGAAAAGGGCTACTATTGTGAACAAAAGTATTAGTAAAGAAGATGCATCAGGGTCAGTCTCCAACATAAATCCTGATACTGAGCTCTCTGAAAAGATCAGAGACATGATCGATATTAAAATAGGAGGTATTATAACCCCATTGGTAGCCAAAATTGACCATCTTATTGCAGAGATAGCTAGGTTGAACGCCATAATAAACAGACCTGTGGATGAAGTCGCTAGAACTATACCTATATCCCCAAATGTACGTATCTTAAATGGGGTACCTCCGAACGGAGGGCAAAGAATAATAGGAAATGTGATAGCGAACATCCCAATCCAGCCACCTGGAACTAATAAAAATCTCCCGAAGGCAAGCATAGATACCCCTAAGGCACTAACAGTGGCAAACAACCAATTTCAATGTATTTCCCAGGCAGAACCTCTTACATTGGTTCTTGCCAATGTTCCTACTGACAAATCGGAAACTACATCTTCTCTGATCAGTAAATCTTTGTATTGGCTGGTGAATAACATGAAGATGTCTCCTTGGGGTAAGCAGAAACTAGCCAGGGAAATTATCATGGCAAGAAGGGTCCAATGGCTAGGGCATCACCCAAAAAAATTTAAAGGGGATTGTGTGGTTTTAAATTTTTCCAATCCTGATGTCCTCCAAGATATCTTGGCCAATATAAACCCCCCGCAACGAAGACAAGGTGTCATCATCCCGTTAACCCTCAAATATTTTTATTATAAGAGAAACCGAGGCAATCACAAAGGATTACCAAGATCAGGGTGGACACCGTCTCCAAGTAAAGGGGGTAGGAGCGTCTCCACCAGCAATTGGAACATTAGCCTGGAGAATAGGTTTGAGGTGTTGTCAGGCTTAAATGATTGCGATTGACTCAAAGATAGAACTAATGGGGTGAATACGGATATAGGGTTGGCCGTAGCTAGGGCAGACCCCATTCCTTTTGCTAGCTTTAGAGTTACTGAGACATTAGGGAATTATCAAAGAATTCAGACTGATGTCATTGACCCATTGGGGTCTAATTCCTTAAATAATCTTGGTGGGATGTGTTTAGCATTCGATTCATTGGAAAGTGTTTTACCAGCTAATCTAAGTGTTACTATTGATTGTCTGGGTAAGACAACAGGTGCGATACAGGATCCACTGACCAATAATTTACTTGATTCCCTAGCATTTGATTCATTGGTAAATGTCGCATCAGATATCTTAAGTCCCACTAGTGATTGCCAGGACAGGGAAACTGGTGAGACCATAGGACCATTGATCAAACACTCTTTCTATCCTCCTGCAACTGATCCAGGGCAGTCTATTTTATCCTGGAATATTGCAGGTATAAATAACAAGCTGCATTCTGGTGTATGGAGTAGTTTTGTGGATCAATTCGATATTATTTTATTCCAAGAATCTTGGTCTGTGGCCCCAGTTTTTCGCCCTGGATTCCTTAGCTTTTGTATACCTGCTACTAAAAAAGCCAAAGGACGACCACTTGGTGGTTTGATAATATGGGTACGTCAGTCACTATGTTGTAAAATCACCCAACTCAATCTCCCATCGCTAGATATTTTGTCTTTAATCCTACATTGGCCCAACAATAAGAGTATGGCTGTTTTTAATATCTATGCTCGAGGGATGGTTGGGGGTACTTCGCCAGATGTGATAAATGTCTTGGACCACCAGCTTGCAGTGCTCCCCCCTGAAATGATAAAAATTGTTGGAGGAGACTTCAATACAACCTTTGAGCCTCTTGGTCCGGAGGACCAATTCCTTGCTATTGAAGAGGACAATAGGTGGGGTATTCCCCAGTTGGACCTTACCCCAGTCAAGAGATGGTCCGCTGCAGCCATCCAACTCAAAGCCCTTTGTTTAGAAAGAGGGCTTAGAGCTGCTAATGGGCGCACTAAATCAGACCGGCAGGGTGCAAGCACATTTGATAACGGAAGGTCTGCTAGTCGAATTGATTACTTCCTGGTGGATTTTAGAGTTTGGAGTAGTCTGAATGACATGTCCGTAATCACACGGGATGAAAGTGATCATAATCCCTTGTGTCTAGAGTTACATCTATCAAATACCCCTAGAGAATCTAAAACTGAGGGGGGGAAAGTAACTCTGGATATCGTCACATCAAACAATATGCGACATGTCAAATGGGATAGATTCATCGAGAAGGTGGAAATCTTGGATGACCTCAAGAAAACTATCATTTGTGAGGTGGCCAATTTAGGCCCTAAATCAACTAACTCCGACTTCCATCTAGTTATGCTCGAGGCCCATAACATCTCTTTCACTAAACTGCAAGGGTTTTTTATGAAACCCCCTAGTAGTGGGAAAACCATCAAGGGTTGTCCACCTGAAGAGGGATGGTTTAACAAATCCTGTAAAATAGCTCGTAAGAACTTGAGTGTTGCTCTGAGATCAGGAGTAGCGGAAGATGTGAGATCAGCCAGGAAGCTCTATAGGCAAGTTCAGGTAACAGCTAAGAAGGACTGGGATGAGAACCAGTGGCAGGATTTGAAACACGCATGCTTGGCTAAAGACCAAAAACGATTTTGGGCCACATTAAAGTGGGGCAGAGGCGGCTCTGCACCCTCCCCACAAAACCACGTGGCAAAAAACCAATGGGTTGATTTTTTTTTAAACCACAGTATGCTTCTGTCCCATCCGCAGAAGAGCAACCACTTCCTCCCACTGTTTATTTCCAAACACAGGTGTTTTCAATTAAAGAGGTTAACCTAGCTTTGGATAGTATAAAAGCGGGTCGTGCACCTGGAATGGATGGGATACCTGCGGATGTGTTTTTAACTGATAGATTATCTTGGTGCCAATACTTTCAATGGCTAGCCAACTCAGTGGCCATGGGTGCTCCCATTCCTTCTTCATGGAAAGGGGCAGAAATAATCCCGGTTCATAAAAAGGGTGACAAATCTCTCCCAAGTAATTATAGACCTATTAGTCTTATAGACTCAGCACAAAAACTAATAGGTCGGCTGGTACAAAATAAACTCCAATCTTGGGTTGAGGATAATAACATCTTGTCACCATATCAAGCCGGGTTTAGACCTTGCACTAGCTCTATTGACCAAGTTTTTTACTTCCTAGCTCTTTACTGGAGGAACGTGAAGTTGTCCAAAGGGACCCTTTATGCAGTCTTTATTGATCTGCGATCAGCCTTCGACCTGGTGCCCCGCTCTAAACTTTGGAAGGTTCTCGCCCAAGCAGGTATGGCCCCGGAATTACTAACCTTACTCGTCCGCCTACATCAGAACAATTATGCACAAATTAGATGGGGAAGCCAGGGGGAGGTGACGGACCCATTTCCCGTTGAACGTGGTGTTCGGCAGGGATGCGTCCTGGCACCGACATTGTTTTCTTTATACATAAATGGGATAGTCGATTACCTTGGCAGTTCCCCTACTGGCAGGATCCAGAGTGCCTGTTCTCATGTTCGCGGACGATACGTTGTTGGTTTCACGAACCCCATGCGGATTGCAGAAAGCGTTAAACATATTCGCTGAATTTTGTCAGGATCGGGGTCTCGAGATAAATACCTCTAAAACTAAATTCATGTGTCTAAACCAACGACAACATTTTAGAGGAGTAATAAAATATAATGGTATTCCATTGGAGCAGGCTGAGGCTTTTACATATTTAGGAATATTGCTTCAGCATAATATGAAATGGTCAAATCATATTGACATGACCGTTTTAAAATTCCACCAGCTTGCAGGTGCAATTATTTCCAAGCATAGATCTTCATTGACTAAGCCAATTAGGCCTGCTTTGGAAATCTATAATATGAAAGTTATTAGTGCATCGCTGTATGGTTCGGAGCTATGGGGGTTTGCAAATCTAAGTGGCTTACGGCTGGCTGAAAATAAGTTCCTACGCAGCCTAACAGGTGTTCCCCAAAGCACCCCAATGATCCCATTAAAATCCGATCAAGGGAGGAAAAAAATTGAGGATCTGGCACAATTACGTCCACTTCTGTATTGGCGGCGGATCATGACAACGCCGGAACTTGAACATTATGCTAGTGCCCTGAAGGACATAATTAGGGCTGATTGTTTTCATTCCATCACTTGGCTTAAAGAAATTAAGAACTTGCTTACAAAACTGGAGCTAGGGCATTTATGGAATGATATAAACAGTTCAAGTATTCCATCAAAGTCAATCCTCAAGAAATTGTATTGGGATATGACCCTGACATCTGCCTCTCGTGCTGGCCAAGGCTCTAACTTGACTGGCCGCTTCTTTGATATTAAATTTTTACCATCCTGCGAGGCATATTGGGATATCATAGAGAGGCCCATGGACAGGAAACTGTATTTCCAGTTCAGAATCGGGTCTCTCCTGTAAAAGCTTTTACCCACAAATGGTCAATCTCCAAGGATGATAAATGTCACCACTGTCTAGACTTGATTGAGGATGCTGGTCATTTGTTGTTTGTGTGTCCGCTATACACTGCCCCCCGCCATAGATGGATAAAGCCAGTATGCCTAAATTTGGGAACACGTAGCTACAAGGAAGCTTTAAGAATTTTAGAATCTGATTGCACCCCCTGTTTGGTAATCGCTGTTGCTAAATTTTTGGGGTGGACTTGGATATTACGCTTTCGTGCTTTGAAATCCACTGAAGCTGATCAATGAGTGTTTTGCCACCAAGAAATGTCTATTAATTTTATACAATGTTTGATCTTTTAAGATCTTTTAACTATTGATGATGTTTTTATCTGATCTTATCCGCCAGCATAATGATTTAATGTATTTTTAAGCTATTTTACCTTAGTATTTATGGAATTGTTAGGATGTATTTGCTTTTATGACATGCTGTCGAATAAAGCTTTTGAAACTTGACTTGGTATGGTATACCCGTACCGACAATGCTCGCGGTGGGGGGGTAGCTATTTTTTATAAAAAGTATACAAAGGTTGTTAAAATAGCGGCCGAGTCTGTAGATCTATCTGATATTCTTGGTGTGAAAATTACTTTGAATAATTCATGCCTCGTGATTCTTACAGTCTATCGTTCTCCAAATTCCACACCAGCATTTAATGATTTATTTGCCCCTATCATGTCTGATTTATGTACAAGATATCAAAAGATTGTGGTAACTGGGGACTTTAATAGGCACTGGGATAAAGCCCATAAGGATCCGGCAACTCGACACTTGGAGAATACTATGTCTTCACTTGGTATTAAACAGCTCGTAGATGCCCCCACACATATCAAGGGGCATACCTTGGATCTTATTTGGACCTCAGACCCAAAGGTTATCCTTGTGGACATTCTGCCTTGTGTCTGGTCGGATCACTATTTGGTGAACTGTGAGATTCCCATCGTAGGCTTCTTGGCTCAAAATCAATTAAACTTGAGGAAAGTTCGTCAGTGGATAAAAGTTGATTCACTATCCTTGACTAGCACTCTTCCTGATTATGCCCAATCACTGGTCTCTAGTGGAGATTTGGATCAGGATTATAGGGACATAATGCGAATTTTGAGCCAGGCGATTGATCAGATAGCACCTGAAAAGCTACAAAAGGTAAAAAGAGTAGGAAAAGGGGCTCCATGGTTCACTCCGTTGTTGAGGGACTATAAAAAGAAGCTCCGCCATCTAGAAAGGAACTGGAGGAAAACAAAAGATGGCGTAGATCGGGAATCGTATAAAACCTCACTTAACTCATATAAAGAGTTGATCGTAGCCACAAAAGCAGATTTCTACGAAACCCGTATAAAGCAGTCGGAGAATATTCAGAAAGAAACATTTAAAATTCTGACAGAGTTGAGTAAAAAACCCGAAACGTCAGAAACCACAATAAACGTTGATACCTTTCAACGTTTTTTTTTGGAGAAGATTGAGACTATTCTCTCTGAGATTGAGCATAGTACTCTGAATGGTTCGCTTCCAGTACAGGAAGTTCAAACCCCTGTGGAAGTTTCCATATCAAGGTTCCCTGAGATAGATCCTATGGAGCTTGAGCAGCTCATGAGTAGTACCAAATCAGGTTCCTTAGCGGACCTGTGTCCCCCCAGGGTCTTTCGCCTGGCATGTCCTATCTTAGAAGATCATATTATCTCCCTTCTCAATAGCTCAATGGAGACTGGTTATTTACCATCGAGTCTTAAGGAGGCCCGAGTCAAACCTCTGTTAAAGAAACCAGGAGCCGATTTGACTATTTTGAAAAATTATAGGCCAATATCCCAATTACCTTTCTTGTCCAAGGTCCTGGAGCAACATGTGCTGAAGTCCGTTTCTTCATTCCTGGAGTCACACCATCTACTCCAGGAGCGCCAGGCAGGATTTCGTGCACATCACAGCACCGAGTTGGTGATGCTCTCGGTGCTGGATGAGCTTAGAGGTATGGCTGATAGTAAGAAACCAAGCGCCCTGATACTTTTAGATCTATCGGCGGCGTTTGATACTGTCAGCCATTCCCTGTTATTGGACAGATTGACCTCTTTTGGGGTAAGGGGTTCGGCCCATAAATGGCTCCAGTCCTTCTTGACGAGTAGGTCGCAGAGGATCCAGCTGGGGGATTGTATTTCCGATATAGGCATTATGGAGTGCGGAGTCCCTCAAGGCTCTGCATTGTCTCCACTGCTGTTCAATCTTTACCTACAACCGTTGATTACATCTCTTGCAACTATGGGCTGTGGTGTGTTTAACTACTCTGACGATACCCAGCTGCTGCTGAGTATTGATAATACGGCCTGAGCACAAACCAATGCCCAGAACATCCTCAGACATACGGTTGGCTGGATGACTGCAAACCAGTTTAAGATAAACCCGGACAAAACGGAGGTTCTGGTGGTTTCGACCTTAGCTTCACCTTGGAGTAACCTGTATTGGCCCCAGGAACTAGGCCCTACACTGACACCGTGTGACAAAGTAAAAAGTCTTGGTATCAAGATTGACAATGAGTTGTCAATGGCCAGTCAGATTGCCTCCGTAGTAGGGATGTGTACTGGGTTGATTAGACTGCTGCGTAAACTAGTTCCCCTTCTTTCTTTCTTTCTTTATGCTTCGAATGGTTGTTTCTGCTACGATTATATCGAGGCTGGATTACGGAAACACTCTCTTTTTAGGTCTGCCTAAAACCTTGACTAATAGACTGCAGGTTGTCCTGAATGATGCGGCGCGATTAATCTTCAGGCTACCTAGACGAACTCATGCCTCTCCTTTGCTGCTCAAGTTACATTGGCTTCCTATCGAGCAGAGAGCGGAGTTTAAGAGCTTATGTACGGTCCATAAAGCAATCTACGGACAGGCCCCGGCCTATATTAAAGAGCGCTTGAAGGTTTATAAGCCTAAAAGAATTCTTAGGTCCTTTGATTCTCAGCTGTTGGTTTGCCCCCGATATAAGCTAGCAACCAAAGGTGGGAGATCCTTCTCGGTTCTGGCTCCACAGATATGGAATAAACTTCCAGAACCATTTCGGAAAGAAGTAAATCTCCTGCGTTTTAGGAAGCTGTTAAAAACGCTTCTATTTAGGGAGGCTTTTGGCTCACCTAATTAGCCGCCCTGAATGCCTCTTTTTTTGCCTTTCATACGTTCTGCATTACTTTTGTTTGTCATCGGTCTTGAGCGCCTAGAGACCTGTAGGTGAGTTGGCGCTATATAAACCGAAGTTAACAATAAAAATAACAATGAGACTATGGTGGCATACACACAGACCATGGAGGGAAGGTGGGAGGGGGTCAGGGGCAGCTAGCTGACCACACAGGGAAGTTGGGAGGGGCCATGCAGCACAGAAGACCATGCATGGCAAGCGGGAGGGTTAGTGGCAGCACAATGGCTATGATGGGCAAGAAGGAGGGTGCAGGGGCATGCACAAAGGACCATGGAGGATAGAAGGGAGGGTCAGGACCTGGGCACAGACAAGAGAGATCAGGGGAAGGGGCCTCACAACAGACCGCGCGGGGCAGGCAGGAGGAGCAGTTGCAGCACAACAGATCAGGGAGGGCAGAAGGGTGTGGCAGTAAAATGGACCATGGAGGACAGGAGGAAGGGGATAGGGGCATGGCATGTGGACAGGCAAGGTGGAGGTGGCAGGGACAGGTTACAGTCATCTGACAATGCTAGGCAGGTGGGAGGGGAGTGGCAGCTCAACAGAACACTCAGAGTAGATAGGAGTGGCAGGTCCATGGAACATAGTGGGCAAAAAGGATGGAGCAGGGGCATGCACAAAGACATCGGAGGGCAGGGGGAAGGAGAATAGGGGCAGCAAGCTAAGCACAGAGGCTAAGCAGGAGGTCAATGATGGGCCATAGAATTGGGCAATGGAGGGCAGGAGGAGCGGACTGGTACATCATGCTAAATGGAGGGCAGTGGCAGCACATCAGAACATGCATGGCAGGAGGGAGGAGGCTAGTCCATGGATTCAGACAACAGAGGATAGGGAGGAGGTGGATGGGGCAGCAAGCTAACTGTTCAGAGAAGGTGGGTATTAGGAACTTTATTGTTTTTAAAATGTGTGTCTGTGCGAACTACTTAAAATATGAACAAGTATGCAGCATAATCTCACTTTTATTCCGGAAGAAGAGGATGTTTGTGACTGTGACCCCGGGCTTACTTGGCAGAAACACCCCCTGACCCTCCACCCCCATCGCAAAATGTAATGCCCGTGAAAAGGGTAGGTGGACGCAGTGTTATATAGAACATAGTCCTGAGAGCACGATTGAAAATGAAAACTAGATGTAGTATATGGTATAAACTATGCACCAAAAAGTGTGATATAAGATGAACCGGGGCGTGAAATATAATATGCAATACATTGTGCGCAATGACAGATTCATTGGAGAGCGTGAGATAGCACAGGCACTAGCGCGTCCTATGCGATATGCGCCTTGGAGTTTAATATGCACAGGGCAGTGTTGTGTAACATAACTAGTCTCTAAAGTTGTAATATAAAAATGTGCTGGGGAGTGTAACGTTGCATATGCACTGTGACAAAGATATGGATCCCAGATTGTAATATGTATGGCATAGCGCTGTGCGTTATAACATACACATCGAGGAAGGCACGTTAGATGGGGCAATATAACCCGTGCGAAGGCAAGTGTGGCATGACATATTCACGGGGTGGTGTTACAGTGCACATGGGCTAGAGAGTGTCATAGCATACGCACTAGCTGGTGGAATACAACACAGAGGTGTGAGGCAATCGGCGGGCACTGGTGGGTGTAACACAGCATTGGGCTCAGCCAGGAGCACGCTGTGACTCTCAAGTGAGGTTCGTCTCCATTCCAGAGAGTAAAATAAAAAGTATTACACATCCGGCGGTGGATGTGTTTTTTATTAACTGTGAGGGGGGTTTCCTGCATAGTTTGGTTGAATTTTTATTGAATCCCCTTTGAATGGCTTGGTGTGCGTGTATATTAAATGTGCCCGTCAATAGCTGCCCATGTTTGTATAAATAAACGACAAGGGTGTCTACTTGGAGAGTATCCACCGGTGGGGGGCAGGGATTAGGCACGGTAGGGCGTCAGACACGTCAGAGCTTCACTAGCGGTGTAAATACATTCCATGTGGATTCATTCTATGCATAGTCGCCTTTTAATGAATATCACGCAAATCGTCGTGGTGATAGGTACATACGGTTTGTCCAGCATGTCCTAGGTGTTTCTATAAATATATATATTTTTAAAATAAGAAAAAACAAAAGCCGGCCCCGGGGATGGGTCCCCGGAGCCATCAGTGGCCTGAGGAGGGGGGCAACGCAGCCCCCTCCTAAAGAATTTAAATAAAAAAAAGGCCATGACCCGGGGTTTGGGGTCCCCGGGGCCGATTAAGGCCTTGGGAGGGCCAAATGTATTTTTTTCAACAAAAAAAATTAGGGTGCAGGCCCTGGGGATTGGGGTCCCCAGGGCCAGTAAATTATAAAAAGAAGGGGGGCCACACAGCCCTCCTTCTTAAAAAAATTAAATATATAAAAGACCGGCATCGCGTTGGAGGCCACGCCCCCTCCTTGCAGCACTCTGCAAACGCGCCCCCTGGCCAGTTGTAAGTTGGGGAATTAATTCCCCTTCAATACTGAGGGTCCCTGAGGGCCAACTAGCCCAACAGGTATCTCCAGTGTGCGCCAGGGAGCTGCGTTGCAGACAGGTGTTCTGAGTCCACGCCCCTTTTTATACCTCTATGCAACGCAGCTCTCTGGTGCTTACTGGAGGTACCTAGTGGGCTAGTTTGACCCTGGGGACCCTTAGGATTCAAGGGGACTTAATCTCTCAACTTAGAACGGCCACAGGGCGCGTTTACACAGTGGTGAAGGGAGAGGACAGGGCCTGAGGTGACGTGTGCAAACATGCCGTGTGGCGCGTTTTAAGTTGGGGAAATAATTCCCTTTCAATCCTGAGGGACCCTGGGGGCCAACTAGCCCACCAGGTGCTTCCAGTAAGTGCCACTGCTCTGCGTTGCGGAGAGGTGGTGCAGGCCATGCCCCTTTTCACACCTCTCTGCAATGGCGCTTACTGGACGTACCTAGTGGGCTATTTTGCCCTTAGGGATCCTCAGGATTCAAGGGGACTTAATCTCCCAACTTAAAAAACGGCCACAGGGCATGTTTACCCAGTGGGGAAGGAAGGGGACGGGGCCTGAGGTGACGTGTGCAAACACGCCCTATGGCGCCTTTTAAGTTGGGGAAATAATTCCCCTTTAATCCTGAGGGACCCTGGGGGCTAACTAGCCCACCAGGTGCTTCCAGTAAGCGCCACTGAGCTGCGTTGCAGAGAGGTGGTCCAGGCCGTGCCACTTTTTACACCTCTCTGCAACGCAGCTCTGTGGCGCATACTGGAGGTACCTAGTGGGCTAGTTGGACCCTAGGGACCCTCAGGATTCAAATGAACTTAATCTCCCAACTAAAAACGGCCATAGGGCGTGTTTACACAGTGGTGAAGGGAGGGGACGGGGCCTGAGTTAACGTGTGCAAACAAGCCCTGTGGCGCGTTTTAAGTTGGGGAAATAATTCCCCTTCAATCCTGAGTGACCCTGGGGGCCAACTAGCCCACCAGGTGCTTCCAGTAAGCACCACTCTGCTGCGTTGCAGAGAGGTGGTCTAGGCTGTGCCCCTTTTTACATCTCTCTGCAACGCAGCTCTGTGGCGCTTACTGGAGGTACCTAGTGGTCTAGTTGGACCCTAGGGACCCTCAGGATTCAAGGGGACTTAATCTCCCAACTTAAAATGGCCACAGGGCGTGTTTACACAGTGGGGAAGTGAGGGGACGGGGCCTGAGGTGATGTTTGCAAACACACCCTGTGGCGAGTTTTAAGAGGTAGTTTTAATCCCCTGTCCTATTATATACTAGGGGCTTACAGAGGAGGTCATGGTGATCACAGGGGGACCGCAACGCATAGTGTTCCCTAGTGTATGTAGGTGTTTTCACTGTATTCTGAGTGTCTTTTAACATAGCACTGGCTCTAGGACTGGTTAGTCAGACTCAGTTACCACCAGTATCCATCTGAAAAAGTTGAGGGTACAGGATGATTTTGCAACAAGGCTTCTTTCTGCTCTTCTCTTTGTTCTTTCTGCAGGTTATCCTTCTTCCTGCACTTTTCTTTGTCTTTGAGGATTTCTGTTGCTTCTTTCTGCATTTCTTTTTGTTCTTTCTGTGCGTTTTTTCTTCTTTCTTCACATGTCCTATCTCTGTAGGCATAGTTAGAAATTAGCATTTAAAAAACCTTTGAAATTCACTGAAAAAACCATAGGTTTTAGGCACGTTATAGTTAGGAATTAGCATTTAAAAAACCTTAGAAATTCACTGAAAAAAACATAGGTTTCAGGGACGTTATAGTTAGCTGGACTTTTCACTCGTACAAAACCATTGAAATTCCCCCGTTATAGTTAGTTCAGCTAACTATAACTCACGCGCCCGCAATGCACTGCTGATGACGTCACATATTACATCACTCATGACATGGTCAGTGACATCACTCATGACATCACTGATGACATCTCAAATGACTTGGATAGCCAATGGAATAAATAAATCATCAAAAAAGAAGAGAGAGGAGATTTTGTTTGATTCAAATAAAAAATCAGCTAAAAGTGATGGGAACCAATGTAGGTTCATTACTAATTTTAGCAAGCAGCATGATGAAGTGAGAAAAATTCTGAATAAACACTGGCACATAATTAAAAATGACCCAGTGCTTGGTAAACAAGTTGCTAGGAAACCACAGATTACTTTTCGTAAGGCAAAATCTTTCAAACAGGCACTAGTGAGCAATGTCATGAAAAAACAACCAGCAAAGACGACCTGGTTAAATAAGAAACAAGGTTTCACTAAGTGCGCTAAATGTAAGGCGTGTTTACATGGAATAAACACGTCACAATACAGAGTAGGGCTCACAAAAGAGATGAGGAAGATCAAAGGCCGGTTTACATGCAAGACAGACTATGCAATTTACGTACTGCAGTGCCCTTGTGGCCTGCGCTACGTAGGTAGCACAATTCTGAAGTACACAAGCGCGTGTTACAACATCTAAGGGCGATAAAAAATGGAGACAAGTTATACCCAGTAGCTCGGCACTTTGAGCAAGTCCATAAACAAGACATAAAGGGACTAACCTACTATGTAATTGATTCAGTGAAAGCAGATGTAAGAAGAGGCAACAGAGTCAAAAAATTGCGCAGACTCGAGTCTCGATACATCATAGAATTAAATTGTAAACAACCTGAAGGCCTGAATATGGAAGAAGACCTACATACTCATTTGTAGATGATAATAGTCAAGTGCTGTCCAATAGAAATGTTTTTAATTAGAAATGAAATATATAAATTTAACAGACTCGAAATAATAGCTAGATATGTTTTAGGTGATGCAACTGTCATAGGTTGGTCTAAGCCCACTTGGGCGTGATGGTTACAATTATGATATTAGCCCACTTGGGCGTGATGGTTACAATATTAGCCCACATGGGCATGATTGGACAAAGTATATAACATGTATAGCGTGTAACAAGTATTTAAAATGTGGTACAAAGATACAAGTAGAATGCATATGTATGCGAATAATGTGCTAGTATTGAGTATGCACATTAGAAGATCAACATGTGATTTATTTGAGATAACTTAAAAAGAGGCTAACACATGCTTTTTTAGTTGAATGGTATATATTTGTTTCCACAGTCGTATTGATAAAGTTCACTTGAACTGGATTAAAAAAAACGCTTTAACAGAAATGTTTAAAAAACGCATCAGTAACCAAAGTATCAAAAATAATTAGCATAAAAGACTACATTGACAATGTTGCAAATGTATGAATTGAAAGAAAGAAATCATTTAAATAACTAAGAACATTGCCTAAGTTAACACCACGTACGAGCGTTTTACTAAAAAACTACGAGTCTGTTTTTTATGTCATTTGGAGATGTAGTATTGATTTGCACGTGTTGCACTTTAAAAATATGGCCGCGTTTGTTTGAATCGTACCAGTGAGCAAGACTGCTTGGCAGTTGAAACGCGTTTGGTAGCGGCAGAAGAATAAACGCTTAAGAAACCACACACGGCGTCGTCATCATTTCTGAAATATTTACATGACTCGCCCCGAGGAGTCACAAAGCGACGACGCAACTCTTGTTCAGGAGTGGCAGGAAATACTCGAGGAGCAGGCGAGAATATATATATATATGTATATATATATTTAGAGATTTATATAGCGCAAACTCGACCCAAAGGTATTGGAGCGCATCACATGAGCACCAGTTACGTTACACAAGGAAAATATATGACAAAGACATGCAGATTTTGCTGTAATAAGCATTCAAATCTGTATTTTATTACCGGTAAAGGGAAACTACTCACAATAGGTGCTATATATCGCATCCACTAAATTCACCCCCACCTTGTGTCTGAAATTTTCAGATGCATACCACTTATAGTCAGGCCCTATGGAAAGTAATTTTTAGACCCTCACTCTAATAAATTAAGGAAACAGTATCTAAGTATGTTTTTTGTTTTTTATTTTATCATCACCGTTTCCACGATGTGTTACAAACACAGCTGAAAAGTATATGGTACTTTTGTTTTTGACACAATCCTTTATGGGTTCCGGAGTAGGGTGCTACTAGCCAAAAAAGCACTTCAACACCCCATCAGGGGTAATAAGCGCTATATAAATGCAAACCTTTTTTCCTCCCCTACCCTTCGCAATCCAAATAACTGTCTAAGATATGCACCACTTAAATGACTTTCATATTTCACTATACTAATTCAACACTAATCCTTAATGGGTTCAGCAGTAGCGTGCTCCTCGCCAAAAAAGCGCTTTAACACCCCATCAGGGTTAACAACTGCTATATAAATGCAAACCTTTTTCCCTCTTCTATCCCTCTGCTATCCTTCTCAATTCAAATAACTGACTAATATATCCACCACTCAAATTACTTTCATATTTCACTATACTAATTCACCACTAATCCTTTATGGGTTCCGGAGTTGCGTGTCATTCGCCAAAAAAGCACCTCAACACCCCATCAGGGGTAACAAGCGCTATATAAATACAAACCTTTTTTCCGTCTTCTATCCTTCCGCTATCCTTCTGAATCCAAATAACTGACTAACCTATCCACCACTCAAATGACTTTCATATTTCACTATACTAATTCAACATTAATCCTTTATGGGTTCCAGAGTTGTGTGCTATTCACCAAAAAAGCACTTCAACACCCCATCAGGTGTAACAAGCACTATATAAATATAAACCTTTTTCTCCGTTCTATCCTTCCGCTATCCTTCTGAATCCAAATTACTGACTAACCTATCCATCACTCAAATGACTTTCATATTTCACTATACTAATTCAACACTAATCCTTTATGGGTTCCGGAGTACCGTGTTACTCGCCAAAAAAGCGCTTTGACGCCTCGTCAGCGGTAGTAAGCGCTATATAAATGCAATTACAATACAATTACAATATCTGGCGCAAGCTCCTACTTTTTGCTTTGGTCAGGTGCTGTTGCTTTCACATCAGGCCCCTGCTGTATGGTGGCCTGATTTTAAAAATCAAATACTGGGAGATTTCACAAACAGAGATGTTGGACTCGTTTGTGGAAGACTAAAATTTTGGAACAACCGCGGAGCACGAAATAACAATTGACAGCACTTACAAACACAGAAAACGTAAATAATTAGACACTAACTAAATGAATGTAATTTTTACACGCATTATCATCTGTGTTAACTGAATTGCTTTCTGCAATGTGCTGCTAATAGGTTCTGCAGTAGGAAACACAAAAACCTTCCTTCATCTATATTCAGCCGAACCTCTGAAAACCGGGACATGTGCTACATTTACTGAAATTTGCCAGGACAGACAGTCAGCAAACCGAGGACACCTGGTCCCCTTCCCTTCTGGCCCATTGGTAACTCCTGGGCCAGTCTAGGGTGGTGGAGTCTGGGACGCAAAGTGCAGTGGTAGGAACTAACAGTCACAGGGGTCATGATGCAATGTGACCGGCTGCTGCCGAAACTAGATGCACGAGACCAGCTACAGAAGGTACAACAGTGTGTTGTGGAGGTAGAAGGTATGGTGGTAGGTAAACGAAAGCCAAGCACCCCTGTTTGCACAGCAAATACTTTACTTCTCAGCCTCTATCCTGCTGCTTTCTAGCCCTAACAAACAACACTACTTTGGAATCTTCCACCTGTACCACTGCACTTCCCCATCTTTTCCCCTTAGTCCCTTCCCCTCCCTTCTTGTATGCTCTAGAATGTTGAGAACTGGAAGGAGGTTTGAGACTAGGCCTGGGCTAAAAATCCGTTCCGCGAGCGGAAATTGCGATAATTTGACATTTTCGCGTTCCGCGGAGAGTGCGAAAATGTCAAAATTTCCGCAATCCGCATTTTACCGGAAATTTTTTGCTTGCTCGCGCTGTAAAATAATACATTCTCACGTGCGCGCGATCACCTTACCTGAATCCCTACGTTCGCCGACAAGTTTTCTCGATCCACTCGCGTTCTCCACGAGATGTTGGATTGTTGGTAGCAAATCGCGCTGTCTCGCGACAGATCGCGCCCGCAGTAATGTCATTCGTCGCGCGATCACGTCTTTCTTCTCGCGATCATGCACCGAGACAAGTGAAAACAAGATGGCCGCGCCCGCGAGCAACCGCATGGGTAAGTTGGCGAATCGTGACCACGCAGAAAATACCGCGAACGGGCGGGAAAAAAACTTCTGCATCTTCGTGATATTTCCGCGTGTTTGCAGAGATTTTCAACATTTTCGCGATAATTTGCGAAAGTGAATTCCGCATATTCCGCCCACCCCTATTTGAGACACTAACTGTCAGAAAGGCTGGTTCCCTGGCTGTGGCTGGGATATTAACCAGTTAACCTTCTACATGAATTTAATGTTAAGTATCTAGTTAACATTATTCAAGGCTTCACACTGACAATGAGCTACAAAGCGAAAAGAACGATGGATGAAGGCACCCTAACATGCTTGGTGACAAACTTAAGATGACTTCCTCTATGTAAGAGATGATTAATTCTGAGCTATATGTGTGCCGTCACCGTTGCCCATTTTGGAATGAAAAGGGTATGGTGCCCTTTTCAATGTTTCAAAGCGAATCTCAAGTCATACATTTAAAGAAAAATGTTTTAATGGTACCAGCATTTAAGAGAGATCCCTAATCCTAGCCTCCGCTATTGCTGGCTAAAGGATTTTTATGTGTCTCATTACGGGAGACTTTGAAAACGTGCCTTACCAATTTGTGCTGTAAACTGAAGGAAGTAGCTAGGCTGGGCAGAGTCTCAGTTTAAAGAATTACATCGACGACAGGCTTGCACAGCTGGAAAGGCTGAATATATTCACCTCATTAGATGCAAGAGACGTACTCCTCACTTGAGCTGTGAGCAGCAGAAATCTGCTCGGGCATGAGTGTATAGAGCAGTGAAGGATTTCATGCCTCTTTACAACCGGGAGATCATACATCGAAGGGGATAAGAGCCCTCACAACAAATTTCTTCTGAGAGCTTCCCCTTTATCATAGAGGACGAACGACGGAGAGAGCTTCGCTATTTCTAAATATTTAGAAAAAGGCGAGAGCACCACGCTGTGGCCATTTTTGTGCAATGCGCACAATAGACCACAGAATTCAAATGGAGAAATACTTTATCTAGACCATGGGTACTCAAAAATTTTCTCTTGGGGGCCAAATTTACAGTGTGGGTTGTGGCCGGGGGCCGCACCGGTGGGGGCGAGGTCAGAGGGGGAGGGGTGGGGCTAAAGCAAAAAATAATTGTGACCATGAGGGTGAACACAGGTCCCTGCAGCAGACGCCTTCGTCCACTGAGCCACCAGACCCGGCATACACACATCTCTCTCTCGCTCTCTCTCTCTCCCTCTTCCCCTCCCTCCCCTCTCCCTCCCCTCCCTCCCTCCCTCTCTCCCCCTCCCTCTCTCTTCCCCTCCCTCCCTCCCTCCCCCTCCCTCTCTCTTCCCTTTTCTCCCTCCCCTCCCTTCCCCTGTCTCTCTCCCCCTGTCTCTCCCTCCATCTCCCTCCCTGCCTCCGTCTCCCTCTGTCTCCCTCCCTCCCGCCTTCTCCCTCCCTCCTTCTCCCTCCCTCCCTCCCTCCCTCCCTCTGTCTCCCTCCCTCCCTCCGTCTCCCTCCCTCCGTCTCCCTCCCTGTCTCCCTCCCTCTCCCTCCGTCTTTCTCCCTGTCTCCCTCCCTCTCCCTCTGTCTCTCTCCCTCCGTCTCCCTCCCTCTCCCTCCCTCTTCCTCCGTCTCTCTCCGTCTCCCTCCCTCCCTCTGTCTCCGTCCCTCCCTCTGTCTCCCTCCCTGTCTCCCTCCCTCTCCCTCTCCCTCCCTCCCTCCGTCTCCCTCCCTCCGTCTCCCTGCCTCCCTCTCCCTCCATCTCCCTCCCTCCCTCTGTCTCCCTCCATCTCCCTCCCTCCGTCTCCCTCCCTCAGTGTCCCTCCCTCTGTGTCCCTCCCTCTGTCTCTCTCTCTGTCTCCCTCCCTCTATCTCTCCCTGTCTCTCTCCCTCCCTCTGTCTCCCTCCCTCTGTCTCCCTCCCTCTGTATACCTCCCTCCCTCTGTCTCCCTCCCTCCCTCCGTCTCCCTCCCTCTTCTTCCTGCCTCCCTCTCCCTGCCTCCTTCTCCCTCCCTCCTTCTCCCTCCCTCCGTCTCCCTCCATCTCCCTCCCTCCCTCTGTCTCCCTCCATCTCCCTCCCTCTGTCTCCCTCCCTCTGTGTCCCTCCCTCTGTCTCTCTCTCTCTATCTCTCTCCCTCTGTCTCTCTTCCTCTGTCTCCCTCCCTCTTCCTCCGTCTCCCTCCCTCTCTCTCCGTCTCCCTCCCTCCCTCCCTCTGTCTCCCTCCCTCCCTCCCTCCATCTCCCTCCCTCCCTCCCTCTCCCTCCCTCTATCACCCTCCATCCCCCTCCCTGTCTCCCTCCCTGTCTCCCTCCCTCTGTCTCTCTCCCTCTGTCTCCCTCCGCCTCTCTCCGTCTCACTCCCTCTGTCTCTCTCCCTCTGTCTCCCTCCCTCTTCCTCTGTCTCCCTCCATCTCTCTCCGTCACCCCCCCTCCCTCCCTCCGTCTCCCTCCCTCCCTCCTTCTCCCTGCCTCCTTCTCCCTCCCTCCATCTCCCTCCCTCCGTCTCCCTCCCTCTGTCTCCCTCTCTCTAACTCTCCCTGTCTCTCTCCCTCTGTCTCTCTCCCTCTGTCTCTCTCCCTCCGTCTCCCTCCCTCTTCCTCCGTCTCCCTCCATCTCCCTCCCTCCCTCTCTCCGTTTCCCTCCCTCCCTCTGTCTCCCTCCCTCTGTCACCCTCCATCTCCCTCCCTCCATCTCCCTCCCTCCCTCCCTCCGTCTCCCTCCCTCTTCCACCGTCTCCCTCCCTCTTCCACCATCTCCCTCCCTCTCTCTCTGTCTCCCTGCCTCCCTCCGTCTCCCTCCGTCTCCCTCCCTCCCTCCGACTCCCTCCCACCCTCCATCTCCCTCCCTCCCTCTGTCTCCCTCCATTTCCCTCCCTCCGTCTCCCTCTCTCCGTGTCAATCCCACTGTGTCGCTCCCTCTGTGTCCCTCCCTCTGTGTCCTTCCCTCTGTCTCCCTCCCTCTGTCTCCCTCCCTCTTTCTCCCTCCCTCTATCTCTCCCTGTCTCTCTCCCTCCCTCCCTCCCTCTGTCTCTCTCCCTCTGTCTCTCTCCCTCTGTCTCTCTCCCTCTGTCTCTCTCCCTCTCCCTTCCTCTGTCTCCCTCCCTCCCTCCCTCTGTCAATCTCCGTCTCCCTCCCTGTCTCCCTCCCTCTCCCTCCCTCCCTCTCCCTCTGTCTCTCTCCCTCCGTCTCTCTCCATCTCCCTTTGTCTCCCTCCATCTCCCTCCCCCCGTCTCCCTCTCTCTGTCTCCCTTCCTCTATCTCTCCCGGTCTCTCTCCCTGTCTCTCTCCCTCCCTCTGTCTCCCTCCCTCTCCCTCTGTCTCCCTATGTCTCTCTCCCTGTCTCCCTCCGTCACCCTCCCTCTGTCTCCCTCCGTCTCCCTCCTCTGTCTCCCTCCGTCTTCCTCCCTCTGTCTCCCTCCCTCTGTCTTCCTCTGTCTCCCTCCCTCCGTCTTCCTCCCTCTGTCTCCCTCCCTCTGTCTCCCTCCCTGTCTCCCTCCCTGTCTCTCTCCCTCTGCCTCCCTCTGTCTCCCTCCCTCTGTCTCCCTCCCTCTGTCTCTCTCCCTCCCTCCCTCTGTCACCCTCTGTCTCCCTCCCTCCGTCTCCCTCTCTGCCTCCCTCTCTCTGTCTTTGTCTCCCTCCCTCTCCCTCTGTCTCCCTCCCTCTGTTTCCCCCAGACTGCGCCTCTCTGTGACCCTCTGTCAACCTGTCTCCCTCCCTCTCCCTCCCTCCCTCCGTCACCCTCTGTCATCTCACCCCGTGTGTGTGTCAGCACTCAACCCGGGCTGAGACAGCTTCCCAGCGCGCGCACACAGCCGTACTTCACAGGTCTTTAAAAGACCATTTACATGTTAATAAAGCGTTATTGTATTTCACCTCTTAGGCCCCTGCATCTCCACTTTGACAATCACTGGAATCCCCCTGCCCCCACAGAGCAGAGTCTCAGAGTCCGGGCTGCTGCACCCGGCAGTGTTTGCTAACACTATTTAATTTTATTTTTTTTAAAACACAGGTAGGATGTCTGCAAGGTCTGCAGGCCGCCAAGGAAGGCTTGCCAGGCCGCTGGCGGCCCGCGGGCCGTACTATGAGTAACCGTGATCTAGACATGGGTACTCACAAACTTTCTCTCGGGGGCCAAATTTACAGTTTGGTTTGTGGGCAAGGGCCGCACCGGTGGGGGCGGGGTCAGAGGGGGAGGGGCGGGGCTAAAGCAAAAAAAAATTGGGACCATGAGGGTGAACACAGGTCCCTGCAGCAGACGCCTTCGTCCACTGAGCCACCAGACCCGAAATACACACATCTCTCTCTCTCTCCCTCTCCCCCTCCCTCCCCTCTCCTTCCCCCTCCCCCTCCCTCTCTCCCCCTCCCTCCCTCTCTTCCCGTCTCTCTCCCCCTCCCTCCCTCTCTCTCTCTCCCCTGTCCTTCTCTCCCTGTCTCTCCCTCTCTGTCTCCCTCTCTGTCTCCCCCTCTGTCTCCCTCTCTCTGTCTCCCCATCTGTCTCCCTCTCTCTGTCTCCCTCTCTCTATCGCCCTCTCTCTGTCACCCTCCCTCTGTCACCCTCCCTCTGTCGCCCCCTCTCTGTCACCCTCCCTCTGTCGCCCTCCCTCTGTTGCCCTCCCTCTCCCTCTGTCGACCTCCCTCTCCCTCTGTCGCCCTCCCTCTCCCTCTGTCTCCTTCCCCCTCCCTCTCCCTCTGTCTCCCTCCCTCTCCCTCTGTCTCTCTCCCTCTCCCTCTGTCTCCCTCCCTCTCCCTCTGTCTCCCTCTCTCTCCCTCCATCTCCCTCCCTGTCTCCCTCCCTCCCTCCCTCCCTCTGTCTCCCTCCCTCTGTATCCCTCCCTTTCCCTCCCTCCCTCCCTCCCTGCCTCCCTCTGTCTGTCTCCCTCCCTCTCCCTCCCTCCCTCTGTCACCCTCCATCTCCCTCCCTCCGTCTCCCTCCCTCCGTCTCTCTCTGTCTCTCTCCCTCTATCTCTTCCTGCCTCTCTCTCTCCCTCCCTCTCCATCCCTCCCTCTCCCTCTCTCCCTTTCCCTACCCCCCTCCCTCCGTCTCCCTCCATCTCTTTCCCTCCCTCTGTCTCCCTCCATCTCCCTCCCTCCATCTCCCTCCCTCTGAAGAACCGGGGTTTAACCCAGCGGCGTCAGGGGCAGGGGCACGCCTAAGATCTTCGAGTTCACCTGTCTTGGTATACAGAGACACGGAATACTTCTGGATGGCATCAGAGACCAAGTTTATTAGCTGCAGCTAGTAACAGGGATCCTAGAAATACATCAATATACCCAATATTCACATTATAAATGTACACCCAGTGCACAAAATTCTAGCCAATAAGATACATTTTCATACAAAGTGTCACATAACAAAAAACTCAATTTACAGTATCCCAACCCAAAAGTTAATTATTAGGAATGTTCCAAATTCAATCTCCACAAGCCGGACAAACCTATAATTGAAAGCATAACCCATGTAATGAAGAAACATAAAAAAAGAAACAGTAACAGATGCTGAACAAGATAAGACATGTGCAAGGAAACTAAAAGTTAACGACGACCTGAACATTGATTGGCAATCTCAGACAAAGATCGATCAGGGAAATTGGCTTTGCGGGGTCAGTTTCAGGTGCAGAGGTCAGTTTCTTACAGTTCATTTCAGAGTCAAAAAGAAACCTAGTTAATGTAAACATGAACTAAGAAGGCCAGGCCACTTTATTCGCCAGGCTACCTTCACAGGCCTACGTGAGGGCAACAGAAAATGGTGGCACAGAATGAAATGGAGTCAGACTTGAGAATTACAGAACCTCACCTCCCTCTGTCTCCCTCCGTCTCCCTCCGTCTCCCTCCGTCTCCCTCCCTCTATCTCTCCCTGTCTCTCTCCCTCCCTCTGTCTCCCTCCCTCTCCCTCTGTCTCTCTCCCTCTGTCTCCCTCCCTGTCTCCCTCTCCCTCCCTCTGTCTCCCTCCCTCCCTCCCTCTGTCGCCCTCCCTCCCTCCCTCTGTCACCCTCCGTCTCCCTCCCTGTCTCCCTCCCTCTCCCTCCGTCTCCCTCCCTCTCCCTCTGTCTCTCTCCCTCCGTCTCATTCCATCTCTCTCCGTCTTCCTCTGTCTCCCTCGTCTCCCTCCGTCTCCCTCCGTCTTCCTCTGTCTCCCTCCCTCCGTCTCCCTCCCTCTGTCTCCCTCCCTCTGTCTCCCTCCCTCCCTCCGTCTCCCTCCCTCCGTTTCCCTCCCTCCCTCTGTCTCCCTCCCTCTGTCTCTCTCTCTGTCTCCCTCCCTCTATCTCTCCCTGTCTCTCTCCCTCTGTCTCTCTCCCTCTGTCTCTCTCCCTCTGTCTCTCCCTCCCTCCATCACCCTCCATCTCCCTCCCTCCGTCTCCCTCCCTCTGTCTCCCTCTCTGCCTCCCTCTCTCTGTCTCCCTTCCTCTCCCTCCCTCTGCCTCCCTCTGTCTCCCTCCCTCTGTCCCCCCCAGACTGCGCCTCTATGTCTCCCTCTCTCTGTCACCCTCTGTCAACCTCGGTCTCCCTTCCTTTCCCTCTGTCTCCCTCTCCCTCCCTCCGTCACCTTCTGTCATCTCACCCCGTGTGTGTGTCAGCCCTCAGCCCAGGCTGAGACAGCTCCCCAGCGCTCACAAACAGCTGCACCCGAGTACTTCACAGGTCTTTAAAAGACCATTTTCATGTTAATAAAGCTGTGTTGTATTTCACCTCTTAGGCCCCTGCTTTTCCACATTGACAATCACTGGAATCCCCCTGCCCCCACAGAGCAGAGTCTCAGAGTCCGGGCTGCTGCACCCGGCAGTGTTTGCTAACACTATTTAATCTTTTTTTTTTAAAACACAGGTAGGTCACGCAAGGTCCGCGGGCCGCCAAGGAAGGCTTGCCGGGCCGCTGGTGGCCCGTGGGCCGTACTATGAGTAACCGTTATCTAGACTCAAGCAGAGTTCTTCAATCTATGGGGCGCCCCCCAAGAGTGCGCAACACCGTCTCAGGGGGGGCACGAACTCCACCGTAGTGCCCATACTTTTGTAGTTTCGAAAGAAAGCTAATCCCAAGAGCTGAAATGCTTCAGCTGCTTTGGGAGGCAGGGAGTGTCCTGAGCTGTGAAACCGAAAGTGAAACATTTCAGCTCTCGGAATTAACTGTGTGGGGATGATCAGCTTTCACAGAAAGGAAGCTAAGTTTCTCTTTAAGTTATGTAAGTATGGGCATGCCATACACTCAGGGCCCTCTTTCAAAATTACAAAAGTGCACATTTAATGTCGCCATTTTCACGCTTGTTTAATACATTGTGCTCTAAGAGCATATTTTTACGACAGACCTTTCTTTATAATAGGCTGAAAACAAATGGCTTAGGGGACAAATGTGGGGCAGTTCGTTCATGCTACTGTGGGGTTAGGCAGCCAAGGTTCCCTCACATGAAAGAGTGTATTCAATTAGGCACTACCATTTTATTTGCACTAAGTGAATGGAATTCAAGTGGAAACGATGCTGGGAGCCTCAGAAAGCAAATAAAAGAAAGTGAGAACTATGAACAATGCCATTCTTGTCAGTGACAAGGTTGACATCCTTTGAGCATGCGGCCCTGAACCTAGATATTCAATATTTTTTTTTTAAGATTTACATGTACTGATTGTGCCATGCTCATTTTGTGCCAGTAGCAAATGGGCAGCTATGGGAATTGCAAGTGTGGCAAGTTCGCACAATTTGCAGCTGTCACATTTTGCTCCCAAATAAATGCTTTGTCGTGATCCTGCAACATCGTGCTTGAAAAGTAGGGTTTCTCCAGTCTGCCGGAAAGGCAGAAAAGAGAGTTTGATGATGGGAAATTCTGGCAACCTATCCATGCCTTCGTAGAACGGAAGGCTTTTTAGCAATGTACTCAACTCACACCTTATATTCCTTACTTTAGGACATCTGTAAAGCGCCACTTTTCACCTGACGGAATAATGTCTGCACTTTATGCGGCATACACTTATATAGTAATACAATTGGAAGCATAAAGGCAATGAATACAAATGACAACATGATTAACGTTGCAGTGCATGAGCGGCAGTGTTGACTGGGCCGAGGGTTCTGGGGCAAAGGGCGATTTTATGAACAGTGCTTCCAACCAGTCCATTGCTGACATGACTCCACATGTGGGTAGCACTTCCTTTATATTGGAGGTGCCAGGTAGTGGCCCCCAGTACTCATTTTTGGGGACCAAGAATTATTTTTTAGCATTCAAATTTATTCTAGAGTGATCCACACACTTTTTTTTGTTCATCATGGGTCTGACTCTGATATTGCTGTCATTTTCTTCACGCTCTTCACTGTTGCACATTAGAAACCATTCTTTTAGAATGGAGAAAGTATACGTGATATACCTTACTCTGTCATCAGTGATCCACAAACTATTTTCATCAAGCATATGACTCTGACATTGCTGTCACCCACTTTACGCTTTCTACAGTGATTCACACACTAATGTTCATCAGAAATATGACTCTGATGTCCCGAGCTTCTTCTGTACACTGGAATTAATTCATGATCTATGGGCACATCTGCTTGGCAACCCACTTGTAGAGATCACCAAGCACCACCCCGCAGTGACGATATGCCCCAGAACTCAGTGGCATAGCTAGACCTGTTGCCGCCCGTAGCGGTCCCTACTTTTGCCGGGGGGAGCCACTGGTAAGAGCGGGTGCTGGCCATTCATGTATTTGCCGCCCCATGACTTCCGCAGGTAACAGCAGGGGTGAAGACACCATCCAAAAACTCATGCCACCTGGGGCTGTCCATCACCCCTTGCTACATCACTGCCGGATCTGCCCCCTGTACATCCTCTGGCCAGGCATGGCTAAAGGTTATATAATAAATGGGCGAAGTCTTCACGTGGTCTTTGGCTCACACCATGCTACTGTGTGAGGGTGTCTCATTGCTGCTGCTGCATGGCGTATCCAGGCCTAGGGTGAGGACCCAATACACTGGCACCGAGGGTGGACGCAGACCGCACCTGATACAAAGGGCCACACTGTCTCTACAACAGCAACTCATCAGGCATGACAACGCCACCTCCCACCAGCCGCTATCTGCCGGCTCGCCTATTCAGTTACCGCAGCCTGTACTGACTCTGCTTTGATCCACCTGCTTCCAGTTGTGAGCAGCGCAGGCCTCACAGAGGTAATTTCACCCAGCACACACCAAGGTGGGCATCCATTTACCCACTTGCCTGGCTACGGAGGTGAGATTTGCCTCCCGGGCCATCATCACTGCTCAGCGCTGCACCGCTTCTGCCGTGGGCCACGTAGGCCCTTACACACGTTGCCTCCTCATCACTCTGCCACATCATGCTGCGTACATCGGAGCTGCAGTCCCCTGATGATTGCCTCATCGCCACCCAGCCCAGTGCACAAAGCAAGGAGCACTCAGTGGCCCTCCCTCCTCTGCGCCTCCGTGCTCCTGGAATGATCTTCCCAGAGGTCCTCCTGTCTCTGCAGACGGCCGCCATTGCAGCACAATTGAAAAGCAACATGAACACAATACAGGAAAGTAATTGAAACAAACTTAAATTAAGATAAAGGAAAAGTAACAGACAATCACATACAAAAAAGAAAAGAAACAAAAGGAGAATGGAAGATGATAAGAAGTGGAAAACCAGGGGTATACTGCATCAGTGCCGCTCACCAGCCTACGTTTACAGGCAGCACATACCAGATGATGACACAATGGCAGATGATGATGTCACTAATGCAGTACCCCTATCATGGGCGTCTCAAGACCAGCCTACTCCGCAACATGCCCTAGTCGGCGCACTGCCACCTTCCAGCGAGCTAGCTGATCCAGACACAGCATCCCCCTGCTGGAATACATGGATCGGGAGGCTAGAGAACTACTTCCTAGTAACCTGTGAGTCTTGTGGAGCCATAAAATGTTCCCTCCTACTCCATTATGCAGACGAAGAGATCTATAAAGTGTTTGAACACCTCCCTAATACAGGAGCCGCAATAGACTATGACGCTGTAGTCAAGGCACTCAATGCGCATTTTGAGCCACTGCTGAACCCCAATTTTGAGCTCTTTAAATTCCGCCAGGCCTACCAAAGAGATGGTGAGTCAATAGACACTTTCTAGGCATGACTGCGTGAGTTAGTCAGTACATACACAGCTGGTAATCAGCCCAAGGAAGTAAGGGCTCAGCTCATCCAGGGCTGTAGGGACAAGTCATTAAGAGGACTTATCCTAAGAGAAATGAACATCAACCTAGATGACATCCATGATCTGTCTGCAGCGAGAGCTGCTGAAATGGACATTGTGATATTGCAACAACCAGAGTGCACCCACACTATAAAGGTAGAACGAGCTGATGCCATGCACACTGATGACAAGACCAGGAAGGCTAAGACATCTATGCCTCCCCTACCAGGGCCAAACTGCAGATTCTGTGTCCGTGGTGGGCACCTGCTGGAGGAGTGCCTGGCACAGGGTCGTGTATGTTCCAAATGCGGCAAGTTAAACTACTTTGCCACCGTTTTAGAAATGGGGGTATCTATTTGGCAGATTTGTTGCTGTCCAAGTAGGGACCCTTCCTTCTAATCAGGATAATGGGATTACACTACTTAAATATTCCCTGCTCACCCCCTTTGGAGTTCGGCACGAGCAGTCAGGTCAATGTGATTTGCACATAACACTCAGTAATACAGTGAAAACACTACAAAAGGACACTACACCAGTTTTTGAAAAATAGCCTATATTTATCTGTATAAAACAAGACCAAAACGATAAAAATCCAACATACAGTAATAAAGATATGAATATTGCAAATATAGACTTAAATTAGAGTTCCTTGAAGTTGATAGCTGCGTTTGGGGCTATCTCGGTGTTGTGAACAAACAAATCCAACAAATTCATGCTGACCGCGAGGTCCTATACCAGCTGCGGTGTCGGAAGGACCCACAAACAGTACCTTGGAAATGCAGGACATTATGGAGCTTGCAATGAGCTCCAAAGAGGCGGCATCGGCAAACATTAATTCCAGAGGTCGGTGCTGGAGTCATTGGGCCCTTGAAGTCACACGCGTTGGAGATCGAACTCTGTGTGATTGAAGTCAGGAGCGCGGGCGTTGATGGCGTCAGTGCTGCGATGCAAATAGGGGCGATGCGATGAGCCGTGCCCACAGTTTACGGTTCAGGCAGTGGTTCAGTAACAGCATCCGTCGTCGTCGGTGAGACCAGGGCAGCAGCGTTGTCCTTGCTGAAGCGCTGTCGTTGGTAAACCCAAGGTTGCGATGAAAAGTGGGCATTGCTTTATGCTGTACCCACAAGTCATGGTGCAAGCAGCGGCATCGGCTGATGATGCTGGAGTCAATGGTGCCTCTGTCAGTGTGTCAAGGCAGTGGTGTGGGATGGGGTAGTGCTTTCAGTAATGTACGAGCGGTGCACCCAGGAGACGACGGTACAGGCAGCGGCTTTCATGTCGCCGTGGAGAAATGTCGTCGTGGATAGCAGGGTGAGGATGTGAAGCGAGGCGGTGCAAAGTGCTATGCCCACAGTTCACTGTGTAAGCAGTGGCTCAGCAGCGGTGGCAGGTGGCATTGTCAGGGAGACCAGGGTTACAGTGCAAAGTGGGGTGGTCCTCTCTGCAGTGCCTTCAGGTCATGGGGCTGGCAGCGGCATCCATGACAGCATTGTGTTGATTTTCTTCTGTTTGCACCAAAATACACACAAGGCCTCTTTCACAATTTTTTGCAAGCCTTCCTGCTGCACAGCCATGTGTCAAAAGAAAAGGGCTGGAATGTGCTGTTTCTACCAGATATGGCAAATTGCTGTCCTTTTCCCCTATGCTGGCACACAATAGGCTGCCAAAAGTCAACGCAGGCACCCTTGGGCCATCGTGCAAGCGTTTCTGTGTTGTAGGGGTGATTGATTTTGAGCAGGAAGGGACACCTTCCTGCATGGTAACAATCACAAGAGGTGTTTTCCTCTTTCTATGTGTGCTGTAGAGTGCAGTACACATAAAAACAAGGAAAAACGAGGAAAAATAAAGTTATTCCTCCTTGTTGTGCCTCCCTTACGCCTCCCTGGGGAGGCATAGGAATTTGGCCCATTCCCAGGTTTACAAAACCTTGTAAATCTCGGAGTGCGTCAGGTGCCATGGATGTTGCATGGGAACACCCACAGCAACATCCACGGAATGCCTCTTTCATGCAGAGTAATATGTAAAAGGGGGCCATCTTTACAAGGCCATGAAAAGCCAAGCAAAGATTTACAAGGCCAGGAAATCCTTGCTATCCCATGGTGCAACCACATCACCCAATACCTCTGCGACCGCTACTGGCTCCCTATTGAAAGAAGGATAACTTTCAAGCTGCTCACACACACCTACCGACAACAACGCACACAACAGCAAAGAGCTCTTCAACATCGTGAATGAGCTCTCCAACCCCAGCTCCAACCTCAACGACATCCCACCTTCACAAGACCTATGCAACGCCCTCGCCACCTTCTTCCATCGCAAGATCGCAGACATCCACGACAGCACCCTGACCACCCCGACAATCACCGAGACCTCTGACCTCACAGCCACGACTCCCACCAATTCCCTGCTTGCCTGGACCGACATAAACGACGACGACACCATCAAAATAATGAACACCATCCACTCCGGCTCTCCGTCAGACCCATGCCCACACAACATCTTCAACAAAGCCAGTTCCACCATCGCACCCTATCTCCGCAAGGCCATCAATATCTCCTTCCCAGAAAGCTGGAAGCATGCTGAGATCAACGCCTTACTCAAAAAACGCAAAGCAGATCCCAAGGACCTCAAGAACTTCCGACCCATCTCCCTGCTCCCGTTCCCAACGAAGGTCATTGAGAAGACCGTCAACAGACAACTGACCCGCTACCTCGAGGAGAACAGCATCCTGGATCCGTCCCAGTCCGGGTTCCGCAGCAACCACAGCACCGAAACTGCCCTCATCGCTGCCACTGATGACATCAGGATGCTACAGGACAATGGCGAAACCGCAGCCCTCATCCTCCTGGACCTGTCAGCTGCCTTCGACACTGTCTGCCACCGCACCCTACGCACACGCCTCCACAATGCTGGGATCCATGACAAAGCACTGGACTGGACCACCTCCTTCCTCTCCAGCAGAACCCAGAGCGTCTGCCTCCCCCCCTTCCGATCCGAAGCCACCGAGATCATCTGCGGCATACCCCAAGGATCCTCCCTCAGCCCGACATTGTCCGACATCTACATGGCATCACTCGCTCACGTCGCCAGACTGCACAACCTCAACATCATCTCCTATGCCAACGACACCCAGCTGATCCTCTCCCTCACCAAGGACCCCCTCACCGCCAAAACCAACCTTCATGAAGGAATGAAAGCCTTTGCCGAGTGGATGAAGATCAGCTGCCTGAAGCTGAACTCGGAAAAGACGGAAGTCCTCATTGTCGGCTCCACTCCCTCGGCGTGGGTCGACTCCTGGTGGCCGACCACCCCCTTTTGTACCGCACTGGGGGCAGCACCTACACCCACCGACCACGCATGCAACCTAGGGTTCATCCTCGACTCAACACTCTCCATGACCAAGCAAGTCAACGCCCTCTCGTCCTCCTGCTTCAACACCCTCCGCATGCTTCGCAAGATCTACAGGTGGATCCCCACCAAAACAAGAAGAACGGTCACACAGGCACTCGTCAGCAGCAGGCTAGACTACGGCAATGGCCTCTACGCAGGAGCCTCAGCCAAACTCCTGAAATTACTACAACGCATACAGAACACCTCCGCACGCTTGATCCTCGACATCCCTTGCCGCAGCTACATCACACCCCACCTTAAAGACCTGCACTGGCTTCCCGTCAACAAGAGAATCACCTTCAAGCTCCTCACCCACGCACACAAAGCACTCCACAACACCGGACCGACATACCCCAACAGACGACTCACCTTCTACACCCCAAACTGCCAGCTCCGCTCTGCCGACCTCGCCCTCGCCACCGTCCCCAGCATCCGAAGAGCGAACACCGGCAGCAGATCATTCTCCCACCTCGCCGCCAAAACCTGGAACACCCTCCCCATCCTTCTACGGCAGACCCAGGACCTACTCACCTTCAGGAGGCTACTCACGACCTGGCTATTCGAGCAGTAGCAGCACCCCTCCCCTCAGCACCTTGAGACCCTCACGGGTGAGTAGTGCACTTTACAAATGTTATGATTGATTGATTGATTGATTGATTGATTGATTGGAGAAATCTCTAACAGCAGGATGATGACAGTACAACCCAGTCCTTTCTCTGCTCAAGACAGAAGCAGCAAGCAGGCGGCCAACACAGCAAAACACGTACCAAAGGGGCAGTTTTTTCCAACCCTTCTTCCTGGCAGGTTCTTTAGTTCAGCAGCAATTTAAAATTCTGTTGTTTTTATTTCTGATACTTATACCCCTTCTTCCCTTTTAAGTATTTGTTCAAAAAGTCCTTCTTGAATAGCAAAACCGGTTCTCTTTTCCCTGGTCCAGCCACAGTATAGGGGGTGGAGACAGCACTGTATAGAACAGCCACAGCCTATTCAGGTGTCAGTGATGACTCCTCCCAACATTCTAGCCCAGGATGGCCCATCAGCATACATAGGGCACACATCATCTCCTTTTTGTGCATCTGGAGTGAATGCCCAAAAAGCCCCTGTCAGTCTAAAAATTAGACTGTGAATCCACAAGCAGGCTCAGGCACATAGAATGGTTAAGCAAGAAAATGCCAACTTTCTAAAAGTGGCATTCTCAAACACACAATTTAAAAACTACCTTTACTAAAAGAGGTGTTTTTAAATTCTGAGCTCAGAGAACCTACACTCAATTTCTCTATCTTGTCCCAATAGAAAGTTATACCAGTAAAATGTTACAAGGCAGCTCCAATGATCACCTATGGGAGAGACAGCCTTTCAAAAGTGAAAAACAAAATGCATAGTATTTCACTATCAGGACATGTTAAAACACACCACTACATGCCCTACCTTTTAAATACACTGCATTCTGCCCATGGGGGTACCTTGGGCTTTCCTTTGGGGCGACTTATATGGAAGAAAAGGGAAGGCTAGGGCCTGGCAAGTGGGTGAATTTGCCAGATTGACATGGCAGTTAAAACCCACGGGTGCAGGCACTGCAGTGGCAGGTCTGAGACACATCTGAAAGGCTAATTGTGTGGGTGGCACAACCACTGCTGCATGCACACTAGTAGCATTTGATTTACAGGCCTTTGGCACACCTGTGCGCATTACTATGGACTTAGTAGGAAATCAAATATGCGGATACACAAATCCATAACACATTTTATATGGAGAGCATAAGCACTTTAGCACTGATTAGCAGTGGTAATGTGCCCAGAGTCCTAAATCCAATGAAAAAGGGTCAAAAACAAGAGGTTAAAAAGCAAAAGGTCCGGGGGTAAACCCGTTAAAAATACCAGGTTTAACACAGCCCTCTCCTAGCCTAAGGCCAGGGTAGACCTTGATGAACTTCCCTGCTTGGGGCAATAGAACATACACCTGGCTCACAACAGCGGGAGCACGTTCTAGTTCTATGATTCTCTGAACACAGTTGGATCCATCTGTTGCTATTCTCAGGGCCCACTAAGCTAACCCATGGGGAACCCTTCTCCTCACCTGTGGCTCCCATCTGTGCAGCACCTAACCATACCTTGCTGACAGCTGCATCCAAGTGGGAAGACAGTATCACCATGGCCAACACAGTGGTGTGGCCCAGTCCACCCCCAGGGTGTGATTTCTGTCCTCCCCTGGAGCACCGCTCTCCATTTGGACAACACACCACAGGGGCTACTGACATCTGCCCTCGACAAGGGCCAGGCCTCATGCCTTTCAGGGATCTCTAACCTCTGTGGTGTTTCAGAGAGGGGGGCGGCAGCCCCAGGTGTCTGGCACCCTTTTTCAGTTCTTCCTCTCATCAGTTCAGGAGTGGCCTCCTGAGACTGGCCCTCCAGACCAGGGTCTGTGCCTTTAGGCCAGACAGGAGTCAACGGTGAGGCCTCTCTTCTTCTGCCCTCCTCCCCAGAGCTCGGTACCCTCCTGCTGGGAAAGGTACCCCCAGAATCCAGAATTGTCGGGGCATCTGTGGCACACATCCTGCACAATTCTCCCACCAGTACAGGCCTGGTATGGTGTGGAGAGATACCCCCAGACCCCAGAATTGTCAAGGTACCTGTAGAGGGTGCCTTGCACAATTCTCCCACCAGTTCAGGGGTGCTATTCTGCAACTGGTCTCCCAGCCAGGGTATGTACCCTGAGCTGGACTGGAGTCAGGGGCAGACCTTTCCTCCCCTACCCCCTCTTGAGCTCTACACCCTCCCACCCAGATGGGTACCCCCAGAAGACAAGATAGTAGGGACACTGCTAGCAGTTGCCCCTCCTCCAAGTCAGGGGGGACACCCTCAACCTGGCTCTCTGTCCTAGGGTCTTGGCCCTAAGGTGGTGCCTGTGCCTGGCATGACAGGACTTCCAGCAGAGCACAACCACCACCCCAAGGGAAACACTTCCTGGAAGTGTTGAGTAAGGGTCTACCTGGTGCAGGTCTCCGGACCCTCTGTCCATCTGGCAGTGCATGAAGTCTCTCCAGGACAGAAGTTGCCTCACAAGGGTCAGTCCTGGGGTGCTCTGACCTCAGAGTTGGCACCCCTGAACCATGGGTCTTCCCACTAGGACTGTATCCCCCTCATCCCTTTCTCTGGAATTATGCACCCTCCTCTCTGGAGTGAGGCTGCCAGACATCAGAATTTGAGGGACGCTGGTGACAGCCAGTCCCCAGCTCTCTTGACACTAGGCTATCCTCCTCAGTGGATGGCCTCCTGGTACAGTCTAAGCCCTCCTTCTGGTGCTCCCCCTAGGAACCATCCAGGGTCAGGGACTGGGTTTTGGGCAACCTGGGTCTCCTCCCACCCCAACCTCTCCTCTTCTGAGAAGGGGCAGGGGACCCTCTACTCCCCTGGCACCTATCTGAGCTACTGCAAACCTCCCCCAGCTCCCTGTGTTGGGAAAAGCCCGAGCCCCTCCCCGCAGTATCACCCCCAGATGCTTATTCAGACCATCTGGACTCCACCAAAAGGGCTGCCTCCAGTGCAAGCTCCCTGGGGTCAAAGAACTCACACTCCATTGGGTGTTGGCATAGCTCTGGAAAACAGGGACTGAACATATGTCCTCCTGCATCCAAATTACACAGCCCCTCACCTGTGTTAACCAAACTACCCTTCATTCAACCATCCAGCGTGCCAGAAAAGTACCACACATCACCCTCACAAGACCGACGAGACAGTGTCTGACTGGTTCTGTCACTCAACCCACATTCTTCTGGGCAGTCTCCATACTCATTTACCAGGGCTTCTATCATGGGGGAGCCCCTCACCCTGCACCCCTCTTCTAGAGTCAGTAGAGTGTTCCTCCTACTACCATAAATATGACCACTTGTGGCAAATCCCCAATCCACCTCAGGGACCTGTGCACCATTGGAGCTACCTTATTATCCTGAACCCCCTGGTGTGTGTACATCAACCCCATCCTTGAAATAGGGCACTAAGGGCCATATGTAGGTAGCCTCACATTTACCGATTCATAAATACCGTATTTTACCGATTCGGTATTTATGAATCGGTAAATGTGATGTAGGTAATGAATCGGTAAAGTTTACCAAATCGGAAAAATTCGGTAATTATGAATCGGTATTTACCGATTCGGTAATGAGGCATACCTTCCCATTGATTCCTATGGGCCTCCAGGCAGGGTGTCACATTGACACCCTGTTGCACCCCTGAATCTTGCATGTGTGCACATGTGGCGCACATACATGCCCTAAGGGCATGTATGTCTGCCACATGGCACTCTTAAATCTGCAAAATATTGCTTTTTGCAAGGTATTCGTTATTTATCACCAACCTGTATTTGGTCGTAAATAACGAATTTCTAATACTAATTTTCACTCTTTAGAGTGCTCCCTACATCTGATTTCTGGATTCGGTATTTACCGAATCGGTATTTTACCGATTTCTTAATTTCCGATTCGGTAAATACCGAATCCAGAAATCAGCCCCCTACATAGCAAATGCCTAAATACCGGTCGGTAACGGGATATTTACCGAAAATCGGCCGTTACCTACCGGTATTTGGCTTCCTACATGAGGCCCTAAGTCTCCAGATGTATGTAAATTACTGGAAATTACACTTTTGCTTCCACCATCTGGGCTGAACCTAGCCCACCTGGCTTCTCAGTCGAGCTCCAGCTCTCTCACTTTGAGCTCATAAGCTAAAATCATTTCCCTTTCCATCAGCTCCATTTGCCTTCTCATCTGCTCCACTGTAGGTCAAGTGCAAACGCAAGTCCCATCACACCACTGCCACCAATGTTAGAAATGGGGGTCTCTAGTTGGCAGGTTTGTATTCTGTCCAAGTAGAGACCATTTCTTCTAGTCCGGATAAGGGAATTACACTTCTAAAATAACCCCTGCTCACCTCTTTGGTAGCTTGGCATGAGCAGTTAGGCTTATCTCGGAGGCAATGTGTAAAGCATTTGCAGATAACACACAGTAATACAGTGAAGACACTACAAAAGAACACCACAGGAGTTTTAGAAAAATAGCCAATATTTATCTTTGTAAAACAAGACCAAAATGCTAATAATCCAACATTCGGTAATAAAGATATGAATATTTCTAGAATAGTTAAAATACAGTTCCTTGAAGTTGATAGCTGCGTCCAGGGCTATCAGGGTATCGTGAACAAACAAATCCAACAGTTCAAGCAAACCATGAGGTCGCAGGCCACCTAGAGTGTCTGGAAGATCCGCAAACAGTACCTTGGAAATGCAGGGTATCGTAGACCTTGCGATGATCTCTGAAGAGGCGTCGGCAAGTGTCAGCAGGCTTCGGTTTTGGGGGTTGGTGCAGGAGTTCCCTGGCCCTTTATGTCACGCGCATTGCAGATCGCACTCTATAGAGTTTTTCAGATGCGTCTTCAACCAACAGGGAGTACAGGTTGACCCCTGCAAGTCACATGCCAGCACACAAGCCCCTGCACTGAAGACAGTCTCTGAGGTACGAAGTTTCATGGTCATGGCTACCTACTGTGACAGGTTCATCCCGAACCTGGCAACCATTGCTGCGCCCCTAAGTGTCCTGACAAAAGCAGACGACCCTTGGCAGTGGGGTCAGAAGGAGTGTTGGACCCGGCCTCGTGGCGTGGTCCTTAACCCCCTGGATTGTGCCCGTTCCCCGCCCCGGCCGTCACGGGCCACCCGTCTGAACTGCACCAAGGCCCTTCACCCGGAGCTGCACGTGGACGCATACTCCTCGTGGCTCCGCCATCTTGTTGGCATCCACGTCACACCGTGCACCAGCCGGCGCGACCCCGCTCAACCCGGCCTCGACCCCAGCGAAGCCCCGACATCGAGGCACCACGAACTAGCCAGGGGGTGCCGCAGGAACCATTCATCGCCCCCGGCGGAGGACAGTATCGATGGGACCCCCAACTGTCCTCCCCTCTCGAGGTGTGATCGCCCTGCAACTCCCATGGGCCTGGCGCCTCTCCTGCTGGGCGTCGGGCCACCTCCACCCGGCCACTCCGCCCCCTCGGGCGCATAGGTCCGGACATCAAAGGGCTCCAGACCTATATCTGGGGCGACCCCACCACAGCTCGGCAGTTGTATCCCGGAGTCGAGAGCCCTGCTGATTGAATCGCGGCTGACCCTACGGAGAAGAACTCTTGTCGGAACCATCACGAGCCCTGCTGACTGCGTCGCGGCTCCTTCCTGTGAACCCTTTCTGAACCACCTGGAACATCGGAGCCCTGCTGACGCCGTCGCGGCCCAACCTCGCTGAAACCTCCCTCGGAGCCCTGCTGACGACGTCGCGGCTCGAGCTGAGCAGAAACCATCTTGAGAGCCCTGCTGATTGGATCGCGGCTCTCCACGAACTGTACGCCAGAGCCCTGCTGACGCCGTCGCGGCTCAACCCCTCCGAGATCCGGAGGTCCTCCAGCTTGAGGATAAGAACTGGGCCCCAGGTACCCTCGTACCGCATTCCTGCCAAAGACTGTCCCGCTACCTCGACCCTTCCAAAGAGACACTGAGACTTTTGGTGGATCCCTCGATCCCTTCGTGTAAATATTGACCTCGTAACCTTTTTATTGCTGGTAAAGAATTGCTTGTCACAAGACAACCCCCTTGAGTCCTGTGTGGTGGTGTTACTGTGCTAGGACGTGATAGGAGAAGGATCTCTCAGGAGACTTCTCGGCAGCGCTCGGCTACTTCGTGCAGTGTGAGGGCCCCCCCCTTGGTGGTCGCACCGACTCCTTGGGGTCCGCCTTCCAACATTTGGTGGCCAGCGACGGGATCCGAGCCGAACGCAGTACGTACCAGCCAGTACCCACTAGCTACCCATCCAAACGAACAGCATCATGAGCAGCCAGGAAAACAACGCGACAATGGAGTTCCAGCCCGAACGGCTGGAAGAATATACGCACAAAGAATTGAAACAGTTCTGCAAAGACAAAGGCATTGCAACCACCAGCCTAGGTACCAAAGAGGAGATGCAGAAAGCTCTGAGGGCATGGTTGGAGGCCGGGGCAGGCCCCTCCCAGGAAGAAGGGCCCTTGCCCCTGACTGAGACCGCAGCAACCGCACGGACTCCGGCAACCGGAGGAAGAAAGAGCCTAGAAACCGGCCTCTCCGAAGAAGAAATACGAGAGCGGGAAAAGGTCCGGAGCCACGAGCTAGAGCTCGCCCGACTGCGGCTGGACGGGGAACTCCAGCTGGCAGAAAAGAAACTGGCCCTAGAGCAGCTGCGCCTTCAAGAAGAGATAGAGGAGAAGAGACGACACCGGGAGTTGGAGGAAAAGAAACTAACTCTTGAGCACAAGCGCAGTCTCAAGGAGCTCGAGATCAAGGCCAAGAACGGAGGGACTGACACCCCCAGTACTAGAGACACTCTACCGCCTTCCGAGGCCAAGGTACATATCCCGAAAGAAGTCGTCAAGGAGTATTACAAGAATGACGACATCCAACAATGGTTCAAGGCCTACGAGGTGGCCATGACCTCTCATCGGGTGCCCCGAAAGGACTGGGGCGCGGGCCTGTGGGGGCGGTTCCTGAGTGAGGGGCGGGACACGCTGCTCCAGCTACCGGAGGAGGTGATGACCTCCTACGATCACATGAAGGAGGCCCTGCTCACCCGCTACGGGCTAACAGCGGAAATGTACCGCCAGCGGTTCAGAGACTGCAAGAAAATCCCGGGTACCACATGGGTGGAATATGTGGACTTTTTCAGTCGGGCCCTAGAAGGGTGGATCAAAGGGAGCAAAGTAACCACCTACGGGCAGCTGGTCGACCTCATCGTGTGGGAACACCTTTCCAACAATTGCTTCGTGGAACTGAGACAGCACCTCCTCGACAGCAAAATGACCGACCCGCGAAAACTTGCCGTCGAGGCCGATCGATGGGTCAACTCCCGGGTCCCCCGGAACTCAATGGGGGAGTACCAGAGGAACCCCAACGGACCCCCCCGCCAGCGCGGTGGGGGGGAGGGCCGAACAGGAACCGAGACCCTCCCGCCGGGGCCCCCAGGAGCCCCCCTCGAGGGCCACCGCAGCCACATCTCTCCCCGAGCCTAGCCCGAAAGGTGGGCCCGGCCCGACCCGGACCACGGCCGCCAGTGACCTGCTACGGCTGCCAACAAACAGGACACTTTGCCAGCGATCCGGCCTGCCCTCTGAACCGAAGAAACGGGGCCGGCGGGCACCCGCCCCGGCAGCTGACAGCCGCCGCCTTGGGGGGAGGAGAAGAGGAAGAGGAGGCCCTCGACCGAGAGAACACTGAGTGGGAGCCGGCAGCCATGTCCCTGGTCTGCCTGGGTAGCCGAGAGATGGTACCCTGCACCCCCATCCCAACCAACACCCAGAAGTACCGGCAGCAGGTCACAGTCAATGGACAATGGGCCGAAGCCCTTCGTGACACAGGCGCCAGTATCACCGCTGTCCGCTGCCACCTGGTGACCCCTGGGCAGATTCTACCGAATGTGCTGTGCCCCGTACGGACGGCCGACAACAGTGAAAGCCTATGCCAGATGGCCCTGGTCCCCTTCGAGTGGGGAGGGGTGACGGGCCTGCTGAAGGTGACAGTGCGCGACGACGCCCCGGTCGACTGCCTCCTGGGGAACGACTTGGAAAGTTCCCCCTGGGCTCAAGTAGAGCGACGAGAGCACCTCCGAATGTTGGGACTGGCTGATTGGGCCTGCGCCATCACCCGGTCCATGACCGCCCAGGCCCCCCGCTCATCCTCGACCTCCGGGACCGCCCAGCCCGAGGGGCTCACACCCCCTCCCACCAGCAGCGAGGAGGAGGCGGACACCGACCCTGGACCCAGCGAATCCTCCCCCGAAGAGATGGCTTCTCCGAGCGCCCTCCCAGAACTGACACAATGGCGACACGAAGGGGGCCCCACCCGAGAGCAGTTCCAGCAAGAACAACAGTCCTGTCCCTCTCTCGAAGGGGTCCGACAACAGGCGACCGCGCAAGCCAACGGTGACCAGACCGGCACCCACTGGATCTACTGGACCGAGGGCCTGTTGTACAGTGAACAGAAAGTAGCAGAACTCGGGGCCAGCCGCGTGTTGGTGGTCCCCCTCCGCTTCCGGGAGTTCCTTCTCCACCTGGCCCATGATGTGCCCCTCGCCGAACACTTGGGGCAAGACAAAACGTACAGTCGTCTGGTGACCCACTTCTACTGGCCCCGGATGCGGAGAGATGTGGACAACCACTGCCGGTCCTGCCAGACCTGCCAAGCCAGCGGAAAGACGGGGGGTCGGGTCAAGGCCCCCCTCCAGCCCTTTCCAGCCGTCAGCACCCCGTTCGAACGGGTCGGAATCGATATTGTGGGACCCCTGGACCCCCAAACCGCCCTGGGCCACCGCTTCATCCTGGTCCTCGTGGACCACGCCACCAGGTACCCGGAGGCGGTCCCGCTAAGAACTATAACGGCCCCTGTGGTAGGCCGGGCCTTGATGGGGATCTTCTCCCGAGTGGGATTCCCCAGCGAAGTGGTGAGCGACCGCGGCACGAACTTTATCTCCAGGTACATGCGGTCTCTGTGGCAACAGTGCGGGGTCACGTACAAGTTCACGACCCCCTATCACCCTCAGGGGAACGGACTGGTTGAGCGGTTCAACCGAACATTAAAAGGGATGATCCAGGGCCTGGAAGAACCCCTCAGGCGGAAATGGGATGTCCTGCTGCCCTGCCTCCTGTTTGCCTATCGGGAGGTCCCGCAGAAGTCCCTGGGGTTCAGCCCGTTTGAACTATTGTATGGACACCCGGTCCGCGGACCGCTCAGCCTGGTCAAGGAGGGCTGGGAGATGAAGCCCCGAGGAGCCCCTCCTGACGTCTACCGATACCTCCTGACCCTCCGAAACCAGACCCGCAGGTTCCGAGCCATGGCCGAAGCCAACCTCGAGGCCAGCCAGGAGGACATGAAGCGGTGGTACGATCGCAACACCTCTACTATAGAATTCGAGCCAGGACAGAAAGTATGGGTCATGGCCCCGGTCGAACCCGGCGCCCTCCAGGACAAGTGGACCGGGCCCTTCAAGGTGGTGGAGAAGAAAAGTCCCGTCACCTACCTGGTCGATCTGGAGTCCCCCCGGAACCCCCTCCGGGTCCTACATGCTAACAGGCTAAAACCCCACTTCGCCCGGACCGAACTGAGCCTGCTGCTGGCGACTGACGAAGGGGGCGAGGACGACTCCGAGCCCTTGCCCGACCTCTTGCAATCCGACATTCACGATGGATCGATCGAAGGGGTCCAACTCGCCTCGTCCCTGACCCCGGAACAGCGCAACGACTGCCAGCAATTACTGCGGGACTACGCAGCCCTCTTCTCTCTCACCCCGGGGGTGACCCACTGGTGCGTCCACAATGTCGACACCGGGGAGAGCCCCCCCATACGACACAGAGCCTACCGGGTGCCTGACCGAGTGCGGGCCTGCATCCAGGCCGAAGTAGCAAAGATGCTGGCCCTGGGGGTCATCGAGCCTTCCGACAGCCCGTGGGCCAGCCCTGTCGTCCTGGTGCCCAAGGCCGCAGCTCCCGGTCACCCCCCGGAGTTGCGATTCTGCGTGGACTACCGAGCCCTGAATGCAGTAACCAAGACAGACGCACACCCGATACCCCGGGCCGACGAACTCATCGACCGCCTAGGGGCCGCTCGCTACTTGAGCACGCTGGACCTCACCGCCGGGTACTGGCAGATCCAGCTCACCCCCGGCGCCCAAGAAAGATCCGCCTTTTCGACCCCGGATGGGCATTACCACTTTCGGGTGATGCCCTTCGGAATGAAGAACGCCCCGGCCACCTTCCAAAGACTGGTGAACAAGGTTTTGGCCGGGCTTGAGGCCTTCAGCGCGGCCTACTTAGATGACATTGCCGTGTACAGCAACCACTGGGCCGAGCACCTTCTCCACCTGAAGGCCGTCCTGGCCGCCCTTCAGCGGGCCGGGCTCACAATCAAGGCCAGCAAATGCCAAATCGGCCACGGATCCGTGACCTACCTGGGCCATCAAGTGGGGAGCGGGCAGGTGGCCCCCCTCCAAGCAAAGATAGATGCCATCCAGACCTGGGAACCCCCCACTACCCAGACCGCTGTCCGGGCCTTCCTGGGCCTCACCGGATACTACCGGCGGTTTATCCGGGACTATGGGAGCATTGTTGGCCCCCTCACAGAGTTAACGTCCAAAAAGCAGCCCAAGAAGGTACACTGGACACCCCGCTGCCAAACAGCCTTCGACACCCTAAAGACAGCCATGTGTACTGCTCCGGTGCTGCAGGCCCCGGACTACCAGAAGGAGTTCGTGGTACAGACGGACGCCTCCGAGTATGGGATCGGGGCCGTCCTATCCCAAGCCGACGAAAAGGGGCTCGACCGACCAGTGGCCTTCATCAGCCGACGACTACTGCCCCGAGAGCAACGCTGGAGCACTATTGAGCGTGAGGCCTTCGCTGTGGTGTGGGCCCTCAAGAAGCTCCGGCCCTACCTCTTTGGCACCCACTTCCGGGTCCAGACCGACCACCGGCCCTTGCAATGGCTAATGCAAATGCGGGGCGAGAACCCCAAGCTGCTGCGGTGGTCCATCTCGCTACAATGGATGGACTTTGACGTCGAACACCGGCCCGGCAATGACCACGCCAACGCCGACGGCCTGTCCCGCTTCTTCCGCCTTGACGAGGAGAATCCCCAAGGAGATGGGTGACTCTCCATGCCTTCGGCTGGGGGGGACGCCTGTTGGACCCGGCCTCGTGGCGTGGTCCTTAACCCCCTGGATTGTGCCCGTTCCCCGCCCCGGCCGTCACGGGCCACCCGTCTGAACTGCACCAAGGCCCTTCACCCGGAGCTGCACGTGGACGCATACTCCTCGTGGCTCCGCCATCTTGTTGGCATCAACTTCACACCGTGCACCAGCCGGCGCGACCCCGCTCAACCCGGCCTCGACCCCAGCGAAGCCCCGACATCGAGGCACCACGAACTAGCCAGGGGGTGCCGCAGGAACCATTCATCGCCCCCGGCGGAGGACAGTATCGATGGGACCCCCAACTGTCCTCCCCTCTCGAGGTGTGATCGCCCTGCAACTCCCATGGGCCTGGCGCCTCTCCTGCTGGGCGTCGGGCCACCTCCACCCGGCCTCTCCGCCCCCTCGGGCGCATAGGTCCGGACATCAAAGGGCTCCAGACCTATATCTGGGGCGACCCCACCACAGCTCGGCAGTTGTATCCCGGAGTCGAGAGCCCTGCTGATTGAATCGCGGCTGACCCTACGGAGAAGAACTCTTGTCGGAACCATCACGAGCCCTGCTGACTGCGTCGCGGCTCCTTCCTGTGAACCCTTTCTGAACCACCTGGAACATCGGAGCCCTGCTGACGCCGTCGCGGCCCAACCTCGCTGAAACCTCCCTCGGAGCCCTGCTGACGACGTCGCGGCTCGAGCTGAGCAGAAACCATCTTGAGAGCCCTGCTGATTGGATCGCGGCTCTCCACGAACTGTACGCCAGAGCCCTGCTGACGCCGTCGCGGCTCAACCCCTCCGAGATCCGGAGGTCCTCCAGCTTGAGGATAAGAACTGGGCCCCAGGTACCCTCGTACCGCATTCCTGCCAAAGACTGTCCCGCTACCTCGACCCTTCCAAAGAGACACTGAGACTTTTGGTGGATCCCTCGATCCCTTCGTGTAAATATTGACCTCGTAACCTTTTTATTGCTGATAAAGAATTGCTTGTCACAAGACAACCCCCTTGAGTCCTGTGTGGTGGTGTTACTGTGCTAGGACGTGATAGGAGAAGGATCTCTCAGGAGACTTCTCGGCAGCGCTCGGCTACTTCGTGCAGTGTGAGGGCCCCCCCCTTGGTGGTCGCACCGACTCCTCGGGGTCCGCCTTCCAACAAGGAGGAAAAGGCATTACGAAAGGTGAAGAAGTCTTAGTCAGCAAAACAACAATGGCCTACTTCAACCCTAAGAGACAGACTGAACTCCTGGTTGATGGCAGCCCGGTAGGGTTGGAAGCCGTACTGACCCAAGAGGTGGAACTGGGCAAGTAGAGACTTTCACCCATACCTCAGCAGCAGGTCGTTCTGTGTGATCATGGATCATCAACCACTTGTCCCCCTATTCCGCAGCACAGCACCACACTCCCACCGTGGATCGATTACTAGGCCATCCAGCTACAACACTACCACATGGTTGTAATGTACCAGTTCGGGGCTAAGAACCTGGCTGATTCTCTCTCCCTTCATCCACCCGCTCCTACTGATCACAATCACGACAGCTTAGATGCCAAAGAAGAAAACATCAGCATGGTAACACAAGGTGCGTGCCTGCAGGCCCTTAGCCTCCAGGAGATCAGTGAGGCCAGCATGTCCAAATCAGTGCTTGTAAAAGTCATGGATGACCCCCAACTAGGCTCATGGCAGAACTTCCTGAGAGATGCAAAAGGCTGGCATGACCAAGAGAATGAGCCCCTGATAAAACTGTGGAGATTGCATGACAAACTTAGTGCCACACCTGAAAGTCTTGTGCTACAAGGGGCACGCATCGTCATCCCCAGAAACCTGAAAGAAAAGGTAATGGCACTGGCTCATGGACGCAACCAAGGGACTGTTCGAATGAAGTCCCGGATGAGGGAAAAGATGTGGTTTTCTGGGCTGGAAGCTGCCATAGATGAGGCTGTGAGATACCGTCCCTCATGTCAGAATAAAATAATGAGAATCACTGTCACAGAAGGCACCAAAACAAAGCTGTCCATGCACAGGTTCCTAAGGAGTACTTTGGAACGAATATCTGTTACTTAGCATACCGTTAATCCGCGGGTATTTACTTCGAAGTTTTTACTTCGCAAATACCTTTACTGTGCATGATTTTAGTGCGCGTGCTTTCACTTCGTAAATATATACAAATACATTAAAAATGCTTTTACTTCGCAGTTAATTATTACGCATACCATTACAACGCTTTATTGGTACTTTAAAACAAAACATTAAACGTAATAGTAACCTGTCCCCTGGCACGCGCCCTGAACCCTAAAAATACCCCCTACACCCCAAAACCCTATCTCACCCTGACCCCTGAAAATATCCCAGTACCCCAAAACCTAAGTGCACCCTGACACCTAAAATTACCCCAGCACCCCAAAACCTAAACGCACCCTGAACCCCAAAAATACCCCAAAACCTTAAACGCACCCTGAACCCTCAAAATACCCCCTGCACCCCAAAACCCTAACCAACCCTGACCCCTAAAATTACCCCAGCACCCCAAAACCTAAATGCACCCTGAACCCCAAAAATACCCCAGCACCCAAAACCTTAAATGAACTCTGAACCCTCAACCCTCAAAATAGCCCATGATACCCCATGCACCCCAAAACCCTAAACCACCCTGACAAATAAAATTACCCCAGCACCCTAAAACCTAAAAGCACCCTAAACCCTCAAAATACCCCAGCACCCCAAAACCTTAAAAAAAACCCTGAAACCTAAAATGACCCCCTACACCCCAAAACCCTAACCCACCCTGAACCCCCAAAATACCCTAGCACCCCAAAATACTTCAGTACCCCAAAACCTTAAATGCACCCTGAACCCTAAAAATACCCTCTACACCCCAAAACCCTAACCAACCCTCATCCCTAAAATTACCCCAGCACCCCAAAACCTAAATGCACCATGAACCCCAAAAATACAACAGCACCCCAAACCCTTAAATGCACCCTGAACCCTAAAAATACCCCCTAGACCCCAAAACCCTAACCCACCCTGACACCTAAATGTACCCTGAACCTCAAAAATACCCCAGCACCCCAAAACCTTAAACACACCCTGAACCCTCAAAATACCCCATGCACCCCAAAACCCTAACCCACCCTGACACCTAAAATTACCCCAGCACCCCAAAACCTAAACGCACCTTGAACCCCAAAAATACCCCAGCACCCCAAAACCTTAAACGCACCCTGAACCCTAAAATTACCCCCTACACCCCAAAAGCGTAAACCACCCTGACCCCTAAAAATACCCCTGTACCCCAAAACCTAAATGCACCCTGAACCCCAAAAATACCTCAGCACCCCAAAACCTTAAATGCACCCTGAACCCTAAAAATAACCCCTACACGCCAAAACCATGACCCCAAAAAATACCCCTGTACCCCAAAACCTAAACGCACCTTGAACCCCCAAAATACCCCAGCACCCCAAAACTTTAAACGCAGTCTGAACCCTCAAAATACCCAATGTACCCCAAAACTCTAACCCCCTGACCCCTAAAAATACCCCGGTACTTCAAAACCTAAACGCACCCTGAACCCTAAAATTACCCCCCACACCTCAAACCTCTAACCAACCCCGACCCCTAAAATTACCCCACCACACCAAAACCTAAACGCACCCTGAACCCCAAAAATACCCAAGCACCCCAAAACCTTAAATGCACCCTGAACCCTAAAAATACCCCCTACACCCCAAAACCCTAACCCACCCTGACCCCTAAAAATACCCCTGTACCCCAAAAATTTAATTTGCACAGTAACTCCATTATGCGTAGTAAGGGCATGCTAAGTAATGGAACATGCGTAGTAAATGCATGCTAAGTAAATGCATGCTAAGTAATGGCATCTGCGAGCTAAAATGTGCGTAGTAATGGTAATACGAAGTAATGACCGCGTAGTAAAGGTAGAATACCCTTGGAACACCTCATTGTGCCACACAACGGTCACCATGGCCCCTGATGTTCAATAGACATAGGTGTAACACCATTCCAGTCTCCCCAGGGTGAACGTCGCCTTCATATGACCAGAATGAAGCCAAAGCCAGGCGCACATAAAACCAATGTGGGTGCAAGAAGCAAGCGCTGTTTAAGAGTGGTGTCACGCCTATGTCCGTTGAGCATCAGGGACCACAGTGACTGTTGTGTGGTACAGTGAGGTGTTCCTCGGTGACCAGGTCCTGATACGGACAGGAGACCTGGAAGGAAGTTTTGAACACCCTTTGAACCAGACACATGGACAGTCAGCATGGCCACCGTCCGAAAGGGCCAAGAGGCAGTGAGCAGAAATGTGTTATGGTTCCAAAGAGTGGATTTTCCAGCCCAGCCAAATCCAGCAATCGAAGAGCAAGAGACTGATTGGGATGGTTCATACCATCAGGTGGACCCTGAAGAGCCAGCTGTCAGTAGCCCTACTCCAAAGCAAATCAACCCATAGAGACAATATCGTCAACACCCGCCAGGGCAGCCGGGGCAGCCGGGGCAGCCAGGAGCCTGAAAACTGTGGCAACTGCCCATCATCAGTGATATGACCTCAGGCCCAATCCACTCCCAAGCCAAAGATTCAGAGACTTTGCATGCCAAGAATGAAAGCAAAGTCTAATGCAAAGTTGGGGAGGGAGACAGTGATCAGCAAGTGCCACCCCCAGTGTGACGATATGCCACAGAACTGCATCCTCTACATCCTCTACATCCTCTAGCCGAGCACAGTAGGTGACACACACACACACTAGTATTGTTTGGACTACACATTTTTACCTTGGTTTGGATAATTTCCACTAAGATGACTCTTGTTTGCATGGTTTACTGTTCAATTTTATTCTTTATTTTTATTTTTTACTTTCTCTCTGTAGTCAACAAAAGTTAGAAATTACCTAAACCATGCAAAACATTAACCCTCCCCATTTTTTACTTCCCCAGCCCGGTGAGCCTTATTATGTGGGGGAAATGAACGAAAAAGTTCCAAAACTATGCAGTTGTATGTGGTCCTAATCTGGGTTTGGAAATAAAGTTGGCTTCATTCCTACATTGTCTGGACACAGAGGGCAAAAATGTATTAGAATATCCCCCTGAATTAGATGGCAAAGAGGTATGAAGGTTGAACCTATAAAAGATTTGTATTAAGAAATTAGATACACATTATTTACTTAAGGTAAGTACGATTTTAGAGTGGTACCATCTTGGAAGGAGATCTCAGAGATGAGAGCACTGAGGAGTTCATTTCAGCACTCAGGATTTAGCATCAGCGTCCTCATTTGGAGGTTTATGTGATGAAAGCATAAGGGACAAGTTTTTGTATGTTTGAAAGGTGACCCTCCACTTAGTGAAGTCTTTGTGGTAGCAAAACAGATTGAACAAATGTTGCCATATGTGAAAGAAATAAAAGAAAATACCAAGAAAGACCAGGATAGTAAATAATTCATTCCTGCCATGAAGGAGAAGAGTAAGGAGGTTGAAAAGGGGACAGAGAGTAATTTGAAATCTGAATGCTTCAGGTGTGGCCAGGTGGTTCACATGGCCAATGTGAAAATTTGCCCAGCTTTAAGAACATCTTGCAACAAATGTGCGAAGAAGGGTCAATACATGCTTTGTTGAGGAAGTAGCAAATTTGTAAAGAAAAATCACATGGCAGTTGCTGAAGTATGTGATGTAAGTGTACTTCAGACTCTGGGAATCCTAAAGATGTGATCAAAATTAGAGACATTGAAGTTGAATTAGTATTTGACTCATGCACATGCTTGACCATTGTATCTGAAGAAACATTTAGCAAGATGTATGGTGGAAGAATGTGTCTGAACAAAATGGACATTTGGCCTGGAGGCTATGGGGGCCAACATATAAGAATGAGAGGCTACTTTCAAGGGGATGTTGAGTACAAAGGCAGATATGCAATGAGAATAATGTATGTCTCAAACAAAAGGGACAATATAGTGGAATGACCACACAACAAGATTTGGGAGAATTTTACATCCTAATGCTTGTCCACAGGTCCAGGTAAAACATTCCTGAAATTAAGAACATTGGTGCATATTGTTTGTCCAGGCCAGTAGAAGAAGGTGATCTGGATAGTGAATGTAAAGGTAAACCAGAGGATGAGGATTGGGCTTTAGAAAAAGTATGTGTCATTACACAGGGTCCTGTATCAGAAAAAGATTAGAAAGAAACCCTAGAGAGTGATCAGAATCTGTCAAAGGTGAGATGCATGATGAGTAATGGATGTTGAAATTTAAAGGATAGTAAGGGAGTGCTTTCAGTGCAATAAAGTTCTTTCAACTTGGAGACCCCCAATGTAATGCCACAAATTACCTGATGGTTCTTGGTTCATAGGACCGATGGACATTATTAGTCCCCTGACCTGTGAATGGAAATTTTAATATGTGGTAATCTGGATAGATCTTTTCTCAAGATGGCCAGAGATTATGTGTGTTGCAGATACCAGTACTAACACCACCATAACATTTTTAGACAAGTTGTTGGGAGAGAAGGATTCCCCAACTATATTCTAATTGACAAAAGCGTTAAATTCTGCTCCAAAGAGTGCATGAATATCTGGTCAATAAGGGAATTGAACATTCCAAGTGTTCCCTATATCATCCAGAAACCAATTGCGTGATAGAGCGATTTAACAAAACACTCAAAGAAAGTACAGAATTAGCCAAAAGCAATGGTCTACACTGGAGAGATGAGATTGTAGAACATTTAGTAGCATTCAGGCCGACCCCACATCAAGGATCTCATGTAGGAAGCCAAATACCGGTCGGTAACGGCCGAAATTCGGTAAATATCCCGTTACCGACCGGTATTTAGGCATTTGCTATGTAGGGGGCTGATTTCTGGATTCGGTATTTACCGAATCGGAAATTAAGAAATCGGTAAAATACCGATTCGGTAAATACCGAATCCAGAAATCAGATGTAGGGAGCACTCTAGAGAGTGAAAATTAGTATTAGAAATTCGTTATTTACCACCAAATACAGGTTGGTGATAAATAACGAATACCTTGCAAAAAGCAATATTTTGCAGATTTAAGAGTGCCATGTGGCAGACATACATGCCCTTAGGGCATGTATGTGCGCCACATGTGCACACATGCAAGATTCAGGGGTGCAACAGGGTGTCAATGTGACACCCTGCCACCCTTGAATATGCTCCCCCCATTACCGAATCAGTATTTACCGATTCGGTAATGAGGCATACCTTCCCACTGATTCCTATGGGCCTCCAGGCCCATAGGAATCAATGGGAAGGTATGCCTCATTACCGAATCGGTAAATACCGATTCATAATTACCGAATTTTTCCGATTCGGTAAACTTTACCGATTCATTACCTACATCACATTTACCGATGCATAAATACCGAATCGGTAAAATTCGGTATTTATGAATCGGTAAATGTGAGGCTACCTACATATGGCCCTAAGTAACAGGGAAATCTTCATTTGAATTGTTTAGGAGCAGAACAATCAACACTAAACTGTTGTATTATGCCTATTTACATGTATGTGTGACTTTAAATCCTCTTGCCATGTTAGGAATTTTTACACTAACTGGAGTCTCTCAGCGATGTTCCAGGTTAGACAGTTACTGGAGATGAGCTGACAAGTGTCACAGAAAGACGCCAGCACTGACTTCCTTTGATGATATTGATAAACTGGAAAAGTTGACCTTTCTCGCAGAGTGGGCAATATGGTGAAAGTGAGAGCTCCCTCTGGGAAAGCTACAGGGTCAAAATTAATTGCACCTATTAAAGTTGTGAAATTATTTTGCAATGTGTTCAGAACTCAAGATGAGAGCATTTGGAAGGGCATATTAACAAGGCGGCGATATGAAATTATGGCCGCTTTTGCGTCCGTTTTCGGGCGAAAAGCGGCGATAATTTAATCGCCTTATCAGCAAAGACACGCTATCCCGTGTCTTGCTGACTTGCCGCCCGTTTCCAGGATGCCTAACTTTGCATCGCTAATGAGATGCAAAGTAGGCGTGGCTGTGAAACCAACTAGGGAAAATATCACGAAGGCAGCTTCGCATTATTAACAAGAAAGGGTAGCGATGTTTTAAATCGCGTTAAGTATGCCTTAACGCAGGAATTTAACGTCTGTTAAATTCCTGACTAAGGCATACTTAACATGGGGGGGTGGATTCTGTGGCTAAGACCACAGGCCCTATCATCTAGGACAGGGGTCTCCAACGAGTAGCTCGGGAGCTACTGGTAGCTCGCCAGTACCTTCAAAGTATCTCTCTGAGGTGAAGTCAAGCCCAGTATCAATTTCAGAGAAGGTGCCTATTAAAGAAGGCAGCACTGATCATTTCAAGACCCTAAGAGTGACAGCCAGCCAAACTTATCACAGTAACTAATACTAACACTCAAACACACACTGCTTATAGGACCTGCTACATGACAGTCTGTATCCAATCTTAATATAATGAAGCCACAAGGAGATTGACCATGTTGCAGTCCCTCCTTTATCAGTCACAACATGTGTGTGAACAGTGCACCATCGAAAAAGTATGGCAGCAGTAGCCTGAGCTGTAATCAGTGCTGACCCACCAAAGTGCGGGACTGCAGAAGTCAGAGTGAAAATGTGTCAGTTAGATGCATGATCAGCTCAAGACCTGAGGAGAACAGGGTATGATCCAGACCAGAGAAAATTAAGAGATCCATCAACATTTATGTGTGTGCCCATAATAAACACTATGGCTTCCTGAAACTATGCCAGGCACCAAGAACCGCCAAATATATATGCTAGCCCCATCATAAGAGTGTTATATTTGGCATAATTGTGTCCATTCCTGGCATGATAGTGCCAATGGCATGATTATGGTCATCCTTGACTATTTTAGTATTTTTGGTCTAGTTGTGGTATGCTGGCAGCCATCATAGACCTACTCTGAGCATGACTGGCCTATATGTACCTATTCCTGGCATATTAATGGTCATGACTGATATGTGGTTTTATCCCTGATCCTTCTGGTTTCCAGCCTTGGCACGACTTTGGCCCTCATATAATGGTGGGCATTACTGGCATAATCCAGGCATCCGTGATGCTATGGTAAGCATCCATTATGATATAATGTGGTAACCCACAATTGTCCACGGACCTGGGTAACGATTGGTATAGGAAACAACGGTCGTAGACTTCTTTAAAGCTACAATTCAGTTATGAAAAACATTCATTAGTCAAAGAGCATCCAGTACATATAGAATTAGCATTGCATCATTAATGTACCACCATTTTCTTTACAATGCAAACAAGTATATCCTCAAAAGACACAAAGGCACAAAATGTCGCTCCAATAGGGACTGTTTATTATTTAGTTACTTTTATAAATGAATATTTGTAAATCCATAAGGGACAGGCCTATCTGTAAAACTGGTGCCACTATGAACCACAACCAGTTTTACTAAGGATACCAGAATGTGTAATTGATTGGTTATTGAATTTGCCTTTTGGATTCCCCTCCTTTACATCTGTCCTACCTCACGAGCACTTTCCTTTTTCACACTCCCCTTGGAGCAACCTCTTTCTCTATTTGGAGCATTGAATATGGTGATCAGGTATAAAAGTAACTAAATAATAAACAGTCACTATTGGAGCGATATTTTGTGCCTTTGTGTCTTTTGAGGATATTCTTGTTTGCATTGTAAAGAAAATGGTGGTACATTAATGATACAATGCTAATTCTATGTGTACCGGATGCCCTTTGACAAATGAATGTTTTTCATAACTGAATTGTAGCATTAAAGAAGTCTATGATCATTGTTTCCTATACAAATGGTGAGCGTCCATGGCATATGACTGTAATACCTGGGAATTCAAAGTAGTCTGTCCATTTGAGGCATTTGTACATGGGTGTACATGATGATAATGACAAGCTGATGTTTTGAAAACTGATATTTTAAATGCAGTTTTAGTTTTCAAAAATGGGGTTTATTTTGGAAAATTGAGTTTGTTTGCCCACAGTGGAAAGTAGTATTAGATAGAAACTGGTGAATGATAATTCAAGCTGAGCTGGGGAGACGTACTGCTGTGCTTATGTCCTTTGTGCCACTGGGCATGTCAAGATTTGAATGTTACTTCATAAGTCAAGGGGAGGCATTTATTATTGAAGAACTTTTTCCCAGCATTTCTGCTGGTAACCGCACTTGGAATACTTGGGTGGTAATTACTGAAAATCTTGCTTTGGGTGGTCATAGTGTAGTCACTATTTTACAGGTATAACATTTGCTAGTAGCTCGGGAAGACTTTCCTTGAACAGAAGTAGCTCTCACTACAGAAAAGGTTGGAGACCCCTGATCTAGCTCGTTCCTTCTCATAAAGTCCACAGAAAAGGAAAATGTGAAGGTCTGACTGCACCGACCCCTTGTCACTAGGGCATGCCGACAAGTCAGAAGTCATATACCTTTTTGACAGGTAGCCTAACATCAATGGAATTATGTTTAAGCAGAACCTCAGCATAATTAATCTGTGTAGCCTATTTCCAATGCTATTTAAAAAGGAAAAATCCCCCTCTATAATTGATGATAATTGGAGATATAGCATCACTGATTTCTTTTGCCGATTTCCTTCCTGGCGCACATATGCCACATTTGAAAGGAAAATTACCTTCAATTTTTGCTTCAAGTTTACTGTGCACAAATTGGGGGTAGTAAACTGTAGTAAGTCACTTCACTTCAGCGTGGTATGAAGGAATGAAGTTTAATGAATTAACAGGTGCTGCGCAGCAGCCAGCTTAAACAGTGCCGTCATAGGACTAACAGTCACATCCTTTTAAAAGGTAACACTCTGAAAAGGAATCTTGAGGCCAGAACATCATGGCCCAAGTATTCTAAATCTTGAGGAGAACACTACATTATCCTCCTCCTCATAAACAAATAAAAAGAAACAGAACAGAAAAAGGAAGGTAAAGCAATGGAAGGAAAAATGAGAATCAGAAAAAATCGAAAGAAAGAAAAGAACGAAAAAGAAGTGGAGAAAGAAGGAAGTTTCAACGAAACCTGGCAGGAACAAAACATTGCCGAGAGCTCCTGCGTCACCCAAGTGTAACAGGGGTGGAAGAAGGAACAATATTATGGTTACGCAAGAGATTTTCATTGATATGCCTATTGACTTTCACAACTCTCGAAACATTCCAAAAGTTCTTAGAATTTACTCTTACAGCGTTTTTACAAACTTTTTCAACAGTGAAAGGTCCGGAGAACTTTGAACTGCCCTTCTTGTTATGGACAGGGATTTCATACGCATAATATCTCCAACAACAATAGGTTGAGATAAAGATCTTTTTCTTGAGTCAAAATATAATTTTTGATGAGACTGAGCTTGAGTCACATTATCTCTCACAAACTCATCCACATTACACAAGGAATCCATTTTAACCCATTTTGACATCCATCCTGGACAGACTTTGGAACAAGGTTTCCTTCCTCGTAGTAGTTCGTAAGGAGAAACTTTTGTTGAGGAATGTGGAGTGGTGCGATAAAACCATAACATTGATCTCACCGCATTTTGTACATTGCATCTTCCAGCCAAAGCCCATTGGACACAATTGTTAAGTACTCTATTCATGCGCTCCACCAAACCATTGGTCTGTGCATGATAGAGTGCACTCTTGGCATGTGTAATACCACCTTGCCGTAAAAAACAATCAAATTCATGACTAGTAAATTGTACCCCATTGTCGCTAACAATGGTGGAAGGGAATCCTTCACATAAAAATATATCTTTCAAGAAATCAATAACACTGTTTGAATTCAGTTCATTGATAAAACGTATTTCTGGCCACTTAGAGTAATAATCAATTGCCACTATTGCAAACCTAGAATTAGCAGGAAGCATATTAAAAGGTACAACTAGGTCTATACCAATTTTCTCCCAAGGCCTATTGGGTAATTCGATGGACTGAAGGGGAGGTGTACGAACCTTTAAACTCTTATCTGAAATGGAACAGATAACACACTCTCCAACAAATGAATCAACATCTTTGTCCATCTGTGGCCACCAGAAGTGCTCGCGTAACCTTCTCTTAGTAAGTGTCTTCCCTAAATGACCTTCATGTGCCCCTAAAATTAACCTTGTTCTCAGCATGTCAGGAGGAACTAGTCTATCACCTCGTACAAGTAGGCCATCCTCAACAGAGAGCTCAGAGGAAACTTTAACAAACGTCTGGAGTGAAAGATGCGCATTCTTCTCCCTCTGCCAACCACCCTTCACACAGTTGATAACTTCACACAGTAGGACATCTTTTGAAAGTAGATCTCTCCACTCTGCTTCACTAACAGCACACATTTCATCCAATCCCAGAGAAACAACGAAACACTCCTCGTCATCATCATCAACAATTTCATTCTCAGATTCAACAGGATATCTAGAAAAGTAATCTGCTCTGACATTCTTGTTCCCAGGAATATAGGTCACCTCAAAATCATATTGCAAAAGTTTTGTAGACAATTGTGCAATCCTGGGAGTATGTTCCTTCAGCTTATCTCCAGAGAGAATAGATATGAGTGGACTGTGATCCGTGCGCAATTTGAAATGTTTACCCCAAATGTATGAACTAAATTTTCTTATTGCCCACCAGCACGCCAACAACTCTCTCTCAATGACAGAAACGTTAAATTCTGAATCACACAAAACTCTAGAAGCGTAACCTAAAGTGTGCTTATTCCCATTGTTGTTTTGGGTAAGAACAGCACCTAAACCCAATCCACTGGCATCCACTGTGATAGTACATGTAACATTTGGGTCAAAAGGTTTGAGGATCTTAGGACTAATCAGCTGACGCTTGATTCAAAAGCATCATTGCAAAGATTGTCCCAGTTAAAAGGAACACTTTTCTTAAGCATATTCGAAAGGGGTTGGACTCTGGAAGCATAATCCGGTACAAATCGTGAGTAAAACTCACACAGACCGATAAATGATTTAAAGCCAACTTTGTCCTTGGGAGGAGGACACTCAACTATGGCTTTTACAAGACCTGGTCTAGGTAGAACTCCATGTTCAGAAAGAACATGCCCTAGATATTCCACTTTTTGTACTCTGAAAACACATTTTTCTTTTTTAAAGACAACACCATCATCACGCAAGGCCTCCAAAACACAAAACATGGTCTCATTATGTGACTTGCACGTTTCACCGTGAACCAAAACGTCATCTTGAAAGATGACAACACCTTTGATATTTTTCAACAAATTAGACATTATCCTCTGAAAGACCGCTGCCGCAGAGGCCAGCCCAAATGGCATGCGGCAGTATTGGAAAGATCCAATAGGGGAAACCAAAGCAGTTAAATGCCTAGACTAGGGATCAAGTACAACTTGGTGATAAGCTGATGCCAAGTCTAGCTTACTAAACTACTTAGAGCCATTAATAAGTGACAACATCTCAGGAATCTTCGGGAGGGGATGAGAATTGATCCAAATATTTTTATTAAGACTGCGCAAGTCTATGCAACACGAATTTCGCCATTTTTTTTTAGGTACTACCAAGGGAGAAAGCCAAAGGGACGATTCTATAGGTTCAATGATTCCCTTCTTGCAAAGACTGTTAAGCTCTTGTTCAAGCTGATTTCTCACACTAAATGGTACATTTCTGAGCCTATGTTTAACTGGTATGGCATTATCCGTTACCTTGATGACATGAGTAAATCCTTTAACTTGACCGAGTCCATCACCAAAAACATTTGGAAAACGTTCTGTCAAGATATCAATGAAATCGTCAGAATGAAGAATAGAGACTTGGTCCTTAGTACCTGGTCTAAGTATCATTTTGAATAGTCCATGATGGAACCATCCAAGGATGTTTAATCCCTTGATGGCTACATAAACGTTGCCCAAAAGTTTCCTTCCCCTAAATACTAGAGAGTCCTCAAAATATCCGGCTAGTTCAATAGTTCTCCCTTCATAAGAAACAGGAGATCTATCTGGCGGTTGTAATGAACGAGAACCCCAAACTTCTTTGAACTTTTCCTGTGTTAACATTGTTATTCTCGCTCCTGAATCAACTAACAAACAAACCTTCTTATCACCAATTTCCACATCCACGTAAGGATCCACACATTCAGAAAGCACATTAGGTTCCGAAACTATATCTCCCACAACCACAACCATGTCCCTCAAATCATCTTGAATTTTGCTGTAATCATCAGGCTTGGATTCAGACACAGATACATTAGCAACAGAGGAAGAAGAACTTCTGCTCTGTTTGGCATTGTGAGGAGAAGAAAAACTTCTCCTCCCATTCTGGCAAACTTTTGCGAAATGACCCAATCTACCACACGCTCTACAAATCACATTTTTTGCGGGACAAGGTCATCCTGACTTAAAGTGAGGAAAATTTCCACATTTAAAACGAATGTTCGTTTGTTTGAAAAACTTATTGTCATTGCGTGTAAAAGTGCTATTTTTAACGTCCTTGGACCTTACAATATTGATAGATTCTTCTTTGATGGGTGTAGGTGAAGACTTCTCATCTAGTTCTTTCACTGAGAACTTTGAAAGTTCAATGCTTTTCGCATTCCGAATGGTCTCTTCCAGCGTGGGATTACCTAAAGAAAGTAGTTTTTGTTGAATGCTTTTGTCAGTATATTTGCAAATATATTGGTCCCTTATCAATTGGTCTCTAAACCCCTCAAACTGACTTTCTGCACTTAGAATACGCAGTGCGGAAATTAAATCTTCTACTTTTTTGCCAACTTTCTGTACTCTCTTAAAAAGTGTATGCCTCTCAACAACAAGACTGGATTGAAAATCAAAACTTAGTTCTAATTTTTTTACAGTTTCTTGAAATTCATCAATCTCCTCCTCATCAGCAGTACGTACTAAAGGAGGTAAATGTTTAAAGATGTCTCTTCCTTCGAACCTCAACACATTTAATAGGAGACACTTCTTCCTCTCAGCTCTGTAGCGCGAACCACCTATAGCACCAATGTACGTTATGAATGCGTCATACCATTTTTTCCATGTGATGGGTGGATCACTCGGTGTCTCAAGAAAAGGTGGAGGTGGAGAGACAGACTGCATAATGAAAGTAGAAGTAAATTGGGCCAAACTTGTTAAGTGAAAAACTAAATAATTATCTTCACAAGCTTCTTCCAAGCTAGATTAGGGGTGTGTTTCACCGTGAATATTACTTAAATGTAAATCTAACTTATTGTGCACAAGACTGCGCAAAAGCATTAAAGAAATGTTAAGTATTTAGGAATGCTTGAGCTGTACATCACATTGTTTTGAACAACATACTCATGTGTTTGAAAAGTATTCTCAGTTTGGTTGTATCTACATAACAATTCCTCTAGTCCTAAAGCAGCTAGGTTTACCTTCGCATACTGGAGCCAAGGGATTTTACATGTGTTATCCAAAGCAATGCAATTTTTAATTATAAGCTGAGTTATATTTACAGTATCTCTGTGCCATATTGAGTGCCACAAAAGAGTCGGGCGATCTTAATAGAGTCTATTATATACGGTAATCCTGCTTCCAAGTGACAGATATAATTTGAGCACGATCTAGGGAGAGATAGTACTTTCTTAGAAAATCCATCCTCTAGATTTTGGAGTTGAGTTACCGGGACCGTTCCCCATATACCTGCCCTGTATGTGGCTACAGAGAGTGTCTTAGCTTGATATATTGTCTTTATAGCGTCAAGTAGTTTTGTGCCCAATCTACTAGCAAAGGTGTTTATAGCTTACATACTCCTTTCCATTCCTAAGGATCTATTTTTCACCATGTTTTCCCAGGACAGTTTTTTATCAAAGTGAACCCCTAAATACGGAAATAAATCAACCACCTCTAGTTTCCTTGAGCCTAGTGCAAAAGATTGCGGTCTCTGTACCTGCTATAAGGACCAAGGACTTTTCTTCATTTACCCTTAGACCCACTGAAGCCATATGGGAAGCATAGGCGGTTATCATTCGTTGGAGGGCCACCCCGTACAGCCTAATAATAACGCGTCAGTAGCATATGCGAGAATCTGTATAGTTTGGGAGCCAAAGGTGGGCACATCTAATGTACCTTCAGTCAGAGTGGCTCCAATCCCATTAGTGTATAAAGAGAAGAGAAAGTGAGCGAGGACACACCCCTTCCTAACACCCCTTGCGATCTTGAATGAGCAGGTGCACTCTCCATCCTTCCCGTACCTAACACTGGTGGTCGCATTAGAATACAACCACTGAATAAAGCAGGTAAGTTCAGGGTCCACCCCCATTTCCTCCATTTTGTTCCATAAGCGAGAATCGATTACGCAATTAAATGCGGCGCTTAAATCCATAAAGCCCAGAAAGATATGACCCTGTTTAGCTCTGGTTTATTTGTCAGTTATCATAGCTTAATTGAGGCACTGCTCTATTGTGCCTCTACCAGCCTGGAAACCATATTATGCCTACACCAGAATCTTATTCTCCTTTGCCCACTTTTCTAACCTGTTTAATAATAGGCGTACCATTAACTTTGCTGCGGTGTCCAATAATGAAATGGGTCTGTAGTTCTGTGGCTTCTTATATATTGGAACAATAAGCTAGTATTCCATGAAGCTAGTGGGGTGATTCTAGAAATTTCGTTAAAAACATTGGTAAAAATAGTGGGGCCCATAAATCTTGGTGCTCGGGGAAAAAATCTATAGGGACACTATCGGGGCCTGAAACCTTTCCACTAGTGCACTTTCCCAGTCCCCTATTAACCTACTGTACTGAAAAAGTCACAGAATGACTATATTTACAGATAGTCAGTACGGCTATGGTGTTGTCCATGATTCTGGGCAATTATGGTCACAAAGAGGATTCTTGACCTCTTCGGGTACCCTATTAGAAACGGGGTGCAAGCAAGAAATTCTTTAGAAGCTGTGCAATTACCTGCAGAAATTGCTGTTGTTAAATGTGCAGTCCCTCAAAATGGAAATGGCTACATTGCCATGGAAAATAGGTATGCAGATTCAATAGCATAATATTGTGCTCTGCTGGCTTGCACATTTGACGGAAACTTCACATGTCAGTCTGAGGAGGACAATTCATTTTCATTGTTGATGAAAGTAACCGATACTTGGGATGAAAAAAAACAGAATATAAGAAAATGTTTAAGAAGCAGGACAACAAAGCTGGATCAGAGCCGGTTGTGGGAAATATGCAAATGACATTTGGATGTCAGCCGATGGGAGACCCGTGTTACCTGATCGTTTCCTGTTTCTAATGACAACTTGCTATCACTAATACACACATTTAGGAAGGGATGCCATGGTGAGGCTCTTTAGGCAAAATTAGTTTAATCCCAGGTCAAGAAGGCTTGTAGAAGAGATGTGTCATCAGTGTGTGGCATGTCAACAAATAAAAACAGGGAAAAGAACACAAGTTACACTGAGTCACATAGGATGATAGGGTGGTGCTTTTGACAGAATGCATTCATCAAAATGCCTGTTCGTAGCAGGCTGAGATATGTCCTGGTCATAGGATGTGTCTTTTTGAGATGGGTGGGAGCCTACCCAACCAGAAGAAATGACAGTCGCACAGTAGCAAAATTGTTATTACAAGAATTGATCCCCAGGTACGGAATGCCGTTTTTTTTGGAATCAGACAGGGGAACCCACTTTAAAAATGAGGTCATGAAGACCATTTGAACATTATTACAGATTTAGCAGACACTACATTGTAACTATTGACCTGAGGCTTCAGGTATAGTCGAATAGATGAATGGGAGTATCAAGTATCGGCTAGCTAAAGTTTCTTCTTCAACATCACTGAAATGTCAAAATTCTTTACCTTTGGTTCTGATGAGTACTCGAAGTATCCCTGATAGGAAGACTAGTCTATCTCCACACAAGATGCTGATGGGCCAAGTAATGAGGCTGTCTGCTGTACCTGCAATTACACTTTTGAATATCACAGATGATATGATATTCGATTACTGCAAAGGATTGGCTGATGTGGTTCATTTGAATTCTTATCCGTTGCAGCTGCAGCCCAAGATTCTTATCAAGAACAGTGCCACCAACTCAATCCTTGTGATTGGGTTGTGGTCAAGAAGCACATTCTGAAGACTTATCTGGACCTGAAATAGAAAGTTCCCTACCAGGTAATTTTATTGACCAAAACTGCTGTAAAATGTGGTAGAGTTTCAAATTGGGTGCACGCCTTGCACACCAAGAAAGAAATCGAGAAGAAGTGATTGTGTTCTTTGATCTTGAATGACGAGCATTGGTGATTGCACCACTTCTGACTGAGAGGCTACAAAGTACAGAGGTAGCAAGATCACAACAGAAGCAGCAAGAAGAAAGGAGTGAAGATTTGCAGACTGGAACATCAAACCAAGGGGCTCATCATGATGGCGGGCGGAGGCACAACCACGGTATTGGCAGAAAATGTATTTTTCGGCACATCAGCAGCGGTCCTCCCGCCCTCCATATTACAATGGGCAAACATAGCCCATTTTCCGTCCACTGCAGAGTGACGCGAACTGCCAGAAATTTGCTCCTGCCACTGCGGCGGTGGCAGCCAATAGAGACACACCGCCGTGCGAAATGACGTCCCGACCGCCGTAAAAATCACGATGCCGCAAACAGTACATCACACCGTAGCGAAGAATTCATCCACCCAGAGACGGCGGAAGCACGACAGCGGAGCGTGAAACCAGACTCCCGGTCCCCTCCACCCGGTCCCGACCGCAATGGATCCAGCTCCACACAACAACAACACACAACTCCTGTGCTGACATACAGTTCCTGTCCACATCAGACACTCTGGTGGGGACAGGAACACATACCCCAGTGTACTCACACATGTCCTACCTGTCACAAACTCACCCCCCGCATCTGGGTCACCCACCAACCGTGAAATCACTGCAATGTCCCGGTCATGTCACCGCAGCGGTGAAGACGTGGGAAAACCTGCACACAATGTAGTAGGCAGGGCTGGCGCCAGACATGGGCAGTCCGCAAAGATTTACAGGGCTCCACCTCCACCCTTCACACACTATGCTTCCCACACCCATTTGGGAATATGCTGTGTGCTCCTCCTTTGCCCCCTGCACAATTAATCTGCTAGTTGTAGCCAGACCTTGCACCTCACACACCAAAGGATAAGGGAGCCTGACTTGGAAGGTGGTGGTGAAGAGGAACTCCCTGCACAGAAGCTTAGGGGCTGGACAACCCTCCTCCTCACACCTACATCCCACTCATGTGAAGCAAACTGAGTATAATTAAGAAATGAAGATTCAAACTGCCTATGACCATCGACTGAACTGTTCACACTGCCTGTCAAGTCACACATAAACACCCAACACTGACACTCAGCCACATACTCATACCATAGCTCAGTAGCAATGGAGGACAAGAAATGTGCCAGCCAAAAGTGCTGGAAAACCATGGAGCAAGCCTCATAGCATCTGTACATCACATGCAATAGAAGGAACATATCACACCACCCTTATGCCATCAAATCAGACATGGGTGGCACTGTGAGTGAAATTCAACCTAAGTGACCTCTGTGCAACAACTCAGGGAGACATCAAGGCAAGCCATGCAGAGGCACAGGAATGATAGGAAATGTCTGGAGTCATACAGTGACCAGCCACATATCTATGTGAACTTACTTGACCTATGCATGTCATCAGCACAACACACATGGCTCATTGTCACACTCCCTGACTGTTAAACACAAGTAGGACCTTCACACATACCCCTCATCTTCCCATCTTACACCTATGAGTAACATACATAATGGTGCAAATAAATTCATGTGAGGTCACTGACAACCAATCACACACCCTGTGCTGCATCCACAAACATCACACTCACAGTCAGGGATGCCTGAACCAATGCTTACACAACATCCACAGAATTCCAACTGGCCCAGACATGTGCAGCCAAACAGTGGAAAGGCAATGTGACCCTAGACAGAACAGGAATACAAGACATTGCCGCTCAGGGCCAATGCACAGACACCATACTCCAACACAAACATGAATTGCATCATCAAAAAACACCATGAACACCAACTGGGATCAATGGGACAATGAGCAAACACAGACAGAGACACCACACCACTCATCAAGTGAACATGGTGTCATAGGGTACCACAATCATGCACATGCACAATCCTGAAAATTGCCAGACCCACAATAGGAGGACAAACCACTAGTGTACACTCAAAACAAGCTCATGAACATGAATCCACATAGCTGCATGTGACATACACACAAGTAATGCACACTACACTTGCAACACACATCTAAATGTATCACACTGCAACAACTACTCACACACAATGTCATCCAAATAGAACATCACACACACACATAGCATCTGTCAGTAGAAAGAGCCAACACAGACCAAACACTGCATACATCCAACAACAAAAACACAACCGATGCACAGAACAATCCATCACATTGCAAAGTCAGCTGGACTTTAGGGGGATGCACACCAGGCAAGTACAAGGCAACATACACTGACAGCACTGCATGCACACCAAGCAGTGTGTGCACACCAGCCAAACCAATAGCACACATATCTGAGTGCCACACCATGAACTCCCACAACACAAATCAGCACAGCACAAACATAACATCACACTCAGGAAGGGTAGCAGAACCTCAGCAAACACACATACATCTTACCCATCACCCACAGATGCACAACTCAGGGAAACCCAGATGCAAACAACATGACTAGAGGACTGTGCTGCTCAAACATATGCACTGCACATGGGCAACTATGACAGCAAACCAGTAGAAGAAAATGGCACATACCTAATTGGGAAACTTCCCTGAGTGGCACATTGGTCCTGTACACAGTTCAGCCCCACACAGCATAGTGTCACACTATGAAGTGGTGGGGAGGCTAACACACTGGCAAGCCATATGGTGGAAGAAATGAGATTGAAGTGGTGTGTACTTCAGTAGTGGACAGGTGAGGACTGCACAGAATGCAAACACATAGAGGAGTTACTCACAATGTGTAGGCATCAGAAGCACATATAGGGGATGGCATGACTCCACATACCACATACCATTCTGGAGCCAAAAATGGGTCAAGTGACAGCAGTGCATAAGAACACTCACAAATAATATAATGTCAGTGTGGCTAAGCAGGTCAGCATAGTGAACAGAAACAGTAACAAGACACATGGCTGGTCAAAAATACACAACACAGACTTGGCAGTCACACACTCTGCATACTCACAACTAGCAGCAACAACAAGTAGGTGTCCTCCAGGAGTGCAAGGAAACACTAACACACTGCACAGTGCCCAACCTACAACTCCTACCTGTGCCCCCAATCTGAAGCACCTATCAGACAATTGAAACAAACAGGCACTCATTCACTGGATCACAAATGTGTGCATTTGGCATTGCAGGGGCACACACACATCAACACTACTGACAATGACAGCCCATTCACACTGTATGACCACTCAAGTTCACATCTCCAAATGTACCCATGTGACTAGGAAGACAGGCCTACACAAGATGACTACACATCAACGCTGCTATTCACACATCAGGAATGATCACACAGATATGATTGACCCTGGCCAGCCCACAAGTAATCTTGTGCATAGAATTCACCTCTGTTCTGGTATTGCATTCTAACATGACATGTGTACAATTTAGCAAACATAACCATAGAATTATTAGGATAAAAACCGGACTAACGGAGACCCTGTTTAGCGAGTTTAAAATGATGAGAAGAATAGGATGGGTGGGGAGAAGGGAGAAAACACTTCCTGGGGACTGTATTTTCCTCACCTTTAAATCACCAAAATTGGTACGCAAGATTTCATACAGTATAGGTAGCGGCCACGTACTACCATGAGGTATAAATGTCCTGCCCTTAGGCTATTTCTATCCCCCTAGGGAACCAACATTACCAGCCCTCCCACCAGAGATCCATAACTTCCAACATCCACCACCAGCTTAGTCTTCTTTTACACAATAGATTTGATATACTCCCGTCTCTAGAAGACATAGATTGACTAACCTCCACTGCCGGTCCTGTTGCTCAAAGCGGGATCTTAGAGACCTACCTGCCTAGTCTAAAATTGTCATCTACAGACAGAAAGGAGTCTAATCGACATGTCATAAGACACATTGAAGACTTAGGGGAGAATTCTACGCCTCATTGTATGGGGTTACTCAGTGGCGTTCAGCCCGACAGAGCAATAGCTGAGGACTACTTTGCATCTGGGATTAATAAGCTGGGTCTTTTATCAACTATCGTAGACACCCACCCTGTATATCCTATAACCAATTATGCCCTCAATTCTACTGTCCCTACTGTGGACAGCACCCATACCGAGTGTGTAGTGAAGGGTTAACCTAGGTCTAGCTTATTGAACATGCTTTCATGGAACGTAGCAGGTTTAGTTACCAAATTGTCCAATCCTGACTGGCTTAAATTTATTTACGATTTTGATAGCCTATGCCTGCAGGAAACCTGGGCAGTTGAAACTTTACACATAAACGGGTTTAAAACTTTCTGTACTCCGGCTGTGCCCTCCAGTCTTGGGAGGAATAAGGGCAGTTTATATACTTTTATATCCCATAGGCTGAACGTAAGTAGGGTGGTCTTGGTGGCATCTAATATCTATTATCAGGTATTAAAAATTCACATTGATAAATCTTATTGTACCGTCCTTCTAAATTTTTATAACAACATCCCTGCCTTGTGTTCGAGGGAAGTCACCAGGCAGTTGCAGGAGGACCTGTGTGGAAATATGGATTTTTCTGGTCAGTTATGTCCCCTATCTTGGACCCCAACGGTTCCATGTGCATGTCACAAGTACATGTATGTTCCCTCCAGTTCCAGTTATGAAGACGCAAATACATGTGCGTCCACCGTCAACATGTCCTTTGACAGATCCGCCATGAATAGGCCGGATATTCCATTCCTAAATATGAAAGGCCACCGGCTTTATATGGTTCACTTATGCCACTTTACAGTCCAGGCAAGTAGGCCCTGATTCTGTCATCAAACTCCTCTTGCCTTCTGCCTCTGAAAGCTCCAGTCCGAGCCTGCATCTGTGACCATGAACTTTGTCTCATTCTCTGCGCGGCTCACGAAGCCTGACATCAGCCTATTCTCTGCCAAGAACTGTATTTCACCTTCGAATTATCTGCTTCCCCCTCAGCCGATGCATTCCTGCCTAGCAGTTTAAGTAAACATTCTTCCAGTTACCAAGCAAAAAAGGCCCATCTTCTCTGTCCTCATGCAAGTAATTCATAGCCCTGTTACCATGGAATATTCCTACCCCCTCGCATTCAGTGTAGACACTTAGACGCTTGTACACGCACGCACAGTCAGTATAGAATAGATTCTGTCCGAGAGTCCTTCTTTTATGGATAACATAGTTCTTTAAACATAGGATGTTAGATATGATTTGGGATTAGGTTGACTTGACCCCCCAGACTTCTCGTCTCCACATATAGAGCTAAATGTCAAGTCCCCGTCACCCCCTAGTTACACGTCAATTACACGTCATACTGCTGCGCGCGCATCTATGCCAAGTATTATCTTATAGATCCACCTATGTATTACATCATAACCAATCATGTTCCTTTTTACTCATTATTACACCCATTTTCGGTTACGCAGACCAAACGTCAATGTCCTTATCAATTGTTACGCCTACTGTATTCACTTCATTATAATGTATGTACTATAAAAGTTACTTCTTTGTCAATAAAGTATGTACTTCACTTCCTGAACCTCCGGGGTGATGGAACTTGAAGCATCCGATTATAATCGATCACTGGAATAAAGCCCATTCCGAAACTCTAATATCACGGATTCTGCCTCTCATTTTACTGAGCTATTTTATAATGTTTCTGTATCAAATTCAGTCCCGGTAAAGGAATTTTTATTTACCACATGATGGCGCCCGAACAGGGACACTTTCTCATCTCACGCGCCGGCGGTGCGTTGCAGGCCCGGTCTCCTGCCACAGCTGGACGGACAATAACGCGTACCAACAGGATTTCCTGTAGCTCCCTCCGGTCAAGCGGGGGCGACTGAGACTGCGATCAACACCCAGACGAGGCGGTGAGAAGTGCGAAGTATCCCGACCAGAGCCTAGCTGAGAGAGCAAGATCCGAGGTACACAGAGACCCACCAGTTCGAAGTCAAGCCCAGTTTCCGACGAGGCGAGTCGAGTCCAGTCCGGTTCAAGTTCAAGTCACCGAGGCCTTCCATTTCCGAAGCTACCCGGTGAGTACCATTACCGGGGAGGCATTTCTGACGTGCACATAGGTTGTGCCGGTCAAGACGGGTTTGGGTACACAAATCCGGTCTGCACTGTTTTAGCAGTGTATCTGTACTGTTTAGCAGTATATCAAGTATTCCGAAGTATCTAGTAAATGTCAAGAATTAAGCATGGTGATTTAGTTATGCAGACGATCATCATTGTTGTTTCAGTTAAAGGTTTAATGTTTTAATGTTTAAATGTGTTAAACGTCCTGCATATTGTGGCATGAATGGTTGTCCATTATTGTGCTTTTGTATTTAGTGTGTTCAAGATTAAGTATCAGATCAGTTGTCAATATGCCGCTCTTTTCGAAATTAAGACAGATCACTACTAGAAAAGGGGTACTTGAAGAAGCCGTCCCTATTCCTCCTAGGGATACTCCAGGGCACTTCATGTATCACAAACATGGCTTAGACGCTATATTATTTCTTGATTTATGGGTAGACTACACCAAGGGATTACCTGAAAGTCAGAGATGGCCCACAGCGGGAACCTGGGATGCAGAGTGCATCCTGAAAGTCGAGGAAGAGTTATGGAAAAGGAAAGTCAGACAGTCACAGAAAGACGCCGTTGAGTTATGGCGTAAAGAATCTCATAGACGTACAGAAAAAGCACGTAGACAGGAAGAGAAGAGTAAAGAAAGTTCAAGCAAAATTCAAGACAATCTATTAATTGAGGAAGGTATCCGAGTGAAATCAGAACAAATAGACAGACAAAGAAATGCCCTTATGAATGGTATGTATCCCCTTTTGGCCGAAGGATTACCGAAGGCTACTCCAGAGGTACCGAAAGACTTGCCACCCCCATTATTCCCAATCAAGGTACATCCTAAGGGGCATCCTAGAACCGCGGAAGATGTTTTTCTTTCCTCATATTTAGATGACGCAGCTCCCGAGTATGCTAATTCCGCCCCACGTAGACCGCATACCAGGGAGGTCCAACGCCAAGATCCAGCACCCGTATCCCTACAGCAACAAATCGAGTCACAAGTTCCGGCAAGCACATCTGTTTCTGCATCTGTTCCTACAGGTACTTCTATAGCTGAGTCCACACCTATAGTTGCTGTGTCACGTTCGACGAATCCTTTCACACCCGACGCCCCAGACGGGGCCACGGGAGGTGCTACCAATATTTTTTCTACGCCACCTAGAATAAATAAACTTATTTTTCAAGAGTCAGCGCATTCCCGTACACCCAAATTCGTAAGTGATCGTACGCTTAAGGAACTTCTTATAGATTGTAGATATGACCCGGTGCTCGGTAAAGAGGATGAAATGGTCCTGGCATCATTACGTATCAGACGAGCCGCAGGGTATTTAGCGAAGCTACCAGGAATGACTGCGCATCTAGATAAAATATATCATTTTGTTCAAACAGGGCGAGATCCAGAATGTATTAACAGAGCTATGGAATACCAGAAAGTAGAGATACAGGGGGAACTGTTACGTTTCCTCATTAACTGTGTGATCAGAAATCAAGACCGACCGGGGGTAGATCCGGAAGTAATGAAAATTCTTACAAAATGGAGCCAGAATATATCAGAAGGGAGACACGATAAGCAAAATTGTATAATAGCAATGTGCCGAAAGATCCGTAAAGAAATAGAACGCCTACAAGAGGAGAGATTAGAGACAGACGAGTTCGAACAAAGCGAGGAAGAAGGGTCAGGACTGCCCGCAGGACAGTCGGACACCATAGCCTATGTAGGTAGAGGAAGATCTTGTAATAGGAATCAGACTAGATGTCATACTGACTCAATACGTCCAATATGTCCAGATAATGACAGGAATTTCCAAATACCTATAATTAACATAAGGTCTAACGAGCATTCGTTCCAAACCGCCGACAAACTACTCCGAGAACGAAGGGGTTATCATTTTCTCGACTCTATGGATGAACAAGATTTAGCCAGGGCAGCTGTCCACTGGGTGGACAGTCCCGGAAAATATAGTGATGCTACAGTAGTACGCACATTTTTGAACCTCACCCCAGAGGAGCAGAGGTTAGCTGGGATTTATATGATTCAACAACTCATTATACTATATCAGAGTCAGCATTCGGACCCTGGTCCCTTACCTGACATATTGACTGAATTGCTTATGAACAAATGGAGAGGTCCAGGTACTAAATTAATTAAAGAAATTCTAGTATCAAGAAAGCAGTATATTCTTTTTATATGCTCAGAGCATGTCTCATTGCCTGTCGAGGAAAGAACCACGTATCACATGGATAGACAGAATCCCTTACGAGAAGTACACCCAATAAAAGGCGAGGACAATCAGTTTAAACGTGTATTTGTATATACGCCCATATCGAAAATAGAATTGTTAGAAATGAAGAAAGTGGTACCCAGTCATGACAAAGACCCAGCGGGTTTTCACCGAGAAATTAAAGACATGTTACTCATGGGAGAGTATACCTACCCCGACATTATGACAATATTAAAGGTGTTGATGCCTGCTGGCATTTATGAGAAACTCAAGGAAAAAGAGTGGGAGGTAGGTGATCAAAAGATAGAATGGTCAGCATTAGAAGCAGAAGAAAGGGCCCGAGGTCCAGGTTCGGGGCTTGGGGACAAAACTAAAGCACTACCAGGTCTACTAGTACAGGTACTGCCACGTTTATTAACTACGAAAAAGGAAGATTGGGGTACAATTTCAGCCTGTAAACAGAAGCAAGATGAAGACACTAGCGATTACTATGCCCGATTCGAGAAATGTTTTGGTATAAATAGTGGCATAAAAGCAAGTAGCGAATCATACCCGCATCTGTTTGTAACAAAATTAGTGGAAAATGCCCTGCCCCCAGTAAAGAATAGAGTATTAAAATTCGAGAGTACCTGGCAAGGTAACACTCCAACACAAATGTTACAAATGTTACAGTACCACCACAATAGAATTAAAGAGGAACAAGAACATGAACATAGACGCATGAAAGACACGAAAATGAAAATGCTAGTTTCCCAGACAGTTCCAGCCGAAGGACATAAAAAGGGTATGACACATTCCGATTCAGCAGGACCTGTAAAAGGGACATGCAATTATTGTAAAAAGCCAGGTCATTACGTACACGACTGTCCAGTTTTAAAACATAATATCGCCATAGGTAAAACACAAGAAAGATCACGGCCACTCAGACAAGATCAGAATGAACAAGGAGCTATGCAGCATGCCCAGGCCATGCCAGCCGCACAACAGCCAATACAGTTTGTGCCAGCTGCACCACCGTTGCCTGCCGCTGCCACACAGACAACAACACGACAAATGTATCAGACCGCACAGTATGAATATCCTGAGTACCAGCGTTACGCATGAACTAGCCTAGAGAGGGAAATTGATTTACCCCTTATCGAGATTCCTGTAGATCAAGAAGGACCTTATGTACATAGTGAATTATTAGGCCAAGATAGGAAGTTTCTACTCGATACAGGGGCAAGTCGAACGACCATAAAACGCAGTGAAGTTCCAGGGGCACCCCTCTCAGGCTCACAGAATATTTCCCTTGGTTTTTCAGGAAAACCTATTGTTAATGAAGTGTCACAACCACTGCCTCTTACGATAGGACCTCTGACCCGAACTACAGATTTATTGCTTACTAAATCATGTCCAGAAAATCTGTTAGGAATTAAAACCCTGAAAGCTCTAGGAGCCATAATATGTTGTTCTCCGGAAGGAGTAAGGTTGTTTTTACGTGATTTTAAAGGTCACTATGTATCTAGAGACATGGATCCCCGACTGCAGACTTTACCTACACATCTATGGGCACAAGGCCCTACTGATGTTGGTTGCATGAATATTACACCATATCGAGTCACACTAAAGGCAGGAGTGGTGCTACCACGAATGCGACAATATAAGTTACCACTAGATGCTGTAGTGGCTTTACTACAAATAATTGACGAGCTTATTGCCCAAGGAGTAGTTGTAGAAACAGACTCCAATGTATGTAATTCACCGATAATTCCGATTCTTAAACGAACAGATCCTACAGCTCCGCCAGTATATCGATTGGTTATTGATCTGCGCGAGTTAAACAAATGCATTGTGCCACAATTTCCTGTGGTCCCAGATATCTCGTCATTATTGACAGCTATTGATTCCGAAGCAACATTCTTTACTGTAATTGATCTCAAAAATGCCTTTTTCAGCGTCCCAATAGATCCGGAAAGCCAATATTTGTTCGGATTTAGTTTAAATGGGCGTAGCTTTAAATTCTCCCGCGCACCTCAAGGATTTACAGAAAGCCCCAGCATCTATAGCCAAGCACTGAAACGAGAACTTGACAGTATCCATATGCCAGTTAACACTGCACTGCTTCAATACGTCGATGATCTGCTGATCACCGCAAGAAGCGAACCGGAATGTGAAAAAGCATCACTGACAGTTTTACAATTTCTAGCCGAAAAGGGGCACAAGGTGTCCCCTTCTAAGCTGCAATTCTGTGTCCAGCGAGTTGTTTATCTTGGACACTCGCTGTCCAAGGAGGGAAGGCAGCTTACACCCGACCGCATTCAGTTGATAGCTAACATGTCAATACCCAAGACACAAAAGGAGGTGCGGGCTTTCATAGGCCTCACTTCATATTGTAGGCAGTGGATCCCTCAGTATGCATTTCTAGCAAAACCACTCATTCAGTTAACCACACAGGAGGCAGCCACATCGACTGTTCTCCCTTGGACTCAGGAACACACACAAGCTTTTGAAAGCTTAAAGAAAGCTTTATGTCAAGCACCCGTTTTAGCAACGCCATGTTACAGAAAACAGTTTACACTCTTTGTTACAGAACGCGAAGGTACTGCCTTGTCAGTACTCACACAGGAACAAGCAGGAGCACACAAACCATGTGCTTATTTTTCTAGTACATTAGATCCCGTAGCTCAGGCTTTGCCTGCATGCCTAAAATCAGTAGCAGCGACAGCTTTAGCAATAAGACAGAGCGACGCCATAGTGTTAGGACATCCATTGACAGTTCAAGTACCACACGCAGTAGAGGTTCTTGTAAATAGAACGCAAACACAACACTTGACTATAGCGCGACTTACAGGATACGAGCTTACATTGTTTCAGCCACATATAGAAATCAGACGCTGTAACACATTGAATCCTGCCACACTTTTACCAGTAGTCGGAACAGACCCACTAGCCCATGACTGTATTGAAGTTATTACAATAACAACAAAACCCAGACAAGACTTAACCGATGTCAGATTGTCAGATCCAGACCTGACCTTGTATGTAGATGGTTCATGCATGAGAACAAGTACAGGAGAGTTAGTAGCCGCCTACGCAGTCACAACAGATACTGAGGTCATTGAAACTAATCGTATAAATACTTTGTCAGCTCAAGCCGCAGAACTTATCGCTCTGACACAAGCCTGTATTCAAGCCACGAATAAAAAAGTCAACATATACACTGATTCACGTTATGCATTCGGAGTTGTACATGACTTCGGCGTGCTGTGGCGTGAGAGAGGTTATTTAACTTCCCACGGTGCCCACATTCAGCACGGACCCCTCATTCATGCATTATTAGATGCTATACATCTACCCACTGAAATATCAATTATGAAATGTAAGGCCCATACGAAGGTTACTGATATCATTTCCCAAGGCAATGATCTAGCCGACAGAACAGCTAAACAGACTGCTCAAACTCAAACCCCCGACATGACAAAGACAATAGTCCCGACACCGACACATTGTATGACAGTTAAAGATCCTACCCTTGACGTAATTGACATACAGACACATGCTACATCAGACGAAATAAAGAAATAGACTGAATTAGGAGGGATCCAAACGGACCAAGGATGGATGATGAAGGAAAAGTCTGTATGGTTCCTTCCTGATTCTATGGTCCAAGTTATAATTAACACTATACATAGTCCAGCACATCTAGGAGAAAAAGCTATGCTAGACAGCATTCAACACATTTGGTTCAATAAACATTTACGAGCAGCAGCAAAACAAAAGGTCCGTACCTGTATGATCTGTTGTCAGTTCAACCCAGGAAAAAGCGTTCCCGTAGAACAGGGTGGATTTCATACTCCTAATCATCCTTTTGAAGTACTCCAGATGGACTATATCCAGATGGAACGATGTCGAGGATTCAAATATGTTCTCGTAGTTGTCTGCGCTCTGTCCCGTTGGACGGAGGCATACCCGGTTTCAGATTACACTGCCCCAACTACTGCCAAACAGTTGGTTCGAGAATTCTTCCCACGATACGGTTTACCACGTGCTGTTTACTCAGATAACGGCCAGCCGTTCTCATCCGAATTAATGAAACACGTTTCACTTCTGTTAGGATATCAGTGGAAATTCCACTGTGTCCGACACCCCGAGGCAGCAGGTCTCGTAGAAAGACATAACCAGATACTGAAAATCAGAATGTCCAAAATATGCAGAGAGAAAGGTGTCGACTGGATAGTAGCATTACCAGTTGCACTCTTTTACATGAGAATGGTAGCACACTCTCGAACTGGGCTATCCCCATATGAAGTGATCTTCGGCAGACCACCAAATATGTGGGGGACGCCTATTCCACGCAAAATAACTGATATTGACTGTAATATGGTGACAGATTACTTGGCTTCCTTGATGTCTGCACTACAATCTTCTCGTTCACAGGTAGCTGCAGCCTTTCCTGACAACACTGAGGTGAAACCCCATGACGTTGTTCCGGGTAATCTTGTCTTTGTGAGGAATTTCGACCGAAAGACTCAGCTGGAGCCCAGGTGGAAAGCACCCAAGTTGGTCCTGTTGACCACAAGAACAGCCGTGAAGATCGAGGGCCGCAAGGGCTGGATTCATTCAAGCCATATCAAGAAATTTCATGGACTATCCCCGGATATAGACATTGTGCCCTGCACTCCCTCACAGACTGATACAAAGCTTCCTTTTGTTGAACCGAACAAATCTGAAAATTACAAACTAAAGCTTAGGCCCAACCAGTCGAGCAATTTGATTGTTTAAGTCCTCTCCAAGGTGAAGCGGTTGAATTGTCTCTGACATGTATCCCTTGGACCTGAGTAGAGAAAATACCCGAAAAATGTTGAAACGACAGGCGTATTGTAAATCACTGCGTAGCCACTGCATAGTGACATTATTAATTTTGTTTTTATTGAGTCTTTTAATAATTATTACAAGTATGTTGTTGCACATATATTACCCTATTTCTAGACATGTTTATAATGTTGCTGCCGAACATTCTTTTAGTGATTTACCTCCGCATGAATTGTCTTATAGACTTGCGCTGCGCAATAACACTTTCATTAGTATGTTACATCATTCCCATCAGACTAGTAATGCCACCAATTGTTGGGTGTGTGGCCGACTCCCTCCCTATCAGAATTATGAAGGAGTCCTGCCTTTCTTTCCACATCCATTTACACATAATGGCTCCTGTGGAGCATGGTTTAGTTTAATCAATTCTATAGACTCAGATACCGCAGTTTACCAAGATCATTGGGTATGGGGAAACCTGAACCTAGTTTTACTTAAGGTCTGTTACCCTGACAAGGAGGGTCGCCCCAAAAGAACAGGAACTGATCTAGAAAATGAAGTATATGGATTAGGTAATTTTACACCTAATCTCATGATTCTAAATGTTGTATCCGAAGTTGAACTAGTCTTACCCACCATGTCAGTATTCCCAGCGAAAGGTGAATTGTGTGTAAGAAAGGTTGGTTCCATACATATGGGCCATAGTAAATGCACTACTATAGTAGAATTCAGTGATCAAGGAAAATCTTCATTTAGAGCTTCTCGCCACTCCTACTTTATATGTGGTCAGAAGGCATATATGCGTCTACCCCTAGATTGGGATGGTACCTGCTACATTGCATTCCTTTTGCCACCTGTTTTCCTAGCTCCTCCTGATTATTACAGAAATATTCATTTAGTACACAACAGAGAACGGAGAGATCTCCCCATTGTCGATTACACTGAGACGGCATGGGACAAGTATGTAGATTTTAATAAAGGCATCTTTCCCTATATAGGTACTGTTACTAATAGTAAGCTGATACGTAGATTAACTAGAACCCTTGAAGCAGTAGTGAATGAGACTATTTCCGCCTTAGGCAATTTAACGGAAGAACAGTCTGCTATGCGGATTGTTGTGCTTCAAAATCGTCTTGTCCTTGACGTCATCCTGGCTGATAGGGGCGGAGCTTGTAGGGTCATCGGATCAAGCTGCTGCGTATTCATACCAGAAAATTCGCCATCTGTATATAAAGCCATCACTCGCCTTCATAAGATTGTAAGCCAGATACACCAGAACCCAGGCACTTGGACTTGGTCCAGTTGGTTTTGGAATGCGGTATCAGCCTGGGGATGGAGGGTTTTATCCTTCCTAGGTATTGGCCTTCTCATACTATTCAGTTGCTGTCTATGTCTACAATGTGGACCAGCGATTTGTGGTCTGTGTGCCACATCGTGCATTCCACATCAAGATTTTCATTCAAGATCCCGGAAGAAGAAAGAAGAACAAATGATGCTATATGAACAGATCAATGGATTGATGAAGATTGATATCTCTTGAAGGGCAAGTAGGGGACAAGGAGGGAATGTGGAAATATGGATTTTTCTGGTCAGTTATGTCCCCTATCTTGGACCCCAACGGTTCCATGTGCATGTCACAAGTACATGTATGTTCCCTCCAGTTCCAGTTATGAAGACGCAAATACATGTGCGTCCACCGTCAACATGTCCTTTGACAGATCCGCCATGAATAGGCCGGATATTCCATTCCTAAATATGAAAGGCCACCGGCTTTATATGGTTCACTTATGCCACTTTACAGTCCAGGCAAGTAGGCCCTGATTCTGTCATCAAACTCCTCTTGCCTTCTGCCTCTGAAAGCTCCAGTCCGAGCCTGCATCTGTGACCATGAACTTTGTCTCATTCTCTGCGCGGCTCACGAAGCCTGACATCAGCCTATTCTCTGCCAAGAACTGTATTTCACCTTCGAATTATCTGCTTCCCCCTCAGCCGATGCATTCCTGCCTAGCAGTTTAAGTAAACATTCTTCCAGTTACCAAGCAAAAAAGGCCCATCTTCTCTGTCCTCATGCAAGTAATTCATAGCCCTGTTACCATGGAATATTCCTACCCCCTCGCATTCAGTGTAGACACTTAGACGCTTGTACACGCACGCACAGTCAGTATAGAATAGATTCTGTCCGAGAGTCCTTCTTTTATGGATAACATAGTTCTTTAAACATAGGATGTTAGATATGATTTGGGATTAGGTTGACTTGACCCCCCAGACTTCTCGTCTCCACATATAGAGCTAAATGTCAAGTCCCCGTCACCCCCTAGTTACACGTCAATTACACGTCATACTGCTGCGCGCGCATCTATGCCAAGTATTATCTTATAGATCCACCTATGTATTACATCATAACCAATCATGTTCCTTTTTACTCATTATTACACCCATTTTCGGTTACGCAGACCAAACGTCAATGTCCTTATCAATTGTTACGCCTACTGTATTCACTTCATTATAATGTATGTACTATAAAAGTTACTTCTTTGTCAATAAAGTATGTACTTCACTTCCTGAACCTCCGGGGTGATGGAACTTGAAGCATCCGATTATAATCGATCACTGGAATAAAGCCCATTCCGAAACTCTAATATCACGGATTCTGCCTCTCATTTTACTGAGCTATTTTATAATGTTTCTGTATCAAATTCAGTCCCGGTAAAGGAATTTTTATTTACCACACCTGGATACTGCCTACAGGAATACAAATAAAGATCTCTGTATAATTTGGGGAGGGGACTTTAATGTGGGCCCTTGTACCCACGCGAACGGGTGACATTGTGGACTATCATCAGATGATGATACAGACATCTCCCATTTCTCGCACTCCCCAGCTGGGGACATGCTAAATCTGATAAAATGTTCCATGGACCTGGGTTTTGCAAATGATCTCTGTTACCTCATCCATACCATTTTGTAGCACTTTCAATGGCCGCGGGTTGTCTTCAATTATTGATTACTTTTTAATATCTAATAGATACGCCGATAGAATACTCAGTTTTAAAACACATACGGTAGCTTTTAGTGATCATTTTCCCATTAGTCTCACCATTGACCAGCCATCCAAAGTGTTATCTACTGCAGCTATGCACACTGAGCCACTACAAGGCATTGCTAATAAAAGATCCAATGGTTATACGATCAGATGGGCGGGAGTGGATTCTTTGCAACTAACTAAGACACTTATAACAAAGTGCAAAACAGACTTTTTTACTTGCCTTGATGAGTCGGCCACGGATAAAAATGTTTGTAACTCCTACCATAACATCTCGCAGGCCATTCAAAACAATCTGACAATTAAATCCAAAAGTTGCCCCAATGGTAAGGTAGGGTGGTTTGATTCCCAGTGTAGCAAGGCACATGCAGCTCTGAAACCCTTACTGCACGTACCGAGGAGAGATCAGGAAGCCATTAAAAGGGCTAGGGCGGCATACAAGTTGTCAATCAAAAAACACAAAGAAGCCATCACCTCCGAATTGTGGCAGGCCCTCAAGCAAGCTTCTGCCCTAAAGGATATGAAAGGCTTCTGGAAAGCGGTGAACGCCCCTTTTTTGGCCCCTAAAAATTCATCAAGTTTCGAAAACTCAATTGGGGAGGACCAATGGGTCTCTCATTTTTCTAGTTTATACTCCAGTAATGTTAATTCTAATACTTGTGAGGGCCCTAGATCAGGCCCCGGAGGTTACCTTCCAACTCGCATTGATTTTAATACGGATGAGGTGATCTTGGCTATTAACGCAAGTGTAGATGGAAAAGCCCCAGGGCCAGACAGTATTACAGTGGACCTTTGCAAATCGTGTCCCTCTGTCTGGGGTCCGTTTTTAACCTTAGTCTTAAGGGCGTGCTGTGGGAATTGCTAGAGGAAGAAGAAGATTTTCACGGTCACTTTCGCAAAAAAACGCTATTCGCATTCACAAGATAAAAAAATGTAAAAGAAATTCTGACCAAAAAGAAACCTAAAACACAGATAGAATTCAAAGGAACAACAAAGTGTCATAATTGCATCCACTGCAATAACATCATACCAGGAGATGTACTTACACATCCACTGACTGGTGAATGCATCAAATTAAGACACTCTACTAATTGTATCTCCTGTAACACAATATACACCATTAAATGCCCCTGCGGACTACTATATGTGGGCAAACCGAAAGAAAACAAATCAGATTATCAGAACATAAAAGTACCATCAGGAATAAAAATCTAAATTCCAGTGTAGCTAGACATTGGGAAGAACAAAGACATAGCATAGCCCAATTAAAATCTCAAATTATCGAACAAACACAAAAACAGGAAGGTGTAGACAACACTAAAAGACTCTTACAACGAGAAGCTTTTTGGATAAAAAGGCTAAACTCTTTGTCTCCGACAGGGCTTAATGATACATTTGAGATGTCTTGTTTTTTATAGATTGAACTGTATATGAGGTTGGCAATTGCATAATAATATTATGTTCACGTTCATGTACACATTTTGTGCAAAGAAACTTGAAAGAGCCATGATTTACATGTCTTTGTTATCATGCTACTGTGATTCGGCATCTTTTTGACTGACTGGAACATTTTAGATTTCTTTTAAGACGGGTATTGGCAGGAGTGAGGATACAGACAACTTTATTATATCCTTTATGTGCCATTTAAAGATGGCGGTAACGTTGAAGGCAACTGTATTGGACGTTGTATTGATGGTCGCGTCGTCTCGCGTGAACTCGCAGTGGGAGTTATTTAGTCTAAACTCCGTAAGCATTTGTCACATGGATTCATCGTTCTCTGCGGGAAGGTGATAACGCTATATCGGTAAGCGAGGCTTGATTTGAGAGCGCACAGTATAATTGTACGCGGAGGTTCAGTTTGGCAAATAGTGTGATTTACGTTTAACAGAAACGTTGGCTGTTTAATGAATTCGGCAGTTGCAAGCACCGTGAGCTCCATGAAAGAGTTGGATGACAGATGGTCTTGTTGAAAAGTTGACTCCTACGAAGCTTGATTTTCGACATATAAAGGTATGAGGCTTTTCTAAACAAACAAGAGATTCTTGTCAATATCATGATAACATAGGGATCTAATAAACTGTAATTCCCTCTCATGGACAGGCTGAATACTGGCAAACCTCAACTTAAACACAGAGACTGTTCTACGTTTGTTGACGTAAGTGTGTTTGGTAATGTTTAGGTGATTGGCACTGGGACATGGTGAAACTTGAATAGTTAAATGGTGATAAACATACTTACGGAATATGACTCACTATTAGGGTGACTGTAGTAATTTCATGACTGACTTGAATACTGCTGTGTGTACTGAACACATGAAAGCGTACATGGTTGACACTATGTAAATATATGTTTTTTCGACAGACATTGGCCCTGACGAAGGGACTTGGTTCGTCCCAAAATGCATTGGGCGAAAACTATGAAGTTCATTTAATTCGGAACTTTTGTTTGAAGACATTGTGTTTGTGATAAACTTATATTTTATTAATGCAAAAATGTTTGAACATTGGAAAAGTTAAAAAGTGATATGTCAGATACTATATGATGAAAATTTGATTTAAGCAATTAGTTCATAATTAAAACATTTCATGAAAAATGTATTAAATGAGTTTGAGCACTGATATAAACTGTTGTATATCACGTTAGCAGTGTTTGCTTATGTCCAGGTGAGTTACTATCTGGCCCTCACTTTGATGACTCTTTGCACTTTCCAACTTTCACTTTGAAACACTTACCATTACATCAGGAGCACCATATAGCCTCCCATACTGTGAAAGCACCTTGTCCACAAGGACCTCTTGCTCCTCTGTGGTGAAGGGACGGGCCCTGATGTTCTCAGTTCTCGCCATCACTGGGTACAGGAGACAGGAACAGCAGCAGTTGGTGATGAAGAATGGCAGGCAGGGGTGTCTGGATGCAGTGGAAATGTGTGACATATATAGCCCCCTGGGGTTGTTTCAGTGGTACTCAGCTGCTGCAATTGATGTTCCAGAGCAGCTTTTTATAAATGTAACCAATGACCTGCCGGAGCACGCCTACCGCGATGTTCAAAATTGTATTTCACCACCGCGAATGCGGTTCCCATTGGCTGAATGGGCATGGGCATTGGCGGTGTCACACCGTGGGGCCCAGGCGGTCGCTACCACAATCTTGCATCTTTCAATTGCATCCAGTGACCGGCCCTGAGGTAGCGGAGCACACCTACCACGATTTAAAAACATGCATTTGTCTACCGCGATTGCGGTTCCCATTGGCTGGAAAGGCATGGGCATATGCGGTGTCACACCTCGGGGCCCAGGCAGTGGTTACCGCAATCGTGCATCTTTCAATTGCATCCAATGAAAGGCCCCACAGTAGCGGAGCACGCCTACCACGATTTTCAAAAATGCATTTGTCTACCACGATTGCAGTTTCCATTGGTTGAATGTGCATTGGTGGTGCCACACCACAGGGGCCAGGCAGTTGCTACTGCGATTTGGCATCTTTACTTTGGTGCCAATGTCCATGATTGCGGTGGCGGTGCACGCCTACCACGGGTTTAAATTGTGTATTTCACTACCGCAATCGCGGTTCCCATTGGTTGAATGGGCATGGGCATTGGCGGTGCCACACTTCAATGGCCTGGCGGTCACTACCGTGATTTGGCATCTTTACATTGGTGCCAATGGCCGTGATTGCGGTGGCAGTACACACCATCTACGGGTTTAAATTGCGTATTTCACTACCGCGGTCACGGTTCCCATTGGTTGAATGGGCATGGGCATTGGCTGTGCCACACCTCAGGGGCCAGGCGGTCACTACTGCCATTTGGCATCTTTACATTGGTGCCAATGGCTGTGATTGCAGTGACGGTGCACGCTTACTGCACCTATGGACACATCATGTTGTAGCAATGGCCAGTTCTCAGCATTGAACAGTAGACACTTACTATGAATCATGCCACCAGATAGTGTAATTCAATGCTAGTGTGACATTTAATTCACTGATGACTACACATGCCATGTCAGTGCACATGATTACATGCATTGGCATGTACTCCCTCACATGTCACTTATGATGTTGTTGTGCATGTACACAGATCTGTTATGTGATGGACCCTCAAATGTGTACACATGTCAATGTGTGAGATGGCTGTGACTTCATAGTGTGCCTATCTCACTGTGTAGATTGCTGAACTCATGTTTATACTTGATCTTTATGCACACACTGTGCTCAATGTGTTGGTAATGTGTGCCTTGTTCAAATTACGCAAGAAGGTGTGGCATGTGCAGCAGCTTCGTAGAACCCAGCAATGTTGCTGTTTCAGAAATATGCTTTGTCAACTGCTCTCAGGGTTGGTGACACAAGTCTGAATCTGTTTTGGGGTGCTCACTCTGTAAATACTGGACACATGTACAACTACTCTGGATCAAGGTGTCTCTACATGTGACTTTTGCTGTAAGCTGTAGTTTCTGGCCATTCATTGTTGGCGCTGTGTCAGTCAAAACATAAGATGTTGGATACATCTCAGAGGGGAATTGAATTGACATGTGTCCCCTTTTATCTTATGTAGGAGGCGACCAAATGTCCATCGTCCATTCACATTGCTTGCTGACATGGAGAATGAGGACATCATATGGAAATTCCATCTGGATTGACATACCCTTCAGGACCTATGTGCTCAGTTGGAGCCCCAACTGAGGCTTGCAGAACCTATCCAACTGCTTTGACACCAACATGTAAGGTGATGGCGACCTTGCTTTTTTTGCAACTGGTTCATTCCAGCACACAGTGGCCAGCGCCGGTGGGATGTCTCAACCAATGTTCAGCATGGTGCTACGTGATGTCCTGTCCGCTATGATGATCTACAAGGACAGCTACATCCATTTCCCCTGGAGACATGAATTGGCAGCTGTGAAGGGTGGTTTTTATGACCTTGCCAACATCCCTAATGTTGTAGGTGCCATTGACTGCAAACATGTTGGCCTGGTTCCACCACAGGCATGTGAGCACATCTACAGGAACAGAAAGCATTCCCATGTCATCAATGTGCAAGTGGTATCCCAGGTAGATATGATAATCTCCCACATCTGTGCCTAATTTCCGGGATCAACCCATGACTCCTACATCCTGTGTAACAGCATCGTACCACAGATGATTGCAAATCTGCATCCAGAGCGTGCATGGATTGTGGGTGAGTACGCAGAGTCAAGTAGCATGCTGTATGTGGGACATGCTGTCCTCTGCCACAGTTATATTAGAAAATTGGTCGGTTTTTCTCATACCTAGGTGACACTGCATATCCCAACCAGCCTTGGTTGCTGAGCACACTGAGGAATCCTTGGACCCCGGGTGAAGTCTGTTACAATGAGGCCCATGGAAGGATACGTCGTGTGGTGGCGCGTACTTTTGGTCTTCTTAAGTCTCAATTGCGGTGCCTGGACAGGACCAGAGGTACACTGATGTACTCTCCCCAAAAGGTGTGTCAGATCGTAGTTGCATGCTACATGCTCCACAACCTGGCCTTGCGCAAAGAGATCCCCTTGATCCTGGATGATGATAAGCAGCAAATGCCCCCCCTGCAAACGCACACATGTCCAGTGAGGAGGATAGTGGAGAGGAGGAAGGTGTCGACCTGCGTCAACAGCTCATCAACCGCAACTTCCCTTGAAGGTGAGTGACATTGTACAACGGTGCCATTGTTTGGCTGATGTTTGTGGCACAGGGTAGTTATGCCCAGCTGCATGATGTCTATGTTCATATTGTTGCTCATTGTAATGTGTGCTGGTTTGTGTACCTTGATAACAAGTGTTGTGTACTGGCTGTGATGCCATCACCTGACGAGTAAATGTTTTTCTTTTGTGTCTTTCTAGGTCCCTTCAGCCTCTCAATGCCTCATCACAATCAGAGCTTCTGTTACATTGGAATCAGAGTCAACATTGTACATCCTGTGATAAACATGGAGCTGACACAAAAACATAGGTGTGTAAAGAGTGTTTATTTACAATGAGTGTATGTGAAAGACAAGTGATGTTTAAGAAAATGGTGCAAAGTGAATCAATGAGTTGTCAGTGATGGTAGACAAGACAATAGAGTAGTCACCACATTGATGTGGTGACACAGTCCAAAAGACACCTGCTATCAACTTGGCAGTGTGGGTAAGGATAGTCAACAAAGTCAATGTCAAGGTGAAGAGAGGTGCCATCATGGCTGGCGTTTGGATGGTGCTTTGCCACGTGATCCTCTTGTGGTTTTTCTCGGACGGCCCCTCTTGCGTTTTCCAGGGAGGGCTCCTGCTGTGGGCTCAGCGGTGTCTGAGAAGTCATCCTGTTGCAGCTCACCCCTCTCTGTGGCCGCAAGTGAGGTGGTGGGACTGTCATCCTGGAGGGAGGTCGAACTGTCCTTTGAGCTGCATGACTGTCCCTCAAAACACCCACAAGCTGGCCCAAGAGGTTCACGATTTGGCTCATATGCGTGGCCATGGACCTTAGCAGCAGGCGGACCTCACGCACTTCTTCCATAACCTGGCCCATCTGTCCCTGGGTCTGCTCATAGGCCCCAAGGGCTCTGGCGATGTTGGCCAGGGCTTTGGCCCCAGTGTCCTGTTGAATTTGTTGCCCAGTTGCCCTCTCACCTGCCCTGCTGTCCCGGACCTGTGCAGTTGTCACTCAATGCACCCGCAGACTCTCCCTGCCATCCTCAGATTGTGGGGTGATGTTGGTATCCTCTGAGGTAGGGAGAGTGTTGCAGACAGCACTGGTGGTGGTGGTGGTGGTGGTTGAGGCCACACAGGGGCCGGCTAAGCAGGGGCCAGCTCAGTTGTTGTTGCTGAGGAGGTGGTAGTGGGGACAGTGGGGGCCAGGGACCTGGTGCACCCTGGCACTCCTGGTGGGCCAGGTTCGGGGTCCACATCCGAGGAACTTAGGGAGTCTGCATCCGAGAGTCCATGTTCCGGGGGGTGACTGGCTCTGCAGGTTGGTGTTGTCATATGCAGCAGTCAATTGTTGGTCACCTGTTGTACAGAGGTGAAATGGTCATTGAAGTGCACCCCACAAGCTTGATGTTAGATGTTTGGTTGCTACATGTTATACACCACACAGTTCACATTGCTATCACATTGTATGGCTGCATGGTGCTGAGCATCATGAGATGATGTTGAGGTACATACATTACTTTTCCATGGTGTGACATGTCAAAAGGGAGCATGTTCCACGTACAGGTTGTGTGATCACAAGGACATGTCATCATCTAACAACTAGTAGCACAACAACTTTATGTGACGCGTCTTTGTTGTTTACTCTGTATGGAAGAAGTTACATCTGAGCATTTAGTAGCCATTGTGATCTCATGCATCCCTTGTCATATCATGTACTTTATTTTCTTTTTACAACTGACCATGGATGTTTAGTGTTCAAATGGGCCTTGATACTCTGCCCCCATGGCACTTACAGATAGCATTCACTGATGTGAAATGAAATGAAATGAAAAAAGATTTCTAAAGCGCATGGCTGCCCTTGAGCGTCCCAGCGCTGACCATATACTGAGCCCCTACCCCAAGACATAGAGAGAGACCTACAGAGGGAAAAGATAAGTCTTCAATGCTTTACGGAATTTTGCTAGGTTGGGTTCTTTACGCAGAGCCATCGGTAGAGCATTCCATAGTTTTTTTTTTTTTTTTTTTTGAAACCGTTTATTGCAGTTCGTAAAAGTTACAGGTATGGGCCTACAACCATCCGGCCGGCCGCTAGAATGACCAAAACATATTGCACACATACAGTAAAAGTCTCTAGGCAGTGTAGAGCAGTGAAACAGGAGTAATCAATGGTGCAGGCCACACAGCTCCAAGCCCACAGTACGGTTCCCTTTTCTTGAAACAAAACAACACCAAAAAACCACACCCGCAAGGCAACCCGCGATCCAAGATAACAGCACGTGCTCCATAAGTGGGGGATCCAAACCAGCAGCAGAACTCTGGAGAGGGGAATGGGAATAGATCAGGGACTGGGGGACCGCGCGCCCGCGGCTGAGGGAGGGGGGCCGTCTAGGGAGACGGAGCAGGCGAGGCCGCCTGTAGCAGTGGTGGCTCACAAATACCCCCGCGGTAGGCGTTCCAGGGGCCCCAGATTTTCACCCACGCCCCAGGCTTACCTCTCGCCACATACACCACCTTTTCACGAAACATACACCAATCCATATGCTCTTTCCAGGCCAACACCGCAGGGGGCCTCTGGGATCCCCACAATTGAGCAATGTCGCGCTTGGCTATCATGTATCCCAGAGTCACCCACCGCGTCTGCGGGACCGAATAGTCATTCGGTTCCCATACATTCAGCAAGCATCTCCTCGCTTCAGGCAGCAGCGCAACACGCGTCACCACACGCAGGACCTCATGCACACCGCGCCAGAATCGCTCCACCTTCGGGCACTCCCACAGTATATGCATGAAAGTCGCCAGCGCACCACAGCCACGCTTACACATTCCGTCACCAGCAAAACCCATACGCAGAAGCCTTGGCCCCGTCACGTAAACCCGGTGAAGGATCTTGAGCTGGACGAAACGAAGGCGAGCCGGGATGGCCACCTCTTTCGGAGAGGCCACCGCGGAAATCCAATCCTCATCGTCCAGCTCCAGCCCGTCGGCAACCCAAGCCTCGCGGAGACTAGTCAGCAGGCACGATCTATCGTTGATCAGTTTTTTGTATATGAGGGAGATCGTGCTGTCCGGGACATGGCCATCTAGGACTCTGTCCTCCAGGGGGGAAGACTCCGGAATGGATGCGACATCCGGGAAGACGGAGCCCAGCGCATGGCGGACCTGTAGGTACCGAAAGTACTCACTGCCCTGCAGCTGGAACTCCGCCTGCAGCGTCTCAAAAGTTTTGAATCCCCCCCTCGTCCAGAGATCTCCCACCATGCTGATTCCGATCGTGTCCCACTTCTCGAAGCCCTTCGACGTCCACAGGGAGCCCAACCTCTCAGACGCATACAGCGGTGACGCCCGGGTCAAACGGTCCTTCCACCCCATAGCTGCATTAGCCGCGTGCCAGACACGCACCATGACACGCGTCGGTCCCGTCAAACGGGAGTCGGGCGCGCCAGCGTAGAGCGCTCGATTGTAATCGCCACCGGGCAGGAGCATCTTATCCATCTCGAATGCCGGGTTCAAGGCGGGCCCGTAAAGGCCATGATTAATTGCAGCTAGTTGGGAGGCCCAGTAATACCGTTTAATGTCAGGGAGGGCGACCCCCCCATCGTACCACGGGAGCGTCAATTTAGCCAGAGCAATGCGCGGCCTCCCGTCCCAGAACAGGCGCCGCTGGAGGCCCTCCACCTCACGGAAATAGCGTGCCGGGACCAAGTCCATAGTATTCTGGAGGGCGTAGAGGAAGCGTGGCAGGGACATCATTTTAAACAAGGCCGCTCGGCCGAGCGGCGAGAGCGGCAGACGCCGCCAGCGCACCACGTCCTCCCTCAAACGCCGAAGGGGGGGTAACAAATTCCGCTCGTAGCGGGCCTCCGGGTCAAGAGTGATATAGATACCCAGGTACCGAAAACCTTGGGAGGCAATCTGGATCGGACAGTCCCGTGGTAGGGCCGGAGCCTCCCCGGAAAGCACATATACACAGGATTTCGCCCAGTTGATGACCAGGCCTGAGTTGCGACCGAATGAACGCAAAACATCAACCAGGACGATCAGTGATTTACGCGGGGAGGCGAGATACAGAAGGATATCGTCAGCATAGAGGGACACACGGTCCTCATGCTCGGGGGTCCAGCGGAGACCACGGATAGAAGGGTGCCACCGCAGCCACTCCGCCAGGGGCTCCAGGGCCAGGGCAAACAGGAGAGGCGACAGGGGGCAACCCTGTCGCGTACCCCTCCCCAGCGCGAATGGGGCCGAGACTCGCCCATTCACTACCACCTGCGCCAATGGGCCCGAATATAGCAATTTGACCCAGCTAATGAAACCCGGGCCAAACCCGAATTTTGCCAGCATCGCCCAGATGTATGGCCATTCAAGCGTATCAAACGCCATGGTGGCGTCCAAGGACGCCAAGATGGCCGGCTCCCGCACAAATGGGACACGCGCGAGCACCCCGTGCAAGCGCCGCAGATTGAGCGCCGTGTTGCGGTGCGGTATAAAGCCAGATTGGTCTTGGTGGACCAAATCGCCCACCACGCCAACCAACCTGTTGGCCAACACCTTGGCGAGGATTTTGGGCTCCGCGTTCAAAAGCGAAAACGGCCTATAGGATGTGACCCGTTCACGGGGCCTCCCCTCCTTGTGGATCACCACAATTGTGGCTAGACGCTGGTCCGGCGGGAGGGAACCCCGCGAGTGGGCCGCCAGGAACATCGCGCGCAGGTGGGGCGCCAACACATCCGGGCGTAGCTTGTAGAGCTCGATGGGAATACCATTGGGGCCCATGGCCTTGCCGGATGCAACCGAGCGAATAGCCAAGGCAATTTCGTCCGAGGTGGGAGGGGCGTCCAGCGAATCCCTGTCCTCCACCGTTAGGGAGGGCAGTGCGATGTCCCGAAGCAGGGCATGGGAGTCTGCCTCCGAGCAGGGGGAAACCGGGGAGTAGACTTCGCGGAAATAATCCGCGAAGCAAGAGACAATGGCTTCCGGCTCAGTGACACACGCACCATCAACACTCTCAATCAAAGGCACCACACGGCTCGCTCTCTCCCTCTTATCCAACCACGCAATCAATTTGCCAGCCTTATCACCCACATCATACAATCGCCCCTGCTGCTCTCTACTGAGGCCCCTGGCCGCCTCCGTGACGAGGGCCCGATAGGCCGCCTGCTTTAGGTGTAGAACATGCAACTTGTCGTCTGTTACCCCGCTTCCCAGGTCACCCTCCAGTTCTGCAATCTCGGCCTCTACCCGGGTCACCTCCTCCCGCTCGCGCCGCCGGGCATGGGAGATAAAGGAGAGGGCCTCCCCTCTAAGGACTACCTTGAAAGCCTCCCACAGGGAGATGGCCGAAGAGACCGACCCCACATTCTCATCGAAATATCGCTGTAAGGATTTGGTCAAATCAGCACGAATGGTGGGGTCGCGCAAATACCATGCATTGATTGGGGCCACCCTGCCATCCCCCCTCGGGAAGACATCGAGATGCAACAACAATGGGGAGTGGTCTGAGATACCCCGCGCCAGATGGCGCACCTCCCCCACCCTCCCTGCGTGGGCCGCCGAGACAAGGATGTAATCAAGCCGCGAGAGGCTACCATGGGCACCCGAGTGGAAGGTGTATTGTCGCAATGCAGGATGCTTTAATCGCCAGCAATCCACCAGGCCCAGCGTGTCCAGAAGGCCGGGCAGCCACGCCTGTGCCCGGGGGAGGTCCCTAGGGGGATGGCGATCCATAGACCCAGAGGCTACCGCATTAAAATCCCCTCCAACCACCAGCAGGCCACTCGGAAGGTCCAGAAGGAGGCGCCCCAGGTCCGCAAATGTGGTGGCTTGTAACCCAGGCGGGACGTACACTGATATAAAGACAAACACTCTACCCTCCATTCTTCCCACCAGAACCGTGTAACGTCCCCTCTCATCATGGCGCACCTCATCAATCTCCAACGGGAGCGAGTTCTTGATCATAATACCCACCCCCCGCGAGCCCGAGGTGAAGCCAGAATGGGCCGCCAAACGATATCCCCGCCGGTTCATTGCATGAAAGGAGTTACCTATAAGGTGCGTCTCCTGCAGGAAGACAACATCTGGTGAAATACGTTTTAAGTACTGCAGGACCACACCACGCTTAATCCTATCCCCCAGGCCATTAACATTCCATGACAACACAGCCAAATCCCTACCCCCCATCATACGTCGAAACAATCGGTCGTCCCCCATCGAGCATCCTAAAAACAACAACATAGTAGCGGGTTTGCCCTGCGGTGCTAACAAACAACACACCCCCCCACCCCCCGGTCCCAACAAAACTCCCCCCTCCCTGCACCCCTGCATGAGCCCAGACAGCCCCCCCAAAGTGCAGTGTGCCTGTCGCCCCATAGCTAAAATACTAACTAGTCCCCCAGAGGAGGAGGGAAGCCCCCAACAGACCCCGCACGACCTCCATAGGAGGGGAAAATACGCAATCAATAAATGGTGAAGGAACAACGTCCAGAGCACGGCCTATGCAGTCACCCCTCAATTCTGCTCCGGCGGGCCCTCCTCGCCAGCCGCGCCCCCCCCGCCCCCCCGGCCCCGATCTCCAGGCAGAGTGTCCAGCCAGTCCCCAGCCGCCTCGGGCCGGTCGAAGAAGTGCGTGCGACCATCCACCTCTACCCTCAGCTTAGCTGGAAAGAGCATTGAGTACTTGAGGTTCAGGTCCCTTAGGCGACGTTTAACACCAAGAAAGCTCTGCCGCTGCTTCTGGACCGCCGGGGTAAAGTCTGGGTAGAAATGTACCTCCATGTTGTCAAGCTTGACCGGTCCCTGTTGTCTGGAGGTCTGGAGGATAGCATCTCTGTCCCGGAAATTAAAAATCCGGGCAATGAGAGGCCGCGGCGGGGCACCAGTCTTAGGTCTGCCCCCGGGGACCCGGTGAGCGCGCTCCACCGCAAAAAACTTACTCAGCCCCCGGGGCTGGAGATGGGTCAGGATCAACTCTTCCACGAAAAGATCCGCCGCCTCCGCCTCTCGTCCCTCCGGCACCCCCACAATACGGACATTATTCCTCCGGGCCCGACCCTCGGAGTCCTCCAGTCGCCGGTCCATCAGGGCGCTCGCCTGGCCAAGCCGGCGCACCTCCTTCTGGAGGGCCACCACGTCTGTCGTGAGGCTCGTTATGGTGTGGGCCAGGGAGTCGACTCGGTCGTTTGTTTTGGACAAGTCTGCCCTCACAAGGCTCACATCCACCAGGACCGAGTCTATTTTTTGCGCTAAGGTGTCGAAACGCTGGTCCACCGAGGCCTTCATCTCTGCGATGGCGCCCATGACGTCCCGGAGGGTCAGATCCACCGGATGAGCGGATGCCTCCGTCGGGCCCACCGGGGATGCACGCGATGTCTCCGGAGAACCCTTCTGGAGCGTGTAGCGGTCCATACTGTTGGCCTGGTGTGCCGTGCCACGGCGGGTCGTCTTCATCTTCGCCCGGTCGCCATCTTGTTTGGTGGACATGCTGGCTCTTCCACCGTCGTGCCAAGCACCCCAAACGGGCCGCTATACCAAGTCACGGGTGCCAGGGGGGGGGCAGGGGCGACCACCGAACCGCGGGTCAACCCACCGCCGGCGGGTCAGCCGGGCTCCTGGACAAGGCCACACCACCACACCCCGCTCCGCAGTCCGACCCCGCTTGAGAGCTAGGAGGGCGCAAAAGCGAAAGTGAAAGTGCGGGGTACGCCAGTCGCCCAGCCCCGTTCGCCGCTGTTATTCACTTTGTCCCCGGATCGCCCCACTACTCCAATCCGGGGGGCCGGCGAGGAGAAGGCCACAACCTTCGATCGATGCTCCCACCGGCGTCCGGGGTCCGATTCGAGCCCAAAAAACGGGTGGCGCCTCAGCTCCGGTTCCCCAACACAGTCCCCTCAACAAGGACAGGATATCGCCAGGATTAATTCAGGAGGTCGCGGAGGTCCTCGGGAGCCTCGCACCTACGCGGCCATCTTGGTTGCGCGCTAGGCTCCTCCGAGCATTCCATAGTTGACCTGCATTAATGGAAAACCGACGTCCACCCGATTTCACCTTTTTTGCTCTGGGTATCATTACCAGATTCCCATCTACAGAGCGAAGGGCTCGCGTAGGTTTGTAAGAGTGGACCAAATCTCTTAGAATGGGGGGACCCGAACCTTGTAAGGCTTTGAGTACTATGCAGAGAGATTTAAATTTAATGCGCGCTCTAATTGGTAGCCAGTGCAAGGCCTTCAAGGCAGGCCGAGCTGAGGAGCTTTTGGCAGTACCAGTGAGCATCTGTGCAGCTGCATTCTGTGCTCTTTGGAGAACATTCAGTGTGGTTCAGGTGCCACCAGAAAAAGGGCATTGCTATAGTCGAGCCTGGAGAGCACCAATCCCTGGACCAATAGTCTCCTGGAATTATCAGGGAGAAGCGACAGGACTTTTCGGGCTGACCGGAGCAGCCCATAACACGTCCCTGCCACTCGTTTGGCTTGAGTGATCATAGACAGCTCAGGTTCCAGCCATACCCCAAGACTTTTTATGGCGCCCTTAGGGACTGGGGGGATGCCCAGACTGGCCGGCCACATACATTTGGGCAGTGATGAGCATAGGTTGCCAAGGAGCATTAGCTCCGTTTTTGTCCCATTCAGTTTTAGCCGGGAGTCGGACATCCATGCCATGATGTTGGTAAGGCAAGCAGCAAACTTCGCCCCCTGGCTTTCCGACAGGGACAAAGAAACAATCAGTTGAGTGTCGTCTGCATAGGTTGCCATTGTCACCCCAAAGAGGGCCACCACCTCCTCCAGTGGGGCCATGTAGATGTTAAAAAGCGTCGGGCTCAATGAAGAGCCCTGCGGGACTCCACACCGGAGGGGGGTAGGCAAAGATCTAAAATCGCCATCGCAAACCTGATAGGATCGATCACTTAGATATGACTGAAGCCACTGGAGGGCCGACCCTCCTATTCCCATCTTTCCCAAACGGTGGATCAAGATATTATGGTCCACCGTGTCGAAAGCAGCGCTTAGATCCAGGAGGACCATTGCAGCGGATCCTCCCGAATCTAGGATGCATCTGCCTTCTTCGACCATTGCTATCAAAGCCGAGTCGGTTCCCTGACCTGGTCGAAAGCCAGTCTGCGTCTGACCTAGTAAGTTATTAGTTTCTAGGAAGCAGGAGAGCTGGCGGTTGACAAATTTCTCAGCGATCTTATTCAGGCCAGGCAGAAGCTAGATGGGACGGTAATTTGCCAGCTCAGCAGGGTCAAGGTCGGGCTTTTTCAGAAGAGCCTTGACAGTGGCCTGCTTCCAGCTAGGTGGAACTATGCCATAGGTGAAGGAGGCATTCAGAAGGTCAGTTGCAGGACCAGCAATGAGGTCCACAAATTGTTTGAGGATCCGGATGGGCATGGGGTCCAACGGGGAGCCACTCTTCAGGGCCGAAAGCTCCTTACAGAAATCCTCCCTTGAAATGGGAGAGATTATATCTAAACCCTTCACAACTGGAACCCCCTCGGGGGCTATTATGGCCATATTTCCTGAACTAGGGGGAAGGCTGGCTAAGATGTTCCGTATTTTGGTGTAAAAAAACTGAGCCAGCTGGTTACATTTGTTAGAATTCACCACCTGAGAGGTCGAAGGGGTGGGAACAGTGATAAGCTCTTTGAGAATCTTATAGGTTTCCTTTGAAGAATTGCCTGCCTTATTTATTCTATACTCAAAATGGGCGGCCTTAGTAGATTTACGTGCCGCTTTGTAAGATCTCATGGCTTCACGGTAATTGTCTTGTGCGTGATTGTGCCTTGGATTTCTTCAACATGTGATTTGGTGAGTCAAACTTTAATTTCTGTGACAGTTACATACGCTTAGCTGTCTGCACACTGGAAGTGGCAATTGGATCTATGCCAAGTTGGGTGAGATGTGAGGGCTGGTGTGGTCAGATGGATCCATGCTATGTGTGAGTAATGGCAGGGTACATGCATTGTATGCCTACCTGTTCTGTGACACAGTTGAGGGGAATTGCTGCCACATGCTTCTGGCTGGGTGGAGTGTTCCATCCTGCTGGGCTGTGGGACAATGGTGCCTGGTGGGAGTTGTAGTGCAGGCTTCCCTCCCACAAACACCCCTCCCTGTTAGAATGGATACCTACCTGTTAGGTGAAGGTGAGCAATGCAATGTCTGCCACATGCTTCTGGCTGGGGGGGAGTATTCCATCCTGATGGGCTTTGGGACAAGGGTGTCTGGTGGGAGTTGTAGTACAGGCTTCCCACCCACAAACACCCCTCCCTATTAAGATGGCTACCTACCTGTTAGGTGAAGGTGAGCAATGCAATGTCTGCCACATGCTTCTAGCTGGGGGGAGTGTTTCATTCTGCTGGGCTGTGGGACAATGGTGCTTGATGTGATTTGTAGTGCAGGCTTCCCACCCACAAACACCCCTCTCTGTTAAGATGGCTACCTACCTGTTAGGTGAAGGTGAGCAATGCAATGTCTGCCACATGCTTCTGGCTGGGGGGAAGAGTGCTCCATCCTGCTGAGCTTTGGGACAAGGGGGCCTGGTGGGAGTTGTAGTGTTGGCTGCCTATCCACAAACACCCCTCCCTGTGAAGAAGGCTACCTACCTGTTAAGTGAAAGTGAGCAATGCAATGTCTGCCACATGCTTCTGGCTGGGGGGAGTGCTCCATCCTGATGAGCTTTGGGACACGGGGCCTGGTGGGAGTTGTAGTGCAGGCTTCCCACCCACAAACCCCCCTCACTATTAGGATGGCTGCCTCCTTGTGAAGTGGAGCAGAGGAAGGGAATAGGCTACACATTGCTCTTGGATGGATGAGTGTTCCATCCTCTAAGGGGTGGGTCTAGAGAGCATAAGATGGCTACCTACCTGTTAGTTTGATGAGTGAAATGCAATGGCTGTCACATGGTTGTGGGTTTGGGGTGGAGTGTACCATCCAGCTCAGCTTTGGAACAAGGGGGCCTGGTGGACGTTGTGGTGCTGGCTGCCTGTCCACATGTCCCCATGGTGATGTTGCTAGCTACCTTCGGGGTGAATCAGAGGGAGTGAATGTTGGATCTGTGAGACATGTGTTGGAGAGAGTGTAGTGCCCACGAATGCATTTGGGCCTAGGAGGTGTCGCATAGTTGTTGTGCAAGACAGTACATAGCATTGCAGTGGTAGATAATTGTTGGTACTTACCAGCCTCCACTCCCCCGTGGATTCAGTAGGGCAAGCACCTTCTCCTCTCATATGGTGAATGTTCGTAGTGGAATGGAAGGGCCACTGCCACTCCTCTGAGCCAGCTCACGGTTCTTGTTGTTCTTCTCTTTTACCTTGCTCTTGAGGTCATGCCACTGCTTTACGATCTCCTTCTTGGAGTGTGGGATGGTCCCTACTGCATTGACTTTGTAGACTATCCTTGTCCACATTTGCGTTCTGATGGCTAATGGTGTCTGTTGGACCGGGCTTCCAAACAAATGTGGTTCTACTCTGATTACCTCATCTACCATCATTGACAACTCATTGTCAGTGAATTTGGGCATTTTCTTCTGTAACATGGTGTGTGATGTGCAAATGGGTTAAAGGTGCAGGTGTGAGAGTGGTGATGGTGAGGTGTGTGGTGTGTGTGTGTTGGTGTGATGGTGTGATGTGTGCAAATTGGCCTCTCCTCTGTGCTGTGGGGTTGGTTCCTTCAGTAGTGGAATTGAGCAAAGGATTCTGGGAAGGGAAGGGGCGGGTTTTATACACAGCTATGCGAGTGTGTCAGAATAGAGTATTGATGTCAGGTGTGTTGTGTGAGTTGAACTGGGATTTTTATTTTTTTACTTGCCATGGGGATGTGTCATCTTGGTGTGGTAGGTGTTTTTTGAGGCTGAGCCAGGTTAATGGGTGCATTTGGTAGCCTTGTTGTGTGTTTTTTTTGTCAACCGTCATTACTGTTCCAGAGCGACCGCAGCGGTGGGTTTACAACCGCCCTTCCGCCGGCTCTCCCATTGATCAATGGTTGCGATTGTGGCAGTCGGAAACAGCGGATCGTTTCACTGTCACCTCAATGTTATCCTAATTTCACGTGCAGTCAGTCCGCTTCTCGTGGGACGGTTTGGGGTTTTTCCACAGCAAATCTGACTGCTGCTGATGGATTTGCACCTGCTCCGCACACTACCGGCGGTCTTTCATGGCATCAGTCCACAGTGGTCGGATTTTTTGGCGGTTCATCATGATCTGACCACCAGCGGACGGTTCATTTCCGCTACCGGAATGGTTTTCTGGCCACCATCCTAATCGACCCACAAGTTACTGTTTTCACAAAGTAGCATTGAAGTCTCTAACAAAATGGAAGCAGAGACTGATCCTCAATTTGGAAACGTGACTGAGATGGCATCAGTACAATCATAAGATTCAGGTGAAGGAACAAGCACTGAACAGAGAAGAGTCACCAGTGAAGTTGAATTGCCACAAAGCTGTGATCAAGAAAGACAGCAAAAGAGAATATCAGTTGATCAGATTCCATCAACTATTCCTGAAGAGACAGAGACAAGTGATAAAAGTGATACAGAAGGAAATCAACAAAAGCTGAAAAGGTTGAAAAGAGCACGAGTGCCTTGTTGGAGTTATTCAGCACATAAGTCGTCCTACTACATGGACAAGTCACTGAATGTCACAATAGATGAGTTGTGTGATGTAAAATCTGAACTGTTTGGTCCTCAATGACATCACCACAGTGAGCATCTGCTTCTGAAAAATGTGTTTCCTCAGAAATAAGTGTAAATATATAATGTGCTCAATTTTCATAATAAGAGTAATAATGATCACAATAGTGCTATTAGGATTTTATTTAGCACCTGAGAAAGGTTCTAGAAATGCAAACACAACAAAAACACATACATACCTGAATGATGAAGAGCAATTACAAGCTTAATTTGTTGCATACAATAGAGAATATTACTCAACTAACATTTATTCTAGGTTAGTACAGGAATACACACATGCCATATAAGTAAAAGACTGTTATGTCTGTGCTCATTTACCGTTATCAGCATCAGAAGAAGTCATATATTATCACATCTTATGGAATTACATGCAGTATACTCCTTTTACTTGTATATAGATGAGAACGTTTTGAACATTTCTACTCTAACTAAGATTTTATTCTTTCTAGAGTGCCTTTAGTAAAAAGCATGCATTTACACCTGCAAGCAAAATAAATGGACACAGCTTGGTACTATTTTATGCCACACAGACCTATAGATAGTGTTAAAGCTTATCAAAACAATTTAACCTGCTTAATCCAACCCCCACATATAGTTTTCATTATGGCTTTAGAGGAAAGAAAAACTAACATGACATGTAGTAAAGATAAACACAGTGGTGCTTTGAAAAATGTTTGTAAGAAAGAAGAAGATGAATTTATAAAGAAAGTGGTTTGCCAAAAATTAAGATTATATTGTCAACATAAAAGGAAAATTTGCATTTACCAAAGAAGGACACCAAAAGAAACCAGACTTGTAGGGATTAGTAATTTTGCACACATACTTGCATTAATAGGAGTGACATGGCACATTTGACAGGGAAAAGAATTTGTAATTCCAGGAGTTTATTTTGTTTGTGGACAGAATGCTTATGTTTTGCTGCTTGCTGACTCGGTGGGTATATGCTATTCAGCTGTGCTAATTCCGAAGATGTATCTAGTGAATAGTATAGATGCATTAACAATGACATAGCACACAGAAAGTATGCAGAAAGTAGAGGTGAATTAGTGGGAGACATATTTGGCGCAATCATTCCACATGTAGGAGTAATATTAAATGACAAAAATATTAGTAAACTGTCAACTGTTGTCAACAAGCTGGTAACCAGTACTTCTGGAGCTTTATTAGTGGAAAACACTGAGCCTTTAGCAATATTAACAAGGGTTTTGCAAGATGTTTTAGCATTAGACATTTTACTTGCAGAAAAAGTCAGAGTCTACAAGATGCTAAAATTAACATATTGCTGCTCCTACATACCTGATGAGAGCAAGAAAATTGAGGAATTTGTAAAGAATATTTCAGACTTTATTAGAAGAAATGTAAACACCTAGCATTTCTGAAAAATTTGGGAAAGCGATTCATACCTTGGAAATTGGATTACAACAACTGGAGGAGGTATTTTGAAAACTATATTTATGCCAATACTAATCATGGGGCTTCGTTTGTTATGCCTGTTTGCTTTATCTAAAGACTGTAGACATCACTTTCACTAGAGGAAGAGCAGAGAAAAAAATAAGAGATTTGAAAAAGGATGCAATTTAAATAACTTTATGAATGATGACTACTGTAAGTCAATAAAATTCCAAGATTTAAAACGGAAACAACGTGATTCAAGTGAAAATGAAAGTGTCCTTTGAGAAAAACTGTAAGGTAAAATCAAGATAATGTTTTGGTTAAGATAACTGTCAGATGGGGGACTGATAAGGTCCAATAATTAAAATGCTAATTACTTAATTTAGCAACTAAATGTGCAATGAATAATGTAAAATTCAAAGCTGAAATGGCATGCTTTTGAAATGTGTAAACTGCAATAGGTAGTCATAGCTATTTGTATAGGCCATGGAAATGTTAAGAAACAAGTTTCCAATTAACTAGAAGTGAACCTAATATTGGTGAAATGTGCACAACATAATTTAGAAGCTTGACCTCAAAAGTAACATGCTTAGAAATATTCATCTTGACTACAGAATTTTCTGGTTTGACAAATGTATTAGTTTCATAAGCAACATTTTATTTACAAATGACAAGAAACTTCTATTTTCTCATGTCTCACATTATACTTGAATCGAATAGTTGTACATTTTAAACAAAAATTAATGTTTGTGTTAAATGGAGTGGATTACCTAACAGTGATTTTGCAAGTTAATGTTTCTCGTCTTTAGTATAGTTTATTGTTTACATAGTGAAACATTTAATATTTAGAAGGCCAACCTGCATTCTTTTTTAGAGATTCATATAGCTCAAACTAGACCCGAGACATCGGGTATCAGAGCGCTTCACACGAGCACCAGTTTTGTTACAGATGAACACATTCACTTTTTGTTAGGCACGGAGAGATTAAGAGCCCGATGTAGGTGGCTAAATACCGGTCGGTAACGCCGAAATTCAGTAAATTTCAGCATTACCGACCGGTATTTAGCCATTCCTAATGTACGTAAGGAATTGTAAATAAGGAATCGGTAAATACTGATTCCTTATTGCTCTTGCATTCAAGGAATCGGTAAGACCGATTCCTTAAATGCAATGTAGGAAGCACATTAAAGAGTGCTTTTCAGCCTTAAGAAATCGGTAATTACCACCAACTTCAAGTTGGTGGTAATTACGGATTTCCTTTAAAAAATCACTTTTTTGTTTTTTGTTAAGTGCCATGTGGCACACATTCATGCCCTTAGGGCATGTATGTGTGCCACATGTGCACACATGCACATTTCAGGGGTGCAACAGAGTGTCCTTTTGACACCCTGGCACCCTTGAAAGTGCTCCCGCAATTAGCGATTCGGTAATACCGAATCGCTAGTAGAGAATGTCTTCACATTTATTCCTTTGGGCCTCCAAGCAAATAGAAATAAATGGGTAGGTATTCCTTATTACCGAATCTCAATTACCGATTCGGTAATAAGGAATGTTAAGGATTCGGTATTTTTTACCGAATCTTTACCTACATCGGAAATACCGATTTCTTAATAGCGAATCGGTAAAATTTGCTATTAAGAAATCGGTATTTCAGATTTACCTACATCTGGCCCTAAGTGATTTGCCCAGAACCACAGGATGTTGAGGCACAAATGTGTGGAGCTAAGTTTGTGATAAAACTTTGCAAGCTGCATGTTATTCTGCATGTTTTTTTGTCTGAAGGGAACACCTGAACCTGCTCACAGGTGAGTGCTGCCAGTCGATTGGTACAGAGAAGGAGAAGACTGCTACAATGTCTGTAACATGTTTACATGTCTTTTATATTAATTAGTTTAATTGCTTTCTATTTTCCCAAACCCATTCCTTTTACCCTTGCTAACAATTGTGGCTACTGCTTCATCTGTTCATCCTAACTTTAGTTTGTTGCTTTATTTTTACAGATTTCTACTGCAACTGTATGATCATTTGCTCACATTACTGCGACTCAGCCGAGTTTTACGAACTACTCTTTATGGGACATTCTGCTGATTTAATTTGGCTCTTAGCAATATGCCCACTTCATCTCACTCTTTTCGTTTTGAACTTGAACAACTCATCATGAGTTACAGAAACTTTGAATTTTGATCCTGATCTTTAAAATAGGGATGTTGGTCCTTTATGGAACTAGCTAAATGCGTTATTAGAATATCTGTTCTAAGAAAAACTTTTTATGAGATTTCTGTAAACCTACTGAAGATTTAATAACTAATTTGAATAGAAAAGAATAAAAAGAAACTTACTCATCTCTTAATGAGAAGAAAGCTTTTAACAATTATCCAAGCTCTCATCATTGACTGAACTTTGATTTGCATTTGAAATTTGCTTTTGATGCGGAAATAGATCTTTGAATCCAAATACGGTGACAAAAATCCGTCATCTGAGGCAGGAAGAAACCAGCGTGGGAATGGGGCTTGACCCTGTAAGTGATGGTGATTGAAAGATTGAGCCAAATTATCTAATTTTAGCCCCCATTCGTGCAATCACTAGCCCTTGCCAAAAACTAAGCATGCAGAGTAAGATAAGAAATGTCTGCTGAAGGTTCACCACACTGATGAATACACGGACACCTGTAATTGCAGGTAAATTCTTTCTCTAACATCCTTATCATAGTCATTTTGTGACATCTTTCGTAATCTGCAATAAGATTACATAGCTGCTCAACTATAATTACTTATTAAAGTTGAGTTGTGAAGTTAGAATGCTTACTACCAGCAGCCAAGGTGAAAGACAGTTTACAGAGCACCATGGAAGTAGTGTGTAAACAACAAAAAAGAGAACTGGCTTTTAATCTTATCTCTTTTTTTTATTGAGCAGCAATCAGCAGAAAGCAGGGATTTATGGCAAAAATTATATTTTTGCACATAGCTCATTATAGGATAGAATCGCTCTGCATGTTAAAACTCATTCTGTGTGCAGCCCTTTTCAATCTAATAAACATTAACTGAAATCTATTGTCAATTTTGTAACAAATTATGGAGTATTTTTGGTGAGTTTAATTTTGCACTGCAGATTCTGCTTTTGTTCTTCATATCTGCCATGATTCTATCTCATATGAAACAGCGAGACATTATCAATTTATGAGGTTGGTGGGATGGGTGATGTGACCGTGTTTTCTGAGGAACAAAATACTCTGCTGTTCATGAAAAGGATATTGTGAGTCACCTATTTTGAGTACTGATACTGCTCCTCTTATTTGTATAGCAGTGGCCAAGTTCTTAGGGTGGGCCTGGGGCATACGAACTAAAGCCCTGAGTTATGATGGCAACCTATAGTAATCAACTGCAAATGTCCAAGTTTTTAATGCTCGCCTAAAGGTCGGGTACACAAATAGTAATTTTAACATATGTGACATTTTAAATTGAGAATATTTGTATGGGTTTTAGACCGATTTTAGCTTTAGCGACGGTTGCAATATGAATTTAATCTTAGTCTTAAAAATTTTAGATAATTTATATGTTTTCTGTGTTATGATTGTAATGTGCTTTTATGACTCAACTGTCGAATAAAGCTTTATTGACTGATTGAGTCACCTAATTCATTGCATCGTGACAGAACTCTTTTATGACTTGCAAAATCCTTGTATTGTACAGCATAGGGTACTTTATTCCATATATCATGCACCACTGTAAGACAAAGGCCAAGCAAAATATTCTTAGTTAGTGTGGAAATCATTTCCTAAGCTTCAGGTACAAAGTCTTCACCAAGTCTGTGATCACAGAGGTGCAGCTCTCACCAACCATACTTTTACAAGCCCAGATTTACAAACACTTTGTGTTACCTTTTTACGCAAACAGCACACAACTAAGGTGCCGATTAGGATCCTGTAAAAAAATTCCCCGTACGACTCGTATCCGGTCTTTTTACCGTACGAATCGTACAAGTGCCGTACAAACTGCCAAGTACGATTCGCATGGGAAAAAGTCCATACGAATCGCATTGGGAATTATTCCCCACACGTCCTCGGGTCGGAAAATGTGTCCAACACGTCCTTGGACGATTTACCGTACAAATGTGAAAAGTGAAGTCCGACCGCGGAAGTACGATCCATCCCGTGCGTCCGATGTTGCAACCGTATGGAAAAAACACTGTCCGCACCGAACTCCCATAGCAACCATGGAGACATGTGCCCGCATACGCGCCCAACCCTCCCCCCAGCCCTCCCATGTAGGAGTCGAATCCCCACCTGTGTATGTACACCCCTGTATGTACGAGACGTACCCCCACCGTGAATGTATGGACCGTACCCCCACCCCAACCGTGTATGTACGACCCGTACCCTCACCCGCGTAGGTATGGAGCGTACCCCCACCCCAACTGTGTCTGTACGGACAGTACCCCCACCCCAACTGTGTATGTACGACCCGTACCCTCACCCGCGTACGTATGAAGCGTACCCCCACCCCAACAGTGCATGTACAGACCGTACCCCCACCCCAACCGTGTATGTACGACCCGTACCCTCACCCGCGTACGTATGGAGCGTACCCCTACCCCAACAGTGCATGTACGTACCGTACCCCCACCCCAACCGTGTATGTACGACCCGTACCCCCACCCCCGTATGCATGGAGCGTACCCCCCATGCCAACAGTGTACGTACGGAACGTGCCCCCACCGCCGTATGCATGGAGCGTACCCCCCATGCCAACAGTGTATGTACGACCCGTACCCCCACCCCGTATGCATGGAGCGTACCCCCACCCCAACTGTGTATGTACGACTCGTACCCTCACCCACGTACGTATGGAGCATACCCCCACCCCAACAGTGCATGTACAGACCGTACCCCCACCCCAACTGTGTATGTACGACCCGTACCCTCACCCGCGTAGGTATGGAGCGTACCCCCACCCCAACCATGTATGTACGGACCGTACCCCCACCCCAACCATGTATGTACGACCCGTACCCTCACCCGCATACGTATGGAGCGTACCCCCACCCCAACAGTGCATGTACGGACCGTACCCCCACCCCAACAGTGTATGTACAACCCGTACCCTCACCCGCGTATGCATGGAGCGTACCCCCACCCCAACAGTGTATGTATGGACCGTACCCCCACCCCAACCATGTATGTACGACCCGTACCCTCACCCGCGTACGTATGGAGCGTACCCCCACCCCAACAGTGCATGTACGGACTGTACCCCCACCCCAACCGTGTATGTACGCCCCGTACCCTCCCCCGCGTACGTATGGAGCGTACCCCCACCCCAACAGTGCATGTACGTACCGTACCCCCACCCCAACCGTGTATGTACGACCCATACCCCCATCCCCGTATGCATGGAGTGTACCCCCATGCCAACAGTGTACGTACGGAACGTGCCCCCACCGCCGTATGCATGGAGCATACCCCCATGCCAACAGTGTATGTACGACCCGTACCCCCACCCCGTATGCATGGAGTGTACCCCCAACCCAACCATGTATGTACGACCCGTACCCTCACCCGCGTATGCATGGAGTGTACCCCCACCCCAACCATGTATGTATGGACCATACCCCCACCCCAACTGTGTATGTACGACCCATACCCTCACCCGCGTACGTATGGAGCGTACCCCCACCCCAACAGTGTATGTACGACCCGTACCCTCACTCGCGTATGCATGGAGCATACCCCCACCCCAACCGTGTATGTACGGACCGTACCCCCACCCAACCGTGTATGTACGACCCGTACCCTCACCCGCGTACGTATGGAGCGTACCCCCACCCCAACATTCTAAGTACGTAGCGCACCCCAGGCCCCAACACCAGCACCTTCACCCAACATCGCGCATGTACGAGTCGTACCAAGTAGGCCTGGGCGGTAAATTCCGTTCCGCTCGCGGAATTTGTGGAATTTCGGTAATTTCGCGTTCCGTGGAGAACGCAAAATTGCCCAAAATTCTGTTTTCTGCGACTTCGCGAAATTTTTTCTTGTTCGCGTTCTCAATATGCGTGTTCGCGAGATATTTCTCCCCGAGCACGCAAACAGCAACTGTGAACAGGAAAAAAGTATCGCGAACAAGCAATTCCGCGTGTTCGCGGAATTTCTGCGTGTTCGCAGAGATTTTTTACCGTTTTGCAGAGATTTGCGTAACGCGATTACGCAAATTCCGCCCACCCCTAGTACCAAGCCAGACACAAGGACAGCACTGTACAACTAAATTCCCGAAGTACACACCGTACAAGCGCTAAAAACGCACGTACACAACCAGGACAAAGCAAAACAACACAAGAATACACCATTTGAATGGCACAAAGCCACAAAACATGTCCAACAAGCACAAAAACAACACATTCACTGACCTGCAACTGCCAAAATCCCAAACAGAGGCCCAAAACACAACCACTCCTTATAACACACCCACCCAAACTTCAAACACAGCCACACCCACCAATGGACCAATAGAAAGGGCCCACAGACACAAACCATGAGCTTTTGCAACAGACTCACTGCTGCCAGACCCCACAGACAACCTACAGCACCATACTTGAACCTTTACTACACCTTACACTTGCACACCTTCACACACCCACCTTCACAAACACCCCCTCATCACATTCACACACACACCTGCACAACTACACCCACACACCCACAACCACCCACACCCACACCCCTCACCATGGCCACTAACAAGAATCCAAAGTTCACTAGCCGAGAGTTGGAGGTCCTTGTCGATGAAATCCTCAGAGTCGAGCCACACCTCTTTGGAACATTGGTCAGACAGACCAGCATTTCAGAAAAAACAGCCATATGGCAGACGATTGTCGATGCTGTGAATGCTGTTGCGGCCACCAGAAGGACCAGGCATGAATGCCAAGCCAGGTGGTACGATCTGCGGAGGAGGGTCCGAGCCAAAATGACCGACGACCACAACCAGGCCAACGTCACTGGACGAGGGCCGCCCCACAGACGCGTACAATACCATCCCTGGGAGGAGAGGGTGATGGCCATACTGCCGGTGGTGTCAGTGGACGGATTAGAAGGACTCCGAGACCCGGGTGAGTACACAAACAACTCACCTCACATGGGGGAACGTCATCCACCTTCAAACTCACAATCAGCCACGCAACCACCCCGAGCTATCGCATGACTCAACCACACTCCATGAACACGCACATGCCACTGGCGCCACCATGCCCCATGCACCCAGCTGGACAATGCAAAGTCACAGGCCACAGAAAACACCAACACAAGACACGGTAAGCCGGATGGCGGGAGTGTGGGCCCCAAAAATCACATAGTGCAACTCAGAAGCAGATAACAATGCCCTCTGCCCATATGGCCTAGGTCACAGCCAGACAAACAGTGTGTCCCCACACAGGAAAGACTTGCCAGCAAAAGGCGGACGCCTTGCATTAACACATGGCACGTTTTTGCACATGACAGCAGCTAATGAACAGCCAACACTGTGAAAGAGTGGCAGCACACACCACCACAGCAGCAGCGCAGACACAGACACTACACCCAATGGGTGCCTGGAGATCAGAAACAAACTCACATAAACAAGCCAAGGGCCATTCAAAGATCTGCAAAAAGTGTGTGCCTAGGAAGCTGGGCTGAGGTGACAGAGGGTGACACACAGAGGGAGGGAGAGGGGGACAGAGAGGGAGGGAGACACAGGGAGACGGACAGAGGGAGGAGGCTGACACACAGAGGGAGGGAGAGGGGGACAGAGAGGGAGTGAGAAAGGGACACACAGGGAGCCCAATTCAGCCTTGGGGGGTGTGGGAATGTCTGCTCATCAGCAGGTGGACTGCGTGCATGTAGACAAGGGTGGCCAGTGCCAGAACCCCCCCTCTTCTCCATGGCAAAACACAGGGCCATGTCTCAACCTGTGCACGAGCACAACGCCAGCTACCTGCATTATCTAAGTGTGTGGAACCACTCCATGTGCCCACGTACAGTGCAACACGGAAGGCGCCAATGCATGGCTCGCCACACCTGCTCACTCCACTGCTGACTGCAGTCACAATTGACGCAGCAAGTAAGACTGTGCCACACATAGGTAAAGTCGCAAAAGCTGTGGCCAAGGGACATACCCATGCACAAGTGCACTGTGAGTGGAATGCAAGACATATCCAAATTCCCAGAGGAAATGTGCCAACTTAGAAACAAATGAAACATGGATGTTGCATGGAACAAAATTAACATTGTCTCTCTCACACACAGGTCAACGTCGTGGATCACCCCCCAACACTGGGGGGGAAGACTCACAGGACCCGGCTCTGCGGGATGACGGACCCACCGGCAGCGACGACTCTCACCACTCTGTAACGAACCCGACCCCGACCAACCTGGCCCCTCTGGTGTCCAACGACCTGCAGCACCTGCGTCAGGTACAACTGGGCCAACCACCACCCCCACTCCTGCCACATCCCAGGAGACACCCAGGATCCCTGCCCCACCACCACAATGCAGCCAGGCTGGCCAGGAGGGACACGGTGTACCGGGCACCCAGGAGGAGGCAGGCGACAACGCCAATGCCACCCCTCAGGGGTCCCGGAGACCCGATGTGGCCAGGTGCAAGTGGGCAGGGGTGGTGGGAGTGGAGGACGGCGGAGGCGCGAGCCTGACCGGTTGGCTGCGGAACCGGTATATTCCCATGTCAGAAACATCCTGGACACATACCAGCAGGACACCACAGGCATGGCCCAGGTTGTGTCCATCCTCGAGGAGATCAAGACCCAGCAGGCCCAGCAACATGCGGAGCAACATGCCTGTCTACTGCGACACCAAGGGCGGATGGAGGACAGACAGGCTGAGCTTGTGACGGTGTTCATGGGAATTCACAGTACACTCCGTCGGATAGCCGACAACATTGGCAACCCTCCCTGTGCCACCAGGCGTAGAACATCACCACCCACAGGGAGGGATCAGGAGGAGGAGGAGTCATCCGACGGAGCATCCCAAACATCGTCACGGCCTGCTTCTGAGGGTCCCCGCAGGAGGGCGGGTCGTCCACGGAAAAGACCGTGAGGATCAGCGCAACAGCACCATCTCCCAGGACACCTGGCCTGGCACCTGGCCCACTGGCCCAACAGCAGCACAGCAGCAAAAGACATTCTCTGCCACATGGACTTGCTGTTCACTGTCTGACCAATGTTGACAAAGACTGTGGCATGGACTCTGAGGATTTTCAATGGCAAGGACACCAACTCCCCTAGTGAACTTTGGATTCCACACACCCGGAAAGCCCCTCATGTCATACCCCCCCACGTACCCCAACCAAAATAAAAAGTTACACGATAAAGAGATGATGCCTACATTTTGCATTATTACCTTACATGTGTCTTGTAAAGTCTAACCATGCCTGAGTTCTCATTTGACTTCAACCATCCACACCCTGGGGCCTGAGTCTGGCACAGGACACACATGGGTCACAATGTATTAGGCAAGACGGATATGGAGCACCATACACACCCGTGATGGGCCCAACCAGCTGAGGGGGTGGCCGCACAACTGTGCCGACAGACATATTGAGTACAGCGACAGCCATGCGCAGAGGTCAGGGATCATGTGGAGTGTCCTGGGGGGCACCCAGGTATGTGTGGACAGGTGGCAGAACCATGTCCTGCAAGCTTGAGTCAGGTGGATGCAGAGAATGGTGGCCTGGCCAACGTTGGATGCATGGGGATGGCACATGTCACAATACCCACACAGTCATGGACATCATGCACAATACACAGTCTAATCCCACATGTTAGACGGCGACCTCAGAGGAGCCCGGAAAGGGGTCCTGACTACCCTGAGACCCACCCTCAAAGTATCGTAGCCGGGCACTGGCGGGAGACTCCTCAGGAGGAGGAATCTCGTATCTAGGATCGTACTTCGGGCACCACACGACACAGGAACACCACACCGTGCGTTCTTAGGAATCAATCTTTATCAAACAGGTTAGCACTGCAAATATGTACAAGGAGAGCGCGGGCTCAATGAGTCTCGGAAGGGATAGGGGGTAGCGGGACAGTCTCTGGTAAAGGTTCAAGGCAAGGACGTACCCGGCGCACAGCTCACAATCCTCGAGCTGGGGGGTAGGCTTGTTGTCGTTGGGGTCCGGCGGGACCGGTGGAGTCTGTGGAAGCCGCGAGTCACTCAGCGGGCTCAGGTACAAGTTCGGAGGTCTTACGATCTTCAGGGAGCCGCGAGTCACTCAGCAGGGCTCAAGTACAAGTTCGGAGGTCTTACGATCTTCAGGGAGCCGCGAGTCACTCAGCAGGGCTCAGGTACAAGTTCGGAGGTCTTACGATCTTCAGGGAGCCGCGAGTCACTCAGCAGGGCTCAGGTACAAGTTCGGAGGTCTTACGATCTTCAGGGAGCCGCGAGTCACTCAGCAGGGCTCAGGTGGTTCTAAGTTCCAGGAGCCGCGACCGCGTCAGCAGGCTCTCGTTGTTCCAGCGTCGAATCTGCCGGACAGTCTCCGAGCACCCCTTGTTATAGGTCGACCCCTCTTTGATGTCCGGAGTCTGTGCAGGCAGGGGTCTTGTCACCTGGGGGTCGCTTGTCGGGGTTTCCTGCCATTGTCTTTTGATCCTCTCAGGGCTGGGTCGGGAGGAGTCCCAGACACCCAGCAGGCGTGGAGCCAGCTCTCAGGGAGGCCGGAGGGCCGATCGAAACCCAGCGTCCCAGGGGAGTTCAGAGGTGCGATAGAAACTGCTCCTCCCTCTCTCATCCCCTGGCAAGCGTGATGTCCTCCAGCCGGAGTGGCGCCGCTAGGTCCGGGTCGCGCTGGGGCCGGGCGGCCATCTTGGTGCATGAAGTGGGCACGCGGGCCCGGGGTGGCCGAAGGGAGAGAGGCCATGGACGAGGATGTCCGGGTCGGGTGCGTGTGTTCTGGTGGAAAGGATCGGCTAGGCCGTGTGCTGGGGGCTGCAGGTACCAGGTTAGGTGGTGCGGGGACAAGTAGAGCCATGCTACGAGGCCGGGTCCAACACGCGTCCCCCCCAGCTGAAAGCCGGAGAGAACTGCCCATCATCTTGGGGGGTTCTCTTCACTGAGGCGGAAGAACCGGGAGAGGCCGTCAGCGTTGGCGTGGTCCGTACCAGGGCGATGTTCTACGGTGAAATCCATCCCCTGGAGGGAGATTGACCACCGCAGTAGCTTGGGGTTTTCCCCTCGCATCTGCATGAGCCATCGCAAGGGCCGATGGTCGGTTTGGACTTTGAAATGGGTGCCGAACAGGTAAGGGCGTAGTTTCTTGAGTGCCCAGACCACGGCAAAGGCTTCGCGCTCAATGGTGCTCCATCTCTGTTCTCTGGGCAACAGCCGCCGGCTGAGGAAGGCGATGGGCTGGTCTAGGCCTTGGTCATTCACCTGGGACAGGACGGCCCCAATGCCATGCTCGGAGGCATCGGTTTGGACTACAAACTCCTTGGAGTAGTCGGGAGCCTGGAGGACGGGGGCAGTACACATGGCCTTCTTTAGGGCATCGAACGCCTCCTGGCAGGCAGTCGTCCACTGCACCTTCTTTGGCTGTTTTTTGGATGTGAGTTCTGTGAGGGGGCCGACAAGGCTGCCATACCCCCGGATGAATCTTCGGTAGTAGCCAGTGAGGCCCAGAAAGGCTCGGACCTCCGTTTGGGTGGTGGAGGGTTCCCAGGCCAAGATGGCGTCGATCTTCGGCTGTAGAGGGGCGACCTGGCCGCTCCCGACCTGGTGCCCCAGGTAGACTACTGATCCTTGCCCAATTTGGCACTTGCTGGCTTTTACTGTGAGGCCTGCCTGGCGCAGGGCGGTTAGCACCCTCCGGAGGTGCTGGAGGTGCTCACTCCATTCGGAACTGAAAACGGCGATGTCGTCTAGATAGGCCACGCTGAACTGTTCCAGCCCGGCCAGGACTCTATTCACCAGTCGCTGGAAGGTGGCCGGGGCATTTTTCATGCCGAAGGGCATTACGCGGAAGCGGTAATGCCCATCTGGGGTGGAGAAGGCGGACCGCTCCTTGGCTCCCTCGGTGAGCGCAATCTGCCAGTATCCGCAGGTGAGGTCGAATGTGCTGAGGAACCGGGCTGCCCCGAGTCGGTCAATGAGCTCGTCGGCCCGTGGAATGGGGTGGGCATCGGCTCGGGTGACGTCATTGAGCCCCCGGTAGTCCACGCAGAATCGGAGCTCGGGGGCGACACCGGGGGCCGCGGTCTTCGGGACCAGGACCACGGGGCTGGCCCAGGGACTGTCAGATGGCTCGATCACCCCCATGGTCAACATCTTCGAGACTTCAGCTTGAATGCAGGACCGGACTCGGTCAGGGACCCGGTATGCTCGGTGTCTCACCGGCGGGCTGTCCCCGGTGTCCACGTCATGGACACACCAGTCGGTGACTCGGGGGATCAGGGAGAAGAGGTCGGAAAATTGTCCTAGGAGCTGGCGGCAGTCCTCTTGTTGCTGGGCAGTGAGAGCTGGGGAGAGGTTCACTCCTTCCACGGAGCCATCCTGCTCCTTGACACACAGGAGGTCCGGGAGGGGATCGGACTCATCTTCGGCCCCGTCATCGGTGGCCAGCAGGAGGCTCAGTTCTGTCCGCACGAAGTGAGGCTTGAGGCGGTTCACGTGAAGGACCCGAAGGGGATCCCGAGGCGACTGGACGTCCACCAAGTATGTGACTTGACTCTTCCGCTCAATCACTTTGTAGGGCCCGGTCCACCTGTCCTGGAGGGCGCCTGGCTTCACGGGGGCCATGACCCATACTTGCTGGCCCGGCTGGAACTCGACCAGAGTGGCATTCTGGTCGTACCAGCGCTTCATCTCTTCTTGGCTTGCCTCTAGGTTGGCCTCGGCCAGGGCTCGGAACTTCCTGGTCTGGTTCCGGAGGGTCAGAACATATTGGAACACATCTCGTGGGGTGGTCTGGGGTGCCGCCTCCCACCCTTCCTTAACCAAACTGAGGGGACCTCGGACGGGGTGTCCATAGAGCAACTCAAACGGGCTGAACCCTAGGGACTTCTGGGGGACTTCTCGGTAAGCGAACAAGAGGCAGGGGAGCAGGACGTCCCACTTACGCCGGAGGGGCTCTTCTAGGCCGGTGATCATCCCTTTCAGAGTCCTGTTAAACCTCTCTACTAGGCCGTTCCCTTGGGGATGGTACGGGGTGGTGAACTTATAGGACACTCCACATTGTTGCCACAGGGACGTCATGTACTTCGAGATAAAATTAGTTCCGCGATCGCTCACGACCTCGCGGGGAAAACCCACCCGGGAAAAGATCCCCATCAGGGCCCGGCCCACCATGGGGGCCGTGACGGTGCGTAGGGGGATAGCCTCAGGGTATCGGGTGGCGTGATCCACTAGGACCAGGATGAAACGGTGACCTTGGGATGAGGGGGGGTCCAGGGGACCCACGATGTCGATCCCGACTCGTTCGAAGGGGGTACTGACGACCGGGAAGGGTTGGAGGGGAGCCTTGCGCTTCCCCCCACTCTTCCCACTAGCTTGGCACGTGGGACAGGACTTGCAGTGGGCTTCTACAGCTGCTCTCATTCTAGGCCAGTAAAAATGGGTCACGAGACGGCTGTAGGTCTTGTCTTGACCCAGGTGGCCGGCGAGGGGGACGTCGTGGGCTAAGCCCAGGAGGAAGTCTCGGAAGCGGAGGGGTACCACCAGCACCCGTCCGGATCCCAGCTCCACCGACTTCTGCTCACTGTACAAAATGTTATTCTCCCAATAAACTCGGTGCGTTCCGGTTTGGTCGCCTGCGGCTTGGCCCTCGGCCTGGCGCCGCAGTCCGACCAGGGAAGGACAAGTGGCTTGCTCCCGGCAAAATTCCTCCCGCGTGGCGCCATTGGGCCAATTCGGGTAGATCACCTAACTCGGGGACCGGGGCGGTGTCGGACGGTGAGGATTCGTCGCTGGCGACTGACCCTTCCGATGGGGGGACGGGAGGACCCTCGGCGGTTACTGTTCTTACTTCTTCGGTCGGGGCATCTTCGACTTCTCCCAGGGGGGTGAGTCGAGCTGACATAGATTGGGTGGTGGCGCACACCCACTCGGGGAGTCCCATCATTCCTAGGTGGGCCTTGCGCTCGACGTGCTTCCAGGGAGAACTCTCCAGGTCGTTCCCTAAGAGGCAGTCGACCGGCTGGGAGGTTCTTACGGCAACCCTCAGTTTACCTGTCACCCCACCCCACTCAAACGACACCAGGGCTACCTGACACACACTCTCTCTATTATCTGCGGAAATTACCGCGCAAAAGACGTTGGGGAGGATCTGCTCCTCGGGGACTAAGTGCCTGAGGACACCGGTGATGCTGGCCCCGGTGTCCCACAGGGCCTCTATTTGGTGGCCATTGATCTTGACGAGCTGCCCGTATTTCTTCGTGTTGGAGGGCAGGAGGCTACCAGGGACCATCTCCCTATCTCCCAGGGATACTAGGGCCATAGCTGCGGGTTCCCACTCCCCGGTTTCCTCAACCTCCTCCCCCAGAGCGATGTTGGCTATCTGTCTTGCAGGGGTGATTTGGGTGGCCATGGGGCACTCTGGGTCATTGGCGTAGTGCCCGGGCTTCTGGGCAACGAAAGCAAGTGACGGTTACCCGGTGTCCCCGTCTCCCGGTGGGTCTGGTTACTGGTGGGGGGGGGGGCGCTGTGAAAGGTGGAGGTTTGGTCTTTGGGGGGCTAGGCTGGGACTCTCGCTGCCCTCCCTGGTTCCCTCCTCCTCTTTGGCGGGGTGGTCCCTGACTGGCTCGGGGGTATTTTCCTACCAGGCCCCGGGGGACCCGGGTGTTGGTCCAGCGGTCTGCTTCCAGCGCCAGCTTCCTGGGATCGGTGAGTTTGCTGTCAAGCAGATGCTGGCGTAGTTCCACAAAGCAGTTCGCAGCCAGGTGTTCCCACAACATGAGGTCGGTGAGTTCCTCAAGGGTGGTGACTTTGCTGCCCTTGATCCACCCATCGAAGGCTCGACTGAAAAAGTTTACATATTCCACCCAGGTGGTGCCCGGGATTTTCCTGCAGTCCCGGAATCGCTGACGGTACATCTCCGGGGTGAGACCGTACCTTGTGAGTAGGGCCTCTTTCATGTGGCTGTAGGAGGTCTGCAGAGAGATGGGTAGGTCGAGCAGGGTGTCTCTTCCTTCGCTCAGAAACCGTCCCCACAACCCTGCCCCCCAGTCCTTCTGCGGGACCCGATGGGAGATCATGGCGACCTCGTAGGCCCTGAACCATTGTTGAATGTCATCGTTTTTATAATATTCTTTGACCACGTCCTTGGGGATGTGGACCTTCTTGTTGGACCCGGCCTCGTGGCGTGGTCCTTAACCCCATGGATTGTGCCCGTTCCCCGCCCCGGCCTTCACGGGCCACCCTTCTGAACTGCACCGAGGCCCTTCATCCAGAGCTGCACGAGGCCGCATACCCCTCGTGGCTCCGCCATCTTGTTGGCATCCACGTGACTCTGTGCACCTGCCAGCGCGACCCTGCGCAATCCGGCCTCGACCCCAGCGAAGCCCCGACATCGAGGCACCACGAACTGGCCAGGGGGTGCCGCAGGAACCATTCATCGCCCCCGGCGGAGGACAGTATCAATGAGACCCCCGACTGTCCTCCCCTCTCTAGGTGTGATCACCCTGCAACTCTCTTGGGCCTGGCGCCTCTCCTGCTGGGCGTCTGGCCACCTCCACCCGGCCTCTCCGCCCCCCCGGGCGCCTGGGTCCGGACATCAAAGGGCTCCAGACCTATATCTGGGGCGACCCCGCCACAGATCGGCAGTTGTATCCCGGAGTCGAGAGCCCTGCTGATTGAATCGCGGCTGACCCTACGGAGAAGAACTCTTGTCGGAACCATCACGAGCCCTGCTGACTGCGTCGCGGCTCCTTCTTGTGAACACTTTGAAACCACCTGGAACATCGGAGCCCTGCTGACGCTGTCGCGGCCCAACCTCGCTGAAACCTCCCTCGGAGCCCTGCTGACGACGTCGCGGCTCGAGCTGAGCAGAAACCATCTTGAGAGCCCTGCTGATTGGATCGCGGCTCTCCACGAACTGTACGCCGGAGCCCTGCTGACGCCGTCGCGGCTCGACCCCTCCGAGATCCGGAGGCCCTCCAGCTTGAGGATAAGAACTGGGCCCCAGGTACCCTCGTACCGCACCTCTGCCAAAGACTGTCCCGCTACCCTTACCCTTCCAAAGAGACACTGAGACTTTTGGTGGATCCCTCGATCCCTTCATGTAAATATTGACCTCGTAACCTTTTTATTGCTGATAAAGAATTGCTTGTCGTGAGACAACCTCCTTGAGTCCTGTGTGGTGGTGTTACTGTGCTAGTACGTGATAGGAGAAGGATCTCTCAGGAGACTTCTCGGCAGCGCTCGGCTACTTCGTACAGTGTGAGGGCCCCCCTTGGTGGTCTCGCCGACTCCTCGGGGTCCGCCTTCCAACATTTGGTGGCCAGCGACGGGATCCGAGCCGAACGCAGTACGTACCAGCCAGTACCCACTAGCTACCCATCCAAACGAACAGTATCATGAGCAGCCAGGAAAACAACGCGACAATGGAGTTCCAGCCCGAGCGGCTGGAGGAATATACGCACAAAGAGTTAAAACAGTTCTGCAAAGACAAAGGCATTGCAACCACCGGCCTAGGTACCAAAGAGGAGATGCAGAAAGCTCTGAGGTCATGGCTAGAGGCCGGGGTAGGCCCCTCCCAGGAAGAAGGTCCCTTGCCCCTGACTGAGACCACATCAACCGCACCGACTCCGGCAACCGGAGGAAGAAAGAGCCTAGAAACCGGCCTCTCCGAAGAAGAAATACGAGAGCGGGAGAAGGTCCGGAACCACGAGCTAGAGCTCGCACGACTGAGGCTGGACGGCGAACTCCAGCTGGCAGAAAAGAAACTGGCCCTTGAGCAGCTACGGCTTCAAGAGGAGATAGAGGAGAAGAGACGACACCGGGAGTTGGAGGAAAAGAAACTGACCCTTGAGCACGAGCGCAGTCTCAAGGAGCTCGAAATCAAGGCCAAGAACGGAGGGACCAACACCCCCAGTACTGGAGACACTCTACCGCCCTCCGAGACCAAGGTACATATCCCGAAAGAGGTCGTCAAGGAGTACTACAAGAATGACGACATCCAACAATGGTTCAAGGCCTACGAGGTGGCCATGACCTCTCATCGGGTGCCCCGAAAAGACTGGGGCGCGGGCCTGTGGGGGCGGTTCCTGAGTGAGGGTCGAGACACGCTGCTCCAGCTGCCAGAAGAGGTGATGACCTCCTACGATCACATGAAGGAGGCCCTGCTCACCCGCTACGGGCTAACCGCGGAAATGTACCTCCAGCGGTTCAGAGACTGCAAGAAAATCCCGGGTACCAAATGGGTGGAATATGTGGACTTTTTCAGTCGGGCCCTAGAAGGGTGGATCAAAGGGAGCAAAGTAACCACCTACGGGCAGCTGGTCGACCTCATCGTGTGGGAGCATCTCTCCAACAATTGCTTCGTGGAACTGAGACAGCACCTCCTCGACAGCAAAATGACCGACCCGCGAAAACTCTCCGTCGAGGCCGATCGATGGGTCAACTCCCGGGTCCCCCGGAACTCAATGGGGGAGTACCAGAGGAACCCCACCGGACCCCCCCACCAGCGCGGTGGAGGGAGAGGGCCCAACAGGAACCGAGACCCTCCCGCCGGGGCCCCCAGGAGCCCCCCTCGAGGGCCGCCGCAGCAACAACTCTCCCCGAACCTAGCCCGAAGGGGGGCGCCCCCGGCCAGACCCGGACCACGGCCACCAGTAACGTGCTACGGCTGCCAACAAACCGGACACTATGCCAGCGATCCGGTCTGCCCCCTGAACCGAAGAAACGGGGCCGGCGGGCCCCCGCCCGACAGCTGGCAGCCGCCGCCCTGGGAGAAGGAGAAGAGGAAGAGGAGACCCTCGACCGAGGGACCACTGAATGGGAGCCGGCAGCCATGTCCCTGGTCTGCCTGGGTAGCCGAGAAATGGTACCCTGCACCCCCATCCCAAGCAACACCCAGAAGTACCGGCAGCAGGTCACGGTCAATGGACAACGGGCCAAAGCCCTTCGTGACACCGGCGCCAGTGTCACCGCTGTCCGCTGCCACCTGGTGACCCCTGAACAGATTCTACCGAATGTGCTGTGCCCCGTCCGGACGGCCGACAACAGTGAAAGCCTGTGCCAGATGGCCCTGGTCCCCTTCGAATGGGGAGGGGTGACGGGCCTGCTGAAGGTGACGGTACGCGACGACGCCCCTGTCTACTGCCTCCTGGGGAACGACTTGGAGAGTTCCCCCTGGGCTCAAGTAGAGCGACGAGAGCACCTCCGAATGCTGGGACTATCTGACTGGGCCTGCGCCATCACCCGGTCAATGACCGCCCGGGCCCCCCGCTCATCCTCGGCCTCCGGGGCCGCCCAGCCCGAGGGGCTCGCACCTCCTCCCGCCAGCAGCGAGGAGGAGGCGGACACCGACCCTGGACCTAGTGAATCCTCCCCCGAAGAGATGGCTTCCCCGTGCGCCCTACCAGAGCTGACACAATGGCGACACGAAGGGGGGCCCACCCGGGAGCAGTTCCAACAAGAGCAGCAGTCCTGCCCCACTCTCGAAGGGGTCCGCCAACAAGCATCCGCCCAAACCAACGGGGACCAGACCGGCACCCACTGGGTCTACTGGGCCGAGGGCCTGCTATACAGTGAGCAAAAAGTGGCAGAACTCGGGCCAGCCGAGTGTTGGTGGTCCCCCTCCGCTTCCGGGAGTTCCTGCTCAACCTAGCACATGATGTGCCCCTCGCCGGACACTTGGGGCAAGACAAAACGTACAGCCGTCTGGTGACCCACTTCTACTGGCCCCGGATGCAGAGAGACGTGGACAACCACTGCCGGTCCTGCCAGACCTGCCAAGCCAGCGGGAAGACGGGGGGTCGGGTCAAGGCCCCCCTCCAGCCCTTTCCAGCCATCAGCACCCCGTTCGAACGGGTCGGAATCGATATCGTGGGGCCCCTGGACCCCCAGACCGCCCTGGGCCACCGCTTCATCCTGGTCCTCGTGGACCACGCCACCAGGTACCCGGAGGCGGTCCCGCTAAGAACTATAACGGCCCCCGTGGTAGGCCGGGCCTTAATGGGGATCTTCTCCCGAGTGGGATTGCCCCGCGAAGTGGTGAGCGACAGAGGCACGAACTTTATTTCAAGATACATGCGGTCCCTGTGGCAGCAGTGCGGGGTCACATACAAGTTCACGACCCCCTATCACCCTCAGGGGAACGGACTGGTTGAGCGGTTCAACAGAACATTAAAGGGAATGATCCAGGGCCTGGAAGAGCCCCTCAGGCGGAGATGGGATGTCCTGCTGCCGTGCCTCCTGTTTGCCTATCGGGAGGTCCCGCAGAAGTCCCTGGGGTTCAGCCCGTTTGAACTATTGTATGGACACCCGGTCCGCGGACCGCTCAGCCTGGTCAAGGAGGGCTGGGAGATGAAGCCCCAAGGTGCCCCTCCTGACGTCTACCGATACCTCCTGACCCTCCGAAACCAGACCCGCAAGTTCCGAGCCATGGCCGAAGCCAACCTCGAGGCCAGCCAGGAGGACATGAAGCGGTGGTGCGATCGGAACTCTTCTACCATAGAATTCGAGCCAGGTCAGAAAGTATGGGTCATGGCCCCGGTTGAACCCGGCGCCATCCAGGACAAGTGGACCGGGCCCTTCAAGGTAGTGGAGAAGAAAAGTCCCGTCACCTACCTGGTCGACCTGGAGTCCCCCCGGAACCCCCTCCGGGTCCTACATGCTAACAGACTAAAACCCCACTTTGCCCGGACCGAACTGAGCCTGCTACTGGCGACCGACGAGGGGGGCGAGGACGACTACGAGCCCCTGCCCGACCTCTTGCAGTCCAACGTCCATGATGGATCGATCAAAGGTGTCCAACTCGCCTCTTCCCTGACTCCGGAACAGCGCAACGACTGCCAGCAACTGCTGCGGGACTACGCAGCCCTCTTCTCCCTCACCCCGGGGGTGACCCACTGGTGCGTCCACGACGTCGACACCGGGGAGAGCCCCCCCGTGCGACACAGAGCCTACCGGGTACCCGACCGAGTGCGGGCCTGCATCCAGGCCAAAGTAACGAAGATGCTGGCCCTGGGGGTCATCGAACCCTCCGACAGCCCGTGGGCCAGCCCTGTCGTCCTGGTGCCAAAGGCCGCAGCTCCCGGCCACCCCCCAGAGTTACGATTCTGCGTGGACTACCGAGCCCTGAATGCAGTGACCAAGACGGACGCCCACCCTATACCCCGGGCCGACGAACTCATCGACCGCCTAGGGGCCGCTCGCTACTTGAGCACGCTGGACCTCACCGCCGGGTACTGGCAAATCCAGCTCACCCCCGGCGCCCAAGAAAGATCCGCCTTTTCGACCCCGGATGGGCATTACCACTTTCGGGTGATGCCCTTCGGAATGAAGAACGCCCCGGCCACTTTCCAAAGACTGGTGAACAAGGTTTTGGCCGGGCTTGAGGCCTTCAGCGCGGCCTACCTAGATGACATTGCCGTGTACAGCAACCACTGGGCAGAACACCTCCTTCACATTAAAGCCATCCTGGTCGCCCTCCAGCGGGCCGGGCTCACAATCAAGGCCAGCAAATGCCAGATCGGCCACGGATCCGTGACCTACCTGGGTCATCAAGTGGGGAGAGGGCAGGTGGCCCCTCTCTAGCCGAAAATAGATGCCATCCAGGCCTGGGAACCCCCCACTACCCAGACCGCTGTCCGGGCCTTCCTGGGTCTCACCGGATACTACCGGCGGTTTATCCGGGACTATGGGAGCATTGTTGGCCCCCTCACAGAGCTGACGTCCAAAAAGCAGCCCAAGAAGGTGCACTGGACACCCCGCTGCCAAGCAGCCTTCGACACCCTAAAGACCGCAATGTGTACTGCCCCGGTGCTGCAGGCCCCTGACTACAACAAGGAGTTCGTGGTGCAGACGGACGCCTCCGAGTATGGGATCGGGGCCGTCCTGTCCCAAGCCGATGAAAAGGGGCTCGACCGACCAGTGGCCTTCATCAGCCGACGGCTACTGCCCCGAGAGCAACGATGGAGCACCATTGAGCGGGAGGCCTTCGCTGTAGTGTGGGCCCTCAAGAAGCTCCGGCCCTACCTCTTTGGTACCCACTTCCGGGTCCAGACCGACCACCGGCCCCTGCGGTGGTTAATGCAAATGCGGGGCGAGAACCCCAAGCTGCTGCGGTGGTCCATCTCGCTACAAGGGATGGACTTTGACGTTGAACCCCGGCCCGGCAATGACCACGCCAACGCCGACGGCCTGTCCCGCTTCTTCCGCCTTGACAAGGAGAATCCCCAAGGAGATGGGTGACTCTCCATGCCTTCGGCTGGGGGGGACGCCTGTTGGACCCGGCCTCGTGGCGTGGTCCTTAACCCCATGGATTGTGCCCGTTCCCCGCCCCGGCCTTCACGGGCCACCCTTCTGAACTGCACCGAGGCCCTTCATCCAGAGCTGCACGAGGCCGCATACCCCTCGTGGCTCCGCCATCTTGTTGGTATCCACGTGACTCTGTGCACCCGCCAGTGCGACCCCGCGCAACCCGGCCTCGACCCCAGCGAAGCCCCGACATCGAGGCACCACGAACTGGCCAGGGGGTGCCGCAGGAACCATTCATCGCCCCCGGCGGAGGACAGTATCGATGAGACCCCCGACTGTCCTCCCCTCTCTAGGTGTGATCGCCCTGCAACTCTCTTGGGCCTGGCGCCTCTCCTGCTGGGCGTCTGGCCACCTCCACCCGGCCTCTCCGCCCCCCCGGGCGCCTGGGTCCGGACATCAAAGGGCTCCAGACCTATATCTGGGGCGACCCCGCCACAGATCTGCAGTTGTATCCCGGAGTCGAGAGCCCTGCTGATTGAATCGCGGCTGACCCTACGGAGAAGAACTCTTGTCGGAACCATCACGAGCCCTGCTGACTGCGTCGCGGCTCCTTCTTGTGAACACTTTGAAACCACCTGGAGCATCGGAGCCCTGCTGACGCTGTCGCGGCCCAACCTCGCTGAAACCTCCCTCGGAGCCCTGCTGACGACGTCGCGGCTCGAGCTGAGCAGAAACCATCTTGAGAGCCCTGCTGATTGGATCGCGGCTCTCCACGAACTGTACGCCGGAGCCCTGCTGACGCCGTCGCGGCTCGACCCCTCCGAGATCCGGAGGCCCTCCAGCTTGAGGATAACTGGGCCCCAGGTACCCTCGTACCGCACCTCTGCCAAAGACTGTCCCGCTACCCTTACCCTTCCAAAGAGACACTGAGACTTTTGGTGGATCCCTCGATCCCTTCGTGTAAATATTGACCTCGTAACCTTTTTATTGCTGATAAAGAATTGCTTGTCGTGAGACAACCTCCTTGAGTCCTGTGTGGTGGTGTTACTGTGCTAGTACGTGATAGGAGAAGGATCTCTCAGGAGACTTCTCGGCAGCGCTCGGCTACTTCGTACAGTGTGAGGGCCCCCCTTGGTGGTCTCGCCGACTCCTCGGGGTCCGCCTTCCAACACTTCTGCTCCACTGGGGAAGCCGCCTCTCGGTTTCCCGGGGGCCTCCCTTCCTCGCTTCTGGCCTTGAGCTCGATTTCCTTCAAGCTGCGTTCGTGCTCTAGTTGGAGCTTCCTTCCTTCGTGTTCCCGTTGGAGCTTCTTCTCTTCTAGCTCGCCTTGCACGCGCATTTGCTCTACTGCTAGCTTTTTTTCCGCTAACTTTAATTCGCCTTCGATTTTGAGTTTGGCTAACTCGAGTTCGTGATTGCGGCTTCTCTCTCTGTCCGCGAGTTCTTCCGGGGATAGGCCCCCGTCTGGTACGATGCCTCGCACCTGATTGCTGCTGCTTTCGCCTTGGGGGGGTTCGGCTTCGTCGGGGCGCTCCCCCGTGCCTTCTGGGCGGGAGGCCCCGGCATCCACCCAAGCTTTCAGTGCTTTCTGCAAATCTTCTTTGGTGTTGAGACCGGTGGTAGTGATTTTAAGTTCTTTGCAGAATTGCTTTAGTTCTTTGTGCGTGTATTCTTCTAGTCTGGAACACCCTGTTGGCGTTGGTCTCTGCGGGGCTCACGGCGTTTCCTTCTGCCATCTTTGTCGGTAGTGCGTCCGTCGTTCACGGTACGATCTCTAGGTGATGGGCCCGAATCCCGTCGCTTGCCACCAATGTTAGACGGCGACCTCAGAGGAGCCCGGAAAGGGGTCCTGACTACCCTGAGACCCACCCTCAAAGTATCGTAGCCGGGCACTGGCGGGAGACTCCTCAGGAGGAGGAATCTCGTATCTAGGATCATACTTCGGGCACCACACGACACAGGAACACCACACCGTGCGTTCTTAGGAATCAATCTTTATCAAACAGGTTAGCACTGCAAATATGTACAAGGAGAGCGCGGGCTCAATGAGTCTCGGAAGGGATAGGGGGTAGCGGGACAGTCTCTGGTAAAGGTTCAAGGCAAGGACGTACCCGGCGCACAGCTCACAATCCTCGAGCTGGGGGGTAGGCTTGCTGTCGTTGGGGTCCGGCGGGACCGGTGGAGTCTGTGGAAGCCGCGAGTCACTCAGCGGGCTCAGGTACAAGTTCGGAGGTCTTACGATCTTCAGGGAGCCGCGAGTCACTCAGCAGGGCTCAAGTACAAGTTCGGAGGTCTTACGATCTTCAGGGAGCCGCGAGTCACTCAGCAGGGCTCAGGTACAAGTTCGGAGGTCTTACGATCTTCAGGGAGCCGCGAGTCACTCAGCAGGGCTCAGGTACAAGTTCGGAGGTCTTACGATCTTCAGGGAGCCGCGAGTCACTCAGCAGGGCTCAGGTGGTTCTAAGTTCCAGGAGCCGCGACCGCGTCAGCAGGCTCTCGTTGTTCCAGCGTCGAATCTGCCGGACAGTCTCCGAGCACCCCTTGTTATAGGTCGACCCCTCTTTGATGTCCGGAGTCTGTGCAGGCAGGGGTCTTGTCACCTGGGGGTCGCTTGTCGGGGTTTCCTGCCATTGTCTTTTGATCCTCTCAGGGCTGGGTCGGGAGGAGTCCCAGACACCCAGCAGGCGTGGAGCCAGCTCTCAGGGAGGCCGGAGGGCCGATCGAAACCCAGCGTCCCAGGGGAGTTCAGAGGTGCGATAGAAACTGCTCCTCCCTCTCTCATCCCCTGGCAAGCGTGATGTCCTCCAGCCGGAGTTGCGCCGCTAGGCCCGGGTCGCGCTGGGGCCGGGCGGCCATCTTGGTGCATGAAGTGGGCACGTGGGCCCGGGGTGGCCGAAGGGAGAGAGGATATGGACGAGGATGTCCGGGTCGGGTGCGTGTGTTCTGGTGGAAAGGATCGGCTAGGCCGTGTGCTGGGGGCTGCAGGTACCAGGTTAGGTGGTGCGGGGACAAGTAGAGCCATGCTACGAGGCCGGGTCCAACACCACACAAACAGCTTGCATCTTGCTACTCGACACATAGACACATAGCCACTATCACGAAAAACCATGCCAGACATGCCAGATGCACCGTGGCAACACACCAGCATTGACTGACAATAGGCACCTTGAAGGCATAGGGACACCTTTATTATTCATGTATTTAGGAATGCAGAGGCAACTCGGAGTACACATGAACAGGTCATGTGGAGTAACATGTGGGTCCAACACTGGAACCCCCCTTCTGCAGCACAAATGCGTGATAGCCATGGAACTGGCACACAAGTGTCGGCTAACAGGTAAACACCCCCTGCTGCTCACGGAGAGGCTGCCATACACCATTGATCCTCTGATGTGGAAGTCCCACACCATGTCAAGCCAATGCAAACCGTATGTGTCCGAGGGCAGTGTTACACACATTGATGCCATCATCACAATCCACTATCCCATCACAGATGACTGGCAACAAGTCTGACCATCTATTCAGGTCTACACAGCTACATGTCATGTGTCCCATGGGGATGCGACATGTCTGCAGAGGAACCAAAAATCGACAGGGGCAGTGTGCACACATCGTAAACAACTGCCACACCCAATACACCCCTGATGCATCCCTTACCCTAAGGAGACTTCCAAACATGTCCGTGCGTGTAACGCTGAGTCAGCACACGATGACGTGTCCATGAGGAATAGCAGTGCCACAACAATGCAACCAGCAGACGGCATGCGCAAGTACCTGGGGATGAGAGACACACAAGAAGTCAGCCACAAAAAGCACAGCCACTTGCATGTGCATGTACTCGACACATGTAAGGATGACAACATGCTAGGTCACAATTATGACGGGGAAATACAACCATCACTGGCACCATCACTCCAGTGACACATCCACACACACCTCTGACTCACGTGGCATACATGCAGATGGACACACACATCGCAACACATGCCACACGGGGACCAATGCGTGCACACACAGACACTGGTACTCACCACTAAGCAAAGAAGTCGCGTATGAGCCGACTCTGGATGTCCTCTTGCGGAACCACATCCTCCACATCACTAGCCCCATTGCCAAGCCCTTCGTCCTCCACGGGTGGATGGTCCTGATCATCTTGATCCAGTATGAGTGGCACAGCTTTCTCAACTGCCATGTTGTGCAGCATGCAGCAGACCATGAATATTTTGCAGACCTTCGCCGGGGCATATGGGAGGGCGCCGCCGGTCTTGTGGAGGCATCTGAATCGGCTCTTCAGGAGGCCAAATGTCCTCTCTATCACTCGCCTTGTCCGGCCATGGGCGGTGTTGTAGCGGAGCTGGGCCGGCGTGATGGGGTTGCGGAGAGGTGTGATCAGCCATGGCATGTTGGGATAGCCAGCGTCCCCTACATGGAAACCACATGGACATAAGTAGGACAGGAGAAGCGGTCGTGCTGGAAGTCTACGCAAAATACAGGACAGACAGAGTGTACCCACCAACAACACATGCTCGTTCGTTGCGCAGCTGCGTCATCAGTTCAGGCACCCTGCTACGCCTCATGATGTAGGCATCGTGTGCTGATCCTGGAAAACGAGCACAGACATGTGAAATCACCATGTTGGACAGACACACCCCAAGGGCATTGATGGAGTGGTAGTGCTTGCGATTCCTGTACGCCACCTCCTGTGCCTGTGGTGGTACCAAAGCCACATGTGTCCCATCTATGGACCCAATGACATGGGGCATCCCTCCCAGGGCATAGAATCCACGCTTGACCCCATTCAACAGTTCAGGAGTAGGGAAATGGATGAACTCATCCAGGTGAAGCAACATGGCCTCTAAGAAATCATGTAGCACACGGCTGAACATGCTCTGGGACAAGCCACCAACATGAGCTATGGTATATTGAAAGGTACCTGTGGCAAGAAAATGTAGGGCTGCCATTACCTTCAGCTTGGGTGTCAGTGCCGTAGGATACCTGTGCAGCGGTTGCAGGTGTGGTGCCAGCCTCGCCGTCAACTCCTCAATCAACGGTTGGGGGAAGCGGTAGCACCGGATACAGTCATTCTCCCGCATGTCAGCCAAGTCCGGAATTGGTCGGGGAAGAGGTGGCGCTCTGCAGTAATTTGGAAGTGATAAGGAAGAGTGAGTGCACTACAACAACAATTTTTTTATACTGAGCACATGTTAATCTGTCAATACACATATGCTACATACGGAGTCAGGTATGTGCCACATGCCCTGGACACGTATGGCTGCCAGGTGACACTCCTACCAAGACCCAGCTACACACGGAGATTGTGAACCTCCACATGCCATGGCATGGGATTAGCTGTGTCCCAGTGTAAGTGAACGCAACACAGGAGTGACATACATCAACACATCAGCAGAAGTAGGATGTCGATTTCAGAGACTGGTAGCGGAACACTAGATAATATACAAACAATACTGTGGGTCTAATGTTCAATGCGAAAAATAACACCGATATGACAAAAAAAGTGTGCAACCTCCCAAAAGGGTTAAGTTCCCATCACCCACCAAAGGTGGTTTTTCATCATCTGGGAACTATGGACAATACCATAGACACCAACCACTATGGTGATTGTGGTGGTTCTAAGGTTGTCCCAGGCGTGAATGCAAACAACATTGCAGTCGGTGGGGTGATGGTTGCAGTGCAAAAAAAGTAATAAGAACAGTGCAAATAAAAATGGCTAACAAGACAGTATAAACTTTATTCTGGTGCTGTCTTGGTGCCACTCTAAAAACAGTGCATCGACAGCTTAGCAAATAACTGTCAGGATGTTGGTCTACATGTTTCGGCTACTGGACATAAGAGTCCAAGCTCTCATCAGGACCATGTTGACGCTACTGCAAAAATTGTGTGAAGAAAATAAATGAATCTAGTAATAACTGGGTTGGTGACTCATACAACCTGATTGGTCCTGTGTGTCCCAGTTGAACTGTTACAGGTAATACTTGATAAAAGAAACCTGGAAAGCTGCGGGTACGCACCTCGCCTCTCCTGGCATCCGCTCAGGACATGAGGCACCGCTCTCTCCGTCGGTACCCCGCTCTGACAACTGAGCTGGACGGGGAGACGCGTGCGTACGCTCACTATCACTATGGGTGTTCTCGCGTATGCGTACCCATAGTGATAGTGAGCGTATGCACGCGTGTACGGGCCGTACCACTATGGGTACGCATACGCGAGAACACCCATAGTGATAGTGAGCGTACGCACGCGTGTACGGGCCGTACCACTATGGGTACGCATACGAGAGAACACCCATAGTGAGACGGACCGTACACACGCCTGTACGGGCCGTTGCTATGCATTTGGGGTGCCCTAGGGCCCCGGTACGCACCGTACCTGTGTGTGAAACTCCAAATTACATAGGGGACACATGAGGGACAAGTATAAAGGCCTACATGCATGCTGGTTGTCATGGAGACCAAGTTTAAAGTTTGAATTTTTTTCAGCAGGTGCACAGCAGTAGTCAGTTTGAATGAATCTACTTTGTTGCAATGTGGTTCTGGAGGTGACATCATGCTCAAGAAAAAAACACAATAAGAACCCACTGACTGCTAGGTTTGAAGGGATTGGAGGAAACATAGGATGCAAATGTGAGTGACCAATCACTCTGTACTCCTGTGCATGAAACAGGCCAGCAAGGCAGATATAAGGCAGCCAGGTCCCATGAGGGAGCACTTGCCTGCACATCTCTGGATTCTACGAGCCAGCTGCTGCTACTGATTCCCTGGAACCATGTCAAGGTCTGTGGAGAGGGCACAGCCTTTCACCCTGGAGGAGAACCTGGCTTTGCTGGATGTGATCCTCCCACAGTACCCCATGCTGTATGGGCGACCAGGGTATCAGGTGAGTGCAGAGTCTACTAGCACAGACTGTGTCCCTTGTTTGTGACTGTGACTTCTGGCATTGTGTCCAGGTGTGACACACATGCTATGTACTGTAGGGGGGGTCCCAGGGGGGGGAATGCCTGATGTCTCCCAGCCAGTGCATGCTGTGGTGCATGTCTGCCGTCCTCACTTGCATTGTGTTTACTGTGACAATCACTGCATGGTGCATGCCACATACTACCTGTCTTGTCCTCCTGGGAATGTAGCCTCTACAGTCCTCATTTTATTATGTGGTCAGCCCAGTGTGACAGGTGACTGTACCCACAGATGTGTGTTAGTTCTGTGTACCTGTGCTGAGAGTGTGCACATGATGTGTTCGTACCCTGGACATCGGTGTGTGTGTAAGTCCCCTGTCATGTTGGTGGGTGCATATGTGGAGTGTGGCACCCGGGCTGCATGAGGGATGGATATACCCTGCCCATGTGATGTGAGCAGGGAGCAGTGCTGTGTGTCTGACGTGCAGAGCCAGCCCCACACCTGTGAGCCCCCCCCCCCGTCTAGTGGCACATGTGCAGAGCGAGGTTTGTCGCTGCATTTCGCAAGGGCAGGTGAATGTCCTGTGCCTGTGTGTGTCTGTGTACTCTGCTGCGGTAGCGTCAGTGGCCTGTGGCATGTGACTGCTTAGAGGTGCTGCACATTATCCTGGTGTACCTTCTGATGCACAGTGTGAGCCTGGATCATTGATTGTGTCATTGCCCTCATTCCACCTGTGTACTTTCAATGGCACGTACTGCTTTTGCCCTTCCCCAGAGGATCATGTCCCTATGACAAAGGTGCAATGCGTTGGATGCATACCATGCCTTGTTGTAAACAGCAAATTAGTTCTAATATGTGTCTCTGTGACATGTGGGTGTATTGATGTAGTGTCACTTGTATCATCCTCACAGGTAGGCGCCTCTGCCAAGAAGCAGATATGGATGAACGCCGTCAGTGCCGTGAGGAGGACGGAGGGTCACAAGCGGCGCCTGGCCCAGGTGAGGAAACGCTGGCAGGATATCCGGTGCTGGACGCGGAGGATCGCACGGGTCCGGCTGGGGGACTCACCTGAGACCCATAAGAACCGCGGGCACCGCCGTCTGACCCACATCCACAAGCGTGTGCTGGCGGTGGTATTTCCAGACTTGGACAGGCGCTTAAAGGAGAAGCAGCAGCAGGAAGGGGGTAGGTACATGTGTGTTTGTTGTGTGTCACCAGCATATGTAAGTGCACAGTTGCATGGATACACTGCCAGGGTTTAAAGGTGCTGTGCAGATCCAGTTACCCACAGTATAGCAGTGCTCTCCTGCCTCCCTTCCCCTCCTTGCAATGTGTTCCCTGGTCTGTGTGTAGTCACTCCTTCACAAGGTTATCTAGGCTGGCACTTTCTCCACGTGAACTATGCCTGTAGCATCATGTGTGGGGGTGGTGTGTAACAGGTTTTGGGACCTTGCCTGTGCCCTGTCCAGTTCAGTACTTGTGGGTTCCATGTCAGTTGGCACTGATGCTGAGTCCAGACATGGGAGTTAGTCTCTCAAGTGTCATGCCTTACAGCACGCATGTCCTATGTTGTGGCCTGTGACATGATGTGCATGAGTGTGCGATACGCATAGTGCAGGGATGGTGGTGTGTGTTGCAGTCATTCCCATTCAGGACCATGGAGTTGTGTGGCCACTACTGTCCCCTGGGGCATATTTTCCTAGGTGTCATGTGTGTCATCACAAAATGTGGACACTCTCAGTGTCTACAGCATAGGTTGTGCTCTGTGCCATTGTCCCCTGGCACCATGTATATTGACGTAAAATGTAGTACAAGTGTCCACTGTACAGCCTGACCTGATTTTCCTTGTTCATACTCACAGTGGCCAGTGCCTGTGTGTCTTGTTACAATCATCTGATGCTGCCCATTTGTACATGATTATTTGGACAGGCGCACCTTGGGTATTTGGTGTCCAATCTTGCATTCATCCAGCCCATGTGTATTTCACCCAGACTAAGAGATGTAAGTGCTTCCTGTGTCTCAACAAATTGTCTCATGTAGGGGGTGGTTGGTGCGGGCAAAGCCTACATGTCAAAACCTGATATCTCCTTGCTAGGTCTGGCCAGTGTGTGATGTTTGTCTGCACATGCACTCAAGGTGCAGTCAGCAAGTCATGGTGGGCATGTTTTCAGTATTACCTATGCAGCATGTGCCTCAAGTTCATGGATATGGTCCCTGCTCATCCCTATTTTCGGCAACGCTGTGTTGTGCAGATGCAGTGCTGGATTGTCCCCAGGGCCTGGCTCCTCTGTCAAACTCCATTTCATGTCATTTGCTATTGTGTCATGCTCTCCATAGTTTTTCAGTGGCATGGTGGGTCAACCAACTGTGTGTTGCATGCCCTACATCTGTACCTTGTTTTGTAGATGTTACTGATCTTTCTTTTCAGGCTATGCACTGTTACCTATGTAGATTGGACTAATGTGACATATGTATACAGGTGTATGATTAATTGCTGTCTCTTCACCTTGCCCACAGCATCGTCGGGGGACACGGAGGGAGACATGAGCACAGACGGAGCGGAGGGACCGAGCACCAGTGCCAGCGGTGACATCGTGCCTGGCACATCGAGTGGAACTGAGGCGGAGGAGAGTGAGGCCGAGGACCTGTCCACTGGCACGACAGAATATGAAGCTGACGGGTCCGAGGATGATCTCTCCGAGTGGGCGAAGGCTGCACCAGCAGCTGACAGCAGCACAACATCTCTCCCCGCCCCCTCCATTGCCATCAGCCGCCTCCCACTTGCTCGTGTCCCTTCCCAGCGTGCCCAGTCACAACATGTCTCCTTCCTGCCAGGCACCGCACCCCCTGCCCTGTCTCCACTGCTGCCACCAATGCCGAGTCTGTGGACATCCAGCGGCAGTTGCAGGTTGGTCAGGCTGCGATGCTTAATGTCCTCCAATGCCACAGCCAAGTGCTGCACAACATGGAGGCATACTTGGAGGGCATTTTCTCATCGCAGGCTGACCAACGCAACTTGCTGAGGTCCATTGAGTCGACAATGACTGCAGCAGTGGGTCTCCTGCAGCGCTACGTCCAACCCCCTACCCCTGACCCATCCACACTTCCCACTCCCATGCCTGTCCCACGTACACCCAGACGTCAGCATGCACCCACCACAACAGACACAGGCACCACACCAGCAGGGAAGGTCAAACGCACACCTCCTGGCACGCACACACAGGGTGAAGTAATCACACCCACTGGGTCGGGGGGCAAACGTAAGACACGCAGCCAGAGTGGGAGTCCGCATTCCACCCAATCCACTCCCTCCAAATCCCCTCCCCTCAGCTCTCCTGGCCACATATCCGGCAAAGACCCCTTCATGGCCGCTCTGTCCCTGAGCCCCACAGTGACACCACCCCGCAAGCGGTCAAGGGAGTCCCCAGTCAGGGTGGTTGAGTCCCCCCCCTGTCCACACCCTCCCCCAGTGGCGCTGCGACCCATCCCTCCGCCCCCCCCCCCTCCTTGGGGCCTGTGGTTCCTTCGGGTGCAGGGGAGTCGCTGGAGGACCTTGCTAAGGTGTGCAGCGCCATCCTGGCCTCCGCCTTTGGCACTGACCCACCCCCTGTGGTGGAGTCCTCCATCCCTGCACCCACGCCGCCTACCCTTCGCCCTCATGTCCCTGCGGTGCCTGGTCCTTCTCCCCCACATGATGCCCTCCCCGCTCTGGAAGACGAAGGAGTCTGAGTGTGCAGGCAAGCTAGGGGACACGCGTCCCACTGTGTCCCCCACCTGGATGTGGACTTTGGATTGCCCTATGGGCATTGTACATTTTGAACTTTCAAGGGACAAACACATTTTTTTGATGCTGAATAAAGCAATTTCTTTTTCCTTAGTACACTACTGTCTGTCTGGTATTGCTGTTGGTGGACCTGCCCCATTATTTTGGGTGGTGATAATGTGTTGGGTGTGTGGGAATTGTAGTCTTGTGCTGGTCATAGGGTGGATCCTGGTATCTGTGTGCCATCACAAGCTGTTGGCTACATAACTTTGTTCATGTACGCAGTTACTGCATGGTGTCATCATCCCAAGGTGTGTTCTTTCCTCTGTGTAACCTGACATTTTCCCTGCAGGGTCTTTCCAATATGTGGTGCTGAGCTGTGTCTACATTGGCTGGGTGTGTGACGGACTCGTTACACTTGGGCCATACATGCTGAGCGATGTCTCCACCTGCATCATTCGTGGCGTCCTTGGTGGTCACTGTACGTGTGTATGTAGACTGTTGCCATGACTTCATGTGTACATGTTTTCTTTTTGGCGCTATGCGTCCTCCCAGCCTCCCAGCCTCGCACACATGTGGTACATGTACTGCAGGATCTTTGTGCACCTGACTGACATTTGTGGGCATTGGATCTGTGGGTACTCCACCCTTTTCTTTGCAGGGGCACTGCTGTGAGTGTTAGGCACCCACCCCTCCTATGTCTGGGCACTGCTGGGAGGACTCTGCACCCACCCCTCTTGTGACTGGGCACTGCTGGGAGGACTCTGCACCCACCCCTCCTATGTCTGGGCACTGCTGGGAGGACTCTGCACACACCCCTCTTGTGACTGGGCACTGCTGGGAGGACTCTGCACACACCCCTCCTATGTCTCGGCACTGCTGGGAGGACTCTGCACACACCCCTCCTGTGACTGGGCACTGCTGGGAGGACTCTGCACACACCCCTCTTGTGACTGGGCACTGCTGGGAGGACTCTGCACCCACCCCTCCTGTGACTGGGCACTGCTGGGAGGACTCTGCACCCACCCCTCCCGTGTCTGGGCACTGCTGGGAGTGATAGGCACCAACCCCTCCTATGTCTGGTCACTGCTGGGAGGACTCTGCACCCACCCCTCCTGTGACTGGGCACTGCTGGGAGGACTCTGCACCCACCCCTCCTGTGTCTGGGCACTGCTGGGAGTGATAGGCACCCACCCCTCTTATGTCTGGGCACGGCTGGGAGGACTCTGCACCCACCCCTCCTATGTCTGGGCACTGCTGGGAGGACTCTGCACCCACCCCTCCTGTGACTGGGCACTGCTGGGAGGACTCTGCACCCACCCCTCCTGTGACTGGGCACTGCTGGGAGGACTCTGCACCCACCCCTCCTATGTCTGGGCACTGCTGGGAGGACTCTGCACACACCCCTCCTGTGACTGGGCACTGCTGGGGGGACTCTGCACACACCCCTCTTGTGACTGGGCACTGCTGGGAGGACTCTGCACCCACCCCTCCTGTGACTGGGCACTGCTGGGAGGACTCTGCACCCACCCCTCCTGTGTCTGGGCACTGCTGGGAGTGATAGGCACCCACCCCTCCTATGTCTGGGCACTGCTGGGAGGACTCTGCACCCACCCCTCTTGTGACTGGGCACTGCTGGGAGGACTCTGCACACACCCCTCCTGTGTCTGGGCACTGCTGGGAGTGATAGGCACCCACCCCTCCTATGTCTGGGCACTGCTGGGAGGACTCTGCACCCACCCCTCCTGTGACTGGGCACTGCTGGGAGGACTCTGCACCCACCCCTCCTGTGTCTGGGCACTGCTGGGAGTGATAGGCTCCCACGCCTCCTATGTCTGGGCACTGCTAGGAGGACTCTGCACCCACCCCTCCTATGTCTGGGCACTGCTGGGAGGAGTCTGCACCCACCCCTCTTGTGACTGGGCACTGCTGGGAGGACTCTGCACCCACCCCTCCTATGTCTGGGCACTGCTGGGAGGACTCTGCACACACCCCTCTTGTGACTGGGCACTGCTGGGAGGACTCTGCACACACCCCTCCTGTGTCTGGGCACTGCTGGGAGTGATAGGCACCCACCCCTCCTATGTCTGGTCACTGCTGGGAGGACTCTGCACCCACCCCTCCTGTGACTGGGCACTGCTGGGAGGACTCTGCACCCACCCCTCCTGTGTCTGGGCACTGCTGGGAGTGATAGGCACCCACCCCTCCTATGTCTGGGCACTGCTGGGAGGACTCTGCACCCACCCCTCCTATGTCTGGGCACTGCTGGGAGGACTCTGCACTCACCCCTCCTGTGACTGGGCACTGCTGGGAGGACTCTGCACCCACCCCTCCTATGTCTGGGCACTGCTGGGAGGACTCTGCACACACCCCTCCTGTGACTGGGCACTGCTGGGAGGACTCTGGACACACCCCTCTTGTGACTGGGCACTGCTGGGAGGACTCTGCACCCACCCCTCCTGTGACTGGGCACTGCTGGGAGGACTCTGCACCCACCCCTCCTGTGTCTGGGCACTGCTGGGAGTGATAGGCACCCACCCCTCCTATGTCTGGGCACTGCTGGGAGGACTCTGCACCCACCCCTCTTGTGACTGGGCACTGCTGGGAGGACTCTGCACAGACCCCTCTTGTGACTGGGCACTGCTGGGAGGACTCTGCACACACCCCTCTTGTGACTGGGCACTGCTGGGAGGACTCTGCACACACCCCTCCTGTGTCTGGGCACTGCTGGGAGTGATAGGCACCCACCCCTCCTATGTCTGGGCACTGCTGGGAGGACTCTGCACCCACCCCTCCTGTGACTGGGCACTGCTGGGAGGACTCTGCACCCATCCCCTCCTATGTCTGGGCACTGCTGGGAGTGATAGGCACCCACCCCTCCTATGTCTGGTCACTGCTGGGAGGACTCTGCACCCACCCCTCCTGTGACTGGGCACTGCTGGGAGGACTCTGCACCCACCCCTCCTGTGTCTGGGCACTGCTGGGAGGACTCTGCACACACCCCTCCTGTGACTGGGCACTGCTGGGAGGACTCTGGACACACCCCTCTTGTGACTGGGCACTGCTGGGAGGACTCTGCACCCACCCCTCCTGTGACTGGGCACTGCTGGGAGGACTCTGCACCCACCCCTCCTGTGTCTGGGCACTGCTGGGAGTGATAGGCACCCACCCCTCCTATGTCTGGGCACTGCTGGGAGGACTCTGCACCCACCCCTCTTGTGACTGGGCACTGCTGGGAGGACTCTGCACACACCCCTCTTGTGACTGGGCACTGCTGGGAGGACTCGGCACACACCCCTCTTGTGACTGGGCACTGCTGGGAGGACTCTGCACACACCCCTCCTGTGTCTGGGCACTGCTGGGAGTGATAGGCACCCACCCCTCCTATGTCTGGGCACTGCTGGGAGGACTCTGCACCCACCCCTCCTGTGACTGGGCACTGCTGGGAGGACTCTGCACCCACCCCTCCTGTGTCTGGGCACTGCTGGGAGTGATAGGCTCCCACCCCTCCTATGTCTGGGCACTGCTAGGAGGACTCTGCACCCACCCCTCCTATGTCTGGGCACTGCTGGGAGGACTCTGCACCCACCCCTCCTGTGACTGGGCACTGCTGGGAGGACTCTGCACCCACCCCTCCTGTGTCTGGGCACTGCTGGGAGTGATAGGCACCCACCCCTCCTATTTCAGGATATGGGCGCTTAGAACATACACGGGTGTGGGTTCGCTCCATGCATATGAGGTGGGGGTACGGGTCGTACTTACACTGTTGGGGTGGGACGTATACGTACGCGGGTGAGGGTACGGGTCGTACTTACACTGTTGGGGTGGGGGGTACGCTCCATGCATACGCGGGTGAGGGTACGGGTCGTACTTACACTGTTGGGGTGGGGGGTACGCTCCATACGTACGCGGGTGAGGGTACGGGTCGTACATACACTGTTGGGGTGGGGGGTACGCTCCATGCATACGTGGGTGAGGGTACGGGTCGTACTTACACTGTTGGGGTGGGGGGTATGCTCCATACGTACGCGGGTGAGGGTACGGGTCGTACTTACACTGTTGGGGTGGGGGTACGCTCCATGCATACGCGGGTGAGGGTACGGGTCGTACATACACGGTTGGGGTGGGGGTACGCTCCATGCATACGGGGTGGGGGTACGGGTCGTACATACACTGTTGGCATGGGGGTACGCTCCATGCATACGGCGGTGGGGGCACGTTCCCTATGTACACTGTTGGCATGGGGGTACGCTCCATGCATACAGGGGTGGGGGTACGGGTCGTACATAAACGGTTGGGGTGGGGGTACGGTACGTACATACACGGTTGGGGTGGGGGTACGCTCCATGCATACGCGGGTGAGGGTACGGGTCGTATTTACACTGTTGGGGTGAGGGGTACGCTCCATACGTACACTGGTGAGGGTACGGGTCGTACATACACGGTTGGGGTGGGGGGTATGCTCCATGCATACGCGGGTGGGGGTACGGTCCATACATATCCGTACCCACACTATGGAATGCTTGTGCGGGTCGTACCCAGGCCTTTGCCACGTGTGTACAGCCGTCCCGCCATTGTTGGGGTGACGTAGGTGTGGGCGTGGTACGACTCGTACCCACGCTCTTAAGGCGTGGGTACGGGACGTACCTGTATTGTTGTGTTGCCGGTTCGCGTCGTCAAGCACTTCCATTGTGGCGGACGCTGGCTTTGCTGGACACGCCCCCACCCCCTCGTAGTGACCAGGGCCTGGGGGTCAGGTATGTCCAGGGCATGTGTGCTGTGTGACTTTGGTGGGGGTTTGTGGCCTGCCCCTGCTCCTGCCCCCCCCCCTTTCCCCCCTCCCTTTGTTGTTCTGACCTTCTGCGGCGTCTGCGTCGTAACCTGTAGAGGAGGTCGACTGCTATGAGGGCCGGGATGACACGTAGGTTCGGGTCCATGTCTGTCTGTCGCGTACAGGTACTCCTTGTTCGCGTCGTCCTGATTTCCCAGCAGTTTTTGGCTGCCGGAAAATATAGTCCGTGCGGGATGACGTCGGTGCGAATCGTACTTCCTGGTTCGTGAATGGCAGGCTGCGTGCGTCCCGACGTCACATCGGCGCTTTCCCGGATCACATTTGTATGATTATTTTCGTCAGTCGGGGTTTTGTACGATTCGTACGGAAATGGTATTTCCGTGCGAATCGTACTTCCATGTTTGTATATTGTTACGACCGGGTAGGCGTCGGACGGAGAATATGCTCCGTCCGACGGTTCGTACCCGTTTTTTACAGGATCGTGATCGGCACCTAAGTGTTTGAGTTTATATTTACAATTCAACACAAGTCACGATTTGGGTGGATTGAAACCCAAGTTAACACAAAGCTTGATGCCTTGCGTTGCTTTGCATCAAGGAGGCATTCCATTGGTGTGCAAGGATGTTCCTGTGCATTAACCTATGGGTTTTAATGTAAACTCTGGTGCCGATCACGATCCGGTAAAAACCGGGTACGAACCGTCGGACGGAGCATAATCTCCGTCCGACGCGTACCCGGTCGTCAAATTTTACAAACAAGGAATTACGAATCGCACGGGAACACCATTTCCGTACGATTCGTAAAAAAGCCCGACCGAACAAAAAAAACCTACCAATGCGATCCGGGAAAGCGCCGACCTGACGTCGGGACGCTCACAGCCAGCCATTCACGACCCAGGAATTACGATTCGCACCGACGTCATCCCGCACGGTGAATATTTTCCGGCTGCCAAAAATTGCCGGGAAATCAGGACGACGCGAACAAGGACCACCAGTACGCGACGGACAGACAGGACGACGCGACCAAGGAGGACCCCTACGCGACAGGACGACGTGATCAAGGAGTACCAGTACGCGACGGACACACAGGACGACGCGATCAAGGAGGACCAGTACGCGACGGACAGACATGGACCCGAACCTACGAGTCATCCCTGCCCTCATAGCAGCCCACCTCCTCTACAGGTTACGACGCAGACGCCGCAGAAGGTCAGAATAACTAAGGGAGGGGGGAAAGTGGGGTGGGGTGGGGGTGGCAGGACCAGGGCAGGCCACAAAACCCCCACCAAAGTCACACAGCACACATGGCCTGGACATACCTGACTCCCATGCCCTGGTCACTACGAGGGGGTGGGGGCGTGTCCTGATAAGCCAGCTGAGGAAATATGAATTTTGTGATCAGTTATGTCCCCTATCGTAGACCCCAACGGCTCCATGTGCATGCTATAAGTACATGTATGTTCCCTCCAGTTCAAGTTTTGAAGACGCAAATATATGTGCGTCCACCGTCAACATGTCCTCTTTCAGATCCGCCATGAATGGGTCAGATATTCCATTCCTAAGTATGAAAGGCCACCGACTTTATATGGTTCACTTTCCACATTTTACAGATTCAGGCGAGTAGGCCCTGAATTCTGTCATCAAGCCTTTTCCTGCCTTCTGCCTCTGAAAGCTCCAGCCTGAGCCTGCATCTGTATCCATGAACTTTGTCCTACTCCCTGCGCGGCTAACGGTGCCTGATCCAGCCTGTCGCCTGCCAAAAACTGCATTTCACCTTCAAGATTATCTACTCCGCTCCTCATCCGATGCATTCCTGTCTGCCTCGCTGTCCTCATACAAGTAATTCATAGCCCCGTTACCATGGAATATTCCTACCCCCTCGCATCTAGTGTAGACACTTAGACGCTTGTACACGCACTAACAGTCAGTATAGAATAGATTCTATCCTAGAAACCTTTCCTTTTGGATAACACAGTTCTTTAAACATAGGACATTAGATATGATTTGGGATTAGGTTGACATGACCCCCAGACTTCTGTCTCCACATGTAGAGCTAAATGTCAAGTCCCCTTCACCCTCTAGTTGCACGTCAATCACACGTCATGCGGCTGCGCGCGCATCTCTGCCAAATATTTCTGCTGACATTGCAGGATTCTCTTATGGATCCACCCACTTGTGACATCATGTATGATGACGTTTATTAAATTACGCCCATATATCCGCCTCTATTAGCTACGTATGCACCTTTTATCTGTACTATCAGCTGTTACGCCTCTTGCATCTGTTTCACTGTAATGTATTTTCTATAAAACTGCTTATCTGTCAATAATGTATGCCCTTCCTTCCTGAACTTTCGTGGTGATGGAATAGAAAGCCTGCAATTCGAATTGTATTCCTTTGTATAGGAATAAAGCCTTTTTAAAACCTCTAATACCACGGATTCTGCCTCTTATATTTACTGAGTTATTCTTAATAGACTTTACCGCATAAAAAATAGTACCGGTAATGAAATATTTACCACATCAATTGGCGCCCGAATAGGGACACTTTCTCATCTCACGCGCCGGCGGTGCGTTGCAGGCCCGGTCTCCTGCCACAGCTGAACGGACAAAAACGCGTACCTGCAGGATTTCCTGTATCTCCCTCCGGCCAAGCGGGGACGACTGAGGCTGCGATCAACACCCAGACGAGGCGGTGAGAAGTGCGAAGTATCCCGACCAGAGCCTAGCTGAGAGAGCAAGATCCGAGGTATACAGAGGCCCACCAGGTTCCGAAGTTCCGAGTCCAGTCGAGTCGAGTCCAGTCCGGTCCAGTTTCAGTTCCGTTCCGAGGCCTTCCGTTCCGAGCTACCCGGTGAGTACCATTACCGGGGAGGCATTTTACGTGCACATAGTCTGTGCCGGTCAAGACGGGTTTGGGTACACAAATCCGGTCTGCACTGTTTCAGCAGTGTATCTGTACTGTTTAGCAGTATATATAGTATGTCTTGCATATAAATAAGTATTATCTAGTGTCAGTATTATGTCAGTAACCAGTTTTCTATTAGTTATCATCGTTCGTAAAACTGTTAAGTGTTAAATGTTTTAAATACGTTCTATATATTGTGGTGTGAATGACTGTTCATTATTGTGTTTATTGTATAAAGTGTGTTCTAGTAATAAGGTCTAAAAATGCCGCTCTTTTCGAAACTAAGACAGATCAAAACTAGAAAAGGTGTACTTGAAGAAGCTGTTCCCATCCCACCTAGGGACACTCCAGGGTACTTTATGTATCATAAGCATGGCCTAGATGCCGTATTATTTCTTGATTTATGGGTGGACTACACCAGGGATTTACCAGAGAGTCAGAGATGGCCCGCAGCGGGGACCTGGGATGCAGATTGCATCATGAGAGTAGAAAAAGAATTATGGAAAAAGAAAGCCAGACAGTCACAGAAAGATGCCATTGAATTATGGCGTAAAGAATCATATAGACGTACAGAAAAAGCACTCAGACAGGAAGAGAAAGGTAGAGAGAATTCAAATAAAACCCGAGAAAATCTATTACTTGAGGAAGGTACCCGAGTAAAATCAGAACAAGTAGATAGACAAAGAAACACTCTTATGAATGGTATGTATCCTCTTCTGGCCGAAGGGTTACCTAAGGCTACCCCGGAAATACCAAAAGACTTAACTCCTCCATTGCTCCCGATAAAAGCACATCCTAAAACACATCCCAAAACAGCAAAGGACGTTTTCCTTTCCTCCTATTTAGATGACGTAGCTCCCGAGTATGCTAATGCCATACCACACATTCCGCTTGCCGATGGTGTTCAACACCAAGAGCACCCGTCTGTATCCCCGCAACTACAAACTCCTACACAAGTTCCCACAGGTCCGTCCGTTTCTACAGTTTTTCCCGCATCTACAATCTCTATCCTGCGTCCAACGAATCCCTTTGTGCCTAGCACCTCAGATGGTGCTACAGGAGGTACGACAGACATGTTTTCCACTCCGCCGCGAAATAAACAGACCCTTAGAGATTTAGCACTCCAACGTACACCCCAACTAGCGAAATCCGACATGTTTAAAGAACAGCTTTTGGATTGTAGATACGACCCAGTACCAGGTAGACAGGATAAATTGCTCATATCATCACTACGTATACGACGAGCTACATTATATTTAATGACGATACCAGGAATGGGTGAACACCTAGACAAAATATATCGCTTTGTCCAAACAGGGCGAGGCCCAGAAAGTATTAACGAAGCTATGGAATACCAGAAAGTGGATGTCCAAAGACAACTACTACGTTTTTTCATAAATTGCGTAATCAGGAATCAAGACAGGCCTGGGGCAGATCACGATACCATGCAAAGACTTGCCAAATGGGGTCAGAATATATCAGAAGAGAAACATGATAGACAGGCGTGTATAATTGCCATGTGTCGAAAGATCCGCAAGGAAGTAGAACGAATACATAAAGAAAGACGAGAAACAGACAGAGTAGAATCAGAAGAGGAGGAGGAGCAAGAATCAGAACAAATAGAAACGATAGCTTATGTAGGTAGAGGAAGACCCCATAATAATACCAGAGGTTTTAACGACCCGATACGTCCGATACGTCCAGAACATAATAGACATTTTCCAAACCCTATGTTAAATACAAGATCCCCTGAACACCTATTCCAAGCCGCTGATAAATTACTCCGAGATCGAAGGGGGTACCATATGCTCGATTCCATGGACGAACAAGAATTAGCCAGGTCAGCAGTACAATGGGCTGACAGTCCCAGCGAATACAATGATGATGTACTTGCACACAGGTTTCTGAATCTTGACCCATACGAACAGCGTTTAGCTAGTATATACATGATTCAACACCTCCTTATATTATATAAAAGCCAACACTCCGATCCAGGACCCTTACCTGACATATTGACAGAACTACTCACGAATATATGGAGAGGGTCAGGTACTGATTTGATTAAAGAAATTCTAGAATCCCGAAACCAATATTTAAATTTCGTATGCCCAGAACACGTTCCAGTTCCCATCATGGGAAGAAGAATGTATCACATAGATAGACAGAACCCGTTACGCGAAGTACACCCAATCAGAGGTGACGGTAATAATTTTACACGCGTGTTTGTGTACACGCCTATAACTAAACTGGAATTATTAGAAATGAAGAAAGTAGTACCCAGCCATGACAAGGATCCAGCAGGTTTCCACCGTGAAATAAAAGACATGTTACTCATGGGAGAGTATACCTACCCCGACATTATGAAAATATTAAAAGTCCTATTACCCACCGGTGTTTATGAAAAACTCAAAGAAAAGGAATGGGAGGTGGGAGACCAAAAGATAGATTGGATAGCATTAGAAAACGAAGAAAGGGCCCGAGCTGCAGGAGCGGGGCTTGGGGAAAAGACTACAGCACTAGCAGGGCTACTAGTGCAGGTACTGCCACGTTTATTAACTACGAAAAAGGAAGACTGGGGTGCAATCTCAGCCTGTAAACAAAAGCCAGATGAAGACACTAGTGATTTCTATTCCCGATTTGAAAAATGTTTTGGTATAAATAGTGGCATAAAAGCCAGTAGCGAGTCATATCCACATCTGTTTGTGACAAAATTAGTTGAAAATTCTCTGCTGCAAATCAAGAATAGAGTATTGAAATTCGAAAGTACCTGGCAAGGTAATACCCCATCACAGATGTTACAGATGTTACAATATCACCACAATAGAATTAGAGAAGAACAAGAACATGAACAAAGACGTATGAAAGATACAAAAATGAAAATGCTTGTTGCTCAGTCAGTTCCAGCCGATGGTCATCAAAGGGGTGATTCCGCAGGTCCTATGAAAGGGACATGCAACTATTGTAAACAACAAGGTCATTATATACACGATTGTCCAGTCCTGAAACATAATATTGCCACAGGTAGAACCCAGGAGAGACCACGTCCACCTAGACAGGATCAGAATCAACAACAAATCCCTCAGCATGCACAACCTAGGTTAGCTCCGCAACAATTAGCTCCGCAACAGGCAGCTCCACAACAGATCGTAGCACCACCACAAGCGCAGCCTATTGCTGCAACACAAGCAACGACACAACAGATGTATCAGTATGCACAAGCAGATTATCCCGATTATCAGCGATACACATGAAATAGCCTAGAGAGGGAAGTTGGCTTACCCCTTATAGAGGTTCCTGTAGACCAAGAGGGACCTTATGTACATAGTGAACTATTAGGGGAAGACAGAAAGTTTTTACTTGACACAGGGGCAAGCAGAACAACTATACGACGCAGTGAAGTTCCAGGGGCACCCCTCTCAGGCTCACAGAATATTTCCCTTGGATTCTCAGGAAAACCTATAATCAATGACGTAACACAACCTCTTCCACTTACGGTGGGTCCATTGACACGTACTACAGATTTATTACTTACTAAATCATGTCCAGAAAACTTGTTAGGCATAAAAACATTGAAAGCTCTAGGAGCCATAATATGTTGTTCTCCGGAAGGAGTACGACTATTTTTACGTGACTTTAAAGGTCACTACGTGTCCAGAGACATGGATCACCGACTGCAGAATTTACCTACACATTTATGGGCACAAGGCCCCACTGATGTTGGTTGCATGAACATTACACCATATCGTGTTACACTGAAAACAGGAGTAGTACTACCACGAATGCGACAATACAAGTTACCACCAGATGCTGTTGTGGCTTTACTGCAAATCATTGACGAGCTCATTGCACAAGGAGTGGTTGTCGAAACCGACTCCAATGTATGTAATTCCCCGATAATTCCGATTCTTAAAAGAACGGATCCAAAGGCACCACCAGTATATCGATTAGTTATTGATCTGCGCGAATTAAATAAATGTATTGTACCAAAATACCCTGTGGTCCCAGATATCTCTTCATTACTCACAGCTATTGACTCAGAAGCAACGTTCTTCACTGTAATTGATCTCAAGAATGCTTTCTTTAGTGTCCCAATAGATCCGGAAAGTCAATATCTGTTCGGATTCAGTTTAAATGGACGAAGTTTTAAATTCACACGCGCACCTCAAGGATTTACAGAAAGCCCCAGCATCTATAGCCAAGCACTGAAACGAGAACTTGACAGTATTCACATGCCAGTTAACACTGCCTTGCTTCAATATGTCGATGATCTGCTGATCACCGCCCGAAGCGAACCTGAATGTGAAACAGCGTCACTGACGGTTTTGAAATTTCTGGCCGACAAGGGGCACAAGGTGTCCCCTTCTAAGCTGCAATTCTGTGTCCAGCGAGTTGTTTACCTTGGGCACTCGCTGTCCAAGGAGGGAAGGCAGCTTACACCCGACCGCATCCAGTTAATTGCTAACATGCCACCACCCAAGACACAAAAGGAGGTACGGGCTTTTATAGGCCTCACTTCATACTGTAGGCAGTGGATCCCTCAATATGCATTTCTAGCAAAACCACTCATCCAGTTGACAACACAGGAGGCAGCCACATCGACTGTCCTCCCTTGGACTCAAGAACATACACACGCCTTTGAAAGCTTAAAGAAAGCTTTATGCCAAGCACCTGTTTTAGCAACACCATGTTACAGTAAACAGTTTACACTTTTTGTTACAGAACGCGAAGGTACTGCCCTGTCAGTGCTCACTCAGGAACAAGCAGGATCACACAAACCATGTGCTTATTTCTCTAGTACATTAGATCCAGTAGCTCAGGCACTTCCTGCGTGCCTGAAATCGGTGGCAGCAACAGCTTTAGCAATCAGACAAAGCGATGCCATAGTGTTAGGACACCAATTGACAGTACAAGTACCACACGCAGTAGAGGTTCTCTTGAACCGCACACAAACACAACACTTGACTATAGCGAGACTCACCGGTTACGAACTGACATTGTTTCAGCCACACATAGAAATCAGACGTTGTAATACGTTAAATCCTGCCACACTGTTACCAGTGGGCGGAACAGATCCATTGGCACATGATTGTGTCGAAGTCATTACTATCACGACGAAACCCAGACAAGACTTGACAGATATTCCTTTGTCAGATCCAGACTTGACATTGTATGTAGATGGGTCATGTATGAGAACAAGTACAGGAGAGTTAGTGGCCGCTTACGCAGTCACAACAGACATTGAAGTCATTGAAACAAATTGTATGAACACGTTGTCAGCTCAAGCAGCAGAGCTCATCGCTCTGACACAAGCCTGTATTCAAGCCAAAAATAAGAAAGTCAACATATACACAGATTCACGTTATGCATTCGGAGTCGTCCATGACTTCGGCGTACTGTGGCGAGAGAGAGGTTACTTAACTTCTCACGGTGCCCACATCCAACACGGACCCCTCATTCAAGCCCTATTAGACGCGATTCATCTACCTACTGTAATATCGATTATGAAATGCAAAGCCCACACAAAAGTTACCGATATCATTTCTCAGGGTAATGACCTAGCTGACAGAACAGCTAAACAGACTGCTCAGAATCAGACTCACACAACTGACACGACAAAGACAATAGTTCCGACACCAACACATTGCATGACAGTTAAGGATCCCGCCCTTGATGTAATTGACATACAGACACATGCTACACCAGAAGAAATAAAGAAATGGACTGAATTAGGAGGGATCCAAACGGATCAAGGATGGATGACGAAGGAAAAATCTATATGGTTTCTTCCCGACTCAATGGTTCAAGTCATCATTAACACTATACATAGTCCAGCACACCTAGGAGAAAAAGCTATGCTAGACAGCATTCAACACATTTGGTTCAACAAACACTTGCGAGCAGCAGCTAAACAAAAAGTTCGTACCTGTATGATATGTTGTCAGTTTAATCCAGGTAAAAGCATCCCCGTAGAGCAGGGTGGATTTCAAACTCCCGATCATGCTTTTGAAGTCCTCCAGATGGATTATATCCAGATGGAACGATGTCGAGGATTCAAATATGTTCTCGTAGTTGTCTGTGCTCTTTCCCGTTGGACAGAAGCATACCCGGTTTCAGATTACACTGCCCCGACTACTGCCAAACAGTTAGTTCGAGAATTCTTCCCACGGTACGGTTTACCACGTGTTGTCTACTCAGATAACGGCCAGCCGTTCTCATCCGAACTAATGAAACACGTTTCCCTTTTGTTAGGCTACCAATGGAAATTCCACTGTGTCCGACATTCCGAGGCAGCAGGTCTCGTGGAACGCCATAATCAAACTTTGAAAATTAGATTGTCCAAAATATGTAGGGAAAAAGGTGTCGATTGGATAGTAGCCTTACCAGTTGCGCTCTTTTACATGAGAATGGTAGCACATTCTCGAACAGGGCTATCCCCGTACGAGGTGATCTTCGGTAGACCACCAAATATGTGGGGGAAGCCTATACCTCGCAAAATCACTGATGTTGACTGTAATATGCTGACAGATTACCTGGCTTCCTTGATGTCTGCACTACAATCTTGTCGTTCACAGGTAGCCGCAGCTTTTCCCGACAATACTGAGGTGAAGCCCCATGACGTGGTTCCTGGCGACCTGGTTTTGGTCAGGAATTTTGACCGAAAAACCCAACTGGAGCCTAGATGGACCTCGCCAAAATTGGTTCTACTAACTACAAGGACAGCCGTGAAGATTGAAGGACGCAAAGGGTGGCTGCACTCCACCCCCACCCCTCCTGTCTCAGGGCACTGCTGTTAGTGATAGGCACACACCCCTCCTGTCTCAGGGCACTGCTGGGAGTGATAGGCACACACCCCTCCTGTCTCAGGGCACTGCTGTGAGGACTCCACACCCACCCCTCCTGTCTCAGGGCACTGCTGTTAGTGATAGGCACACACCCCTCCTGTCTCAGGGCACTGCTGGGAGTGATAGGCACCCACCCCTCCTGTCTCAGGGCACTGCTGGGAGGACTCTGCACCCACCCCTCCTGTCTCAGGGCACTGCTGGGAGTGATAGGCACACACCCCTCCTGTCTCAGGGCACTGCTGTGAGGACTCCACACCCACCCCTCCTGTCTCAGGGCACTGCTGGGAGACATCAGGCACCCCCCCCCGGGACCCCCCCTACAGTACATGGCATGTGTGTCACACCAGGACACAATGCCAGAAGTCACAGTCACAACATAGGGACAGTCTGTGCCAGTGGCCTATGCACTCACCGGATACCCTGGTCGCCCATACAGCATGGAGTACTGTGGGAGGATCACATCCAGCAGAGCCATGTTCTCCTCCAGGGTGAATGGCTGTGTCCTCTCCACAGCCCTTGACATGGTTCCAGGGAATCAGTAGCAGCAGCTGGGTCGACGAATGCAAAGATGTGCAGGCAAGTACTCCCTCATGGGACCTGGCTGCCTTATATGTGCCTTTCTGCCCAGTATCATGCACAGGAGTACAGAGTGATTGGTCACTCACATTTGCATCCTATGTTTCCACCAATCCCTTCAAACCTAGCAGTCTGTGTATACTCTATCGGTTTCATTCTCCTGCATGATGTCAGCTCCACAAACACATTGCAACAAAGTATTTTAATTCCAACTGACTTCTGCTGTTCACCTTCCAGAAGAAATTCGAATTTTGAACTTGGTCTCCATGACAACCAGCATGCATGTAGGCCTTAATACTTGTCCCTCATGTGTCCCCTATGTAATTTGGAGCTTCACACACAGGTACGGTGTGTTCCGGGGCCCTAGGGCACCCCAAATGCATTGCAACGGCCCGTACACGCGTGACTACGTTCACTATCAGTATGGGTGGCCTCGCGTATGCGTACTCGTCGTGGTACGGGCCGTACACATGCCTGTACGCTCCCTATCACTACGAGTACGCATACGCGCGGACACCCATAGTGGTACGGGCCGTACACACGCCAGTACGCTCCCTATCACTATGGGTGTCCTCACGTATGCGTACTCGTCGTGGTACGGGCCGTACACATGCCTGTACGCTCCCTATCACTACGAGTACGCATACGCGCGGACACCCACAGTGGTACGGGCCGTACACACGCCAGTACGCTCCCTATCACTATGGGTGTCCTCACGTATGCGTACTCGTCGTGGTACGGGCCGTACACATGCCTGTACGCTCCCTATCACTACGAGTACGCATACGCGCGGACACCCATAGTGGTACGGGCCGTACACACGCCAGTACGCTCCCTATCACTATGGGTGTCCTCACGTATGCGTACTCGTCGTGGTACGGGCCGTACACATGCCTGTACGCTCCCTATCACTACGAGTACGCATACGCGCGGACACCCATAGTGGTACGGGCCGTACACACGCCAGTACGCTCCCTATCACTATGGGTGTCCTCACGTATGCGTACTCGTCGTGGTACGGGCCGTACACATGCCTGTACGCTCCCTATCACTACGAGTACGCATACGCGCGGACACCCATAGTGGTACGGGCCGTACACACGCCAGTACGCTCCCTATCACTATGGGTGTCCTCACGTATGCGTATTCGTAGTGGTACGGGCCGTACACATGCCTGTAAGCTCGCCATCACGATGGGTACACATACGGCAGCACTCCCATAGTGATATGGGAACGTACACAGGCCATCTTCGCAGCAGTACAGCGGTTTTCACACATCACAGTGGTGACAGGCGGCACACAGGTAGGGATAGGGTGGACATACTTGTCCATGGATGGACATACTTGTCCATTCATTGACATCGAGGCATCGTCTGTGCATCACTACATGTGTGGGGCACAGGTGTGACGGCCTGTGATGTGGAACATTACTCCTGAGTTGAGAAGGCACCAGATGTATGATGAGATGTCTACAGATGTACTGTGTGATGGTGTGATGTGTGCCAGGCATGGCCTTGACTCCTTTGACATGTGTGCATGTCGTACTGCGCACTTGGGGAGAGCGTCACTGGCATGGCACGGACACCAACACACGGAAGTGTCCCCTGATGCCCGGTACAGGGGTTATGACACCTGACTTGTCACTACCCACAGTGCACAATGTGACTATGTCATTTATGTGTGGGGGATTCCCATCAGGTTGATGTTGGAGCACCCTCAAAAGCTGCAGCCCTTGCAGCAACCAACATGTGTCTGTGTGTAGATTGTCATTGCACACTGTTCCGCACACCATGCCACATGTGGTATCGGATGTGAGGTGCACATGTATGCATGGGACACGGAGTAGTGTGACAAGGACATGTCAGCATCCTCACAAGGAATGTGTGGTGAGTCATTACATGTGCACCTTCATGGCAAGGTGTGTGGGCTGTCCTAGTGTAATGTCATGTGACCTGTGGCTCCAGTGTTCCGCTACCAGTCTCTGCAATCGGCATCCTACTGCTGCTGATGTGTGGGCGTATGTCACTCCTGTCTTGCGTCTGGCTGTTCACTTGCACTGGGACACAGCTATTCCCATGGCGTGGCATGGGGAGGTTCTCAATCTCCGTGTGTAGCTGGGTCTTGGTAGGAGTGTCACCTTGCATCCATATGTGTCCTGGCCATGTAGCACATACCTGACTCCCTATGTAGCATGTGTGTATTGCCAGATTAACATGTGCTCAGTACACATGAGTTGTTGTCGTAGTGCACTCACTCTTCCTTGTCACTTCCAAATTACTGCAGAGCACCGCCTCTTGCCCGGATAATTCCAGACTTGGCTGCCATGCAGGAGAAGGTCTTACGAGCTTCAAGGAGCCGCGAGTCACTCAGCAGGCTCAGGCACAAGTTTGGAGGTCTTACGATCTTCAGGGAGCCGCGAGTCACTCAGCAGGCTCAGGCACAAGTTCGGAGGTCTTACGATCTTCAGGGAGCCGCGAGTCACTCAGCAGGCTCAGGTACAAGTTCGGAGGTCTTACGATCTTCAGGGAGCCGCGAGTCACTCAGCAGGGCTCAGGAGGGTCCAAGTTCCAGGAGCCGCGACCACGTCGGCAGGCTCTTGTTGTTCCAGCGTCGATTCTGCCGGACAGACCCAGAGCACCCCTTGTTATAGGTCGACCCCTCTTTGATGTCCGGAGTCTGTGCAGGCAGGGGTCTTGTCACCTGGGGGTCGCTTGTCGGGATTTCCTGTCATTGTCTTTTGATCCTTTCAGGGCCGGGTCGGGAGGAGTCCCAGACACCCAGCAGGCATGGAGCCAGCCCTCAGGGAGGCCGGAGGGCAGATCGAAACCCATCGTCCCAGGGGAGTTCAGAGGTGCGATAGAAACTGCTCCTCCCTCTCTCATCCCCTGGAAGCGTGATGTCCTCCAGCCGGAGTGGCGCCTCTAGGCCCGGGACGCGCTGGGGCCGGGCGGCCATCTTGGCGCATGAAGTGGGCACGTGGGCCCGGGGTGGCCGAAAGGAGGGAGGCCATGGACGGGGACGTCCGGGTCGGGTGCGTGTGTCCTGGTGGGGAGGGTCGGCTGGGCCGTGTGCTTGGGGCTGTAGGTACCAGGTTTCGGTGGTGCGGGGGCACGTAGGGCCATACTACGAGGCCGGGTCCAACACGCGTCCCCCCCAGCTGAAAGCCGGAGAGAACTGCCCATCATCTTGGGGGGTTCTCTTCACTGAGGCGGAAGAACCGGGAGAGGCCGTCAGCGTTGGCGTGGTCCGTACCAGGGCGATGTTCCACGGTGAAATCCATCCCCTGGAGGGAGATTGACCACCGCAGTAGCTTGATGTTTTCTCCTCGCATCTGCATGAGCCATCGCAAGGGCCGATGGTCAGTTTGGACTCTGAAATGGGTGCCAAACAGGTAGGGTCGTAGCTTTTTGAGTGCCCAGACCACGGCAAAGGCTTCGCGTTCTATGGTGCTCCATCTCTGTTCTCGGGGCAACAACCGTCGACGGGCTGGTCTAGGCCTTGGTCATTCACTTGGGACAGGACGGCCCCAATGCCATGCTCGGAGGCATCGGTCTGGACTATAAACTCCTTGGAGTAGTCGGGAGCCTGGAGGACGGGGGCAGTACACATGGCTTTCTTTAGGGCCTCGAAAGCTTTCTGGCAGGCAGCCGTCCACTGCACTTTCTTTGGCTGTCTTTTAGACGTGAGTTCTGTGAGGGGGCCGACAAGGCTGCCATACCCCCGAATGAATCTTCGGTAGTAGCCAGTGAGTCCCAGAAAGGCTCGGACCTCCGTTTGGGTGATGGGTGGTTCCCAGGCCAGGATGGCGTCGATCTTTGGCCGTAGAGGGGCGACCTGGCCGCTCCCGACCTGGTGCCCTAGGTAGACTACGGAGCCTTGCCCGATCTGGCACTTGCTGGCTTTTACTGTGAGGCCTGCCTGGCGCAGGGCGGTTAGCACCCTCCGGAGGTGCTGGAGGTGCTCACTCCATTCTGCACTGAAAACAGCGATGTCGTCCAGATATGCCGCGCTGAACTGCTCTAGCCCGGCCAGGACCCTATTCACCAGTCGCTGGAAAGTGGCCGGGCGTTTTTCATCCCGAAGGGCATTACGCGGAAGCGGTAGTGCCCATCGGGGGTGGAGAAAGCGGACCGCTCCTTGGCCCCTTCGGTGAGCGCAATCTGCCAGTATCCGCAGGTGAGGTCAAATGTGCTGAGGAACCGGGCTGCCCCTAGTCGGTCAATGAGTTCGTCGGCTCGTGGAATGGGGTGGGCATCGGCTCGGGTAACGTCATTGAGCCCCCGGTAGTCCACACAGAATCGGAGCTCGGGGGCGACACCGGGGGCCGCTGCCTTCGGGACCAGGACCACGGGGCTGGCCCAGGGACTGTCAGAGGGCTCGATCACCCCCAGGGTCAACATCTTCGAGACTTCAGCTTGAATGCAGGACCGGACCCGGTCAGGAACCCGGTAGGCCCGGTGTCTCACCGGCGGGCTGTCCCCGGTGTCCACGTCATGAACACACCAGTTGGTGACCCGGGGGGTTAGGGAGAAGAGGTCGGAAAATTGTCTTAGGAGCTGGCGGCAGTCCGCTTGTTGCTGGGCAGTGAGGGCTGGGGAGAGGTTCACTCCTTCCACGGAGCCATCCTGCTCCTTGACACACAGGAGGTCCGGGAGGGGATCCGACTCATCTTCGGCCCCGTCATCGGTGGCTAGCAGGAGGCTCAGTTCTGTCCGCACAAAGTGAGGCTTGAGGCGGTTCACGTGCAGGACCCGGAGGGGATCCCGAGGCGACTGGACGTCCACCAAGTAGGTGACTTGGCTCTTCCGCTCAACCACTTTGTAGGGTCCAGTCCATCGGTCCTGGAGGGCGCCAGGCTTCACGGGGGCCATGACCCACACCTGCTGGCCCGGCTGGAACTCGACCAGAGTGGCATTCTGGTCGTACCAGCGCTTCATCTCTTCTTGACTTTCCTCCAGGTTGGCCTCGGCCAGTTCTCGGAACTTCCTGGTCTGGTTCCGGAGGGCCAGGACGTACTGGAACACATCTCGGGGGGCGGTCTGGGGTGCTGCCTCCCACCCTTCCTTAACCAAACTGAGGGGACCTCGGACGGGGTGCCCATAAAGCAATTCAAACGGGCTGAACCCTAAGGACTTCTGGGGGACCTCCCGGTAAGCGAACAAGAGGCAGGGGAGCAGGACGTCCCACTTACGCCGGAGGGGCTCTTCTAGGCCAGCGATCATCCCTTTCAAAGTCCTATTAAACCTTTCTACTAGGCCGTTCCCTTGGGGATGGTACGGGGTGGTGAACTTATAGGACACCCCACATTGTTGCCACAGGGACGTCATATATCTCGAGATAAAATTAGTGCCGCGATCGCTCACGACCTCGCGGGGAAAACCCACCCTGGAAAAGATCCCCATCAGGGCCCGGCCCACCACGGGGGCCGTAATGGTGCGTAGGGGAATAGCCTCGGGATAGCGGGTGGCGTGGTCCACTAGGACCAAGATGAAACGGTGACCTTGGGAGGTGGGGGGGTCCAGTGGTCCCACGACGTCGATTTCGACTCGTTCAAAAGGGGTACTGACGACCGGGAAGGGTTGGAGGGGAGCCTTGCGCTTCCCCCCACTCTTCCCACTAGCCTGGCACGTGGGGCAGGACTTGCAGTGGGCTTCTACCGCTGCTCTCATTCTAGGCCAGTAAAAATGGGTCACAAGACGGCTGTAGGTCTTGTCCTGGCCCAGGTGGCCGGCGAGGGGGACGTCGTGGGCTAAACCTAGGAGGAAGTCTCGGAAGCGGAGGGGTACCACCAGTACCCGTCTGGATCCCAGCTCCACCGACTTCTGCTCACTGTACAAGATGTTATTTTCCCAATAGATTCGGTGCGTCCCGGTCTGGTCACCTGCGGCTTGGCCCTCGGCCTGGCGCCGCAGCCCGACCAGGGAAGGACAAGTGGCTTGCTCCTGGCAAAATTCTTCCCAGGTGGGCCCGCCCTCGTGGCGCCAATGGGCCAACTCGGGTAGATCTCCCAACTCGGGGACCGGGGCGGGGACGGATGGTGCGGTTTCGTCGCGGGCGACGGACCCTTCTGATGGGGGAGCGGGAGGACCCTCGGCGGGGACTGTTCTGATCTCTTCGATCGGGGTGCTTTCGACTTCGCTCCGGGGAGTGAGTCGGGCTGACATAGATCGGGTGGTGGCGCACACCCACTCGGGGAGTCCCATCATTCCTAGGTGGGCCTTGCGCTCGACGTGCTTCCAGGGAGAACTCTCTAGGTCGTTCCCTAAGAGGCAGTCGACCGGCTGGGAGGTTCTTACGGCCACCTTGAGCTTACCTATCACCCCCCCCCACTCAAACGGCACCAGGGCTACCTGACACATACTTTCTCTATTGTCGGCGGATATTACGGGGCAAAAGACGTTGGGGAGGATCTGCTCCTCGGGGACTAGGTGCCTGAGGACACCGGTGATACTGGCCCCGGTGTCCTGCAGGGCCTCTACTTGGTGGCCATTGATTTTGACGAGCTGCCCGTATTTCTGTGTGTTGGAGGGTAGGAGGCTACCAGGGACCATCTCCCTATCTCCCAGGGATACTAGGGCCATCGCTGCGGGTTCCCACTCCTCGGCTTCCTCAACCTCCTCCCCCAGGGCTACGTTGGCTATCTGTCTCGCAGGGGTGGTAGGGGAGACTTGGGTGGCCATGGGGCACTCTGGGTCATTGGCGTAGTGCCCGGGTTTCTGGCAACGGAAACATGTGACGGTCACCCGGTGTCCCCGTCTCCCAGGGGGCCCTGTCACTGTGGGCCAGGTGCCAGGCCAGGTGTCCTGGGAGATGGTGATGTAGCAGCCACCCTCACGGTCCTTTCCGTGGACGACCCGGCCTCCTGCGGGGAACCTCAGCAGCAGGCCGTGACGATGTCTGGGATGCTCCGTCGGATGTTTCCTCCTCCTCCTCATGATCCCTCCCTGTGGGTGGTGATGTTCTCCGCCTTCTGGCACAGGGAGGGTCGGCCATGTTGTCGGCCATCCGACGGAGTGTTGCGTGAATCCCCTGGAATGCCGTCACTTGCTCAGCCTGTCTGTCCTCCATCCTCCGTTGGTGTACCAGTAGACAGGCATGTAGCTCCGCATGTTGCTGGGCCTGCTGGGCCTTGATCCCCTCGAGGACGGACACAACCTGGGCCATGCCCGTGGTGTCCTGCCGGTATGAGTCCAGGATGTTACGGACATGGGAAAATACCGGATCCCCAGCCAACTGGTCAGGCTCGCGCCTCCGCCGTCCTCCACTCCCACCACCCCTGCCCACTTGCGCCTGGCCTGCCCTTGTGGGCACATCGGGTCTCTGGGACCCCTGAGGGGTGGCATTGGCGTTGTCGCCTGCCTCCTCCTGGGTGCCCGGGACACCGTGTCCCTCCTGGCCAGCCTGGCTGCATTGTGGTGTTGGGGCAGGGATCCTGGGTGTCTCCTGGGATGTGGCAGGAGTGGGGGTGGTGGTTGGCACAGTTGTACCTGACGCAGGTGCTGCAGGTGGTTGGACACCAGAGGGGCCAGGTCGGTCGGGGTCGTCCACAGAGTGGTGAGAGTGGTCGCTGCCGGTGGGATCGGGCTCCTGCAGATCCAGGTTCTGTGAGTGTTCCCCCCCAGTGTTGGGGGGTGCACCACGACGTTGACCTGTGTGTGAGAGAGACAATGTTAATTTTGGTCCATGCAACATCCATGTTTCATCAGTTTCAACGTTGGCACATTTCCTCTTGGAATTTGGATCTGTCTTGCATTCCACTCACAGTGCACTTGTGCATGGGTGTGTCCCTTGGGCACCACTTTGGCCCCTTTAACTATGTGTGGCACAGTCTTACTTGCTGCGTCAAGTGTGACTGCAGTCAGCAGTGGAGTGGGCAGGTGTGGCGAGCCATGCATTGGCGCCTTCCGTGTAGCACTGTACATGTGCACATGGAGTGGATCCACACACTTATATGATCCAGGTAGCTGTCCTTGTGCTCGTGAACAGGTTGTGACATGGCCCTGTGTTTTGCCATGGTGAAGAGGGGGGGTTCTGGCACTGGCCACCCTTGTCTACATGCACGCAGTCTACCTGCTGACGAGCAGACATTCACACACGCAACACGGCTGATTAGCTCTCCCTGTGTCTCGCTCCCTCTGTGTCCCCCTCTCCCTCCCTCCGTGTGTCAGCCTCCTCCCTCTGTCCGTCTCTCTCCCTCTCTGTCCCCCTCTCCCTCCCTCTCTGTCCCCCTCTCCCTCCCTCTGTGTCCCCCTCTCCCTCCCTCCGTGTGTCAGCCTCCTCCCTCTGTCCCCCTCTCCCTCCCTCTCTGTCCCCCTCTCCCTCCCTCTCTGTCCCCCTCTCCCTCCCTCTCTGTCCCCCTATCCCTCCCTCTCTGTCCCCCTCTCCCTCCCTCTGTGTCCCCCTCTCCCTCCCTCCATGTGTCACCCTCTGTCACCTCGGCCCAGCTTCCTGGGCACACACTGTTAGCAGATCTTTGAGTGGCCCTTGGCTTGTTGATGTGAGTTTGTTTCTGATCTCCAGGCACCCATTGGGTGTGATGTGTGTCTGTGCGCTGCTGCTGTGGTGGTGTGTGCTGCCACTCTTTTACAATGTTGGCTGTTCATTAGCTGCTGTCATGTGCAAAACAGTGCCTTCACCCCCATGTGTTGATGCAAGGCGTCCGCCATTTGCTGGCAAGTCATTCCTGTGTTGGGACACACTGTTTGTCTGGCTGTGACCTAGGCCATATGGGTAGAGTGAATTGTTGTCTGCTTCTGAGTTGCACTATGTGCTTTTTTGGGGCCCAGCCTCCCGCCATCCGGGTTACCGTGTCATGTGTTGTTGTCTTCTGTGGCCTGTGACTTGACATTGTCCAGCTGGGTGCATGGGGCATGGTGGCAGCAGTGGCATGTGCGTGCTCATGGAGTGTGGTTGAGTCATGCGATGGCTTGTGGTGGTTGCGTGCCTGTTAGTGATTTTGGTTGTGGATGCCGTTCCCCCCATGTGAGGTGCGTTGTTTGTGTACTCACCCGGGTCTCGGAGTCCTTCTAATCCTTCGACTGCCTCCACCGGCAGTATGGCCATCACCCTCTCCTCCCAGGGATGGTACTGTATGGGTCTGCGGGAGGGCCCTCCTCCGGTGGCGTTGGCCTGGTCGTGTTCCTCCTGCCTCTTGGTTCTGACCCTCCTCCGCAGATCGTACCACCTGTTCTGGCATTCCTGCTTGGTCCTTCTGGTGTCCGCAACAGCATTCACAGCATCGACGATGGTCTGCCACATGGCTGTTTTTGCTGCCAGGCTGGTGTTTCTGACCAATGTTCCAAAGATCGGTGGCTCGACTCTGAGGATTTGATCAACAAGGACCTCCAACTCTCGGTTACTGAACTTTGGATTCTTGGTAGTGGGCATGGTGAGGGGTGTGGGTGGGGATGGTGGGGGGGGTGTGTGGATGTTGGGGGGTGTGTGGATGGTTGTGGGTGTGTGTGTGTGAATGTGATGAGGGGGTGTTTGTGAGGGTGGTTGTGTGAAGATGTGCAAGTGTAAGGTGTGGTGTAGCTTGTAGTATGGTTCTGTGGTGTCTGGCAGCAGTGAGTCTGTTGCAAAGGCTCATGGTTTGTGTGTGTGGGCCCTTTTTATTGGTCCATGGGTGGGTGTGGCAGTGTTTGAAGTTTGGGTGGGTGTGTTATAAGTAGTGGTGGTGTTTTGGGCCTCTGTTTGTCTTTGGCAGTTGCAGGTCAGTGAAGGTGTATTTGTAGTGTTTGTTGGCCATGTTTAGTGGCTTTGTGCCATTCGAATGGTGTATTCTTGTGTTGTTTTGTTTTGTCCTGGTTGTGTACGTGCGTTTTGAGCGTGTGTACGGTGTGTACATGGGCCATTTGGTTATACGGTGCTGTCCTTGTGTGTGGGTTGGTACGACTCGTACATGCGGTTGTGATGTTGGGGCCTGGGGTGCGCTCTATACTTAGGAGGTTGTGTTGGGGGTAGGACTCGAACGTACTGGGGTGTAGGTACACGGGGGTATGACACGTACTGGGGTGGGGGTACGACTCGAACGTACTGGGGTGGGGGTACGACTCGAACGTACTGGGGTGTACATGGACGGTGGTGCGACACGTACAGGGGTGGGGGTAGGACTCGAACGTCCTGGGGTGTACATAGACGGTGGTACGACACGTACTGGGGTGGGGGTACGACTCGAACGTACTGGGGTGTACATGGACGGTGGTGCGAGACGTACAGGGGTGGGGGTAGGACTCGAACGTACTGGGGTGTACATAGACGGTGGTACGACACGTACAGGGGTGGGGGTAGGACTCGAACGTACTGGGGTGTACATAGACGGTGGTACGACACGTACTGGGGTGGGGGTAGGACTCGAAAGTACTGGGGTGTACATAGACGGTGGTGCGACACGTACAGGGGTGGGGGTAGGACTCGAACGTACTGGGGTGTACATAGATGGTTGTACGACACGTACTGGGGTGGGGGTACGACTCAAACGTACTGGGGTGGGGGTAGGACTCGAACGTACTGGGGTGTAGGTACACGGGGGTATGACACGTACAGGGGTGGGGGTACGACTGGAACGTACTGGGTACACGGTGGTGCGACACGTACAGGGGTGGGGGTAGGACTCGAACGTCCTGGGGTGTACATAGACGGTGGTACGACACGTACTGGGGTGGGGGTACGACTCGAACGTACTGGGGTGTACATGGACGGTGGTGCGACACGTACAGGGGTGGGGGTAGGACTCGAACGTACTGGGGTGTACATAGACGGTGGTACGACACGTACAGGGGTGGGGGTAGGACTCGAACATACTGGGGTGTACATAGACGGTGGTACGACACGTACTGGGGTGGGGGTAGGACTCGAACGTACTGGGGTGTACATAGACGGTGGTGCGACACGTACAGGGGGGGGGTAGGACTCGAACGTACTGGGGTGTACATAGACGGTGGTACGACACGTACTGGGGTGGGGGTACGACTCGAACGTACTGGGGTGGGGGTAGGACTCGAACGTACTGGGGTGTAGGTACACGGGGGTATGATACGTACTGGGGTGGGGGTACGACTCGAACGTACTGGGGTGGGGGTAGGACTCGAACGTACTGGGGTGTAGGTACACGGGGGTATGACACGTACAGGGGTGGGGGTACGACTGGAACATACTGGGTACACGGTGGTGCGACACGTACAGGGGTGGGGGTAGGACTCGAACGTCCTGGGGTGTACATAGACGGTGGTACGACACGTACTGGGGTGGGGGTACGACTCGAACGTACTGGGGTGTACATGGACGGTGGTGCGACACGTACAGGGGTGGGGGTAGGACTCGAACGTACTGGGGTGTACATAGACGGTGGTACGACACGTACAGGGGTGGGGGTAGGACTCGAACGTACTGGGGTGTACATAGACGGTGGTACGACACGTACTGGGGTGGGGGTAGGACTCAAACGTACTGGGGTGTACATAGACGGTGGTGCGACACGTACAGGGGTGGGGGTAGGATTCGAACGTACTGGGGTGTACATAGACGGTGGTACGACACGTACTGGGGTGGGGGTACGACTCGAACGTACTGGGGTGGGGGTAGGACTCGAACGTACTGGGGTGTAGGTACACGGGGGTATGACACGTACTGGGGTGGGGGTACGACTCGAACGTACTGGGGTGGGGGTAGGACTCGAACATACTGGGGTGTAGGTACACGGGGGTATGACACGTACAGGGGTGGGGGTACGACTGGAACGTACTGGGTACACGGTGGTGCGACACGTACAGGGGTGGGGGTGGGACTCGAACGTCCTGGGGTGTACATAGACGGTGGTACGACACGTACTGGGGTGGGGGTACGACTCGAACGTACTGGGGTGTACATAGACGGTGGTGCGACACGTACAGGGGTGGGGGTAGGACTCGAACGTACTGGGGTGTACATAGACGGTGGTACGACACGTACTGGGGTGGGGGTAGGACTCGGACGTACTGGGGTGTACCTAGATGGGTGGGGGTGTACATACACGGGGGGTACGTGTCGGACGTACGGGGGCTGGGGGGAGTGTTGGGCGCGTATGCGGGCACATGTCTCCATGGTTGCTATAGGAGTTCGGTGCGGACGGTGTTTTTTCCATATGTTTGTAACCTCGGATGCACGGGATGGATCGTGATTCCTCGGTCGGACTTGACTTTTCACATTTGTACGGTAAATCGTCCGAGGACGTGTCGGACACATTTTCCGACCCGAGGACGTGTGGGGAATGATTCCCAATGCGGTTCGTATGGACTTTTTACCATGCGAATCGTGATTGCCAGTTCGTACGGCACTTGTACGATTCGTACGGTAAAAAGACCGGATACGAGTCGCACAGGGTAATTTTTTACCGGATCGTGATCGGCACCTCTGTCTACAAAGAATTGTAGGCATGAATTTAGTCCAAAATCATTTGCTTCCCTGCAGGTGGGTAAGAAGGATAAAATGTTTATCTCCCCTCCTTTTGTTCCTCTTTTTTCATATGTGCTGCCGTTTGTAAAGAGGAAATTATCTTTCAGTATAGATTTTGTACAGGAAGGGACACCTTCTTGCACAGAAGCCATGCTGACTACAAAGCATATCTCCTTACACTAGGGTCAGGGGTATCTCGTTGGTGCATGGCAGCATAAAGTGTGTCACCGCACAGAGAGAGCAGGCAGGACATCTTTGTAGCTATGGCATTGTTGTGCCCTTTCCTGTTTCTGCAAAACAGCACAGCAAATTCACTTTCTGCAGAGTGTTGCATGATTTATTTGTAAATATGAGCCGCAGTGTATTGTGTAACACAAAGACTAATCCATACTGGCCTGCAGCCTGAGTTACACGCTATCCAAACCATGAAATATCAGGTGATAAGGGGAATCTGGCTAAGACTTCTGCAGAATTACCCTAATTCTTAATAGAGGAAAAAAATATTTGCATAGGGTTGGCCACATTCTCAAAAATGTTGGCCTCAAAGAGAAATTTATGTCCAGTAAGATGTTTTCCCCATGAAACTGAAATGCTATAAATTATTCTCGATTTATCTGAATCACCTTATCAAACGAGAACCCATACCAGGCATAGGCCTGATGCCCAGTTCCTGAAATATCAATGAAACTGCTTTTGTTTGTCACCCTATTTGCTGCCAGGCATACTGAGTAATCCCTGCAAGATGTATCCATGTGATGCAGCGGACTTATGACAAGCAAAGACATCATGCAATCAGTTAGATGCCCTGATACTTTCACTATATAAGTTGTGTTGCTCGGATATGAATTTACCTTAAAGAAATGAAAAGACAAGAGGCATTTGTCAAAACAGGAATAAGTTGGTTTAATCAACCTCAGCAGCTGGGAGAGTCTCGACAGACTGCGTCTGAGGAAAGTCTAGTGTACAAAGTTTTGGCTGGTTTTATACACATTATGAAAAGCATCTCAGTCATAAATGAACCAGTGTGGGCATCTGATAAGAACACAGATGGCTGTCGACCTCGGGGAGAGCTAATGTGGGCCAGTTTGTATGTGTCCAGCGCGGAGATGTGCTTTATGATTTCCATACAAATACAAATATGCATTTCTAAATTGTGAGGTTCAATGACATCTCTTTTACTGGTAACAACATTGTCCTTTGTACACGGATTATGGCATACAATGATATCGTTACTATCGGAATCAGTAACAGTTGTGCGTGCTCAGGTGATGGCCACGTTTACATTTAATTTATTGATATTGCTGTTGTCGGGCCTGCACATATCACGGTATTTAATGAATTTGTATTTACCCAGTCCAAGACTCCCCCCTCAAGTTGATTCTTCAACTACATTATCCTCCTCATTAGACATGCAAGTTATATTATTAGAAAGAGTGTGTGTAGATGTTCTGTCTGTTATTTCTTTCCCTAGCTATGTGCATACTACGTACTTTGAGGAGTACATTTGTACAGTACGAAATCCCCACCTTTGGGAAATCACATAATAGCAGTTCAAAAATGAAAACGCATCATTGACATGAATAATTTGGACACCGAAGCACCAATCTTGGCATCCCCCCCCATCGCAGTCATCAAGTCCAACATGTACCAATGTTGCATCACCATAGGCAGATGGCTCTCAGTTCTTTCTTTATAGCATGAGGAATATTAGTGTTTGGTTTGGTGTAGGTGTATGCGAGGCGAGATAGGTCTCTGAGCATGCATTGCAAGAATATAAAAGCAGAACTTATGTGATTAGGCATACGTCCAGAGCCGGAGGGGCTCAAGAGCCCCCCCTTGCTAAATAGAGCATGTACAGAAATACAAAAATACATAACTTAGCAGGGCTGTGTACTGGCTCCTTCACTTTTCTCTCTATTTACTAATGACATCATCCATTTTTTATCTGAGGTTGAAGCCAACGCTCCTTCACTTGCCGAGTCAAAATCCCTATTCTTTTATTTGCTCACGACACCCTACTGATCTCTAAGACGCCGAGTGGGTTACAGAAACTCCTTTATCGTTTTGAGGAGTTCTGCCATACTCGGGGTTGGGAGATCAACATCAACAAAATAAAGCTGATGCCGTTCAACACCCATGAATCTTTCTAGAAGAGCATTGTTTTGGGGGGAGTACCTTTTGAGACGGTAGACTTTTTAACTTACTTGGGCATTATGTTCAGTGGACGTACAGCCTGGAAACTGCAGCCTTAATTGTGCCATCACAGTAGCTAAGTTCCACTTCCTTGCCGCCATGTGGATTCTTCGTAGAAAGGCACTTGTGACACCATGTTGATTATTAGGTTTTATCTCTGTTGTATGTTGAAACTTTGAATAGCCTTCTTATCTGTTTTTGCGCTTTGTATATGCAACTTGTCAGTTTAGTATTTATTGTATTAATTTTGGCATTTCCCTATACGAACCATGAATTTCTTAGGCTGAAATGTACAGTTTTGAATATTTATGTATTTGTTTCCTCTGCATTTGCACCTTGAGGGCCCTGGAGGCCAAAATAAATGCATTTGACTGACTGATTATGACACAATTGCTTTATATTGATAGGTTTCTATTACTTAATTGTTAATGTATTACTTGGCCTTCTGTGGACTGAGCACTCACGGTTTCCCTGAACATGAAATACCTCGGCAACCCAAATGGCAGGTCTGCACTCTGAGGCTATAAGATCTGCTTGGTTGAATGAGTAGCTCTCCTGTCTGAGGGATGAATATGTGAGATCTGTATGAGGTTTCATTTTTCCATCTTGCACCTTTCAAGTATAATCTCACTAATACTACCAGACCAGCAGACTATAAGAGAAAACAAGATGAGAAAATGAAAGCAAATCAAATTAGAAGTGAGAGAAGTAAACTGCATGGACGTCTTTTAGGGATCACCAGACATAGAAGCCACTATACCTTGGTTGTCCCTTCCGGCCCCTTGCATCTGAATTGGCTACAGCAGGTGTGGAGCATTAGTTAAAAAGGGCTCTCATGAGCTTTGATTATTTTCTCCAGCCCAAAAAGAACTGAGACACAAGGCTGTCTGTTTTGCAAAGAAGTGCACTCAGCAATAGAGCACTTTACATCCTCCAATGTTGTAGTGTGTGCACTGGCCCCTCCGAGGTTAGGTGCCCACAGAACATAACACTTGTTGCAAAGTTGACTGGGAATGTGAAGACCTCTTCAAAGTGTAGGTGAGACTCACAGGGCAGTTTCAAGGCAGCCTAGAAAATCATTTACCTGCCAAAAATTACAACTCATAAATACATCCCAGTGAGTAAAATAACTGGTGTGGCTCTTATGGTCATGTACTCTTCTTTGATACAGTGTATGCCATTATGTATATTTGTATGTTTGCATGTGACACTTCTAGAGTGCGAACCTAGCAAAAAGGCAGTGGAGTGCTTCCTCTTCTCTTACTCGTTAACTTAGCAACAGCATTAGGGCAAACATGAGGTCAATGTTTAAGAGGGGAGGAAGCTGGATTCAGTGCCATCTTAAGGATATGAGGGGCCCAGGGCAAGACATAGTTTGGGGCCCCTGTATGGAACATATTTTGAATTGTATTACTCATTCCTTCTAACTCAAGCCCTCATGATGCCAAACAATATTAAACTATATATTAAACTTTAAATGGGTCCCACAAAAATAGTTGAAATTTGTCTCACCTGAGACTTCAAAAAATCCCTAAGATTGCAAGGCATAGGTAGAGAAAGGCACAAAGGGAGAGAGATTTAATTAGCAGAGGTCTTCAAACGTTTTACTCTGAGCCCCCCCTCTCAAAATGTTTTGAAGTCAGGCCCCCCTCTATAACTTTATGGAAAGTCTCGAGAAAGTGAGAAGAGCAGGGCTTAGCACACTGGGTGGTGTGTTTTTCAGTATTTCATAAGCCACACTAAATGTGAGACTTATAAATGAGACAATACATTAAAAACATGAAATAGACAAAAATAACTTATTTGGGGTTTTGTGAACCCCTCCCATTCCTGGGCCCCAATGCCTTCTACACTAATTATAGCTGCAGCTCTAAGTAGCAGGGTAAACCCTCTGCCTCTTTCACCCCTTCCCCTCCAAGCCTGGCTATCCCCCAATTTTAAAACAGGCTCTGTCCCTTTCAGAAAACATGAGCTCCCATTTGTTTCCCACCTCATTGCAGCAATGATGCTCTCAGCCCTAATGCTATCCAGCATTCCTGTATTCTAAAGTAAGACTGTCATAATTGTGATGGAGGGGGCCCGTCACACTCCTGTGCAGGGCACCATTGCACCTGCCTCACTAATAAGAGCTAAAGCCTTGTGAAGCAGGACATCTCCTCTGCCCCTTGTTACCACCACCCCATCCTCCTTTCTGCTACCTCCTTCAAGCCTTAACTAAGATGTCTCCTCTGCTTCAATGTTCTCCTCTCTGGTGCCATTAGTTCAATGCTCAAAACAACACTGCCAAACCAAGGGAGCATTGAGCCCTAATATATGGGTGAGCAGCCAAAATATCGAAACTAAAATATCTACCTACACTAATATCGAGTTTTAAATATCGAAGGGACAGAATATCGATGTCAATAATATCTATGGACAGAATATCGATCCTAAGGTAAGTATTTTAATATCGATGTTAGTAATATCGAAGTTAGTAATATCGACATCAAATATATCGATTTTAATAATATTGATGTTACTAATATCGATATTTACATTATTGTTATGTATTTTATTATGTATTTAATATGTATGTGTTATATGTTTTTAGTTAAGTGTTCTACTGGTTTTAACATATATGTATACAATTTTTATATGTTAACAGTGGTTTTTTAAGTCAATTTTGTGTTTTAGTACCGTAGCGGGTTGTGGGTTTATAGGGGAATAGGGTGGGAAGTAATTTAATTATAGGAATTAATTATACATTTTTAGGAATTATAAATTAATTTTAATTAATTTTTGCGTTTAAGTTCTGTAGCGGGTTGTGTGTTTATAGGGAAATAGGGTGGGAAGTAATTTAATTATATGGAATTAATTATACATTTTTAGGAATTATAAATTGATTTTAATACATTTTTGCGTTTAAGTTCTGTAGCGGGTTGTGGGTTTATAGGGGAATAGGGTGGGAAGTAATTTAATTGTAATTAATTAATAATTTATTTTCATTTATTGGTATTGATAATTATATTATTGTTCATTAAGTATTAATTGGTAATTAATTTTTATTAATTGGCAATTAGTTTTAATTAGTTGATTAATTGATAATTATGTTAAGTGTATTATTTTATTAGTGGAGTGTGTCGTGCGTTTATAGGGGAATAGTGTTGGAAGTAATTGAAATCTAATTAATTAATTATTAAATTAGTTGTTGGGTATTGATAATTAATTAATTGGACAATAATTATTAATTGGTAAATATTTTAAAGCATAATATTTTGGTTATGAAAAATAATTAATTGTTGATTAATCATTAATTGTGAATTAAATATAATTAAATATTATGCATTGATATGTCTAACTAATATATTAATAAGTAATTATTAATTGGTAATTCATGTGTAATATTTATTATTTTGGCGTATGAAAAATATTTAATAGTTCAATATGTTTTAATTGGCAATTAATGTGTCATAATTATTATTTTGCGGTATATATTTTTTTAAATTGTTAAATATATTTTAATTAGTATTTACTTTTTAATAATTCATATGTTTTTGGTTATGAAAAATATTTTATTGTTTAATATTTATTATTTGGTAATTAATATTTATTAATTATTATTTATATGTATTTATTATTAATGTATTGTTAATTAATTATTCTTTGGTAGTTATGTTTGTAATAATTATTTATTGGTATTTGTAAATTTGAGTTATTTAATAATTAAATCACTAATTATTTTGAATAATTATTTTATTTATAACTATGTTATTTTTAACTTCTACGCTATCCAACACTTTCCCTACTGTTGCACCCTCTGGAGTTGGAATAGTAAATTTTATCTCTACGCTATCCAACACTTTCCCTACTGTTGCACTCTCTGGAGTTGGAATAGTCATTTTTACCCTTACGCTATCCAACACTTTCCCTACTGTTGCACTCTCTGGAGTTGGAATAGTAATTTGTACCCCTACGCTATCCAACACTTGACCTACTGTTGCACTCTCTGGAGTGGGAATAGTAATTTTTTCCCCTTCGCTATCCAACATTTTCCCTACTGTTGCACTCTCTGGAGTTGGAATAGTAATTTTTACCCCTACGCTATCCAACACTTTCCCTACTGTTGCACTCTCTGGAGTGGGAATAGTAATTTTTACCCCTACGCTATCCAACACTTTCCCTACTGTTGCACTCTCTGGAGTGGGAATAGTAATTTTTACCCCTACGTTATCCAACACTTTCCCTACTGTTGCACTCTGTGGACTTGGAATAGTAATTTTTACCCCTACGCTATCCAACACTTTCCCTACTGTTGCACTCTGTGGAGTGGGAATAGTAATTTTTACCCCTACGCTATCCAACAGTTTCCCTACTGTTGCACTCTTAGGAGTTGGAATAGTCATTTTTACCCCTACGCTATCCAACACTTTCCTTACTGTTGCACTCCCTGCAGTGGGTATAGTGATTTATACCCGTACGTTATCCAACACTTTCCCTATTGTTACACTCCCTGGAGTGGAAATAGTAATTCTTAGCTCTACGCTATCCAACATTTTCTTTACTGTTTTTTTTTGGAGCTGGAGTAGTAGTTTTATTGTCGGTGCTATTTAATATTTTTTGTATTTTTTTAGCTAATGTAATATATAATTAATTTTAACAATATTCAAATTAAATGTAATTTTTTTAATATATAATTATTTAATTTTTATTCATGTTATTGTTTTATGTGTATGATGTATTTGTAATTTATAATAATTTTTAACAAGTTATAAGTTATTAAAACAATTATTCAAATTTATTATTAAGTAAGTATATATATTATATATTATATGTATATGTTTAATTAATGTTTTATTACATTATATATATTAATTATTAATTGTAAACATTATAAAATATATTTAATTATGTTTATTTTATTTATAAGTATTATTTGGTTTATTTTACATATTTTTTTTTAACTAAAAAATACTTTATATTTTTAATAACGATATTTTTGACATTCTATATTTTATTTTCGATATTTTTGTACTTACCATGTTGTAGATAGGATCTCGATATTCTTGTCATCGATATTTTTGTGTCGATATTTTTGTAGGTCGATTTTCTGTCCGTCGATGTTCTGTCAGACATTCAATATATGATAGGAATGATGGTAAAACAGCCATAATAGAGGTTAAGATGGTATGTCACACCCCTGGGACCCGGTGACACTGCACCTGCAACAGCAATAATACATACTATTCTGCCCACACTACTGGGCCATTACTGCAATGCCTGAAGCCAAAAGGAGGCTGTCTGCTCCTTTCTGTACAAAAAAAGAAAAACAACAGGAAAGGTCCTACATTTTGCCCCTCTGTTGCTTGGGCCCCAATACTAACCAGAAAAATGGCTCCCCTCTCCCCCTTTTTTGCTAGTGACATATCCGTAATTGGGGTGTAGTGACTCCTCACACCATTGTCCCAGTGCCAATGCACCTGCTGCATTAATGGTAGTGATGGCACTAAAAATAAAACATAAATGAATCCGCATTTCTTGAAACCTTCTTCATAGCATCTCATTCAGGACGTTGGGTAGCTGTCTCTGTCCATTTGTGAATACAAAACTTAGACCCCACATAGCGTCCTCTTTTCAGGGTCATCTCTTTGAATCTATCCTTGGATTTTGCTCTGATCACTTTTTCCTGAGTCGTTTTTCTGAGGCCCAAGAGGTCAGGACGATCAAGGATCGACATATAGCCCTATTGGCCTCCTTCCTACAACCCCCTTTACGCTCCTGAGAGGACATCTGCATGAAAAACTGAGGTTGAAATTGGCTACGTGTATGGGGACCAAGGTGTTCTTAATTTTACAAAACAGTTTGCATCTATTGTGTTAAAAACAACAATCTCTGAATTGTTAATGGGGACATGGAGTATTTGGAGGGTGCCACAGGTGGGAGGTCAGGGGAGAGGGTCCAAAAGTTCTTTAATTTAAGGAGTCAATTGAAGTTTCATGAAGACAAACATTTATAACGTTTTTTGAAAAATAATATAAGGATGCTTGAGTTTTAAAAAGTGTCCTTTAATGGACTTATAAAAATGTCTACACTAGTTATTATGAATATGTATTCTTGGAAAGTACTTGTTTCCATCATATACACCACATTATTGTATGGCAGCCTATCTTATACTGTTACAATTTTAAAATAATAACTTCAATATTTTCAGTGCTTTCTGTAACTTGTTGGGACCTCAGACCACTATAAATGCATGTGTCAGTATTCTGCACTGTGCCAAGTTGAATTCAGTTCTGTCACTGTGGTCTCACAAAAAGACATCTGCAGTGACTGCATTAACCAATTTGTGTTTCATAATTGAAAAAGTGCATTTCCCACCAATTAATTTCATTTGCATGTATTTTTTATTTAGGATGTCTTTTAAGAGCTTGTGCATTATTTTATATACAGTTGCCATGATTGTGAAAAAGTAAAAAAATACTAGAATATTTCGTTGTGATTTGCCATGTTTTTTACATCGCAACCACAGGACTCGGGAACACAGTTGCTGTCAGGACCAGTAAGTTAATGTCGATGCAAATATTAGAAAATCTTAACATGTGAACAGATGGCAGGCATTCTTCACTGTGAAAGGTGGCGCTGCTATCCTCAACTGCTTCATGTAACTAGAGACGACTTAGAAACAAGAGAAACAAAGAAAGTCACGCTTTCAGGCCATCATTATTTACATGTACTTAGTGAAGCATTTGCGCCCCCCTGGGAATGCCTCCACGGACCCCCAGGGGGGCGAGCCCCACAGTTTGAAGACCTCTGAATTAGAGAAATAGTATAGACAGGGGTCAAAGAGAGAAAGTTCAATTTCCAATGGGGTCCCTCGGAAGGTGGGGGCCCTGTACAGTTGCCCACTTTGCCCATGCCTTAAACCGTCTCTGACTGGGTTTTGGATGGTTAATGCATACGATGCAGTGTTCTTTAAAGAACTGAGTCTTTAACTCTTTCCTAAATTGGAGCAGTATTGGGCAGTGATGATGGACACAGAGATGCTGTTCAAGATCCTGGATGCATAGATGTAAAAGGACTGCTTGGTGTCCTGTCTCAGGTTGTGCCAGGATCCACAAGAAATAGTGATCCTCTTCTGCAAGATAAGTAGGAGTGCTGGTTGTGATGGCTTCCTAAATGATGTAGATGGTTTTGAAGATGGTAAGTGCTGGCAAGGACAGCTATTTGAGTTTAATCAGTGTGGGGGTGATATGCTCATATTTCTCCAGGCTCTGGATGAGACATGCTGCAAGGTATAAAATTCCCTCAAAGTGAGCCAGTATGGAGTCTGGAAAGCCCGTGGTAAAACAATAGCATCATCCAGATGTGAGCAGACAGAGAATTTAGACAGAGAATTGGCATCAGGCTGCCTTTTTTGGCATGGTGTTCCTCGCCATGAGGGTGAGATTGGTGCCTGGGCAAATCCAATTGACTTGGCATTCAGTGAAATTTGGTGTTCAAAGCCGTAAGTGTTCATGCCATAAAGTCAGGTTCGTACTTTTACTTGCTTGTTGTTCTTAGCAAATAGCCGGGGACACTATAGAGTCCTGTTGGGGTTCTACTGGTTATACGGATCTTTCTGTGAGTTTCAGGCTGACTCGACCCAGCCGTGGTGCTGGCATTTTTTCGTTTTATAGCAGAGTGCTGCTGCTTTTCACAACAACATCTCAAGAACCTACTGGATCACTCTGGGCACCATGCCCTCTATCACTCTAGGTGGTGAATGGCCTTTTAGCAAAGGTTTAGGTGAAATGGGGCAGAAAGATTGAATAATACTGAATCTAACATGCGCTCATCTGAAGTGGACATGTGAGGAGGAATTTTTTTATGTGTCCATCCCAATCTAGGCTCACTGGCCAGGTAGGCCCTGGACATAAGACTACAGGCCTTATTAGGCTTTTTTAAGAATGTGTTTTATATAGCACTTCCTGCTAAATCTCAGTTTTCAAGCATTACAAATAATGTGTTTCCATTAAATGACTTAATCATACTCAGTTTACTTACAAGCATGGAAGGCTGAGTTAGACTTGCTGTGATCTGAATTTGTTACTGTTTTATTTATACAGGAGGCAGTGGTAAAAATCTAATTAATTCAGCCAACTTGGCAGCAGGTACTTAGTTGTGCCTAGGGAACAAGAGGATTTGAGGTTCCTGAACATTGCAAACACCGGTCAGACAGGCTGAAGAAGGTGATTTCCTGCAACCATGATTGGGGTGATCCTGGGTGCTTATTGAGATGATGTGGTTTAGTAGTTAATTAAGTTGTTACATAAAATGAAATGGGTGAATTACAAAAGTGATTCCTGATTTTAATGATGATAGATTGGTGAGCTAATGCTATTCACAATTATGGTAATCCAGAAAGGGGATGTTAGAAATAGAGTTTCTGGTTTACAGATGTATACAGCCTGTCCAAGCAGGAAGCATCACTCTAGTCAGGGTAAGCTAGATACACACTAAAAGATAACCGTTTCTCACCCTTTGGTAGCTTGGCACAGACTAGAACAGGCTTATCTAAAGAGGTAATGTGTAAAGTATTTGTGCAACACATACACACACAGTAACACACTGAAAACACCACCAAAAAACTCCATACAGGTTTAGAAAAAACGACAATAATTTTATGAGTACATCCAGACTATAATAACAAACATCCTATAAGTAGAACTAGGGTAATACATTTTTAAAGAATAAATAAAAAAGTAGTGCTTGGAATCAAATTACGCTTAGTGGTTACTTGTGGTCGCACTGGACCGGGGGTAAATCCAAAGTTCAGGCTGACCGCAATGGAGAGCAGGCCAGCTACAGGAATCACGCATGTCCCACTGAAAAACTACCTCAAACATTGAAGACTCGATCCCTTGGTCTGAACCACGCAGGCAAGGAAGGTTATGTCGACAACCCCTTTATGATGCAGTCGCTTTGTCGTCAAGCTGCACCGTCTGTCGAAACAACGTCAGTGATTGGAATCTGCGTCGGCATCGAAGGGCAATGCGCCCGTTCCGTTCAGCTCAAAGTCATCACTGCAACGATTTTGATGGTTCCAAAGAGCAGAAGCTCACTTCCAAGGGACTGGATTGGCACCACTTGGCAGGGCAGGACTCACAGATTGCAGAGTTCAGGTGCTGTTGCAGAGTTGTTTTATTTATATTTCCATTTGGTAAAGCACCTGGTTACACCTAGCGGCTCGTCCCCACCCTAGAATTAGTCCCCTGAAAAGAAGAGAGAGAAAAAGGAGAACTATATATATATAGTTTTTTTTTAGTTTTATATAGCGCGAACTAGATCCGAGAAATTGGGTATCGGAGCGCTTTCCATGAGCAGCATTTTCGTTATAGAAGGACACATTTGTTTTTGTTAGGCACGGGGAGATTAATTGATTTGCCTAGGATCACAGGATGTTTTAGCGTCGTTGCCGAGACCCGAACATGGTTCCCCAGCTTCGAGGTTGACCGCTCTAGCCGTTAGTCAACATCCTCTCCCGACTATACCTAGGCTAAAGAGAGTAGGAGCGCTGAAAGAAGTCATTTAGATATTTCCCATTTAAGGGTGAAACAGCCAGGTTTTTAGTCCCTTTTGAATGGTGCTTTTAGTAGGTTCAGCTCTCAGAGTTAGTGGCAAAGTGTTCTACCTTTTGGCTGCCAGATAGCCAAAGGATCGAGCTCCCATCCTGATTTTAGGCACCTTGATCAGATAGGCTCCTGTAGATCTCAGATTGTGTGCTGGTATGTTAGAGGTTATCATGGAGCGCAGGTAGTTTGGGCCTTTATTCCATGAATTCTGTGGCCATAGCACCTGGCTTTGTAGGTAATCCTCTTCTCCACTGGCAGCAAGTGAAGAAGAGACAGAGCTTTAACGGTAGATTCTCTTCTTGGAAAGGTTCAGGACAAATCGTGTGGCAGCATTTTGTATATGTTGAAGTTTTGTTTGACTTTTTTCGGAGAATCCCAGATAGAGAATATTACCATAATATTACCATGAACTATCTGAGATGTGACCAGAGTGTGCACAATGGTTTTTGTATCCGCAATGGGTAGTAGATCTAGGAGTTTTCTTAGGACTTTGAGAGTCCCGTAGCATTTTCCAACTACCTTCCTGATTTGACTCTCAAACAAATGTTTGGGATCAAACCAGACCCCCAGATTTTTTATATCTGCTTTAGGGACAGGGGTTTGCCCCAGGGCCTCAGGCCACCAGGCTGATGACCAGATCGAGGATGCTTTCCTAACTATCATTACTTCGGATTTATTGCCATTTATTTTAACCAGTTGTTGGACATCCTTGAGGCTAGCTGCTCTGGAAATAAAAAAACTGATTTGCGGCTGTCTCTGTGTCCTGAGATAGAGTAACAATAAGTTGCGTATCATCCGCATATGACATGATTGTTACATTGTGTTTTTCAAGAGTTTCTGCAAGGGGGCCAATATAAAGATTGAATAAGGTGGGACTCAGTATAGAGCCCTGTGGGACCCCTTGCATAAGGGGAATACTCTCTGACATATGCGGGTGCTGGGCGACTTGGAAACTACGAGATAGAAGGAAACAGGTCATTCAGCATAGAACTGAGCCCCTAACCCCACAACGCCCTAGTCTTTGGAGACGTAGGTTATGCAATACGGTGTTGAACACTGAGTGTAGGTACAATAGGACCAGCACAGCAGTTTTTCCTTCGTTAGCTCATTTTCGCAGAGTTTAAGTTGCAAGAAGTAGGGCTGACTCCGTAGAGTAATAGGCACTAAAACCGGATTGTGAAGGATGAAAAAAATCATTCAGATTGATAGGATTTACAAGTTGATTATTCACCACTTTCTCCGCAATTTTGGTGAAGAATTGTAGCAGAGAGATTGGACATACATTTTCTAACAACATTGGGGCAGCAGAAGGTTTTTTTCTGAAAAGGGCGTACCATCACTAGCTTCCATTTCTGTGAGATTTTGCCTAAGCAAAAGATAAAGCTATTAGCTGTTGCACACAGGGAAGAATATTGTCCATTCCTTGCATTTTGGGCAGAGCTGGATCAAGAGGAGAGCCCGATTGATGCTCATAACCAGACCCTTCAGATCATCGAGCGTAGGGGTCTCGATCCCCCCAAATGCTTTGTCCAAAGAGGTATCAAGATAAATATAGCTACGCACTTCTGAAGGGAAGGTGTCATAAATCTTCCCTACTTTAGACACAAATAAGTTGGAAATTTTATTACAACTATCAAGAGATGTCATTGCAGAGGCCATTGTGGGTTCTAGCGAGGACAAGGATTAAAGAATAGAGAAGAGTTCTTCAGATTCATTATTGGCTTTCTCTATTTTATTAGTATAGAAAGCAAAACCGGTTTTCCTAATGAGCACATGATATTGTTTCAGCTAATTTTTGTAACTGGCTCTACTAATAGGACAATAGTCCTTCCTCCGCCTATGCTCTAGGTGTATACAAGTTGTAGTAAGTCTCTGATGGCCCTGAGACTTCAGACCAGGAGGCAAGACAGCAAGCCCTTGAAGTCACTCTGGGTTCAAGTGAGATGGGTCCACTCATTATCCTCAGATTTGCAGAGATCAGCAGGCAGCAGGGCAGCACAGCACAGCAAAGCAGAAAAGCAGTTCTTCCAGAGGAGCAGTCAAGCAGAGTCCAGTGGTGTACAGTATTGGTAGAGTCAGAAGCCAAGTACTTATATGCAGTTGTGCATTTGAAGTGGGGGTGACTTTAAAGCAGGCCCTTGAAGTGCACAGGTCCACCTTTCTTCCCAGCCCTGGCTCCAGACTATCAGGGGGAGGTAATGAGCTCTTTGTGTGGGAAACAGGACACTGCCTACTTAAATGTGTCAGCTCTGCACCTCTCTTTCTGCCCAGGAAGAGCTACTTAAATGTAGATGAATGCAGATGTGTTCTCTGTCACACCCACCATTCCTGTGTTTGTGGTTGTCTGGAGAAATTGCACAAAGTGTAGTTGTCACCCACCCCAGACATGTATAGGAGACAGGCCGCAAGGCACACAGAGCAGTAAGAGCAGAGAAATATCCATTTTCTAAAAGTGGCATTTCTAAAACAGCAATGTTAAATCCAACTTTACCAGTAAAGAGGAAGTGCAAATACCATTACAAAGATATGAAACATAATACAGCATTTCTTTTCTAATCAGGAATTATAGCTTTAAAGTGTGTTAAGGAATTCTCAATGTTAGCCTATGAGAGGCGTAGGCCGTACAGTAGTGAAACACTAATTTAACTGTTTGTGACTTACAGGACATGCAAAACTTACCAGTAGATGTCCTACCTTTTACCTACACAGCAACCTGCCCTTAGGGATACCTAGGGCCTACATCAGTGGTGACTTATGTGTAATTCAAGGGTTGTTTAAAGTTTTAAATGGCAAGTTGAAGTGGCAGTAAACTGCACACACAGGTCTTGCAATGACAGTTCTGAGACAGATTTGAAAGGCTGCTTGGGTGAGTGGCACAATCAGTGCTGCAAGCTCACTAGTGGCATTTAATTTGCAGTCCCTGGGCATATGGTATACCACTGTACAAGAGACTTAAAAGTAAACTAAATATGGCAATCATGAATACACCAGTGTCACCATGTTTAGGGGAGAAGCTCGTGCGTTTTAGCACTAGTCAGCAGTGGTGAAGTGCTAAGAGTCCTAAGGCCAACAAAATGATACAGCAAAAAGAGGAGGCAAGCAGGCAAACAGTTTGGGGAAAGACCACCCTAAGGATGACAGGTCTAGCAGGGAGGACATAAAATTGCAATACAACTAACTTAAAGGGGTGTTGTAAATTGAAACGACGATGTGATTAAGCATTCACTAAAGACATGAATTCCCCTTTAGGACCAAGTCTCTTCCGTTATGTTGACTAAAGTCTGGACTCCATTTTGTATTGTCATGTCTCCACGTGCTCAACACGAGAAGAGTCCTATCTTCGTGTTGGTTGCTCTTTCAATCTGCCTAGTAACAGCCTATAAATAGCTCCTTTGTCCGTCTGGCGCATGCCCAGACTTGACCACATCTGTTATCAGTTAGTCCTTGCTTGACCTTGTTTTCGCGGGCTCAGGAAATTGTTAACTCCGCCCACATATTGATCCTGTATCGAAAATGTCCATAAATGGTAATGAATTTTGCTCTATGTTGTATCCACCCACTTATGAGCCCCTCTGTTGTGTATAAAAGGGGACCGTGTACGCAAGTTCTTTGTGCTACTCTACGCAATACTGAAGGGTGTTGTATGGATTGTAGGACCACCCTTAAGGGTTAATAAACTTTGTCTTTGTACTTTGCAGTTTCCGTGCCAACTTCCTTATAGATTCCATTGCAGGAGAGCGAACCCTTGTGTCCTGCGGGCCTAGCTGGGGCCTGTATTCATCAATTGGCGCCCGTCACGTGGGGCTCATCGGCGACTCGGATGCTCGAAGGACTGGTCGTGACGAAAGTGAGGAATTTGGCCGGGGATGTGATCACTGCCAGAGGCACTTTAGTCCTGGCATCCCGAGGTTTTCTTCCTTCCCTTCCGAGCTGACCATCTGGGTGGCGCCGGTCCTCGACTGAGACCTCTTCTGTCGGTCCTGCCGTGACAGCCGTTTGGGCGAATTTTGGAGCTTGGCAGTTGGAATCTGGACTCTTGATTGGTAAGAACCGTTGTACGGTACTTGCTCCGAGTTTTTGAAGCCTGGTTTGGCTATTTGAGTTTGATTTGTGATGACCGGTCATATCTTGTATTGGTTATTGTGAGAATATATGCGTTGCAACACATATAGGCAGGCAATGTGGAGATATTTCTCTGGAACTGTGTAATTTTGAACGGCACAACGTTTAAGTGCCATTTTTTGGTAATACTGCATATTTTGCATTATTTTTGAACATGCCTGCTTTTAGCGCACTCCGTAAGTGGTGCTGCTGCTTTGGAAACCGGTTAAACCTCGAGGAATCTGCTCCAGCTCCCCCAGAGGGGACTCCTAATAGGGATAAGTATGTGAAGCATGGTCTTTCTTCCATAATGTACAGCACAATATGGAGGAAATATACCAGAAAGGATCCTGAGTTACGATGGCCTTTGTATGGATCGTTTGATATGCGTAAGATTGAGTATGTGGAACAGTGTATGTGTAAACGGCGTGCTCGTCAGGATATGTTTGAGTGTGTGTGGGTGAAGGAAGTGCGTGAGCGAGAGAAACGTGAGAAAGCGCTGTTTGATAAAGAGCAACGGAAGAATGATCATGTGCGAGCACAGGAAGCGAAGCGTCGGGAGGAAAGAGAACAGGCGGAGAGACAAGAGAAGGAGCGTAGGCTACAAGTGTCGGGTCAATATGCTGTTCGGCAGCCTCTTTATCCTGTCTTTACTAATCTTGATGATGATTTTTTCCTATTAGATCGTTCCCCGCCACCTTATGTAGGTGCGTCTGCTCCGACAGTTCAGGATTCTGGATCGGGTAGAGATAAGAAAGACACGCGATCCATGTTATCTCTTGAGCGCTCGGGTGAGCTTCGGAAACTTTCTTATCGTGCAGTTTCAAATAAGCTGTCGTTTTCAGAGCTGTTACCGGATCTGGAAGGATGGCAGGATAGGGAGAAATTGTATTTTGCTGCCATTTTCTCTGATGAAGTGGTTGCTGCCTTTCGAAAATATTCTGATGTTTTTGAGCCGCAGGAGATAGTGTCGGATTCTAGAGCACTGCGTAATGGTACTTTCTCTCCCTCCCAGGTGCCTGATGCGGTCCGACGTCTGTTTGCGCTACGGGATGAAATGCTTCGACTGCGGGGAAAAAGCGCCCCGGAACAAGGAAGAGGAGAGCTTGACCTTGCAGGCGGACGACCAGCAGCCGTCTTTCCCCCAGTCAGATAAGAGCGACCTAGTGCATGCTAAACCAATGCGAGAGGCGGCACCTTTGCATGTTCCTCCTAAAGGAGCGGGGACTAGTTCGGATATTACCTCCGCCGATGCTAAGGGATATTTTGTGTACAATTGGGTTTATACTCCTTGGCATAGGGCTGATGTCATGGCATTAAAAAATGCATTGCCTGATCCCCGCAAGAATCCAGCGGCCTTCTACGAAGAAGTTGAGGGGGCCCTGAATTCTTGTACTATGACCTTAGCAGATATAGATCTGTTTTTTGGGCTTATTTTACCACCAGATATGTGGCGATCTGTGCGGAAGGTGGACGATGTTGCCGCTTTTAAGGCTCGGTGGTCTGAGCTTGAGGATGAGGATAGGGAGAGGAAGCCCGCGCAGAAACCACCTCAGATTATCTTAGATCTCCCCGCTGCTATTCTGACTAAGTTGAAGACAATCATCCCCCCTAAAAAGATTGACTGGAATATGTTAGCCTCGTGTAAGCAGAAAGTCGATGAATCAGTTGCAGATTTCTTTACGCGCTTTGAGGAGACGTTTCATGATTTTAGTGGTCAGTCACTTACGGATGATACGGGTCGACACCTCTTTGCTGATAAATATGTGGCGAATTTACTACCGGCGATCGCAGCCCGCCTAAAAGCGAGTGAAAGTTCTTGGTCCACCGCGACCCCGACAGCCCTCCTGACTATAGCTCAGTATTATGAGCGTCAGGAGCAAGAAGCGAAGGGACAGGAGGAGAAGAAATCGAAAGATTTAAAAACGAAGGTGATGTTAGCGCAAGTATATGGTCCGCCCCGTCGGGGTGTCAATAAAGGTAGGGGAGGATTTTATGGTCCTCCCTCGGGCCGATCTGATTTGAATAGGAATCAATGTGCGTATTGTAAGCAATCGGGACACTGGGCCAGAGATTGCCCGGCGTTGCATGCTTCGCGTCAGGGATATAATCAGGGTGGCCCGAGAGGTAGAGGGGGTTTCTCGAATTTTAGAGGGAGTTCTAACGATCACACTCGTTTTGACCCCGCCGGGCAGCAACGAGATAGACCTAATGTCTTTGATCGGCAAAACCAGTATCAAGTGTCAGGGATTGACCGCTCTGGGTACCATGATTCTCAGCATGCATAGGAATGCGTTGGATGGGGGTTAGAATCAGTTGAGGTGCCGGTTGATCAGAAGGGTCCTTATGTATCAGCTGAGGTTTTGGGTTCTACTGATCAGTTCCTAGTGGATACAGGAGCGACTCGTAGTGCGCTGTCTAAACAATTGGTTCCGAGGGCTCCCCCATCTGGCTTAATGGTTACATCGGTAGGGTTTGACGGTACACTCTCCCGAAGCCCTCTTTCGCGGCCCCTCACATTTCAGGTTGATTCTTTTTCTGCACCCTGTCCGTTTTTGCTTGCCCCGAACACGCCGGACAACATTATGGGCCTTGATATGTTAAAGCACTTCAGAGCTACGATCCGCTGCTCCCCTGCTGGAGTGCGGGTGATATTAAATGACAATTACCCTCGGTCTGAACGGATGTGTGTGGTTGCAGAGGATGCTGTGTTAGCGACCCTCCCTCGTACTTTGTGGGCCACTTCGGATACTGATGTGGGACAGATGGTGATTCCGCCTGTTCACATTAGTGTCCAGGAGGGGGCGGTGTTACCACGCCTCCCACAGTATCGTATTTCCCAGGAGGGGAGGAGGCTCTTATACAGATTGCGCAGGATTTGATTAAGGTGGGAGTAGTGGAGGGAGTTCCCTACAACGTCTGTAATAGCCCGATTCTACCCATTTTGAAAAAGGATACGGATGCCAAAGTCTATCGGTTTATAATTGATTTGAGAGAAGTAAACAAGATCGTGATACCCCAGTACCCGGTGGTTTCTGATATCACGACGCTGCTTACTTTGGTCCCGCCTACGGCGACCACGTTTTCTGTCATTGATTTGAAAAATGCTTTCTTTTCGATTCCTATTCATCCCGACAGTCGATACCTTTTTGGTTTCACTCTGAATAATAGGTCTTATCGATTTTGTAGAGTCCCTCAGGGCTACACAGAAAGCCCTAGCATTTACAGTCAAGCTTTGAAAAGACAATTGGATTCCTTTGTCCTGCCCGAGGGTGTCGCCCTCATTCAATATGTCGATGACATCTTGCTGGCGGCCGACACTCCGGAGTTGTGTGAAGAGAGTACGTTGTCCTTGCTTTCCTTTTTGGCATCCCACAATCACAAAGTATCTCGGAAGAAATTGCAGTTCTGTAGACCAAAGGTGACTTATCTGGGTCACCTTTTGTCTAAGGAGGGGCGTGCACTCACACCGGATCGTATCCAAGTAATTCTGGACACGCCGACGCCGTCCACGCAGAAGGACGTGCGTGCATTTTTGGGGCTTGTTTCTTTTTGAAGGCAATGGATATTAGGGTTTTCACACATAGCTAAGCCATTATTAGCCCTTTTGACAAAAGACACACCTATTCCGCTTCCTTGGTCAAATGAGTGTGACGCTGCTTTCCAGCAATTACGACAGGCCCTTTGTTCAGCACCAGTGTTAGGGACCCCTGATTATACAAAACCTTTTTCGCTGTATGTGCATGAAAAAGATGGATGTGCGTTATCAGTTTTGGTACAGATGCACGGCGACAAGCAGCGCCCGTGTGCATATTTTTCGGCTGTACTTGACCCTGTTGCCCGAGCATTGCCTGGTTGTTTTCGCTCGGTTGCGGCGACAGCTGTGTCAATACGCCAAAGCGAGGGAATTGTGTTATCTCATAAGCTGTTGGTATTAGTCCCCCATGCTGTTGATGCCCTGCTTAACCAGACAAAGACGCAGCATTTGACCAGTGCCCGTTTAACGGGATATGAGCTGACGCTTTTGGCTCCTCATATTACGTTAAAGAGGTGCGTAACGTTGAATCCGGCCACATTGTTGCCATACCCCGAGACTCAGTCTGAAGCACGGAAAGCACATGATTGTATTCTTGTAACTGAGGAACAAACAAAGGGTCGTATTGATCTCCAGGATACGCCCTTTCCAGATGTAGATGGAGAACTGTGGGTGGACGGATCATGCCTGAAGCTACCAGATGGTACGACTTCAGCAGCGTATGCAATTACCACATTGCAAACAATAGTGGAGACAGCACGCATACCACAGAAATCAGCTCAAGCAGCGGAACTGATAGCATTAACACGAGCATGTGAGCTCAGTACAGGATTGTGTGTGAATGTTTATACAGATAGCCGGTATGCCTTCGGAGTAGCGCACGATTTCGGCCTGCTCTGGAAGGAGAGAGGGTTTTTAACGTCACATGGAGTACAAATAATGCATGGAGAGTTAGTTCACAATCTTTTAACTGCATTGACATATCCAAAGAAAATTGCCATCATTAAATGTAGTGCCCATAGGAAAGTAGTCGATAAAGTTGGAGAAGGGAATGCGTTAGCAGACCGGGTGGCACGGGAGACTGCGATGCAGCCCGGTGCTACTGCCATGTATGTAGTGAAGTCGCAGGTAGAAAGATGGCACGATGCGAAGGAAGAAGTGCGAGAAATACAGAGGATCGCTTCTAATAAAGAACGGGAGCAATGGTCCAGTGAGGGAGAATTGGATGATGAGGGTTGCTGGAGAAATAAGCAGATGGATAGGTGGAAGTTACCCACGGCTTTTGTACAACCTATGGTTCAGATGGCACATGGGCTAGCACATGTTGGAGCTTACGCAATTGTAAAATTGCTTACCCAAGTCTGGGAGCATCCAGAGATTGCTAGCACGGCAAAGAGGGTGGTGCAGACCTGTATGATTTGCCTGAGGTACAACCCAGGAAAGGGTACTCGAACTCCAGCAGGAGGATTTGTGACACCTACTGCACCCTTTGAGGTTTTGCAGATGGATTACATCCAGCTTGAGCGCTGTAACAATTTGAAGTATGTTCTAGTAGTGGTTTGTGCCTTCAGTAAATGGGTTGAGGCATACCCTACGAAAGACAATACTGCAATGACTACCGCCAAGATGCTATTGAAGGAGTTCTTTCCGCGATATGGCGTTTGTAGACTTCTGTGGAGTGATAACGGACCCCACTTTATAGCGGATGTTATAAAGTATGTTTTGAAGGGTCTGGGCATCACCCAGAAGTTTCACGCAGTGTTTCACCCTCAATCTGCAGGACTAGTCGAGAAGTATAATGGTACACTGAAGCTCAAGATCGCTAAAATCCAAGCTTCGACGTCTTTGACTTGGCCAGATGCTTTACCGCTGGCGTTATTGTCAATTAGATCGGTACCGCACTCTCGAACCGGTCTTACACCGTACGAGGTTGTCTTCGGACGCCCAATGAATATTTGGGGTCCACCAAAACCTAAGGCTGTGTATGATGTACCTTGTGTAATGATGAATGATTATCTGGCGCAGTTAACGGATAACTTGGTTTCTATTCATCAACAGGTCCGGGAGGCGCTCCCTGATCGGTCCACCGGCGAAGGACATAGTCTCCGGCCTGGAGACTATGTTATGGTGAAGATTTTTGACAGGACGAACAGCTTGGAGCCGAGATGGGTTGGTCCTGAGCAGGTCCTACTTGCAACGAGGACGGCTGTGCGAGTTTCCAACAGAAAGAATTGGATCCATTCCCTGCACTGTCGCAAAGTACCGCCCGGATTGGTGGAGCCTGCTGTATTGACCGATCAACGAGAAATTCTGACTGCAGAGAAAGGCCGTGCTGTGGAACCGAACGACACTGAGGAGCTCTTCCCGGACCACGCGACTCCTGGAGGAAAGCGATATCATCTCAGGCCAAGGAAGTGAATTCTTCAGTACCAGGACACGTTGTCAGAACGGCCCTTGGGTTAGTGAAACGGAGAGCCAATGAGGCAAGGGGGGGGGATCAGCCCTGCATTAGTGTAGCGACACCCGTCTTGGCCCGCTGGTGAAGAAATCGACCGCTGCCCAAGGGGAAGAGTTCTGACAAACCTTTTAGTTTCAGGAAGATATTGATTCTTTATTCTGACATGGAGAAAAAGAAAATCCTTTGTGCAACAGGTTTTATGCTTACAGTAGCTATTGTTGGGCTAACCACATGGTTTGTGGAGGATGTGACTCCTGCTCAAAAGTTACTTGTGTTGACTACTCCAGTGCCTGAGGAGCACTACTTTTATACACTACCGTATCAAGAGTTGAAACATCGTCAGTCTTATTTGAATAACACTTTCATCCAGATGTTGCATCATACCCACGTTGCCACGAATGCTACGAACTGTTGGATATGTGGTATGATGCCAGCTCATCAGAAGAAAGGAGGAACGCCATTCATACCTCTTCCTTTCTCTCATAATGGCTCTTGTAGAGCATGGTACACTTTGCTTTTTGCCACCCGGAAACCCACAGTGGGACGATTACTCTTCAGACTCAATAGGGAATGTCATCAGGATAAAGATGGATATCCGCAAGCGAATGGGACAATTTGGGAATGGGAAGAGTATCGACCAGACAATGAATCGATTCCCTATATTTTCACGAACACCAGAGACACTGTGGGAAAAGACAGATTTGTGATTCAAGTGGCACAAGCTCAAGCGGACCTGTGTGTCCAGAGTGTGGGTTATATTCCTGTTGGTGTTAGTGATTGCATTACCATTTTAAATATCGACGGGTTGAATAACAGTACCTTCTTAGCATCCCATAATACATACTTCGTATGTGGAAATAAAGGTTATTACCGTTTGCCAGCCGGTTGGTCTGGAGTATGTTATGTGGCGTTTCTATTGCCCCCTGTATTCTTAGCACCTGCATCTTATCATAAGGATTTGAAGTTGTTAAATAATGTGACTGTAAATAGGTATAAACGTACTCTATCAATTGATGACGTGGATCAGACTGACACTAGTCTGCAGCAGTATATTGATTTTAATTTAGGATTGTTTTTCTTCGTTGGAGCTGCCCTAAATAGTAGGAAAGTTCGAAGGTTAACAAGAGTGGTAGAGGCTGTGACAAACCAAACCGCTGCTGCTCTTGGGAATCTTACGGAAGAATTACAGATTACTAGAATTGTTGCATTGCAGAATCGTATGGTGTTAGATGTTATGTTAGCCGACCTAGGTGGAGCTTGTAAAATTATCGGAAGTAGTTGTTGTGTGTTTATCCCTGACCACACGCCGTCAGTTTATAATGCTATCAACAGGTTGCACAAAATTGCAACTGAAATCCATACAGAAAACGGCACTTGGACCTTTTCTGGATGGTTTTGGGCATTGATCACTGCTTGGGGGTGGAAGGTCTTAACTGGTCTCTGTATTATTGTAGCAGTTCTGTTTTCTTGTTGCATTTGTGTCCAATGTGGTCCTTCGCTCTGTTCCTTATGTGTATCATTCTGTATTCCTGATAAGAAAGCTATTGCCGATGTCACTTATCAGAAACATTTAGCTAAAGAAGTAGAAGAAATGATGACAATTGACATATACGATGATTATCCTAACAAACCGGATGTCTTCAGTAAATGCTGAAAGGGTCGTCTGTTGTAAATTGAAACGACTATGTGATTAAGCATTCACTAAAGACATGAATTCCCCTTTAGGACCAAGTCTCTTCCGTTATGTTGACTAAAGTCTGGACTCCATTTTGTATTGTAATGTCTCCACGTGCTCAACACGAGAAGAGTCCTATCTTCGTGTTGGTTGCTCTTGCAATCTGCCTAGTAACAGCCTATAAATAGCTCCTTTGTCCGTCTGGCGCATGCCCAGACTTGACCACATCTGTTATCAGTTAGTCCTTGCTTGACCATGTTTTCGCGGGCTCAGGAAATTGTTAACTCCGCCCACATATTGATCCTGTATCAAAAATGTCCATAAATGGTAATGAATTTTGCTCTATGTTGTATCCACCCACTTATGAGCCCCTCTGTTGTGTATAAAAGGGGACCGTGTACGCAAGTTCTTTGTGCTACTCTATGCAATACTGAAGGGTGTTGTATGGATTGTAGGACCACCCTTAAGGGTTAATAAACTTTGTCTTTGTACTTTGCAGTTTCCGTGCCAACTTCCTGATAGATTCCATTGCAGGAGAGCGAACCCTTGTGTCCTGCAGGCCTAGCTGGGGCCTGTATTCATCAGGGGCTCCCCTGCAAACTACATGGAGGCCCCCACGCTCTGGGCCCAGTCAGGAGCTCTGAGGTCAGGGACCCGCTTGCCCATGTACAGTGCTGGAAAGGGCCCACTGAAGCTCAGGCCCCCTCAATTGCGGGGGCTGCAGGGTCAATTGTTACGCCACTGGCTCAGTAAAGGCCTAGCACCGGTTGTCGGAGTTGTAGCTAAGAAGGTTGCATTGGCACCGGAGTATGAGGTTGAATATCGGAGGTGGCATCTGCATCTAGAGGCTAAGGCTGCACTTAAGGAAGTTATGCCGGAAATTGGAGGTTGGGGCTGCACCTGGGAATGTTGTCACCGGGAATTTGAAGCTGCGTGTGTGCTCCATACAGTTTTAGCTTTCATCATTCCATCAGTGACAATAAGAGTCCTCAGCATCTTAGTGGTTCAATAAGTCTTGGTATCATTATTTGAAGTTTTTTTAAATTATATATTATATCCAATACTTTTAATATTAGTAAGTCCAAAAGAGGACACATTCAACATAACAAAGAGCAGGATCGAACTTTTCAAATTAGATTTATATTATGAATTTCTCGATTTGCAAAAAATTGCTCTCATGAGAGAAGGGCAATATTGATGAATGCTTAAGCATGCAATTGTTGTCCAGAGAAATTTTAGATAGTAATTACTTATGATAATTACCTTGATAGGTATTGGATGTTCCCCTGCGATATCTTGATGGCACTCTGGTTAAAATTAAGATAGTGACTAAAATAGGCCTTTCTAGGTTTCCACAACTTCTGTGTTTCTTAATTGACCATACACTTGATGCTCGGTTCTTAACTTCAGTGTTTCCACTACGTGTGATTCTATCAGTTTTAAATGTCATCTGATATCACTACCTTGGATATTATTAGGTCAAATGTCATATGATGAGGATTTCATTTCCTTTGATGTTATGGTGGGTGAAAGAGCAGGGGATGTGACTTCCACTACTCCTGGCATTTTGGTGGGTGGACAAATGTGCGTTTTATGGAAAATGATAGGATGGCACCTCCGTTGGCATATCCAGATTACTTGGGCTCTCTGTGACATTTACAAACATTTTGCTGTAAAAGAAAATATGTACCTTAAAGGATCTTATCCCTATTTTATTGGGAGAAGAAACCTCCGAACACCCATCCAAACAAATCCCTTGTGGTGAGACGGGCTTTCTCGCGGGATAGGTCAATGTATTTTGGATGTGCTCGAAAAGGCATCATTGGCGTTAAACTCGATCAGTTCCTTCCATTGTTCAGTGAAATTAATGTCTGGATTTAGAAATCACCAGTTTATAATTTGAGCATTTAACACAAAATTTAAAATGTAAAACTTCTGTTTCTTCTTGGCACTTTGTGTATCAACATCACCTTCAACTACGCTGTTAGGCACATTTGTTTGAGATGTGATGGCTCAATCTAGCATATTTTCATTCATAATCAGTCGTCAAAGTTCAGCACATTGAAGAACCCACGGAAGGGTTCATAACCAGATCCAAATGCTTTGTTTCTCAATGAAATAAGGCAACAGACAAATAATCAACATTACGACAAAAGAGATGGCTTTAATTTTGAAGTGAGACAATCTTATCACAGTAATCAGAGCTGATTGCAGAAGGAAGCTGTAGTCACATTGTTATTTCCATGCTTTGGACACCTCTTCAACACTTCTTGTTTACAACATATTGCCCTTGCTTCTGGTCTTGGCAGGGTTCAGGTGGACAAGGTTTGCAGGGATCCACTGAAAAGACAGACAGTCAAGTCAATGATGATACTAAAATTAGGACATCATTTAGAAAAGTTAAGTCAACTAGTATTATCTAAACATACATGTTCAAGTATATTATTTATTTCTCAGGTACACATTCACGATGAATCTTCTCTGCTTAGCAAAAAACAGCCAGTGTATGCAAACCCAAACATGGTTACATGGTTACATTTGGTAAATTGTGGGATGATCAATATACAAAGCAGAAAGAAGGAGGAGGTTCAAGAAGCTTTTTTATTGTAATCTTGCAAAGGTGGGATATGAAGGCAGTGAGGGTGGAGTAAGGTCTTCAATTCACTCTCTTCGTTTCTGTTTTCAGTGTTGTTTAAATTTAGGTACATTTTCTTTTGCACTCTATTCTGTCTCCTGGTGCTTGACTGGGAAAGCTTGTGTGTGGGTGTGCCAGGACAAGGTATGTACTTGACTGACTTGGCATCCGATCTGGCTCTCACTCCTGCCTGGTGCGTGCCATCACCATTTGCAAATTTCCTGGTTTTATTTGCTGGTCCCTTCCTGTTAGGCTTGGGGCATGAGCAGGGCCGGCTTGGTGGCAGTGCTACCGGTGCGGCCGCACTTGGCGCTCACCTGTAGCTGGGGGGGGGGGGTGCTGACCTCTGGGGGAAGCACTGTGTTTAGCAATAACATATGATTGGAGAGATGAGGGACATTTTTGCCTGGTGGTAGTGAGAGAATCCGAAGAGGCAATCATAATTGATTGTCGCACCAGGTGTCACCAGCACTAAAGCCGGCCCCTGGGCACGAGATCAAATGGTTGGACTGTGCTCTATGAAGTACGTGAAGGTGCTGGGGGAAAAGAACACCGCAGATTGGTTCGGGTACTCTCACTTCCAATTTGGTAAGTCACAACAATGAGGAAGTAGGGGCATATCAACAAGGGCTTTATCTCTGCTTTTTTGGCTTTAAAAGCCAAAAAAGCAGAGATAAAACTAGCACCCTATCAACAACAGGGTGCTAACATGCAAATTTGCATGTTAGCACCCTTTTACTCTACGCTTCCCCTTGCATCTCTAATGAGATGCAAAGGGGGCGTTCCAGAGTAAAATAATAGGAGAAATGTCGCTTAGCGACACTTCTCCTATTATCAAGAATATCGCTAACCCTGTTAGAGACAAAAAAAGCAGCGCTAACCACGGTTAACGCTGCTTTTTTACGTCTGGTATTTTTCTGACTTAGCCATGATATCCTATGGAAGGAGGATATCATGGCTAAGTTTGTCTGTCCCTATCAACAAGCTAACGTGAGATTATCGCTGGGTTTCCAGCGATAATCTCACGTTAGCCACTTAGCGTGAGGATTTTTATCGCTATTGAGATAAGCGTTGCTAATAGCACGCTATCTCAGCGATAAAAATCCACGCTAGGCGGCGATAATTATCCTAGCGCTAAGTGCGCTTAGCGATAATTATCGCCGCTCGTTGTTGATATGCCCCCAGGTTGCCTTATGGAGCCTGGGGACATCACAAAGGTGCAACATTGAAGGGAGGAAAAAGTAGTAGGGGTTTCAGTACACTGTTGTAAAGAAGGGAGTTGCAACTTTACTCGAAATCCGGTGACAAGGAGGAAGGAAATGAAGAAAAGCATCAAAACTGACTCCGTTTTGCCACCCATCTTCTTGCTCAACAAGGGACTAATAATTAATTCGTAACCCAATTTCATGGCTAGAGCGGGGTAATTGGAAGCAAAAAGAAAAAAAGAGATAACTCGCTTACAGGAGGAGGAAATGAGAGATACCTGACAAAGTTAAAGAATACGAATTGAAATGCTGTCTCTGATTTTGGTTGGTGGATTGTGGTAATATCATGAAAATCAAGAATAAAGAAAGTGCCCCAGAGCGTAACAAAAACCCACAAATAGACAAAACCTCTTTCACAGACTGACCTGTGAGACCGCCTTTCTGGCACTGCCAGATTGCCCTACAGGCCAGTCTGACCCAGCCATAGGCACTGCAGAAACAAAACTTGTTCAAGCTGAATAGCTTTCACTTACCCGGAGCACACTGCTGTTTGTTGTCTTGGCACTGCGGCGCGGGTGCACAAGCTGAAATGAGAAAAGAGCCACAGTGAACACGTGCACTTCTGCTTTTTTCATAAAATGTGTTCTAAGCAGTATATAAATACATAGGGGCCCATTTTAACTTTGCCAGTGTCACCAATTGCTAATTTCTCACTGGGGAAGTAGTCATATTCAATGGTGTCAGGTTTTTACAGTGCCAACTGACTGCTCCAGTCTGAATTTTCTTTTTCTGCGGGATAATCTGCAGTATCAGCACTTGCACAGCATACTTCAGGAGGAAGAAGACTTTGCTCTTTCTGATCAATTTTCCCAAAGCAAATGTTGCCAAGTTTTTCCTGGCGATATGCGCACAAGGCAATTTTCGGTTGTGCAGTAATTTCTCATGTCTTGTAATGCGGATTCTTCTTCAAAGGCATGTTTTTCACTCAGTGTTACTCTTATTGTTGAAATAATTGTGGCAGTCTCCCAATTTTGATTCGCTGCTATTCCAAATTATCAAAATGGAGGGGCAGATTTACAAGCCCCGTACGCCACATTTGCGCCACCGTTACGTCACTTTTGTGATGCAGCGGCGGCGCAAAGCCAGCGCCATACTGCGGGGTATTTACAACGTGACGCATCTAGGGAGATGCGTCACGTTGACAAACCCTGCGCCACATGTGGGCGTTCCAGCGCAGGGGGAGGTGATCCGGTGCAGGAACGCCTCCTAAAAGTGGCTGAGTGAAATCTACAAGATTTCACTCAGTCACTTTTACGGCCATGCTTCGTCAAAACCCTGCGCCTGCTTGAAGCAGGCGTAAGGATTGACGCAGCATGTTAGGCATAGGGGCACCTCAAGCCTTTCTGGAACTGCGACTTCAGCAATGCGTCACCTTTACGGCAGCAGATGCGTCACGCATCTATCTATTCTTGCCCCATTGTAAATGCGGCGCATCCATGGTGGCGCAAGAGGTGTCTGCCGTGACGCAAAATAACTGGCGCATCCCTGCTGATATGAAGGGATGCGCCAGTTATTGTAAATCTGCCCGAAGTCTGTATGCCAGCCTTAGAAGTCAATCTTTTCCACAGGAAAAACAGAAGAGCTCCGGGCGTGTTTCCTCACAGTTCTCAGCCATTGTTATTTACCCAATCAGTTACTGGGTAAATAACAATGGCTGAGAACTGTGAGGAAACACGCCTGGAGCTCTCTTTGTTTATACTGTGTAAAAGATTGACTTCTAAGGCTGGCATACAGACTTCATTTTGATAATTTGGAATAGCACCGAATCAAAATTGGGAGACTACCACAAACATTTCAACAACAATGTAGTCACGTTGACACTAGAATATAGTTGTGCAAAAATGTTTTTCTAGAAGTTGAACTATATGTCGAAGAGAGAAGAGCATGAGTAAAATATACGGGAAGCCCAAAGCAGTTAATAGCTTTTGCATGCTATAGCAGGGTATCCCAGGAAGCAAAGACAGAAAATTTCATTTAGGCAATATTTACAGGTCAACCGTAATAGCTGCAAGGAAGGTATTTACTAACTAAAGAAAAGGATTGATGAAATAAAATGTATGGGTATGGAATACAGGTTTAATAATATAATTTTCAAAGGTTATGGAGCCCAATTGCACATGATTAAATATACACGTAAATTTACTCTAACACTTTGCGCTAAAATTACTATTTTTAGCCATTTATCATTTCCGAGTGTAATCTTACATGTCTCCTCCCCAGAAACCAAGGCATGGAGCCAAATTTACAAATGTAATGATACTGCTAGTAACTTTCTACATGTAGGCAGAGATATCTGGCACCTTTGTGGAGATCATTTACAGTATGCTGGAGATTTTTCTTTGGTAAAGTAAAGGGAAATTTAAAAAAGTTTATTAACCTTTAAAAATATGTTTATATTAAATATTAACATAACTTATTTGTATATACTAGTATTAAATAAACAAATGTGACAGCACGTTAAACTTAATTTTGAATTGAATATTTATTTAATGTAAATATATTAAATTAAATTAAATTATGTGTTATCTATTTTAAGTCCCTGCCTCCATTATTTTCTATAGGAGGCCACAGCAATATCTGTAAGAGGTTCATGTGTGGTGATAGACTTACTCCAAGGCTGGGCTTGAGTACATGTACACTGTCTTGTGGTCTTTTGGGCTGTAATAACTTTAGAGGTGTAGTGTGTTTTTGTGGGTGGGGGTTTGTATTTGCATGGCCCTCACTAAACCCCTCCTTACTCCTTCCTAAGCCCTTCCTTACTCCTCCATAAGCTCCTCCTTACTCCTCCCTAAACCCCTCCCATTTTTGGGTTGCTCTTCCCTATATTCCCACCACTCTTCTTGGTCCCTGCCTCATTTATTATGAAGGGGCAGATTACGATCTCTTCCGGAAAGCAGTCCAACTGAATGCTTTCCGAACGAATTGGGATGTGCGAATCCGAACGACCGATCACGTTGCTTCCCAACATTGTTCGGTCAGACTCGCATTGACTTCAATGGGTGCCTGTGTTCCGAACGAGAAAACAGGCTGCCATTGAAAAAAGGGGTGGTCGAGGAAAGCCTTGCACCATGTGGCGGGCACACCATGGTGCCTGCCACATTGTGTATGACTAGGAAGAGGGGTCCCTTGGGTACCCCCACGGGCCCCAATCGGACACCTCGGGTGAAGGAGGGCCCACAACGGGCCCCTAAAGACAGATTCCAACAGCCGTTTTGTGTTAGGCAGATCGAATTGGAACGGCTGTCTGAATCGGTCATCATACTCGGTTGTTCGGAAACCGTGTCCATAGAGTAGTACGATTCTGTTCAGAAAGACAAGGGCTGTCAAAATGACTTTCAGAACCAATTCGGACAGCACAAACGGTTTCCGGGCATCGTAATGGTCGTTTGGAAATGTGTATGATTCATTCGGAAACAACAGTTCCGAATCGGATTCTACAATACCGAATCCCATCCGGAGCCCTTCCGGATGACATCGTAATCTGGCCCTAAGTAGTAAACTTACATGTGTGAAGATCTCCCCATACAAAAGATAGAAAAGGTGGATGTGGAAATTTACACCCGCAAGGTTATGAATTAGTACTAATATGTCAAAAGAACTTTGCAAATTCGGTCCTACATGTTTAATATACGAGCTGGGCCGGAGCTCTGTTACTTACGGCATTAAATCTGTTGATTCTAGTTGTAAAGAAAAGTATAGAGTTCACCAATATGGGGAATCCTTAAGTCTAAGGTTTATCACATGTTTGAAACTCACATGGGTATTCAACAATATGGATTACAGAAGGTAATAATTTGCAGTTCATGGGGCGCTTTGTATTAAGAAGGCTAATAGTTATTTCTGAGGTAGGCCAATGGATCTATTAACAAAGAGAAACTTACACATGAGTAAATCTACAAAGGTAAATATACTGTTACTCTTTTTGGCAACGTTATTACTTTTGGTTATTTACCATTTACAATCATAATGTTACTCAAAAGGGTAGATTTATCTGTCTCCAACCCTTAAAATAAGGGGTTAAGCCAAATGTATGGGTATAAAGTTGCTAGAGCCAAAAATGAGCAGTAGTACATCCAGGACCACAAATGGCCACCAACTGGTGCTAAAATACATGAAATTTTGCAATGAAATTGAATTATTTGCCAGACTCACAGAAGTTTAGCACTGCATGACACATGGTCACACTTCAGGATATATTTATGACTGCCTGTTGAACATGAGATATGGCATAAAACAATTGGATAAATGCAAGTTTAAAAAAAATAGAAATAAACACATGTAAGCTTTTTTATCTTTATTTGGTTGCCGGATATATATGTCAGAGCTGCACAAATGGGAAACAATGGTTCTATCCATCGAAAAAATCTGCTCTGATGCATCTGATGGGCGTTAGAGGGATTAAGCTGGTTGGAGATTAAACAATTGAATTTGTACTTGAGAGTGGGCAAAATATTGTGGCATAACATTTGTGATATTTCCAGAATGTTTGCCTTTACCAACTCCAGGCGAACAAACGAACCACCACCATATTTTGCAGGTGCAGAAAGATTTGAAAAAAAATGTCTTGCCTCATTTTTTTCACCCCACGTTTAAATCAAGGATTATAACCCACATTTTGACATGTGACTAGAAATTGTGTGACACTAAGAAAATCATGTAATCTGCCTTTCGCTAACATTCTAAATATATTTCTAATGTCACATAATTGTATACTCTAATAACATTTGCGATACTAATATGTGAAATCCCACTTAAGTACATGATCTGGAGTTATAGCCCAACCCCAAGGAACAGACAGCGCTCTATTGCTTCTCGGCTCGGCTCGCTCCCTGTAAATAATGATACATTTTTTAAATTAGCCCCCTACAGGTATGTGGATGAAACCACCCTTCCTAAACTCAAAAGTAGTTCACCAGTGCACCTTTATATCCTAACAGAAATAAATTGTGAAATAGTTTTGAAGCAAGATCCTGAATAGTGTTCTATAGGCCGCCTTAACAGTCATGCAGAGTGGCACTTCCCAGGTTTACTGTGGAATTTCCACCACTTTTCACCATTACTCGTTCTACTGGGTGTGGAATCACAAAGCAGCATCTCCTGCATGTCTGTTTATTTTTCTACCTGCTATATGCAGGTGGGATATATCAACTCAAAACGTGCTAAATCGCCTGGTAAATCCGATCAGTGTGTTATTCCCCATTCCAGGCCTCAAACTGGCAATGACCAGTCAATGGAGAGGTAATGCTACATGGTAATAGGGTGACCAGGCGTCCCGTATTTACCGGGGCAGTCCCATTTTTCCACCAACTGTCCCTGCAGATTTTTGGGAAATGTAGCTCATGTCCCGGTTTTTAGAGCGGGCCAGCTGAAAACGGTGTGAGGTGCTTTATTGTGTTTTCCATAGCAGGGATATTTAGCCCCTGCTGTAGGAAAGCTATTTAAGAGGCATGACACTGGCTTTAAAACATCCATTTTATTTATGTTCTCACTCCCTCTTCTGTAATTCTATGCTGATGAGCACTGTCATTCAGTGCGCTCAGTTAAAGTAAATTTGTAGTCCTTCTTCTATTTTAGTGAATTGTCCCGGCCACCTTACATGACAATGCCCTTCCCGCTACTACCACGCCGTTTTACTGGCGACTAAAAGCTGTATCTTTTCCCTACAACATGACGGAGTTCATATTGAAGCTTCGCTAAGAGCGCGCGCCACTTACGGTCCTGGCAGGGATTCGTCTGTTGGCAGGGATCCGCCTTCTGGTGGTGGTGGTGTCCTCCGCCCTTGGCAGACATGGCTCTCTCGGGTACTGTGCGGCTCTGCTGCTTGAGGAAGAAACACAGGATTGATTCTCCGAGCTGTATCTGGTCTGTCCAAGGGTGCTGCTTTTATACCCTAGACAGGGATTATCCGGAACAAGGGGCCTGCCTGACATTCGTGGGAGCGTCTGCCATCCCACACTAATAATTATAAAGGAGGTGTTGCAATGTTAATCCTTGCCACACTAATGCTCGGGCGGTTCCTGAATAATAACGCTGTATGCAACCAGGAAATTAGGGCTCGTAAAATTCATTAATCATGTAAATTTATCATTGGCATTATTCCAGTCCCATAAAGGTTCTTATGTGCGGTTTAGATGCACTTCAACGCTCTTTGGAGTCGCCTGCTTATGACAAGGAATCCATGTCTTCGTGCCCCACATTGTCAGCTAGTGTGGGCACAAAAGGGCAAAGAGTGGCATAAAAAATCATTTAAAAATAGGTATGATTTGAGGGCAAGGAAACAGAGGTAGGTGGAATGACTGTATTTTTCCACATCACCCAATTTGATCGCTTGTGGAAAGACGTATTTGTATTCTTTCACACAAATATATATATATGTGATCAAGCTCCCCCCGAGGAGCGAAACGCGTCATGGCAGGCACTGCTCCTGTGATACTTTTTCCTCAATAAATTGTTACTGCTTCATCAACGTATGGTGTGTGGAAGTCTGTGATTTGTCCTGGAGTTTGGAGGTCCGTGCCTGGAGTTCCGGATTTCAACGATTTAACGCAGACAGTACGTCTTTGTTTATATATATATATATATTTTTTTTTTTTCCCCTGGTCTCAAAAGACTAGTACTCGGTTGGCCTTGGGTACCTTTTTTCTTAAATTCTTTTTCATTTTCTCAGCTTCACCCACGCAATTTATGTAGATTACCCCGGATGGAGACTTATAGATGAACATGCAATATCTATAGAGGAACTCAGAGATATGTAACTGAAATTCTCAGATACGAAAGAGAAACTCCTAGGGATGTAATGGTGGTGGTGTATGACTGCTATTACGTCATGCTACTTATTTCTAAAATGTAATAGAGTTTTTCTGTTGATCTGTCATCAATTTAATTCCAATTTGTAATTATTGTCATAAAAACCCCAATAAAGGCTATGATTAAAAAAAAAAAGCTTCAGGATCTTTGAGTCAACGAGCGGCCAGAGTTATGCTATGTTAATGGAATTTCTAAAGTGTGTGTTCACAAACAGGAGCCTCTCAGCAGGAGCGGAGCTATCAATAGTGCAGCAGGTGCAGTGATTACGTGTCCATGGGCTTTTATGGCTCACTACTCCAAAATTTTCCATGGGATATGATGCATAACCATGGCATATGATAGTTACACATTGGAATCAGCAAATAATACCAGAGCTTAACTTGTGCTGGTGGTTGCAGGTGGAGAGCACTAGCACTTATTTTTGGGGACCAGTACTTTTCTTTATCATCAGACTTTGACCAAGAGCTAAAACGAGAAAGATAAAGGTAGCAGAACCATAAAAAAGAAAGAATGAAGGGATGAAAAATAACCTGAAAGAGAAAGATAAAGAAAATGGAAGTTGTGGGTGTTGGTAGAGACATGGGAATGATTCAAAACTAGGTAGCGTTAGTATTTGGTAGCAGTGGAGTTAACACAACATTGGCAACAGGTTCCTGTAAAAACTTTAAGCACCTTCACTTATTGTTTTACAAACTAAACATTGTGTTCCAGAGCTTAGAAGAACTAGGCCATACAGACCAGGCATGGACTGGCATTAGAAGGCAAAGGAAATCCAAGTGTTGAATAAAGGGCTGCTTATAGGAGTTAGGGGTGGGCGAGCCACTGAAAGCTGAGCCTGGCTCTGGCTCAGCTCGAGGTCTTGTTGGATCCTCGAGCCCATAAAAAGCTTAGGTTTCATGTGGCTTCTGCCTGCCTCCCTCTACCCAGGATGAGGCATTATGGCCAGAGCTGCCGACCAGCTTTGAGTCCCGACGTCAGCTCAACATCCTACGTTTCTAGGCAAATCACTTAATACCTCCCTGACTAAAAACACTGAATGTGAAAGTGTAGTGTAATCAACGCTCACGTAAAGTGCCCCAATATCTTTAGGTCTAGATCCTACTATATAAAAACTGTAGACAAATGCAAAGAGGTCAAAATAAAGCAGGTACATAAGAAAAGACAAATAGATACCCATTTCCTGCCTGATTTTTACAAGGTGAAGCCAGAAAACCTGGATAAATCGCTACTGCCCTGCTCAAATTTTGAGTTCCTAGGCAAATATTTTATTTCACCAAAACTCTTTTTATCTCATTATCTCGTAGGAAAGCCGTTTTAACTATGTGAGTTCATATTACCAGTTGTATGGTGCTTGAGTTAATAGACTGTAATGTTGCTCTATAATAATCCTGGCCATGTACAGTGTTAGCAATGCAATTGTCTTGCCACTTAGTGCACTAATGGTTCATGTTTAAAAACTATTACTTTTTTTAAGTACTTCTCAGTGCAGTGTTGTACTGTGATTAATGTCAAAGCTACACATTTTAATTAAATACACTTTATTGAAGTCTGTGGTGACTTTATTATATTTAACACGAAGTTTGTTGTATGATTTACACAGCAAACATTTTCAGCGCTATAGTCACGCACAGGCTCCAAGATTCATGTCATACCCATGGCTCGACTTTGGATCAGCTCTCCCTGTAAATCTGTTGACTTACCCACCTGTAACTCGGATGGAGGGATGGGGAGATCATCAGATATCCAGCCTGGAAAACAGCCCTGATGGAATCCCCAATGAGTTGGTCAGGCATACTACACTACTTGGTTTAATATGGGGTTGGCATGAACTCCTTTTCCAGAGCTGTTTTTACCTCCCAGTCCACCGTTGATATGGAGCAGCTTCTGGAATATGACACTGGCACACAAACACATGATGGTGATAGATAAACTTAAGAGACTGAACATGGGAATGTGATTTATTATCCGTCCAAGTGCAGTTGTAGTCAGTACTTAATTTGAGCAGGTGGTTTCCAGTGCTCAGCACCGGCACTTAACCCATTTACCGCCGCGGAAATTCCGCCGCGGTTCGGGCATTCTAAAGGGTGGTTGGGGCTGTGTCGGCCAACGGTCGTGCGCAGCACCTGGAAGGTAGTGCTCACATCGGCCGTTGGCTGACGCGAGAACGGAACGGGTTAATTGTCAACACTGGCACTTATGACAATCTGCTACATGGTGGAACTGTCTAATTTAGAAGGGAGCACAGCAACAGTTGTTTATTACACAATAAACATTTATATTATAACATTATATTATACTATAAAAATAACGAATTCTTTCCGCCCACGCCATTTTTAGGTCTCGCCTGACCCAGCGCATGCCCTGGACTGGCGAGACTTATTGAGAGGGCTCCAAAAAGTGCTACCAGGCCAGCCTAGAGCTACACTGCATGTGCGCGGGCATGCGCGCCGCGCTTTACCGCGATCACTTTCACTTTCGCGGCCGCTTTGCATAGCCAATAGGTCTCGCTTTTGGGACCTTATAAGTATTTAGTTATGCAACTGTTGCATGGCTAAACACTTATAAGGTCCCAAAGGCGAGACCTATTGGCTATGCCAATGCTTGTTTGAACTTTGTAAACACCGGAATATGGATGAACGGAGGTAAGTACACATTTAAAAAAATAAAACGAATTCCTTTGCGCGCGCTGCAGCGCAAAATGCGATGCAGCGCGCGCAACGAAATTTGTTTTTTTATTTATTTAAATGTGGACTTACCTCCGTTCATCCATATTCCGGTGTTAACAGTTCCCCACCCTGCCCCTCCCCCTCCCCGTCTCAACGCCCCACGGAACTCCCTCCATGGACCGCTACTGAGGAAAGAATTTTTTTTCCAGCAAATGGCAAGCTGATATTTAAAAATATGTCATCTATGGTATTCGAGGGAGCAATTATTGTATTTTATGAAAACAGCAAGCTGATGTTCTGGGACAAAATTTGTGCGCATCAGAAAACAGATTTAAATTTAAGATATCAGTAATAATTCATGCTGATTTTGGTCCATCAGTTTATGATGTTGTGTAATCACTTCCTTGGTGTAAAAGGGCCTCACGTGATACTATGGTGGTATTTCATGTGTTGTCAAGGCGTTTCATGATCTATTTGTATATCATTTCATCACATTATTATTAATATATATTACACTGCGTGAGGCTTGTGCATACAAGAATGTTGTTAGCTAAGTGATATATCGCCTATCTGATCCTAAAAGATGTATTAAACCCGAATGGTAGCTCTTCTGTCTGAGCCTGACATTAGAAAAGGCTCTGCAGTTGAATGTGTGGGATTCTGAGATATGTGTAAATGCATCGTCCAATCAGGCTCCTTCTAAGTGTATTTCCAGTCATACTATATGAGTGACAAATAACTTAGCATGGGCAGCATGCGGAAATTAAGAAAGGTGCAAGGTAGAAAAGAAGGGTGGGACATTGATTATAAAAAATGACAGGCGCCCATGTCGACCTCCAAGATCCACATTATTCGATTTGTCGTTAAAGCGTTTTTAACCATGTCATGATGGAATTGTTGCTGAAAAACAAAAAATGTGGCATACTTTTTTAAACATCTCTTCTAGGGGTTGGGGGACCACCCCCCCCCCACCTGCGCTTTCTTGGGAAACCATAAATATTAGAATGTTTCGAGTGGTAACTTCAGAATTGTTTGTAAAATGTATAGATATTTACATGTTGTATGCTAAAGTGCACCATTTGCCTACAATTCTTTAAACATTTCTCAGGGTTGGGAAGGAAACCATTGTGGGGACAAGCTCACTTCACTATTTTGAGCTTTCAGCTCAAACCACCCATCATTTCCATTTGTCTTAGAAATTTAACAAGGTATTTTCTCAAAATAACTGGGGTGTGCCAGCATGGCACAACCCATTATGATGTTTGGAAAACATATTTATGACATATTGATATAATACAGTTTCTGGTATCCTGTTTCATCAAATATCAGAATATTGAACGTGTTACAGTGTGGGTCATCCACCCTTAAAAGTACCCTCCCAGTTTCATTGAAAAAAGCCATCAGTCGATAATCAATATAAGGTCAAGAGAGTTGGTTTTATTTTTTAAGTTAGAGAATCTACACAATAATCATGACTGAGGTTAACAGGAAGATGTTGTTTATATGGAAACCCGGCCTTCTGCGTGTTGGTTGGATGGGCCATGATTTCAGCTTTCCCTCTAGTATGCCCTGGCATCTCTTGTTGATGTAGAGACCCTGCCAGGCAGCTCCTTAACACTTCTTGGCTCCGATATACTGTCCTGGCCTTTGCTGGTCTTGGCAGGGATCAGGTACGCATGGGTTGCAGGGATCCACTAAAAAAAAGACAAGCAACGAAACAGATTGATCGAATTGAAATTTAGACACAGTTATGAAAAATATCAACAGTCGTAATATTAGCGGTCTTCATAAACAGCCGGAACCAGCCATGATGAAACATAATACTCATTGATTCATGTTGAGTAAACAATGTTTGAAAATGGTCTTTGATGTGTGAATCGGGGATCTATCTTGTGTGGCTTTCAAAACAAAACAAATGGCTGTACTTGATGCATTTTTGCTTTTCATCATGAAAACATCTACCTCCCTCACATCTGTATGGAAGCAAGTAAAATGCCCCTGAGTCCTTTGGAGGTAGCAAAACACAGCCATCACCAGTGTTCAATGGACCCCTAGGCCTTTCTGCCATTGAGCGAATGCACCTGCTGCACCTGCTGCACCATTGATAACATGCACCCCTGCATCACCAGAATGCCCCAGAATGTCAGAAGCGTGCCCATGGGTAGAGCAAGATATCTTACAAACCCATCTTCCACCTGACGAGTGCCTACCTCCTGCCCTTGGAGGTCGGCTACCATTCTATGTTTTGTGTCATCAGGAAAAGTCGCAAAGCATTTGTGCTTTCCCTCGTTAGTTGTAGGCAGGGACGACAGTCACTTTGCCACCCCTCTCCCATTGGTTGGCCTGTTGCCTTCGCAAAAGCAGCTGGATTGTATGATGCCTTGGCGAATGTAAAGGTCATCAGCTTATTCTGTCCCATGATTGGATTAAATTGAAAGCAAGGGCGCTGAAAACTCAAGGTCACAAAAGATATCCATGCAGAGAATTTGAATTTAGAAATTACCCCCCCCCCCTAAGCACACCGAAGCAAATCTTTCTCCAGTCATTAACTTTCACTTACCTGGGCCGCACTTCTGTGAGTTGTCCTGGCACTGCTGCACGGGTGCGCATGCTGAAACGAGAGAAACAGGAGCCATGGTAAGCATATGCACTTCTAGCTTAGTCTAAAAACCATGCTGGTTGTGAGAGACTTCTAAAAACTCAGGGGACTATTTACAAAATGGTTTGTGTCGCGTTTGCACCACGCAATGTCATACATGTGCAGTGACAACCTTTAATATGAATGAAGCCACGCAAGGCCACTTTGAGCGGCCCTGAATGGCTCCATAAATCTGGAGTAAGGCAACAGAGAGCAAATCGCTGTGTTGCCTCACTCTGCCCTGGAATGGCATTCCATGGGCGTTGCATGGGTGTTCTCAAGCAACTGCCATGATTTTTGATGCATTCCCATACTTAACAGAACTGGGAGACCTGGGAATGTGCCAAACAGATATGCCTTCCCAGGAGTGGCGTAACAAGGAGAAATATCTTTATTTTTTCTAGCTACTTCCTCTTTTGATGTGTGCTGCAGAAAAAGGAATATGCCTCTCAGGATTGTTTTTGTTCTTGCACTAAAACAATCCTGCATGCAACGCAGGCACCCTTGCACCATGATGCAAGGGTGCCTGTGTTGGCGATAGGCTGCTGCAAAGTCCCAGCACAGGGGAGGGGAAAAGCAGGAATGAGCCGTATTGCCTTAAATACTGCACATTCCTGCCCTTTCCATGACAAGCAGTAAGTGCAGCAAAGTGACTTGCTGTGCTTCACTGCATGACTGTTTTTGTAAATAGGCCCGCGGTCTCCTGTTATGAGGAATCCGTACAGAGTATAAAGTCACCACCTCCACTTTCTATGACACAACACCCCCATTAGGCAATGCTCCTCATGCATAACTCTATAAAAAAACTAACACCACCACTTGCTCATGCTCTGCATGCTATGGGCGCCCCTCACGCTCTCACCCTGATTGATAAAACACCTGCTCTGAACCATATACCAGCATCGATTGCAGCCCACATCCTCTGCTTGCCCCTGTATAAACTGCTCTCTGTCTTGTCTAGTGCTCCTTTCCTACCCCTTCTATCTCTCTAACACATTGCTCAACCTAATAACCATTTTCTATACACACACAGGCAAAATCTCCATTACGCCACTGTAATCTTACTCAGTTTTGCAAATGTCACTTTACATCAAGTGTTAGTCCAGCATAATTACATCTGGCATATTTAGATCAGGTTTTAGTGCAGGACCACAAAAAGAACATTCAGGTTAATGACAATCCATATTGCCAGTTTTGCACTTTGCATAATTTTGCATAATTTTGTGGAATTTCACATGATTACGCATAAGCAAATTACGCAAACATCAAACACGGCATTGTGAACAGTGACAGTTGGTGAATGATCGGTGGATAAGGTTACCCTGTGACTACCTATCAGCAAGGACTTCTTGCTCAAGTCTTGGCCTTTTCTTCAACAACACAATATACTCTGGTAGTTATATTACTGTTTGTTCATAAAAGGAAAGCTCAGGACTTGAACATCCCATTATTGGAGACATGAAGCCATCTGGTTATCATAGCTTATGAGGCACGTTCTCTAAGCAATATAGACTAAAACTTTGTTTTGATAGTCCAAAAGCCCCTGTTTATTGAAAATCATTTTGATAAGTAAGGAACCTGTTTGAATAATAGTTTCTGGAAAGGTATTACTAATACAGTATTTGATCAACCTCTCACACATATCTGTAGAGAATGTCCTAGTAATATTGCTTCAACACTGTTTGCCTACTAAATATGAACAGATTTGGGACATAGTTATTTTGCCTTGTTGCAACATTTTGTGTATTGACTTACAATAGTAAGTCATGCTAACAAATAACCTGGCTCTTACTGATTTTTTGTTAGTGCTTTACAGAAACCTACCAATAACATACCAGCTGTTATGCCATGGGAATGCAATATCAGTTCTGGCTTAGCACATTGGGCTGTGAGAAAGACTAAACATAAATGTCAATATGTGTCAGTCATGATAGAAGAAAGTCAACCCTCATCTATGAATTGTTTAGGATAGTGTTTCCTAGACTGTGGGACACGATCCACTGGTGTGTCGGGAGCTGATTTTTGGTTGGTCGCATAAGTCCAAGCAATACAAAAATAAGAATACCTATAAAATTCTGTATTTATCTTGTCAAATGTGCTGCTCTTGAAAGACAGAAAGTGAAATGTCAAGCTACGTCTTCTGAAAAATGCTGCTAATGCTTTTTTATTTGGAATTGGTGCTTACAAACTCCTCTCACTTTGCAATCAGAGAAAGAAAGGTAAAGTGAATCATGTGACAATCTTGCTGGGGTACAGTGAGTGTGGAAGGAAAAACTGTAAGATGTAATTTTTAGTTCCACACAATAAAATGTAAATACCAGTACATATTCAGCAGTTTGGAAAGCTGAAATGAAGCATTTGTTTGCAATTCTGAAGTGTGATGGACACAAAGATTTTAATGGGATCAAAACAAATCAAGAAATTATACTTGGTAAGATGCATTAACGATAAGTATTCACTGAAATCAGATTTCCACATGCTATCATTTGTGTGCAATATAGTTTTAACGGTAAAAACGGTAAGTCTGTGCAAATTTAGTGGCCATTTCAATTGAAAATATGCGGTCTGTAAATGACACGTTGCTACCACAAAATGTTTTAGTATCATTAAAAAAAATCACCCCAGAAGTCCACTAAAGTTAGGCTGGTCGCAAAAGTTTGTTGTGTCAAAGTTGGTCATGGCTCTAAAAAGCTTGTGAAGCAATGGTTTAGGAAATGGCAATAGTTGGTTACATTTCTAGACTTCCTCCCTGTAGTATGGCCTCCTAGTCTAGCCAGTCAAGAGCCTTATAAACATAACCCACCTGTAAAAGTCCTACAGATTGCAGAAATTGTAATCCCTTGTAACAACATAATGTATACGAGGACATTTTTGCATTTAAGCCCAACCAATGATAATTACTCACAATCTATTCCATTATTTTTTTGCTCATTGTGCCATTTCAGACAGGTCCCATATACAAATTAGTCTTGGCCCTGCTCTGAAATAGAGATCCAAGCCTAAACTCTTTATACATGTCCCATCTCAGCAGAAATACTCACAAAGTCAGAAATCTGTTGTCTTTGTTGGTATGTAAAGTTGCGAAATTGTGTATTGGGTGGTCAGCTTCATGATGTATTAAGTCCTTCTCCGTGAAATGATTTGCACAGTATACACAACACCTAGAATGGTATTTATAAATTATGTTTTCTCTTAATTAGACACAGAGTATCGCCTCTTGGTTCAGTATTCTCCTGAGTTTCAAAAATCTATGTAAGGTACTTTAAATTTTATTTTTGACGTTTTCTCCTGGCATCACTATTGTCCAGTGAGCTATAGTATATGTGGTGAGATAAATTGCGAGTCCACGTTGAAGAAATGGCATTTTCATATCAAGTAAATTACATGTGAATCTGAGTATTATTTCCTTGTGTTACCAAGTTTGGTTAGTTTCAAATACAAGAAAGACTATTTGTCAAATCTGTGGTAGACCAAGGAATTGGTCATCTCATCCTCTTAGCATTAAGGTTACACATTAGCTATTGATAATAGCAACTCTTTATCAAAAAAGTCTACTGAGCAGCACTAACAAAATCAGTGTTCAGTAACTTCCATTTTTTGCCAGTCAATAGATTATGACTCAGAGTTATATAAAAGCCATATAATGCAGAGCAGCAAGTAAAGCTGCTGCACTGGTTGTGTGAATGGGAGAGAGTAGAACAGCACCCTATCTACTAACTTATCCCATTGTTCTGTGCTCTCTCCCGGCGCTAGTGCACTTTTGTCTTCAGTGCATCAACATATACAAACTTCCCAAACAAAAACTATGCTGTAAGGAATTGCCCACAATGTATGTGTGGTGTATAATACAGCAAACATGCAAAGTGAAAAAAGAGCATTCATAGAAACATGTCTCCCAGTTAACCCTGCCTTGAGGAGGCACAGGATTTTGGCGCAAATCCATTTCCTCAATTCTTTCTAGATAGGGATATGTGTCAAAACTTGTAAGAGGTTGCACCCATTCACGACTCATAAAACACACCCTTGAGGATAAGCAAAACAGGGCAGTGCATTGCACAGCTTTCCATAACTTTGGGGAAAAATCCCACGCAAACCACAACTTGATTTGGATTGTAAATCCCACTACAGCATTTGTGTCTGCTTTACTTTAAGACGTAACACAAACCCAACACAAATTGTTGGTAAATCTGGGCCCAAGTTTGGAGTTGTGGTCTAACAGCTAAATTGTTGACTTTGGATCTCTGGGACTTGTGCACTAATCCTGTATTCAGCACTTGACGAAAAAGTGTGCAGGTCTAACTAAATCATGCAATCTCTCCAGCCATTAGTATGTGGCAAGTAAGTCATTTGTAATACAAAAATGCAAAATCCACTTGACCTATATGAACTCTAGTTGTCTACTAATCCCCTCAAAGAACATTGATTACTCTGTTTCTACCCTACTAGACTCTCTATCAATACCTTTATGGAATGTACCCCTAGCAATGTTTGTATGAAAGCATCAAAAGCTGTACATTTTCCTTACTATAAGTCAATTTAGGAGAATATTTTTGGGAGCACGCTATCACTTACGGTCCTGGCAGGGGTTGGTCTGTTGGCAGGGATCATTGCATTGTGTTTTCTGGTGATGGTGGTGTTGTCCTCCGCCCTTGGCAGACATGGTTCTCTCGAGCTCGGAGTGGCACTGCCTGCTTGAAGAAGAAACACGGGAAGACTGGTTGTCTGATCGATAGCCTGACCATCCAAAGGTGCTGCTTTTATACCCTGGTCAGGGACTGTTCATTACAAGGGCTCGCCTTGTTATTTGTTGCAGTTTCTGTGAACCTGCAAATTATAATTATTAGACAGTTGTGTTATTTTGCAATTTGTGTTTCTTTCACCCTGACATTAGGGTGATTCGTACCCAATAAAACAATCCACACCCATGAAGTTTGCTCGCTTATAAAAATAGTGACTCAGGTTTCATGGTGACTCTTTTATAGGGCAACATTTCATTCCCATCTAAGGATCCTATCCGTCGCATTATCCGGTTATGCAGTTCAGTCTTGATTGGAACTCTGCTTCTGGGTTTAAGAGAAGCAAATCATTTCCATGTGCAGAACCTGCTGAGTCAATGTGTACACAAGAGGGCAGAGTGGCACTGAGGGATGTTTTTAGACTTCCCAAAAGGTAGAGTCAGACCAGTGAGAACGTGGCAGGTTAGTTATGTCTGGCTTGTGGGGCTACTTCGGAGTTTAAGACCCAGACTGTGTTAACACGCTTATGGTTTGTGTGTCTGAGTCTCCTGTGAGACCAGTGCCTTGGCTGCCAACAACTAGGCCCTCCATGCGTGTGCATGTCTAATTTTTACAGAGCTCTTAAGAGAAAAGTTAACTGAGTACAGAGTACTCGGATAGCTGTAGCTGAGGTTACCTACTTTTGTAAGCACATTTTCCCCCAGACTTTGCTCTTCATGTACCTGTGTCTGTATATACTCTATACTCACTATGATGTACGTCCATAAGGGCATCTCGGTACTGACATGGAACACGTAAAGCCTTCAGAACTGAAGTGGTTCCACCTCCTGATATGGAAGTGACATCAAACTCTAACATACTCTCAACATGCAATGCTCCATGGCACACGTGATTACACCCCTTATTGTAGTACAAGTGTAGATGATAAGGAGTCAAAGCCCAGCACTAGTTACATGAAAGAGATCTTGCTTCCAATATCCAAAGATACAGGTGCTATACTAGAAAGTTTCCAAGGTTCATCTACCTCAGCTCTTGCTAGGAATGTTTTGTGGTGATCAGTCAAGTGAGGGCTGAGAAAAAGGGGGTTCTAACAGTGGCGGCTCCTCCTCTAAAGCTGAGCGTCGCCCCACTGCGCTGCAGCGGCGAAGAAAAGGACAAATAAAATGATGATATTGTGATGTTATTATCATTTTATTTGTTCCTGCTTCGGCAGCATGGAGGCTGCTCTGCTCATAGAGCAGGTCAGGGGAGAAGTGGTGAGCACACTGAAGTGCACATGATGCTTTGTGCCGGCCGTCTCGGGCTGGCCAAACAGTCATGCGCACTTAGCATGTTCTTCACCCAGGCTGCATTACAGCCTGGGTGGAGAACATGCCCAGGCTCTCAGTCCCCTCTGAGCGCCATATTACAGCGCTCAGACCAATCACAACGCTGCATTACAGCGTTCAGATTGGCTCAGGGGAGCCTGGCTGCTTCCTGTTCGGCTGACGGAGGAGAGGCAACGTGAGACAGAGGGGTGAAGGAAGTAAGTGTATTTTTCTTTTTTTTACACTCCATTACCCCCTTGGCTCCCGCTCTGCCACCCCAGATCTGAGCCAGCTGCCACTGGGTTCTAAAACATCTTTTTACATTGCAAATTCCCATAGGAATTTTCAAAAGTAATACAGAAAAAACAGCCGGGCAGAATTACACCACATTTGGCAAATAGCTAAATCTTTAATAAAAAGTATGCTTTTTGTGATGTGATGTGATGATTCAGTGGTTTTTGAGAAATTAAGGTTCAAAATATAGTGATATGTGGTTGTATTGGTCCTGCAGAGTTTTGTGGTATTTGTACGGTACTCCAAATAGAAAAAAATAAACCACGCTGATTGGCTGAGAGCTTTTTTACCCATCAGCCACTGCAGTTCCGCAGGATCAGTATTGCTCCAGCAGGACCGAGGAATCTGAATGGCTGATGGCAACATCAGTGTCCTGAGTTTCTTGAAAAAAATAATATTGAAGAGGACAGGGTGGGGTACCCTTATCCCCTGGGCCTCGTAGAGGTTCCAGAGAGACCACCTGGGGCCTAAATTAAAAAACAAATTGCAGCACACCTCATGTAAGATTCTGCAGGACTTCCGCAGGGCCCAGCGCGGCCCTTCTTTGTGAAGTACCGCAGGGCACCGTGCGACCATGCAAGCTTTAAAAAGTGAAACTTGTACTGTCCCATGGTACTTTGGTGTGCCATTTGTTCAGCAGTACTGCTGGAGTACCGGAGTACCATGAAATAAAATTACAATTAGGGTCCGCTGCTGGGAAGAGGGGGTGGGCAATGCCCTGGACTTGCAGCCAACCCCACACTGCACACAGCCAAAGGCTGTGCATGGCTGACACCTGGTGGTGGGCTTTAGATGGAGGACCTGGCTGCAGGTCCAACCCTGCAACCAACCCCACGCCGCTCAAGGCCAAAGACTTTGGATAGGGGAGTGTTGGCTGCAGGGCCTGGTACAGGACAGGCCCTGCGTCTAAACCACTGCTCCCTCTAAGGTGCGCGACTGGGCGGCCGCTCACACAGCAATCAATCTCCGTGCAGGGGGCATACTGTACCGCACATTTGAAAGGAGAGACCTTTAAGGTCTAAGTGGAGAAATACGCAGAGGAGAGACGGAAACAAATGGGGCTAGTTTTACCTGGCGAGCAATCATATGTATCTGTGTATGGGGTTATCTCCATCACGTTTAGCAGCATTTAACTTTTATTGCCAACTGTTCAGAACACAGACAAATGCAGCCAAACACTATGGAGATCACCAATTCCCAGATGCAAATGTATGCTTTTAAATATTTTCAGGGCTTCACTCAGGCACAGGTTCTGCCCGTTACTTTGTAAGCTTGCCCACATGTACAAAACTTTGGAGTTTAATGTCGTTCTTGAAAAAAGCGGCTGCAAGGTTCCTCGCTGTATACACTGAGAGGTCTGACAAAATTTAACAGATTTCTTTCCACTTTACAGCACACTACAGTGAGATTTCCATTTCTACATAGTTAAAAAAAAATTTTAAATTGGATGTGTCATTAAATCCCAAAGTTTTGTACAGGTCGGCAAGCTAACAAATTAAGGAGGAGATACATGCAAGAGCAAAGCCCCGAAAATATTTAACAGGTAAACTGTCACGCCAAACATCACGTCAATATGATAATATTTCTACAAAATTCAAAAAGTTTGACATTAATGCATCACATTATAGCACTGCATCGAGAAGCACTTTAAACATGGACAATGAGTGAACTAAGAGGCAAAACTATTTTCCTGTAAACCCTGCATGTGCCCCAGGTTATTATAGAGCAATATTATAGTCTATTAAATCAAACATGGGTTTTTGTACAACTGTTTTTCTGAACTGAATTTGGAAGAGCTTTCTTATTATGCTATAATGAAGAAAAAAAGAGTTTTACTAAAATAAAATATTTGCCTAAGATCACATAATTTAAGCGGGGAAGCCACGATTTATTCAGGTTTCCTGTTGTCACTTGGTACACATCAGGAAGTAAATGGGTATCTATTTGACTCTCCCTATGTTACAGCTTTCCCTTCACCTCTTTGTGCACTTTTCAGCAGTTTTTACATAGCACAAACACAACCCGAAGGTATTGGAGTGATTTACATGTGCCCCTGTTACATTACACAAAATCACCTTTCGTTGTTAATAGGCATGGGGAGATTAAGTGATTTGCCCAGAATAACAGAAGGTTGAGTTTACTCTAAGACTGAAACCTGGTTTCCTGCTCCAAAGCCGACAACTCTGGTTGTACCACAACATTCAGGGTACAGAGAGGGAGACAGTCAGAAGCCACAAAAAAGCTTGCCTCATTGCGGGCCTGAAGTTCCAAAATACCCTAAAACTGAGCCAGAGCCAGCCTTCTTGCTCAAGCCTGGTTTGAGCTTTCAGTGGCTGGCCCACCACTAAAGTTTTAAAAACATTAAATTACAGTGGAAGCTACTATTCTTAGCTTAACTATCAATAAACACTTTACATATATCACAAACAGTGCTTAGTTTGTAAAATATGAAGTGCAGGTGCTCAAATCTTTGTCGGAGGCCACACCCACTTTTCTCTGTCTCCACCCATTTTCCCCACTGGCTCCACCCACTTCCTTTATTAGCTCCACCCACATCCTCAACTGCACTGCGAAAAGTCAGATGAATTTCAGCGAGGGACCTCTACTTCCTGGGACTGTCTTTTGGTAAAACAGCTGAGTGTGTGTGACATTGCACCTGCCCCAACTCCAAGTCATCATGTATCAAGTTCAAATCCAAGCAAGGGTGACTCAGACTTGCATACTTATGAAATCAATAAAAACGCACCATTGGGTCGTGCTATACATACAGCCTGAGAGAGGCGGAGCACAATGTGTTTGTGAAGAGCGGTCACATTGTGCCAGTGGCAGCCTGTCTCCACGTAGATTGGAGGTGACACAGCTTCTACCTGGACACAGTGCAATTTTTCTGACAGCCTCCAGTGTCACAGCTGCAACAGATGTAGGTACGGACGCGTCTGTACTCTTCAGTACCTTTCACTGTCCCTAAGAGGCACTGGCCTTTAGAACTTTGAAATGCATGTTTATCCGAACCCTTTCCCCTCACACTGAGAGAGAGAAGTGTTGCTTATTATGCACAAATGCACTAATAACGTGTCCCCTCGAGAACCATTTACCATAAGAGCCACCAAAACAAGTGTGCTGTGCACAAAAACCATCGTCTTAATTAGTCAAGGAGCACATGTGATAGAAACACATTTGAAAAGGAGGAGGGGAAAAACATCAATCAAAGTGAGTGTGGACATTGCATGCTTAGGGGCGTAGCTATCATAAGCACTGCAGGTAGGGTCACAACGGGGCCCAGGGAGTTGACGAACCTCTGAACTTCAGTTATGCCAATTGGTTACTAAAATCGGGGGTTAGGAGGATAATTGTTCTTCTTGCGTTAGGGCCCATTGCCCCCTTATTCACTCCACTGCACCAAAGCATACGTTATGTGTAGCTAACGTGAATTCTTCTGCACTGCTGTTTCTGTCCTTACGTGCACGAACATAGCAATGCCGGTTTATACAATGCCTGTAAAGACACCAAGGTATTTATGTCCGCTAGTACTACTGATGATCATTCCAGGCAGTGCTGGCGAGGTAAAGTGGTACCCTACAGAGCATGCTGAGGATGCACAAACGGAACCCCATACGATTAGCAAAGAGATGCAAAAATTAGGGGTGGGCTTTCTTAATTTACATGGATTTACAGCCAAAAGCAGCCATAAAGACCCCACCATTGACAACTCGTCCAATACAAAATGTTGCCCAAATGAGAAAGGCCTCCACTGCTTGAAATTCAATATTCATGCGAAAACGTTGTCAACAGAGAAGGCTGCGCACAACATCGAACAGAAATCGAGCAGCCTTGCCAATAAACTTCTGATAATGATACTTGTTGCTAAGTATAAAGAAACAATGCGTTTGCCATGCCAGATTTTAAACTTGCAGCCTGTAGATTATAAATAGTCTTTAACAATGAGTGCTGCAATTAAGCTCAGATGGCGCGCAGACGCGGTATTCATTAGCTCCCCGCTACCTTACTTTGCAGTAACAGTGCAGCCAGTCACAGGGTGTGATAATTACAACATAAGATACTGGTCGGTTTGCGGGACAGGGACACACACACACACGGACTGCAGTAGTGCACAGGCTGCAGCCTGACTTAGGCTGCTGCGCAGCTTTATTTTAACTGATTAGGCCTGCTGCCAGGCCTGCCTCAGCTGGTGGCTGGTGCGGTTACTGGCAAGCGGCACTGGCCAGGGTCAGACTGGCCAGTAGTAGGACTCACTCACTGATGACAGCGGCTACGCCACTGGGGTTACTCCTCAATGCCAACAAGTCGCCTATGCACGTTACACCACAAAACATACGCGCTTGCTGCTGGCTTACTTTCACACATAGGCTTACTTTTACTTAGACTTAGTGAACCGACGCTGCCGAAAGGTTCTTGAACCCTTGAACGTGAATGGCCATGATGACTCGGTGGTGGTGAGAGGTGAGGCCGTGCAGGTATGCTGGGGTGTGGCAAAGCAGCGAATGCACTTGTATTGCAATCTGAAAAATCTGCGCACGCTGCTTGCTGCACACAGCCCCAACCCCTGCAGATTTGTGGAACCAAAAGTAACTGAATCCAGACCGGGCTGGCACGCAATATCAAACTAAGGGCCACCGGCCCGCTGCCGCCGGCCACCACATCATCATCATCAATCAACATTCGGGACTCTGCAGACTGTCACTGTTAAGCTGCTGCGCAGCTTCATTAACTGATTAGGCCACGGCCCCCGCCAGGCCTTGCCTCTCCCGGTTGCTGCTTAGGCTGCGCAGCTTTATTTTAACTGATGATGATTAGGCCTACCACGCCTGGCCCCTGCCTCACCTGGTGCTGTTGTAACTATATACTGTCTACTCCTCAACGTGGCCAACGTCGTCCAGATCGCTCTCTAAATCAGAGACTTTGAACGGTGGCAGCGGCCATTGAACCACGATGACTCTGTGAGGTGCGGCTTGGTGGGTATGCTGGGCGTGGCAAAAAGCAGCGAATGCGTGCGCATTCCAATCCAAAAAAATCTGTGCACACTGCCTGCTGCCGCGCACAGCCCCAAGTCAACACCGCAGAAGACCAAAGCCCTGCCCAACTCAGTGTCCCGCCCATTAAGCCGGCAACACTGAGCCGGGGCCTCTGGGCCGTCAGTGCCTGCCACTGCATTAAGCAACATTAGATTGAGAACGAAGTGAGAACTAACTTGAACGTGTGACTCATGAAGAAACAGAATCGGAGTCAGAAACAAGTACTTCAACATCAGTACTCATCAACAACACAATCATAACCAGTACGTAACACTTTAACTAGTAACAGTAGCACTTACGGTACAGCAGCACTTGCTGGAGCAGAGTTTTCCTTTAGAAAATTCTGGGGCTTTTGAAGCTCTGGCATGTCTATGCGTTTTATTAATTTATTAATAATTACCAATTAATTATTTGTCTTGTGCAAGTGTGTTTTACTAATCAACCTGTTTGTCCTAACATAAGAGAAAGTTACATGAGGGTTAGCTTATTTGTGCTGTTCTTGTATTTACAATAACGTGCAAGTTTTCATGTTTAAACGTTGCTGTGTGCTATTTATTTGAGCACAAAATGCTGTCTGAATTAATGCTTTTTATGTCGCAAAGCTAGATAAATGCATACACATAAGGGTATTAGTGGGGTTAACACTGTTTAATCATTATGCTGTAGTAACGTTGTTTTTATTTCTTTTAATTGAGATGGTCTATTGTGGCCTATGGAGGCCTAATCCATGATGGCTAATTTTGAGAACCTGGCCTCGAGTGAATATTTCTGTGATGTGGCAAGAGAGACCCCTGCTGGAAAAAGGTCGAAGACAACTGACCATGGTCCTTCTATGAAATTTTCCATGAGGACGGCAGCAGCTTTGGGTGTTCTCCAAGAAAAGTGAAGGTGTCCTTGGCAATCTCGAAAGGACAAAGGAGCCTTAGAGGGAAACTCTGAACTGTGGCTCGATGGCCGAGGAGGAATCGGATTAAATGTGTTACATGTTTTATTTCCTTGGTTCCTGTTCCGTAGTTCACGTCTTGTGACTTTTCCTGAGCGGAGATTTACAGATGTAGCAATGTTACATTTCTTCCTTCTCGTTCTGCTCAGTGATACAGTTTATTCAGCCAACTTTATGTGTGTTTCTATTGTATTTTTCACTATAAAAACTGTTAGTTTAGGGAGGGCTCTCCCCACTCTTTTTGCCACCTTCACGCGTTGCTGAGGTTTGATGCTGAGGACTCTGTCTTGACAGACTTTACCGAGAGACTGGTCCTGACCCGTTCTGACACTTAGTTAGAATAGGTAACTATGAGAAATGATTAATTCTGATTTATTTGACTAATTTTAGATAAAGCAATATAACTTTTAAACATGGTGTTGAATATTCTTTCTTGTCGATTATTGAGTACATTTTGATCATTGTTGTATAGATTGTATAGAGTATAATTAAGGATAACCATTATAATTAGGTCCTATCGTCCTAGATATAGATGCAGGGTTTTCTTCCCACAGGTCTTATGCTGGTAGAGTATTTGAGCGTATGTTAGTGAAATGGGCCCTAGCGTATGATGAATGTATGTGTGTGTAACTGTGAAATTACTCTATCCGTGGTAGTGGGTTTATTTTAGGTACCCTGATCTCTATCAATTTCTCTGGTAGCAGAGGATGGTTGTAGATGGTTGTCTTGATCTGATAAGATAAGATTGCTTGTATATTGGCTTATTGATTATTGATTTATTTTGATGTTGTTGGTATATGTACTAATACTAAATGTTGGGGTCATAATGTTGAGTTATATGTAGTGCTTCTGGAATTTGGAAGCTGTGGAAGCAGTTCCATAGTAGGGCAGAGAAGGTGTATATGCTGCTCTCGGGAAAGACGGGATTGTAAGGAATTACGTGTGACAATTGAGGTTGCGCGTTCACATTGTCTGGGTTCGGAATTAGTGACATCGTCGTATGTTACTATTAGATATTTCTGGTATGTAAGGAGTGTGTATCGTAGTGAAGGTTATCTGTGAAACTCTGGTCTTAAGTCCCAGGGATCCGTAAGGATTGCCGTTAAAGCTTATCGCGGGAGGAGTAATAGGTATTCTCTGAGCTTGTTTGAGGAACTGGGCAGAGGTAAGCTGCTTAGTTGTTGAGCTATAATTCTGTACAGAGACAGGTTGTGCTGTTCTCGAGAAGCAGGATTCTGTGTGCATGTACTATATTTTTCTCGTGTGAATGTGCGTGAATGCATATACATTTATTGACTGTAAGACTCTTTGGATAAGTCCTAGAGGAAACAGTTATGCGATGTATGAAAGTTGTTGATTCTTGAGAAATAGACTCTCTTTTACTATTCTGTGGTTAGCGAAGCAGACAATGGAGATGTTTTTATGTTGTAACTAATAGATTTTGTAGAAGTTTTGAAACACGAAGTCTACTGAGAGTTTTGTAAAGGAGGGGTAGATGAGTGACAGAGACAGGAGACAGAGACTGCAGCGACTGTTGACGTCAGAAGGTCCGCGCACTGATTGGATAGTGAATCAGAATAGGGTTCGCGCTGGGATTGGTGCGTTAGTGTGAGTCGCGCAGGGATTGGAAGAGCTGTTTAGTGACGTAGACGCTCCAGGATTGGTGCGTTAGTGTGAGTCGCGCTGCTATTGGTTGAGAAACTCGTATTGTATATTTATAATACGGAGAAAGTAGAGAGTTTGATAAGCGCTTGCTAAAATGTATTACCAAGAAGAGAAAAAGAAAAAGACCTTTTTTGGAAAAGTTAAAAAGTGGTTTAGCAAGGATAAAGAGGTTAAAACGAGAGAGGGTGAGTTGTTACCTCCAGCGAAAACACCTGTATCATTCATGGCTGTGAAATATGGATTGCATACTTGTATATGGTTACAGAATTGGGTTAAGTATACTAAAGAAGATGGTGTTCTAGAATTTCCAGAACATGGTTCATTTAATTTGGCCATGTTGAGAAACTTACGGGAAAAGATGTTATGCTTAGACCCGAAGCCGAGACCTACACAGTTCGAGGCTTTAGTGGAATGGGAAGAGGAGGTTCATGACCGAGAAAAGCAAAGGTCTGGAGGGTATTATAGGTACATGTTTGGGAGGAGACATGATCATGAAACACATCATGATCGAATGAAAAGATGGTGAGATGCTTGTATGTCAGAGGGATTATATCCAATGAGAACAGTTGAAGCTTCTGCTCCTTCGACAGAAAGAGTTTCTGAGTCAGATATGAGAAGATATGGAGAATATGAGGATGAGGTCTTAAATGACATGATTTACAAGAGACCACCTCCATATAGAACAGAACCAGATGAGAGTACACCAGTTGTTTCTCCGATAAGAGATGCAGTTGAGAAAGAAAAAATGACACCTGAATCAAGAGGTAGTAGTTCTTTCAGGGAGAGAGAGAATCGAGGTAGTGAGGAAAATGCTAGAAAATTAGCAAAGACGACAACAGAACTGGCTGAGAAAATTAGGGAATTAACGAAGAATCTGGAAGCTGTTACAGTGCCTGTAACTATAGGTCCAGTTATGCCTGTGTTTGATAAACAAAGAGCAGGTGAAAAAGGACTGGTAATTCCATATATTGCAAATGAATCGACAAATTCAGTTGGTCCTTCAGGAGATTCAGATAAAAGAACAGGGAGAAGTGACCTGAGACAAACCAGACATGACACATGTAGTGAACTATTGGATGTCAGTGAACCTAGTTGTTCAGGGATGCCGATTTTAGAACCGCAGAAAAAAGTGGTTCCAGTGAGAAAAACTGCTGAAATAACAGTTGATGATTTGAATGATTGGATGAAGGTTCTTCAGAAAAAGGATAAGGATTCACAAGTTATTGATGTGGTTAAGTTACGTATAGAATTAGAAGAGCTTGTGACAGGAACAGTTCCAACAGAAATTCTGAAGAGTCATCATGATGGTGAATTAATGTTTATGTGCAAGAGCATAACATGGAGAGCAAGAAATACTCATGATAGACTAAGAGCAATAGCAAATGAGCAAGGAGTTGACATTGATAGAGTAAAAGCTTTACAGAGAACTTACAGGATGGATTTTACAGAGAAGTACATTGAAAATTTGAATGCTTCTGGTAGAACAGGACAGATTAAAGAAATAGTGGCATTACTGCGAAGATGGGGTGATGTTGAAAAGTGGAAGGATAGGTGGTATAAGAAAAGAGAGGAATCTGAAGATAGAACAACTTATTCAGCATTTCCAGTGAGAGAAAAGGAGAAACCAGTGGAGAATTATCCTATGAGAGAAATACCTGGAGGAGGATATGTACATGTTCCATGGACCAGACAAGATATTTTATCATTTACGAATGATTTCCCTCGATTGAGAGAAAAGCCCGTCGAGTGGTATAGGCAGGTAGATAGGTTTGTGAAATTGTCAAAAGTGCTGTGGGTAGACCTGAATAGTCTGTTTGATATAATTGTTCCAGCAGACTTGTGGACTGAGTGTAAAATAGTTGTGAGTTGGCCTACTGAGGAATATCCAAGAGATCAGAGAACAGGAGCACCAGATCCAGAAGTGATGAGGAAGTATGATCAGGTGATGGTATACCTGAAGAGTAAAGTTCCTCCAAAAGAGACAGACTGGGTTAAGATAGATCGAACACAACAGGAAGCAAAAGAATCAGTTCATGCTTTTTACGAGAGGCTGATACTGGCTTTTAAACAATTCAGTGGAGATGAACACCTGGGTGACAAAGATTTGAGTCATTTTGTATACAGATTTGTATATGGTCTTAGACCTGAAATTGGTGAGAGAATTCGTGAACACACAGTGGATTGGCAGAGTAAAAAAGTAGATGAGATTCTGAGACATGCAAAATACTTTAGTGATGAAATTGAAGCAAAACAAAGAAAGCTGAAAGAGAAAGCAATGTGGGCACAAGTGAAAGTTGCAGAAAGACAGGAAGCACAGTTAGTGGAACAGGCAAATAATCCAGGAAATAATGGAGGAAATAGACCGAGATTTGCAGGAAAAGGAAGGGGAAGTCTTGAGGAAGCCAAAAAGAAGTTCCCGTGTCACAACTGTGGCCAACTGGGACATTGGAGATCTGAATGTCCTAATCCACCATTAGTGAATAATGAGGGTAAATCCTTAAATCAATAGGTGCAGAATCATGGGAATAACCAGCAGCAACAACAGCAGAAAGTTGTGAGACAGCAGCAGAGTCAAGAGCCAAAACCGCCCTTACCGCAGAATAGAGGGGTACAAAAGTACAATCAGGACTCAGGATTCTTCAATGATGAGCAGGTAAACAAACCGAAACGTACTAACAAAGTACAGCAGTACTTGTTAAAGAGTGAAGGGAGTGAGTCTGAGGGTGATTATTGACGGTGCCGAGGAGAGGAAGAAGAGTGCATACTTGGTGCAACTCTAGAAATAGACCAGGCAGGACCATTTGTGGATGGGAAAATAAATGAGGAAAGTGTTACTTTTTTGGTAGACACAGGTGCGACAAGATCAACTGTCAGGTCAACAGATGTTTAAAATCTTCCTCTCTCGGATGAAGCAATCCAAGTAGTTGGTGTAGCCAATACACAGATCAGAACACGTCTTACTGAACCAGTAAGAGTACAGATAGGGAAATTCTCAGACATGCACAGATTTATTGTCTGTGACACGAGTCCAGTGAACCTGTTAGGTAGGGACCTATTGTGTAAAATGAATTGTACAATTTTTTGTACACCAGTTGGAATAGCTTTTGAGACACCAGATGATGATGTTTTCTACCGTATGACTCTAGAAAATAGAGAAAATGAGTTAATTGGTACATTTCCAGTGTTCAATCCGGAGGATTTGCCTCAAGTGCTGAGAGACACAGTGAAAAGAGCAGTTTGGGATTTTACAGGAGAGGATGTGGGATTGATGAATAATGTAGATCCAGTGAAAATTGCAGTGAAAGAGGGAATTACATATCCTAACATTCCTCAGTACAAAATGACACCAGAAATAATTGAAGGGATAACTCCTATAATTGAGAAAATGATTCAGCAGGGAGTTCTGAGAGAACTACTGAGTAGTCCGTGTAATTCACCGATAATGGGACTGAAAAAGCCTAATGGCAAGTTCAGGATCGTGCAAGATCTGAGAAAAGTTAATCAAATTGTGGTGGCATGTTGTCCCATTGTGCCAAATCCATCAGTGATTCTGTATCAAATTCCACATGATGCTGAGTGGTATACAGTGATTGATTTGTGTCATGCGTTCTTTTCAATTCCATTGCATCATGACAGCCAGCCGATTTTTGCATTTAGGTTTGGCCAGCGTATTTTAGCATGGTGTCGTATCCCACAGGGGTATACGGAGAGTCCTTCGATATTCAATCAGTTATTGAAGAAATCGTTGGAAAGTTTGATCATGCCTGAGAGCTCAGTGCTAGTACAATATATTGATGACCTACTTGTGGCATCAAAGACACGTGAAGCTTGTGAAGTGGATACCATAGCTTTACTGAATCATCTGGCAGATGGAGGGTTAAAAGTATCTCCAGCCAAATTGCAATTTTGCAAGAAAGAAGTGCATTATCTTGGACATAATATTGAAAAAGGTCTGAGAAAAGTGACTACTGACAGGATCAGAATAATCAAGGAAATGAAAGCTCCGAAAACCCAGAGAGAAGTGAGAATGTTCCTGGGTATGGTGGGATATTGTCGTCAGTGGATAATTAATTTTTCCCTGATAGCAAAGCCATTGATTAAATTGACAAAAAGTGAAATGACAGATCCGTTAGATCTGGATGCAGAACAATTGGCAGCATTTGAAGAGCTCAAAACTAAAATGTGTGAGGCTCCAGCTTTGGGTATGCCTGACTACGAAAAAGAATTTGAATTGTACTGCAGTGAGAGAAATGGATGTGCACTTTCAGTGTTAATCCAGAAACATGGGCAATTGAGAAGGCCTATTGCATACTTCTCATCGACACTTGACACTGTAGCCGTGGGGTTACCAGGTTGTTTGAAAGCTGTAGCTGCGACATGCAGAAGTCTGGAACAGAGTGAGGGGATCATAATGGGGTATCCTGTAAGGGTATTCGTACCTCACAATGTGGCAATTCTTTTGACAAGAAGCAGAACTCAGCATATGTCACATAGTCGGCTGACTAAGTATGAAAAAGTGATTCTGGGAGCATCAAATGTGACTCTTGAGAGATGTGTGAATGTAAATCCAGCGACACTCTTGCCGGATATTGAAAATGTGGGTATAAAGATGGAAGATGATCATGATTGTTTGGATGTGCTTGAGTACTGTACAAAACCGAGACCAGACATAAGGGATATTCCCTTACCTGAGAATGACCATGTGTTGTTTGTGGATGGATCATGCCTGAGAAATGATAATGGTGTGCTATGTGCAGCATATGCAGTATGCAAAGTTTCGGAGGTCATGGAAGCATCACCATTGAAAGGAGTGAAATCTGCGCAAGTTGCTGAATTAGTGGCATTGACAAAAGCTTGTGAGATTGGGAAAGACATGAGAACAACCGTGTTGACTGATAGTCAGTATGGATTTGGAGTGGTGCATGACTTTGGCCAACTGTGGCTACAAAGAGGTTTCTTGACATCGGGTGGAACTCCGATAAAGAATGCTGAGTTGATTGGAAAATTGCTTGAGGCGATACAGCTGCCTAAGGAGTTAGCGGTTGTAAAATGTGCCGCACATGGTTCAGGGGACGATTTTATCACTGTTGGTAACAGGTTTGCCAACGATGTGGCGCAATATTGCGCTAAAACCAACCAATCTATTAACAGGAGTAGGATGGAAGAAATGTCTCTCCTTTCTGTGATGTTTACTAATGTCCTAGAAACGTGGGATGAAGTAAAGCAGTTACAAGATGAGGCAGGAGAGGAAGAGAAACAGGATTGGGTTAAAGCAGGATGTGCACCAAGAGAAACAGACCATGTTTGGGTCTACAGAGATGGCAGACCAGTAATGCCAAACTCAATTTTGTCGTCAATGGCAAGGATGTATCATGGCCAGGGACATCTGGGGAGGGACGCGATGGTAAGGTCCTTTAAGCAAACATGGTACAATGCAAAGTTTAGGACAATTGCGGAGAGCATCTGTCAAAGATGTTTAATTTGTCAGCAATTCAACGCAGGGAAAAAGACAGTGGTGAGTCTAGGGACAATTGGCAGAGAAGGAGGTCCTTTTACAAGAATGCAGATTGATTTCATTGAAATGCCCCAAGTGAACAGACTGAGGTATGTTCTAGTGGTAGTCTGTTTGTTTTCAAGGTGGGTGGAAGCTTACCCGACTAGAAGAAATGATGGATTAACAGTGGCAAAGTTACTGTTAAGGGAGTTGATTCCTAGGTACGGGTTTCCAGTTACAGTTGAGTCTGACAGAGGTGGACACTTTCAAAATGAACTCATTGGTTTGATTTGTGAAGCATTAAAAATACAGCAGAAGTTACATTGTGCATACCGACCAGAGGCTTCTGGTGTGGTTGAGCAGATCAATGGCACAATCAAGAATAGGATTGGAAAAATGTGTTTAGCCACTGGCATGAAATGGCCAGATGTATTACCTCTTGTTCTGATGACAATGAGATCTACTCCAGATAGAACTACTGGTTTGAGCCCGCATGAAATAATCATGGGACGTGCTATGCGCCATGCATTCGTGCCTGTGAATAAATTGGTGTCAATAACTGATGACATGATTTTGGATTACTGTAAAGGCCTGGCTGACGCAGTTCATTCTGTGTTTCACCAGATTGGAGAAGAAGCTACCACACTTGAGAAGAAGCAAGCCCATGATCTGAGTCCAGGTGACTGGGTGAGGATTAAGGTGCACAGAAGAAGAAATTGCTTGATTCCAAGGTGGGGAAGGCCGAGACAAGTTATTCTGACTACAACGACTGCAGTGAAGTGTGCTGGAGTGAAGCACTGGGTACATGCAAGTCATACTCTGAGAGTTCCAAGCCCGAGAGAGGGAACTGGTAAAGAGTATTATGAAGAGTCAGATTCCAGTGATGGTGAAGATCCTGAAGATACGGAATCAGTGAGAAAAGAAGCAGAGAGAGCTTCAAGAGATTCACTGCGAGTATCAGAGGGAAAATCGAATTCTGTTACAGAGCCTGAAGTTTTAAGTAGCAGTGGGAGTAAAAGAAAAGAAAAGAGAAACCACATAGAACCTACTCCTGAATCAGAAGAGGAGGAGATTGAAGAACCACTTGAGATTATACTTGAAGAAACAGGGTCAGAAGAAGATAGAGAGGGACAGATTGCGGAAGACCCCCGAGGAGGTGTAGGGAACATTGATGAGGAGCTAGGTGAAGGGACAAGTAGACAGCAAGAAGATTGCGTGTCGGAGACCCGAGGAGGGACAGGAGTAGGGAAGTCTCAAACAGTGGTGGAAAAATCTGTGGAGAAAAGAAAAGCTACTGGGAAACGGAAACAAGAGGCACTTGAAACAGATGATGAAGATGAACAAACAGAAGGTCGAGTTCTGAGAAAGAGAACTTCGATTGGAAAGAAGAGTGTTAAAGAATTGAGGCCGAAAAAGGTTGTGAAAGGAGATCGTTGGCCTAACAACCGAGTGAAAAGGGTGAGATACAGAATAATAAGAGCAAATTCATCAAAAGCTGAACAAGTGAATGAAGTATCAAGTCAAACTTCAAGAGCTGAAGTAAAAGAATCAAAGAAATCAAAAGAACCAGTAGAAATAAGGAGAGTTAAAAGACCCAACCAAAAGTACAGATCACCGGAATGGTCTTATGTGACACTGTCTGAAGAAGGAAAAGAAGAAACAGTGACTCGAGATAATCCGGAAGTGGTCTTGAGAAAAGTGGTTGAGGAAGATACTGGTGAAATTCTGAAAGTACTCTTGACTGACATTGGAGAAGAGTCGAGTACTGAGGATTCCGACGTTGGAGATCTGATACAGTTTGATGTTGAAGAAATTGAAGTGAAAAATGACAAGTATCCAAACTGAGTGAAAGAAGGATTCACTTGGATCAAGTGAACGAGGAGATCATTTGGATAAACTGAAAGCTGAAGAGTTGCTGAAGAATTGAAGAATTTCAAACAGTAGTGGAGTAGTAGAAGCTAAACAAAAATGGCTAACATAGAGGAGAATAGAAATAGATGTGCCTTTTTAAAGAGGTGGTGCAAAATGTGCTGCTGTTGTACTGGATTATTAATGCTTCTATGGGGTGTTTTAATTTTATTGGTTACTTTTAGAGTAGAATTTGGAATGGACACAGAAAACATGACTAATATAGAGAAGAATTCACAAAAAGTAGTTCCAATTAGAAGTAGTAGTTACATACACAAAGATAGGTCAATTAATAATTTTTCTAGTAATGTTTTTTCTAAACTGTTATATGAATATGTGAAGACAATGGAAGTGAGGGATTGCTATGTCTGCATGCAATTGCCTGCATCCGTTTCAGAGGGTGTTACTTATCACCATTTGCCAGCTACATATGGTATTTCTTGTAGTATTTTAAGTAGTGTTTTTTATTTGTTAGGGAAAATAGATTATAAGATGTCTAACAGAGATAGTATTTTTGGGCACTTGCCAATGAACAAAGAGCTGAATCCAGCTAAAGAAGCTAACACTTTTGGTGAAATTTTTATTGAAGAAAAAGGACTAACATTAGATTACATTTTTAAGAATAATTTAACTTGCAATTTGAAAGGAGAGGAGAAAGCTTTCCTGGATATGGTTGAGGAAAGGAGAATGAACATGCATGAGAAAGGGGGAAAATATGAAGTGAGTGAGACAATTTGGGACATTGAGATCGGAAAGGAGTTGAGGAATGGGGTTAGTCCAACTTTGGCTCTAGATGCACCGCAGAAGGGTAAACTATGCATTACCAGAAGGAAATCCCAATATGATACATATTTTGTGGGAACTAGTGAGTGCTATGATACATACTTCATTGCGACAGGTTGGGGTTTCAGAGGTGGAGAAGATACGATTTTTCCAGGAGTGTACTATGTTTGTGGGAACAAGGCTTATTACAAGTTGCCTGACCATTGGTATGGCACATGTTATGTGGGCCTGGTTTTTCCTAAGATTTTTCATACGGATAAAGTAAAAGATGTAGAAGACATTAACCTATTAACACGTTTTAAGAGAGAAACTTGGTCTGAAATTGTGGGTGACATTTTTGGGGTTTTGATTCCAGCAGTGGGAATTTCTTTAAATGCTTATGGAATTCGGAAACTGTCCACAGTGGTTGATCGCTTATCGACAAATACCGCAGGAGGGTTTCTTTTGGTGAATACAGAATTAAGTGCGGTACGTGCAATGTCAATGCAAAATCGACTTGCCCTTGATATTCTTTTGGCTAAGGAGGGTGGAGTTTGTGGAATTTTGAAAGTTCAACATTGTTGCACTTACATTCCTGACGAAAGTAAAGACCTGAAGGTCTATATCAAAAATATTACTGATTTGCATGAAGAATTAGTACCACTTGAAGCTGGGAGTTTGTGGACTAAACTAGCTAATAAAATGATAGCTGTTAAGGATTTTATTGCAAAAATAGGTAGTACTATTATAGGTAGAATATTGTTTCCTTTGTCTTGTATAATTGTTGCTTTACTGATACTAAGATTGGTGTGTGTGTGTGAGAGGGAAAGAGAAATTGAAAAAGGAAAAGAAAAATAAGAAGTTGAAAAGAGAACCTCAAGAAATTGAACTAGAAGAATTGAGGGAGAGTGTTTATTTAGAGACAAAGAGAGATGATGAAAGAGTGACTGGTGTTTAATGTTGTCTAAAGGGAAGAGACATTTCTGATTTCCTAAAATGGGACTAAATTTTCACTAATTTTTTTTTGTTTTTGGGTTTATTTGGTGATAAAATCACCAAAGGGGGGATTGCTGGAGCAGAGTTTTCCTTTAGAAAATTCTGGGGCTTTTGAAGCTCTGGCATGTCTATGCGTTTTATTAATTTATTAATAATTACCAATTAATTATTTGTCTTGTGCAAGTGTGTTTTACTAATCAACCTGTTTGTCCTAACATAAGAGAAAGTTACATGAGGGTTAGCTTATTTGTGCTGTTCTTGTATTTACAATAACGTGCAAGTTTTCATGTTTAAACGTTGCTGTGTGCTATTTATTTGAGCACAAAATGCTGTCTGAATTAATGCTTTTTATGTCGCAAAGCTAGATAAATGCATACACATAAGGGTATTAGTGGGGTTAACACTGTTTAATCATTATGCTGTAGTAACGTTGTTTTTATTTCTTTTAATTGAGATGGTCTATTGTGGCCTATGGAGGCCTAATCCATGATGGCTAATTTTGAGAACCTGGCCTCGAGTGAATATTTCTGTGATGTGGCAAGAGAGACCCCTGCTGGAAAAAGGTCGAAGACAACTGACCATGGTCCTTCTATGAAATTTTCCATGAGGACGGCAGCAGCTTTGGGTGTTCTCCAAGAAAAGTGAAGGTGTCCTTGGCAATCTCGAAAGGACAAAGGAGCCTTAGAGGGAAACTCTGAACTGTGGCTCGATGGCCGAGGAGGAATCGGATTAAATGTGTTACATGTTTTATTTCCTTGGTTCCTGTTCCGTAGTTCACGTCTTGTGACTTTTCCTGAGCGGAGATTTACAGATGTAGCAATGTTACATTTCTTCCTTCTCGTTCTGCTCAGTGATACAGTTTATTCAGCCAACTTTATGTGTGTTTCTATTGTATTTTTCACTATAAAAACTGTTAGTTTAGGGAGGGCTCTCCCCACTCTTTTTGCCACCTTCACGCGTTGCTGAGGTTTGATGCTGAGGACTCTGTCTTGACAGACTTTACCGAGAGACTGGTCCTGACCCGTTCTGACACTTAGTTAGAATAGGTAACTATGAGAAATGATTAATTCTGATTTATTTGACTAATTTTAGATAAAGCAATATAACTTTTAAACATGGTGTTGAATATTCCTTCTTGTCGATTATTGAGAACATTTTGATCATTGTTGTATAGATTGTATAGAGTATAATTAAGGATAACCATTATAATTAGGTCCTATCGTCCTAGATATAGATGCAGGGTTTTCTTCCCACAGGTCTTATGCTGGTAGAGTATTTGAGCGTATGTTAGTGAAATGGGCCCTAGCGTATGATGAATGTATGTGTGTGTAACTGTGAAGTTACTCTATCCGTGGTAGTGGGTTTATTTTAGGTACCCTGATCTCTATCACACTCACTCTGTGCCACTAATTACTAACAAATCAATTACACGCACTAAATGCGTGTAGACCCGGCCCTGATAATTAAGTGCCGGTGCTAAGCACCGGCAAGCACCGGCACAAATTAAGCACTGATCACAAAATAACTAATATTAATAAATGGGTACAGGTAAACATCTGATCGTCAAGAGATGAGAACGAAAATGTTGTATATGAACATATCTCTCTCTCCCTCTCTCTCTCTCTCTCTCTCTCTCTCTCTCTCTTTCTCTCCATTTTTATATATATATATATTACCTACTGGCGGTCGCCAGTAGGTAGTTATAGTTAGGACCACGTTTCCATAGGAAAACCTCAACATTCTATTTTGAATAACTTTGGCGCCGGTCGACGAATCCTCGCGAATTTCTCAAAATAGGTGGGGCGCTACGCTCCGCTCCTACCCTGAAAGTCTCGGGGGGATTCGTCAAGCGGGGGCTGAGATAAAAGGGGGGTCCCAAAACGCGTTTTTCCCATGCATTTTTCCATAGGACCTTTAGAACGAGCTACAGCCCGAACGGCTGAACAGAATTACTAGAAATTTGGCAGAGAGGTAGTCCGTAGGTCAAGGAAGTGCCTTTTGTAGGTTTGGTGTAAATCAGTTCAGTTGATTTTGAGAAAATAGCCTTTAAATCAATATATATATCTGAGCCAGCTTACGGTACGCTTACCGTACGCTTACGGTAAGCGTACGGTGGCGTGCGCGAGCGCGATTCTGATTGGCTCTTAGATCTTAGTAAACATTCGAATCGGCCGAAACCAGGAAGCGGCGGCCGCCATTTTGTGTATTTCACTCTGAAAAAAAAGAGTGAAAACAAGGAAAGGGGGCAATGAGGAGAGTTACAGACCCCCTAACAATTGTAAGGGGGTCAAAGAAGGACAGAAAAGTACAAAGAAAACATTTATTGATTTTAAAAAAAATCACGGGGTACGCGTACGGTAAGCTCACGGTAAGCGTACGGTAAAAAAAATAAAAATAAATAAATGAAAATCAGATTTAAGAGTTTAGAAATTAGGGAGCTCTAAAAAGAGCTGTTGTGTTTATGGAGTCATTTTTTTAGTGGTACCTACAAGTAAGTACCGATGCAGAGTCTAAGGTTCAAGAGGAAGACTCTGTTCCCTTCATCATTGAAGTGCACACCATCTCCTCTATAAATGTCTTGCATGTCGTAACGCAAGTTGTTGTGGTAAATGGCACCCATACCATAGTCACGGAGGAAAGCAGAAACAGATTTGTTGACGTGCTTTCTTGCTTTGTCAATCTGTGGACAGAAATGATTGGACCAGTTCCATTTTTGCCTTTGGCATATGTTGGAAAACACAAAGGCAGTTTTAGGGAAAAGTGAAAACAGTTGTGCAAAGGTGTCCTTCATAAGCATTTCCAGACCTACCCCAGTCAAAGTGCCTAGGTCATTGCCACCACAGTGCACTATTATGAGGTCAGGGTGTTGGATTTGCATGAAGGATTTCACCAATGGCATCAATTGGTGCCACTTTAACCCTCTCTGACCAATCCATTTAATGTCTACATTTGGCAAAGCAAGGTCTCTCACCATATCTGTTTTCTCTGCAAACTTTTCACTCCAGAAGACATAGCTGTGCCCTACAATCCACACTGTGAACATCTTCAAAGGAGAACTGGATGCACTCAGGAGGTGTCTTTCAGTAGAATGGCAATATGAAAAGAAAGACAGTTTGGAAATGGAGGCATACATATTTTTTACAAAACAAAAAGAACTGATTGGCTGTTTCATACCATTCTAGAAAAAAAACTAGGCTGTATGTGAAAATTAATAGAAGCATGTTTTGTATTGGTACAAAAAAATGTGTAACCAAAGAACAGTACTATGGATTTGCAGTTAGGTTTGAAAAGTCAAGCACTCTTGCTCTGTGGAATTGAAACATTGTGTGTCGAACTTCTGACCTAACTGCACACAGCAGTGTTCCATGAGCTGTTGCTATGGTAGCAGGCAGAAGTCAAGTTGGGGGAAGGGTACTAGGCAGAAGTCAAGTTGGGGGCAGGGTACTTTTGGAAAAGGGTTGGTTTTCAACCAATAGAAATGTGTCATTACATTTGAAAAAAAGGGGGAAGCACTGAGATTTGAAACTTACATGTATATGTGTGGAAAAATAGAGGGAAAGTTTGCCATTATCTGGTTCTGCTGAGAGGAGAGAGGTGTACAGAACAGAGATCCTGGCTCTGATAATCTGCTGTTTGAGTGACACATTTCTTTCACAACTAACTAATTTTAAAGGTGAGTTTACAGTTTGAGAGGGGATGTATGTGGTAACTTAAGAAATGAATAATAGAAATGGGAATTGTTTTTGTTGTAGTTACACATGGTGGATTCATAATGTGTCAGTCTGTAAAAGAGATTTTCACTTGGCCCGAAAAAAAAAGAGCAGTAAGTGTGCTTTCAAATTGGCAAAGAAATTTCGTTTTGGCACTAATGTGAAAACATGACTCTGTGTGCATAGAAGAATTATAGGCAGAAATGTATTGCGTCTTGCTCTGGTGATTTCACAGTTGCAGTAGATGGAAAAGAGGAGCGAATATTTGGGGGAAGAAGCAGAGGTTTAGCACACACCCATGTGCTTGCCATGTATAGTCATGCACAGTAATTAGAAGCGAGTGGGGTTTTCAGGTTTAAGTCTGTAATGCAAATACATTCAGCATCACTAAGGCTGGTTGCCCCTGCTGGAGTGTAGGCAGTCACAGAGAATACACACGGTGGTGGTCTGAAAAAAAAACAGCTTGGACATGTGCATTTAAATAAATTTAAAAAAAAGGTTTCAGAATGTGTCAGTCTGTAAAAGTGATTTCAAAGTGTAAAAAGAGATTTTCACTTGCCCCCGAAAAAAAAAGAGCAGTAAGTGTGCTTTCAAATTGGCAAAGAAATTTCGTTTTGGGACTAATGTGAAAACATGACTCTGTGTGCATAGAAGAATTATAGGCAGAAATGTATTGCGTCTTGCTCTGGTGATTTCACAGTTGCAGTAGATGGAAAAGAGGAGCGAATTTTTGGGGGAAGAAGCAGAGGTTTAGCACACACCCATGTGCTTGCCATGTATAGTCATGCACAGTAATTAGAAGCGAGTGGGGTTTTCAGGTTTAAGTCTGTAATGCAAATACATTCAGCATCACTAAGGCTGGTTGCCCCTGCTGGAGTGTAGGCAGTCACAGAGAATACACACGGTGGTGGTCTGAAAAAAAAACAGCTTGGACATGTGCATTTAAATAAATTTAAAAAAAAGGTTTCAGAATGTGTCAGTCTGTAAAAGTGATTTCAAAGTGTAAAAAGAGATTTTCACTTGGCCCGAAAAAAAAAGAGCAGTAAGTGTGCTTTCAAATTGGCAAAGAAATTTCGTTTTGGCACTAATGTGAAAACATGACTCTGTGTGCATAGAAGAATTATAGGCAGAAATGTATTGCGTCTTGCTCTGGTGATTTCACAGTTGCAGTAGATGGAAAAGAGGAGCGAATTTTTGGGGGAAGAAGCAGAGGTTTAGCACACACCCATGTGCTTGCCATGTATAGTCATGCACAGTAATTAGAAGCGAGTGGGGTTTTCAGGTTTAAGTCTGTAATGCAAATACATTCAGCATCACTAAGGCTGGTTGCCCCTGCTGGAGTGTAGGCAGTCACAGAGAATGCACACGGTGGTGGTCTGAAAAAAAAACTGCTTGGACATGTGCATTTAAATAAATTTAAAAAAAAAGGTTTCAGAATGTGTCAGTCTGTAAAAGTGATTTCAAATTGAAAAAAGAGATATACACTTGCCCCCGAAAAAAAAAGAGCAGTAAGTGTGCTTTCAAATTGGCAAAGAAATTTCGTTTTGGCACTAATGTGAAAACATGACTCTGTGTGCATAGAAGAATTATAGGCAGAAATGTATTGCGTCTTGCTCTGGTGATTTCACAGTTGCAGTAGATGGAAAAGAGGAGCGAATTTTTGGGGGAAGAAGCAGAGGTTTAGCACACACCCATGTGCTTGCCATGTATAGTCATGCACAGTAATTAGAAGCGAGTGGGGTTTTCAGGTTTAAGTCTGTAATGCAAATACATTCAGCATCACTAAGGCTGGTTGCCCCTGCTGGAGTGTAGGCAGTCACAGAGAATACACACGGTGGTGGTCTGAAAAAAAAACAGCTTGGACATGTGCATTTAAATAAATTTAAAAAAAAGGTTTCAGAATGTGTCAGTCTGTAAAAGTGATTTCAAAGTGTAAAAAGAGATTTTCACTTGGCCCGAAAAAAAAAGAGCAGTAAGTGTGCTTTCAAATTGGCAAAGAAATTTCGTTTTGGCACTAATGTGAAAACATGACTCTGTGTGCATAGAAGAATTATAGGCAGAAATGTATTGCGTCTTGCTCTGGTGATTTCACAGTTGCAGTAGATGGAAAAGAGGAGCGAATTTTTGGGGGAAGAAGCAGAGGTTTAGCACACACCCATGTGCTTGCCATGTATAGTCATGCACAGTAATTAGAAGCGAGTGGGGTTTTCAGGTTTAAGTCTGTAATGCAAAAACATTCAGCATCACTAAGGCTGGTTGCCCCTGCTGGAGTGTAGGCAGTCACAGAGAATACACACGGTGGTGGTCTGAAAAAAAAACAGCTTGGACATGTGCATTTAAATAAATTTAAAAAAAAAGGTTTCAGAATGTGTCAGTCTGTAAAAGTGATTTCAAAGTGTAAAAAGAGATTTTCACTTGGCCCGAAAAAAAAAGAGCAGTAAGTGTGCTTTCAAATTGGCAAAGAAATTTCGTTTTGGCACTAATGTGAAAACATGACTGTGTGTGCATAGAAGAATTATAGGCAGAAATGTATTGCGTCTTGCTCTGGTGATTTCACAGTTGCAGTAGATGGAAAAGAGGAGCGAATTTTTGGGGGAAGAAGCAGAGGTTTAGCACACACCCATGTGCTTGCCATGTATAGTCATGCACAGTAATTAGAAGCGAGTGGGGTTTTCAGGTTTAAGTCTGTAATGCAAATACATTCAGCATCACTAAGGCTGGTTGCCCCTGCTGGAGTGTAGGCAGTCACAGAGAATACACACGGTGGTGGTCTGAAAAAAAAACAGCTTGGACATGTGCATTTAAATAAATTTAAAAAAAAGGTTTCAGAATGTGTCAGTCTGTAAAAGTGATTTCAAAGTGTAAAAAGAGATTTTCACTTGGCCCGAAAAAAAAAGAGCAGTAAGTGTGCTTTCAAATTGGCAAAGAAATTTCGTTTTGGCACTAATGTGAAAACATGACTCTGTGTGCATAGAAGAATTATAGGCAGAAATGTATTGCGTCTTGCTCTGGTGATTTCACAGTTGCAGTAGATGGAAAAGAGGAGCGAATTTTTGGGGGAAGAAGCAGAGGTTTAGCACACACCCATGTGCTTGCCATGTATAGTCATGCACAGTAATTAGAAGCGAGTGGGGTTTTCAGGTTTAAGTCTGTAATGCAAATACATTCAGCATCACTAAGGCTGGTTGCCCCTGCTGGAGTGTAGGCAGTCACAGAGAATACACACGGTGGTGGTCTGAAAAAAAAACAGCTTGGACATGTGCATTTAAATAAATTTAAAAAAAAAGGTTTCAGAATGTGTCAGTCTGTAAAAGTGATTTCAAAGTGTAAAAAGAGATTTTCACTTGGCCCGAAAAAAAAAGAGCAGTAAGTGTGCTTTCAAATTGGCAAAGAAATTTCGTTTTGGCACTAATGTGAAAACATGACTCTGTGTGCATAGAAGAATTATAGGCAGAAATGTATTGCGTCTTGCTCTGGTGATTTCACAGTTGCAGTAGATGGAAAAGAGGAGCGAATTTTTGGGGGAAGAAGCAGAGGTTTAGCACACACCCATGTGCTTGCCATGTATAGTCATGCACAGTAATTAGAAGCGAGTGGGGTTTTCAGGTTTAAGTCTGTAATGCAAATACATTCAGCATCACTAAGGCTGGTTGCCCCTGCTGGAGTGTAGGCAGTCACAGAGAATGCACACGGTGGTGGTCTGAAAAAAAAACTGCTTGGACATGTGCATTTAAATAAATTTTAAAAAAAAGGTTTCAGAATGTGTCAGTCTGTAAAAGTGATTTCAAATTGAAAAAAGAGATATACACTTGCCCCCGAAAAAAAAAGAGCAGTAAGTGTGCTTTCAAATTGGCAAAGAAATTTCGTTTTGGCACTAATGTGAAAACATGACTCTGTGTGCATAGAAGAATTATAGGCAGAAATGTATTGCGTCTTGCTCTGGTGATTTCACAGTTGCAGTAGATGGAAAAGAGGAGCGAATTTTTGGGGGAAGAAGCAGAGGTTTAGCACACACCCATGTGCTTGCCATGTATAGTCATGCACAGTAATTAGAAGCGAGTGGGGTTTTCAGGTTTAAGTCTGTAATGCAAATACATTCAGCATCACTAAGGCTGGTTGCCCCTGCTGGAGTGTAGGCAGTCACAGAGAATACACACGGTGGTGGTCTGAAAAAAAAACAGCTTGGACATGTGCATTTAAATAAATTTAAAAAAAAAGGTTTCAGAATGTGTCAGTCTGTAAAAGTGATTTCAAAGTGTAAAAAGAGATTTTCACTTGGCCCGAAAAAAAAAAGAGCAGTAAGTGTGCTTTCAAATTGGCAAAGAAATTTCGTTTTGGCACTAATGTGAAAACATGACTCTGTGTGCATAGAAGAATTATAGGCAGAAATGTATTGCGTCTTGCTCTGGTGATTTCACAGTTGCAGTAGATGGAAAAGAGGAGCGAATTTTTGGGGGAAGAAGCAGAGGTTTAGCACACACCCATGTGCTTGCCATGTATAGTCATGCACAGTAATTAGAAGCGAGTGGGGTTTTCAGGTTTAAGTCTGTAATGCAAATACATTCAGCATCACTAAGGCTGGTTGCCCCTGCTGGAGTGTAGGCAGTCACAGAGAATACACACGGTGGTGGTCTGAAAAAAAAACAGCTTGGTTTCATAATGTGACAGTTTGTTATACAGATTTTCACTTGCCCAAAAAAAAAGAGGAGTTTGTGTGCATTCAAATTGGCAAAGAAATTTCGTTTTGTGACTATTGTGAAAAGAAATGTAGTAATATATTTAAATACAATAAAGAATTTTTTTTTTAGTTTTTTTGCAGGTATTGCTGAAGAACAGTGAACAAAATTTAAGATGCCTACAAAATCTCGAGTTCAAAAAACGCTAAAAAAAAAACTATATTTGAGGACAACTGGAGGACCAAAGTTAGTAGAAGATGCTGATGTTGGGAAAAAGAAAAAATCTTCTGGTAAGCAAAAAAGACAATTCCTAAACAAAATATTGAAAACAAACAAAAATGTACAAAATGTCTGTTCTCGGAAAAATGTAACAAAACCTACAGAACAGCAAAAAATTGAGGATTTAGTTAATGCAAATATACCTTCTGCAATTGAAAAGTTTAACATAAACAGAAAAACAGCATTTAAAGAGATACGTAGAAAAATGTTTCAGAGAAGAGTTATGTCCAATTTGATAAAGGATATAAAGAAATATAAGCAAAAGGCTAAATATTATAAGAGAAAAAAAGAAATTGAAGCCATTGCAGCAAAGGCATTAGAATTAAAAAGGAAACTATTCATATTAATTTTGAATAGGATGCGTACATTAGATAAAATGGTTAATGTACTGAAATCACAAAGCAAAAGCAAAAGAGTAGTGAACAGAACAAATTTTTGTAAAGTGTTTTTAGGAAAGTGGATGCATAGCTCAAGTAGTGAACCTTTTTTTAATGAAGAGAGCTATTTTCAAAGTAATAGTTTGCTGCATGCAGTTGACACCAGAGGTCGTTCATACGAAGTAAAAAATGGTTGCATAATGGAGAAGGAGATAATGGTTCCAAGAGATGAGGTACAAGTGATGGCAGATGAGGCAATGGGGAGACGTCCTAAAGCCCCAGTGTACACTTGGAATTGTAGTAGTATTTGCACTGTGCGTCAGGAATCTATTGACATATTTCGAGAGTTTCTAAGAGAATATAGTAAAAAAAGTGTAAAACAAAAGATTAAGGTGCTTCAAAGTCTGGATCCATGCAGAGTGAGAGAGAATACTGGTTTGCAGGGTCATTCTCTTGCTTGTCTATCTAGAAAAGTGTGCAATAGTGTTTTCCATCATTTTAGGATGCTGGCTGTTCATCATACTGAAATGAGAAAGTTTGTGAGACGGTTGTATTTTGCCAAAAGTCCAGCAATAAAGTTAAATGAATTGAATAGGGCTCTGTTCCGAGGAACGGTATCAGATGTAGAGAAGGTTGTTGATGAAATTCAGTTTTGTTACTTTGGTCCTGAACAAAACAGTGCAGAGAAGGACACAGTAAATGAGGCAGAAGTGGAAGAGAATGTAGAACCTTGTGTAAGTAAGACATTTAATGATCACATAACAAAATTTGCAATAGTCTCTAATGAAAGACCAAATGTTACTTGTATTTGTTGCCGCAGAACTCATTATAGAAAACAAACTAGGAATGTTGATCTCTACAGAAAGAGTGAAAATGAAGATAATTATAAGTGGATGGATTTTGCAACATATATATTTCTTGAAAATTGTTTTGAATTGGGTGAAGATCAGCGTATTTGTAAATACTGCTACAACAAGTTAGAGGAAAATAGAATGCCGACCAGAGCTGTACATAATAATTTAGAATTGGATGCTATTCCTGCTGAACTTTCTGAATTAAATACATATGAGTCTATACTCATTCAATGTGTTCATCCGTTCCAGACCATAGTACGTATGGAGCCCAAAACTGGTAAATTACCTCCTTCAGATTTAGTGAGAGGTTTAAAAGGTAGAGTGGTGTATTTGCCCTTGGATTTGAAAAAAAATATGGAAACTATTGATGCGGATACTTTGGAAACTGAACCATTAATTATTCTGGTTAATGGTGTACCTACAAAGAATAAGAAGATTTGGCAGGAGCTGGTAGATGTGCGGAAAGTACAAAGAGCAAATTTGTATTTGAAAAAAAATAACAAATGGTATGAATCAATTTATATAGTAGAAGAAGAAGAAGAAGAAGATTTACAAGGAGATACAGAAACACCAAGTGGACAAATTGAAAAAGTGGACAAGTCAAAGGAAGAAGAAATTTATGAACATTTTAGCATACATCCTCTCCATTCGAAAGAAGTTATGGGAGACAATATTGATCTCTTTCAGATGAAGAAAGCAAAAGGAAATCCCGTGAGTGTATGGGAGGAGAGCTTGGAAGCTCGATGTTTTCCCCAGCTGTTTCCTAAAGGAAAAGGAGGACGATACGATGAACGTCCGGAACAGATTCCAGCTTCTGAGTATCGGACTACAAGACTATATGCTGAAGATCCCAGATTTCGACAAAGTATCCCTTATTTGTTCCATCTTTTATTTGAAAGCGACTTGTCTGCACTGTCTTATGCAGTAAATCACATTTTAAAAAGTGGAGTACATTTACAAAATGTGTCTGCTAAGGATTTTATGGAGAAAGTGCAGCACCGAGATGATCATTTGGAAACACAACTGATCAATCTGATGGCTTGTCAGCGTGGGACAAATGAATATTGGTACCGACGCCATGGTGAACTAAAATGCATGTTACGCAATTTAGGAACACCAACATGGTTCCTTACCCTAAGCTGCGCCGAGTACGCTTGGGATGATTTACTGGATTTTCTACGAGAGGCCAATTCAAACATTGAAAACATCGAATACAAGACAGCAGGAGAACTGTGCTCATTGGATCCGGTTAATGTTTGCAGATATTTCAATCATAGATTTGAGGCTATGATGTCCTTCATCTGCAATAAAAAAAATCCACCCCTTGGAGAAGTAGTGGATTTCTTTTGGAGAAAAGAGTACCAGGCAAGAGGTGCTCCTCATATTCATATGCTGCTGTGGATCAAGGATGCCCCAAAGTTTGGAACAGATACTGATGAAGCAGTGTTATCTTACATTGAAGAATATGCAACATGTGCTATACCTAAAAGCACAGAAGAGTACAAGTTAAAGGAGCAAGTTCTACGTTTCCAAAGTCATCGGTGTGGAAAATACTGTCGACGGAAATACAAGAGCAAAGAAAAATACTACACTAAATGTCGATTTGGATTTCCTAGACCTGTTCTTACAAATGGAAGAGTCAACAGTTTTATGTCAGCTGTGAGACATACTATCACAAGAAAATCACCTAAGAATACCTACAACCTTAAAAGAAAAGAAGAATCAAAAAATATAAATGACTACAACCCAGTCATTTTATCCATGTGGAACGCTAACATGGATATACAGTATGTTGCTGACAATTCCATTGCTGTTGCTCGATATGTAACGTCTTACATTACGAAATCAGAAAAAACAGAATTGAAGGAAATGTGGGAAGAGATTTCTCACGAGAAGACTGTCAGTAAGAAGCTGTACAGTTTCAGTTTGAAGATGTTATCGCATCGAGAAATTGGATCCTACGAATGTTCAGATAGATTATCTTCTGCAAGTCTCTACTCGAAGTCAAGAAGAATAATTTGGGCAAGTTTAGGCCTTGCAGCAATGAGAAATCGGGTACTGAAATCTGTTGGAGAAATTGAATATTTGGCACAGTTCGAACCTGAAAGTACAGATATATTGAAAACAAACATGTTGGACACATATTATCCCAAGAGAAGTCATCATCTGGAGAACATGTGTCTCTATGAAGTGCTGCAGAACTACATTTATTCACGGAAAGCTGCAGAAGACATCAATAATGGAAAATATAAAGTCGTTGGTGAAGAAGGATGTTTGGTGAAGCAAACCAAAGGAAGTTTGATAAATCACCGGAAGCTGAGTTGCGACACTACCGACAAGAAAGAATTTTACTACTTGGCTCTTTTACAGTTGTTTAAACCATGGCGTTCAGAGGATGAACTACTGGGAGAATTCCAGAGCTATGAAGATTCTTTTAATGCTTGCAAAGACAGCATACAATGCAGTACATTCTCAACTTATCTGCAAATGTTAAATGAAGAAATTGAACAGGAAACTACAATTGCAGCAGAAATTGCTAGAGACAGTTCTCAGGACAGCCAAAGTTCAGGAACATACAGTCAAGATCCCCTAGGACAACCAATCGTTGAAAATGAAGCATCAATAGCCATGAATGAAGTGGAAACGGCTATGAATCAAGCTCAAGAAGCATTTATAGACTTAGAAAATTTGGAAAGACAACTGAATCAAGAGCAGCAACAAATTTATGAAGAGATCAAAAACAAAATTGATCACGGATTTCTACATGAAAAAAAAGAGTGCTCATGCACATCATTTCATCCAATCAGGATGTATGTAAGCGGACAAGCTGGCACTGGAAAAAGTTTCCTAATTAAAGTCATCAGAAGCTACCTAAAGCAAAAAACAGATTCTACTTTGTCTTGTGTGGTTACTGCTCCAACTGGGTTAGCAGCATATAACATAAAAGGAATCACCTTACATCGTTTGCTAATGTTACCAGTGGAGCATGAGAACAAAATACAATTCAACAAGCTAACTGGAGAAGCATGCTTGGAAGTTTCAAGAGTATTGAAGAAGATGCAAGTTCTCATTATTGATGAGGTGAGCATGGTATCAAACTTAATGCTTGCCTTTGTGCATTTAAGAATGCAGCAAATTTTGAAGACAGACTATGACGTGTTATTTGGTGGAAAACACGTCATCGTTTTTGGGGATCTTTTGCAACTTACTCCGGTTAAAGGACAACCAGTGTTTAATACTGTGACACATGAAGACACGAAGAAGTCATTGGGAAGCATCGGTAATACAAATATTTGGTCCTTCTTTGAGTACAAGGAACTTACAACTAATATGAGGCAAGCAAACGATGAAGAATATGGAAGTATTCTGAAAGATATCAGGATTGGACTACTCACAGAAGCTGGCAAAAAAGCATTACAGACTCGGCTGCTACATAATTTATTTCCAAAGGAAGAAATAGTTGCAGAGAAGATATACAAGAACATTGCAGAAAACAAAAGTGTCATCTGCTTAATGCCAACTCTACGTGAATGCTCAATATTCAATGAGGAGCTTTTGAAATTGGAAAAGGAAGAGATCATGAAATTGGAAGCAGTGGACAAAATTGAGGATGGAAGAATTACTGTCACAGTAACAGGCAAACTGAAAAATAAATTGGACTCACTAGAGAAGAACATCTCCAAAACAGCAGGATTAGAAAAAAATCTATATGTTTGCATGAACTGTAGAGTGTTTTTAAGGAGAAATTTGGATGTTGAAAAAGGCTTAGTAAATGGAGCGATGGGAAGAGTTGTGGGTTTTATTAATTATCAGAAAAAAGATGGAATTGAATGGTTAAAAATAAAATTTGATCAGATAGAGGAAGTTAAAGACATTTGTCGTTGTTCAGTTCGTTTCATGCTTGTGAAAGACTTATATGTACGTAGGAAGCAGTTTCCGTTTTCTCTAGCATATGCTGTAACTATTCACAAGTCTCAAGGATTGACTGTAGATTGTGCATTTGTGAACATTGGATCTAGTGTGTTCAAAGAAGGTATGGCATATGTTGCTTTGTCACGAGTCAAAACATTATCAGGTTTATTCATGATAGACTTCGATGACTCAAAAGTTAGTGCTGATACAAACTGTGTAAAGGAGTATAATAGATTAAGAAGAAGCTATGCTCCTCATTTAGGTCAGTATCCTGTGTTGGAGAAACGTGTAGTTTCTCGTAAAAGGAGAAATGAGAATATCTGTAATGAAGATGTAGAGAAGAGGAAAAAAAAGAGGAGTGATGTAATTGCAAGCAAAAAGAATAAGGAAAATGAAGAACAGGTTGTAGGATGTCATTTTGAAAATAGCTCTGGTGTCAACTGCTACGCAAATGTAGTGCTGAATGTTGCTTTTTATCTGGAAAGTTTGCAAGAGCAGATAATAATAAATCAGGGAAAAAGATTCTGTTCAGAGCTCAGTCTCCTTTTTCAAAAGCTGAGTAAAGATAAAACTCAAATAGAAAGTGCTACTGATATTAGAAAACTTTTAGATGTATGTTCAGGACGAACACAGTTTTCTCAAAATGAACAGCAAGATGCTCACGAATTTTTGATGTATTTTCTTCAGGTAGTGGAAGAAGAAGGAGTTCCCATTGACATTTTTTTTGGTCTCTCTTATAAATGGGAACATAGTTGTGATAATTGTTATAATATAAGTGGTTCTATTGTTGATAATGAAAGGTTTATTTATTTGACATTGCCAGAGAGTAAAACAGTCACTTTTGCAAACTTAGTTAAAGATGCTAATCATAGCATGAAATGTGGTGAGTGTAATTCTGACATGTTATCAACATTAATTTTAAGGGAATACGGACAGTATGTAATTTTAATGATGCAACGATGTAGAGCTGATGGATCAAAATTGGATACTTTAATAAAGAAGTTTACAGGACAGCAATTATCAATTTCAGGAAAAACTTTTGTAACTGTTGCAATAATTTTCCATGATGGACCTACTGTTACTTCTGGACATTACACAGTTTATCTAAAATGTGAAAAAGGATGGACACTGTGTAATGATTCCCAATTGATTTTCAAACAACGTTTGCCTTTTGATTTAGCAAATTCCTATCTAATCTTCCTGAAACCTAAATTTTAGAGAGACTTGGCAAGATCTGGACAAAATAATTTTACCATTTTACAGGATTACCATTGCAATTTTGTAGAAAAAAGATTTTTAAAATTATCATTTGGCCTAAAGGAAAGATAACCAATTGTAATGTGGACTTTTTAAATTTTTAATGCAATTTTGAAAAACCAATAATTTAGAGATTATCGGTAACTTCTGCACATTTTAAATTTTGGAATGTTATTGGACTGCCACTGGAAATTTTTTCAAAAATAATTTCAAAAATTACTATTTGGCCATGTGGAAAAGTAAGCAATTCTATTGTGGACTAAATAAATTATTCGAAAAATTTTCGTGAACCAAAATGTTACAGAGAATCGGTGAGATCTGGACAGATTAAACTTTAGAATTTTAATGGTTTTCCCTTGGAAATTTATTCCAGGGAAAGAATAAAAAATACTATTTGGCCTAAAGGAAATAAAATCAGATGTATTTTGGAGTTATTTGAGATATATTATTGTGAATGTACTTCTGAAACAAAAATATCAGACGGTATTTTAAAGAAAAAAGTATTGTTTTTAGATGACATTTTTTAAGAATAATATGCATTTCTGTAATGATAAGTTTAAGTGAGAAGAGATTCTGGGCTTTTTTAATACAATCTTTGAGATTGTTATTTTTTTTTGCCCGCTGTAAAATGATGAATGCAATTGCTTTCACAATTTATAGTGAAATGCAATATATTCTGAAAACAGCAAAAATAAGGCAAAAATATTTTTGGGGAAAAAATGTAAATATGTGTACTGTATTATAAAATGTTTTAAAAATATTAATACTTTTTTCTTTTTTTTCAGATCGATATAGAAAATTTTCGTAAACTACAACCATTTTAAAAACTATTTTTTAAAAAAACAAATGAATAAATATTTTTTTCAGTGAGTATGGTAAGTCAATAGTAATAATTGTAGTCTTTCAAGGACCTTGTAATGTGAAAAATGATTTTTAGTGTTTTTTTTTAAAAATAAAAAAAAGGTACGCTTACCGTACGCGTACGGTAAAAAAAAAAAAAAAAGTTTTTTAAAAAAAATGTAAAAAAAAGATGAAAGATAAGGTTGGCTCTTAAAAGAACCGTTGTGTTCATGCAGGGACAGAGGAAAGGAACCATGGGAAAATCATTCAAAGCTACAAATGTGCTGATCTATTTTGTTATTCACTAGGGAAACACTGGTCTCCCTATAACAAATTAGAGCTTTACAAAATGTGCAATGAATATCAACCTTCCGAAATCGAGGGTTCATTTCCAGAGGGCCAGCAAAAGGAGATTCTCCCCCCACAGATGAAGGGCTCACCTGACCTGCAGAAGAAGGAGTAAGCCCTGCAGGTGATGGTCCAGGCTGAGCTGCTGTGGATGTACTGGCTCGTCTTTCTGAAGAGTTACCTCCAAAAAGATGACCATGTGTCCTTCTGTGTACATCCTGGAGGTGTCTCTTCATGGTGTGATTCCCAAAGGAATACTTCCTGTTAGGATTACCTCTAGAAAGTACACGCTGACACAGCTTGCAAGTAACTAAGGGTGCATTCACCTTTTGCTGGCCTTCTGGAAAAGTAAAATAATCCCAAACATAAGAAGGTTTTACTTTCCTCGCTCTCTGCCTCAAGACAGTGCTGCTGGTGCTAGCCTCACTCTCAGAAGAGCTCTGCTGTTCTGCCATCGTATCCCAAAGACAAACCAGCTCCTTCTCCCAAGGGATCACAAGCAGAAATGAGGGGAATGGGTGTGGTGTAGGAGAGTTCTAGAACTGAAAGTAGTTTCAACCAATCAAAAGTTGTGTTTCAAGATCACATGACCTACCGTACGCTTACGGTACGCTTACGGTGCGCTTACGGCAAAAAGTACGCGTGCGCGTAAAAAAGACACGCGCTTGCGCACATGCGCATAACAGTCATTTCCCGGCACTTCCGCGTAACGTGCGCGTGTTGCGTAAGCGCGCACGCGTCCCGCGCGCAGTACGCGCGGCTACGCAAAGTGCGTAACTATACGCAAGCAGCGTAGATAGATTACGGACGTTGCGTAAACCGTACGCTTACCGTGAGCTTACGGTACGCGTACTATAAAAAAAAAAAAATAAAAATCTGGAAATAAATTTTACATGTTTATTTTAAAAAAATATATATAAAAAAAATATTTAAGGATTTTAAAAATTAAAGCATAGTCTTTATAAAAGATAAGAAAATTAAAATAAAAATATGTTTGAAAAAAATGAAGAATATAAAAAAAAAATAGCATTTAAAAAACCTTGCAAATTCACTGAAAAAACCATGGGTTTCACACACGTTATAGTTAGGAATTAGCATTTAAAAAACCTTGCAAATTCACTGAAAAAACCATGGGTTTCACACACGTTATAGTTAGGAATTAGCATTTAAAAAACCTTAGAAATTCACTGAAAAAACCATAGGTTTCACACACGTTATAGTTAGGAATTAGCATTTAAAAAACCTTAGAAATTCAGTGAAAAAACCATAGGTTTCACACATGTTATAGTTAGCTGGACATTTTACTCGTAAAAAACCAATGAAATTGCCCCGTTATAGTTAGTTCAGCTAACTATAACTCGCGCGCCCGCAATGCACTGCTGATGACGTCACATATTACATCACTCATGACATGGTCAGTGACATCACTCATGACATCACTGATGACATCTCAAATGACATCACTGATGACATCACTGATGACATCATCTAGTGAATGTGTGTTATTCTGAAAATTAAATATGTTTTATATATGTATATCTCATGGTCGATGGAAGAATAAATGGGTATATAAGTGTCTAAATGGATGATTTGTTTTTGAAAAATTGATTGTGTAACTGACTGATTAAGTGTATCATAGTGAATACATGGCTTAGTGAATAATGTTTAAATATGTAAATATCTGTATCAGTCTCTCACTTTGTGTATAAGTGGCTGCATGGGTTGGTGAGTAGCTACATGGGTGCCTATTTAGGTTATTAGTTGTTTTTTTGAGTATCAGTCTGAGTGTCTGCATGGTTCGGTGGGGGGTATTACGTAGTGCATCGGTGCATGAATGAGTGACTCACTGTTTGTATGTGTTGAACACAGCATGTGTGCAGGACTGTATGGGTGGATGAGTGTGTGTATGGGTGTGTTAGTGAGTGAATGACTGTCTCAATAGTGTCTTCAGGAGTAACTACATACGTTTTAAACTAGTATATGTGACTATTGGTGTATATATGTGAGTATATGTGAAAGTGAGAGATTGAAAGAGTTCCTGTATGAATAAGTATGTGTTTCTATAAGTGATTGTTTAAAAGACTAAGTATGTGTAAGTTTCCGTAGAAGTAAGTGTGGTGGTGTGTGTATAACTGTATATGCAAGTAAATGTATGTTTGATTCTTTATTAGCATGAGTGACTATGTGTGTGAGTAACTCTATGGATGAGTGGCATTGTGTAACAGGATGTATAGATGTATGAGTACATATGATGAGTGAGTACATGTATGAGTGACTGTATAGGACTGTTGGTGAATGAGTGGATGTGTATGTGGATCTTAGAATTACTGAAGAGGTTGTTGTAACTGGTATTGGTATGTCCATTGTTTTGAAATTTTTAGTCTCTATTTTTGAATGTGTGTATCAAAGCTTATATTAAGGTGAGAGGAGGTCTGCCACTCTATCACAAGGATGATGTCATCAGTGATGTCATCAGTGATGTCATTTGAGATGTCATCAGTGATGTCATGAGTGATGTCACTGACCATGTCATGAGTGATGTAATATGTGACGTCATCAGCAGTGCATTGCGGGCGCGCGAGTTATAGTTAGCTGAACTAACTATAACGGGGCAATTTCATTGGTTTTTTACGAGTAAAATGTCCAGCTAACTATAACATGTGTGAAACCTATGGTTTTTTCACTGAATTTCTAAGGTTTTTTAAATGCTAATTCCTAACTATAACGTGTGTGAAACCTATGGTTTTTTCAGTGAATATATATATATATATATATATATATATATATATATATTCACTTAAAAAAACATAGGTTTCACACGTTATAGTTAGGTGGATATTTCACTCGTAAAAAACCAATGAAATTCCCCCGTTATAGTTAGTTCAGATAACTATAACTCGCACGACCACCACTCTATCACAAGGATGATGTCATCAGTGATGTCATGAGTGATGCCACTGACCATGTCATGAATGATGTAATATGTGACGTCATGAGCAGTGGATTGCGGGCGTGCGAGTTATAGTTATCTGAACTAAGTATAACGGGGGAATTTCATTGGTTTTTTACGAGTGAAATATCCACCTAACTATAACATGTGTGAAACCTATGGTTTTTTAAGTGAATTTGCAAGGTTTTTTAAATGCTAATTCCTAACTATAACGTGTGTGAAACCTATGGTTTTTTCATTGAATTTGTACAGTTTTTTAAATGCTAATTTATTTATGTATTATTATTTTTTTTATATATTTATTTTACAATAAACTACGTATTATTTTTTTTTTGTGGGGGTTTTCACCATGCGCGCACGGTGCGCGCACCCCCATGATTTAAAAAAAATATATATATATATTTTTTTTTGTTTTGTTTTTTCACCGTGCGCACCCCCGCGATTTTTAAAAAAAAAACACATTTTTTTCTCTGCCTTTGGGGTCCTTCATGGACCCCCTGACAAAGGGTAGGGGGTCCGGAACTCTCTACCCTGCCCCCTTTTCACGTTCGCCACCTTCCTTTTTCACTCTCGCACTGAAAACAAACAAAATGGCGGCCGACACTTCCTGATTTCGACCAATTCGAATGTTGACTAACATGTAACCACCAATCAGAATTACGCTCGCGCACGTTAGGGTGCTCGCACGGTGCGCGCACGGTGCGCGCACCCTGCGCGCGTATAGATGTTGATATGCTTTTAAATGCTATTTTCTCAGATAATACTGAACAGATTTACACCAGATCTGCAGAAGGCACTTCCTTGACCTTATGGCTACCTCTCTGCCAAATTTCAAGTAATTCTGTTCAGCCGTTCGGGCTGTAGCTGTGTCTAAAGGTCCTATGGGAAAATGCATGGGGAAAACGCGTTTTGGTACCCCCCTTTTTTCTCGGCCCCTACTTGACGAATCACCCCAAGTCTTTCAGGGTAGGAGCTGAACGGAGCGCCCCATTAGTTTTGAAAATTTCGCGAGGATTCGTCAATCGGCGCAAAAGTTATTCAAAATAGAATTTTCAGATTTCCTATGGAAACACGATCCGAACTATAACTATCTACTGGCGACCGCCAGTAGATAATATATATATATTATCTACTGGCGGTTATAGTTAGGTCAGATAACTATAACTCGCGCGACCGCCACTCTATCACAAGGATGATGTCATCGGTGATGTCATGAGTAATGCCACTGACCATGTCATGAGTGATGTAATATGTGACGTCATGAGCACTGGATTGAGGGCGTGCGAGTGATAGTTATCTGACCTAACTATAATGGGGATATTTCATTGGTTTTTCACGAGTGAAATGCCCAGCTAACTATAACATGTGTGAAACCTATGGTTTTTTAAGTGAATATATATATATAAATATATATATATATTACCTACTGGCGGTCGCCAGTAGGTAGTTATAGTTAGGACCCTGTTTCCATAGGAAATCCACAACATTCTATTTTGAATAACTTTGGCGCCGGTCGACGAATCCTCGCGAATTTCTCTAAATAGGTGGGGTGCTACGCTCCGCTCCTACCCTGAAAGTCTCGGGGGGATTCGTCAAGCGGGGGCTGAGATAAAAGGGGGGTCCCAAAACGCGTTTTTCCCATGCATTTTTCCATAGGACCTTTAGACAGGGCTACAGCCCGAACGGCTGAACAGAATTACTAGAAATTTGGCAGAGAGGTAGTCCTCAGGTCAAGGAAGTGCCTTTTGTAGGTTTGGTGTAAATCTGTTCAGTAGATTCTGAGAAAATAGCCTTTAAATCAATATATATATCTGAGCCAGCTTACGGTACGCTTACGGTGCGCTTACCATACGCGTACGGTGGCGTGCGCGAGCGCGATTCTGATTGGCTGTTACATCTAAGTAAACATTCGAATCGGTCGAAACCAGGAAGCGGCGGCCGCCATTTTCTCTCTCGCACTCTGAGGGGGGGGGGCTGTAAACAAAGGCAAAAAACATATAAAGGGGCTGTTTAGACAGCGCCCATGCACATAGCCATGTTAGTTGAGTCCTCAAAGATCCCCCAAGGGCAAAAACGGTAAATTTTTATTTTTTGAAAATTTCGCCGATGACGCTTACCGTACGCGTACGGTGCGCTTACGCTAAAAATTTTAATAAAAAAAAAAAAACACTCTCTGTGCATGACATATTATTGTCATCACTTACAAATTAAATTTAACAGATTACCTATCACAAGGAAGCGCATAATATGTCCTCCATGTGCGCACGGTGCGTAACGTGGGCACGCGGTGCGCGTAGCGCACTGCGTGCCCACCTTGCGTGTACGGCACTAACTGCGTAAAGTGGGCACGCGGTGCGCGAAGCGCACCGCGTGCTCACCGTGCGCGCACGGAACGACTGCGTTAAGTGGGCGTGCACGCCACGAATGGCGTAAAGTAACTTAGCATTTAAAAAACCGTACAAATTCACTGAAAAAACCATAGGTTTCACACACGTTATAGTTAGGAATTAGCATTTAAAAAACCTTGCAAATTCACTGAAAAAACCATAGGTTTCAGACATGTTATAGTTAGCGGAAATTTTACTGATAAAAAACCAATGAAATTCCCCCGTTATAGTTAGTGCAGGCAACTATAACTCACGCGACCGCAATCTTCTGCTGATGACATATGTGTCTTTATGGAAAAAAAATATTTGTCATATATGTATAGCTAAAAATTTAAGGAAGAAGACATGGGCAAATAAATGTCTAAATACAGTATTAGCATCAGCAGAGGATTGCGGTCGCGTGAGTTATAGTTGCCTGCACTAACTATAACGGGGGAATTTCATTGGTTTTTTATCAGTAAAATTTCCGCTAACTATAACATGTCTGAAACCTATGGTTTTTTCAGTGAATATATATATATATATATATATATATATATATATATATATTACCTACTGGCGGTCGCCAGTAGGTAGTTATAGTTAGGACCACGTTTCCATAGGAAAACCTCAACATTCTATTTTGAATAACTTTGGCGCCGGTCGACGAATCCTCGCGAATTTCTCAAAATAGGTGGGGCGCTACGCTCCGCTCCTACCCTGAAAGTCTCGGGGGGATTCGTCAAGCGGGGGCTGAGATAAAAGGGGGGTCCCAAAACGCGTTTTTCCCATGCATTTTTCCATAGGACCTTTAGAACGAGCTACAGCCCGAACGGCTGAACAGAATTACTAGAAATTTGGCAGAGAGGTAGTCCGTAGGTCAAGGAAGTGCCTTTTGTAGGTTTGGTGTAAATCAGTTCAGTTGATTTTGAGAAAATAGCCTTTAAATCAATATATATATCTGAGCCAGCTTACGGTACGCTTACCGTACGCTTACGGTAAGCGTACGGTGGCGTGCGCGAGCGCGATTCTGATTGGCTCTTAGATCTTAGTAAACATTCGAATCGGCCGAAACCAGGAAGCGGCGGCCGCCATTTTGTGTATTTCACTCTGAAAAAAAAGAGTGAAAACAAGGAAAGGGGGCAATGAGGAGAGTTACAGACCCCCTAACAATTGTAAGGGGGTCAAAGAAGGACAGAAAAGTACAAAGAAAACATTTATTGATTTTAAAAAAAATCACGGGGTACGCGTACGGTAAGCTCACGGTAAGCGTACGGTAAAAAAAATAAAAATAAATAAATGAAAATCAGATTTAAGAGTTTAGAAATTAGGGAGCTCTAAAAAGAGCTGTTGTGTTTATGGAGTCATTTTTTTAGTGGTACCTACAAGTAAGTACCGATGCAGAGTCTAAGGTTCAAGAGGAAGACTCTGTTCCCTTCATCATTGAAGTGCACACCATCTCCTCTATAAATGTCTTGCATGTCGTAACGCAAGTTGTTGTGGTAAATGGCACCCATACCATAGTCACGGAGGAAAGCAGAAACAGATTTGTTGACGTGCTTTCTTGCTTTGTCAATCTGTGGACAGAAATGATTGGACCAGTTCCATTTTTGCCTTTGGCATATGTTGGAAAACACAAAGGCAGTTTTAGGGAAAAGTGAAAACAGTTGTGCAAAGGTGTCCTTCATAAGCATTTCCAGACCTACCCCAGTCAAAGTGCCTAGGTCATTGCCACCACAGTGCACTATTATGAGGTCAGGGTGTTGGATTTGCATGAAGGATTTCACCAATGGCATCAATTGGTGCCACTTTAACCCTCTCTGACCAATCCATTTAATGTCTACATTTGGCAAAGCAAGGTCTCTCACCATATCTGTTTTCTCTGCAAACTTTTCACTCCAGAAGACATAGCTGTGCCCTACAATCCACACTGTGAACATCTTCAAAGGAGAACTGGATGCACTCAGGAGGTGTCTTTCAGTAGAATGGCAATATGAAAAGAAAGACAGTTTGGAAATGGAGGCATACATATTTTTTACAAAACAAAAAGAACTGATTGGCTGTTTCATACCATTCTAGAAAAAAAACTAGGCTGTATGTGAAAATTAATAGAAGCATGTTTTGTATTGGTACAAAAAAATGTGTAACCAAAGAACAGTACTATGGATTTGCAGTTAGGTTTGAAAAGTCAAGCACTCTTGCTCTGTGGAATTGAAACATTGTGTGTCGAACTTCTGACCTAACTGCACACAGCAGTGTTCCATGAGCTGTTGCTATGGTAGCAGGCAGAAGTCAAGTTGGGGGAAGGGTACTAGGCAGAAGTCAAGTTGGGGGCAGGGTACTTTTGGAAAAGGGTTGGTTTTCAACCAATAGAAATGTGTCATTACATTTGAAAAAAAGGGGGAAGCACTGAGATTTGAAACTTACATGTATATGTGTGGAAAAATAGAGGGAAAGTTTGCCATTATCTGGTTCTGCTGAGAGGAGAGAGGTGTACAGAACAGAGATCCTGGCTCTGATAATCTGCTGTTTGAGTGACACATTTCTTTCACAACTAACTAATTTTAAAGGTGAGTTTACAGTTTGAGAGGGGATGTATGTGGTAACTTAAGAAATGAATAATAGAAATGGGAATTGTTTTTGTTGTAGTTACACATGGTGGATTCATAATGTGTCAGTCTGTAAAAGAGATTTTCACTTGGCCCGAAAAAAAAAGAGCAGTAAGTGTGCTTTCAAATTGGCAAAGAAATTTCGTTTTGGCACTAATGTGAAAACATGACTCTGTGTGCATAGAAGAATTATAGGCAGAAATGTATTGCGTCTTGCTCTGGTGATTTCACAGTTGCAGTAGATGGAAAAGAGGAGCGAATATTTGGGGGAAGAAGCAGAGGTTTAGCACACACCCATGTGCTTGCCATGTATAGTCATGCACAGTAATTAGAAGCGAGTGGGGTTTTCAGGTTTAAGTCTGTAATGCAAATACATTCAGCATCACTAAGGCTGGTTGCCCCTGCTGGAGTGTAGGCAGTCACAGAGAATACACACGGTGGTGGTCTGAAAAAAAAACAGCTTGGACATGTGCATTTAAATAAATTTAAAAAAAAGGTTTCAGAATGTGTCAGTCTGTAAAAGTGATTTCAAAGTGTAAAAAGAGATTTTCACTTGCCCCCGAAAAAAAAAGAGCAGTAAGTGTGCTTTCAAATTGGCAAAGAAATTTCGTTTTGGGACTAATGTGAAAACATGACTCTGTGTGCATAGAAGAATTATAGGCAGAAATGTATTGCGTCTTGCTCTGGTGATTTCACAGTTGCAGTAGATGGAAAAGAGGAGCGAATTTTTGGGGGAAGAAGCAGAGGTTTAGCACACACCCATGTGCTTGCCATGTATAGTCATGCACAGTAATTAGAAGCGAGTGGGGTTTTCAGGTTTAAGTCTGTAATGCAAATACATTCAGCATCACTAAGGCTGGTTGCCCCTGCTGGAGTGTAGGCAGTCACAGAGAATACACACGGTGGTGGTCTGAAAAAAAAACAGCTTGGACATGTGCATTTAAATAAATTTAAAAAAAAGGTTTCAGAATGTGTCAGTCTGTAAAAGTGATTTCAAAGTGTAAAAAGAGATTTTCACTTGGCCCGAAAAAAAAAGAGCAGTAAGTGTGCTTTCAAATTGGCAAAGAAATTTCGTTTTGGCACTAATGTGAAAACATGACTCTGTGTGCATAGAAGAATTATAGGCAGAAATGTATTGCGTCTTGCTCTGGTGATTTCACAGTTGCAGTAGATGGAAAAGAGGAGCGAATTTTTGGGGGAAGAAGCAGAGGTTTAGCACACACCCATGTGCTTGCCATGTATAGTCATGCACAGTAATTAGAAGCGAGTGGGGTTTTCAGGTTTAAGTCTGTAATGCAAATACATTCAGCATCACTAAGGCTGGTTGCCCCTGCTGGAGTGTAGGCAGTCACAGAGAATGCACACGGTGGTGGTCTGAAAAAAAAACTGCTTGGACATGTGCATTTAAATAAATTTTAAAAAAAAGGTTTCAGAATGTGTCAGTCTGTAAAAGTGATTTCAAATTGAAAAAAGAGATATACACTTGCCCCCGAAAAAAAAAGAGCAGTAAGTGTGCTTTCAAATTGGCAAAGAAATTTCGTTTTGGCACTAATGTGAAAACATGACTCTGTGTGCATAGAAGAATTATAGGCAGAAATGTATTGCGTCTTGCTCTGGTGATTTCACAGTTGCAGTAGATGGAAAAGAGGAGCGAATTTTTGGGGGAAGAAGCAGAGGTTTAGCACACACCCATGTGCTTGCCATGTATAGTCATGCACAGTAATTAGAAGCGAGTGGGGTTTTCAGGTTTAAGTCTGTAATGCAAATACATTCAGCATCACTAAGGCTGGTTGCCCCTGCTGGAGTGTAGGCAGTCACAGAGAATACACACGGTGGTGGTCTGAAAAAAAAACAGCTTGGACATGTGCATTTAAATAAATTTAAAAAAAAGGTTTCAGAATGTGTCAGTCTGTAAAAGTGATTTCAAAGTGTAAAAAGAGATTTTCACTTGGCCCGAAAAAAAAAGAGCAGTAAGTGTGCTTTCAAATTGGCAAAGAAATTTCGTTTTGGCACTAATGTGAAAACATGACTCTGTGTGCATAGAAGAATTATAGGCAGAAATGTATTGCGTCTTGCTCTGGTGATTTCACAGTTGCAGTAGATGGAAAAGAGGAGCGAATTTTTGGGGGAAGAAGCAGAGGTTTAGCACACACCCATGTGCTTGCCATGTATAGTCATGCACAGTAATTAGAAGCGAGTGGGGTTTTCAGGTTTAAGTCTGTAATGCAAAAACATTCAGCATCACTAAGGCTGGTTGCCCCTGCTGGAGTGTAGGCAGTCACAGAGAATACACACGGTGGTGGTCTGAAAAAAAAACAGCTTGGACATGTGCATTTAAATAAATTTAAAAAAAAAGGTTTCAGAATGTGTCAGTCTGTAAAAGTGATTTCAAAGTGTAAAAAGAGATTTTCACTTGGCCCGAAAAAAAAAGAGCAGTAAGTGTGCTTTCAAATTGGCAAAGAAATTTCGTTTTGGCACTAATGTGAAAACATGACTGTGTGTGCATAGAAGAATTATAGGCAGAAATGTATTGCGTCTTGCTCTGGTGATTTCACAGTTGCAGTAGATGGAAAAGAGGAGCGAATTTTTGGGGGAAGAAGCAGAGGTTTAGCACACACCCATGTGCTTGCCATGTATAGTCATGCACAGTAATTAGAAGCGAGTGGGGTTTTCAGGTTTAAGTCTGTAATGCAAATACATTCAGCATCACTAAGGCTGGTTGCCCCTGCTGGAGTGTAGGCAGTCACAGAGAATACACACGGTGGTGGTCTGAAAAAAAAACAGCTTGGACATGTGCATTTAAATAAATTTAAAAAAAAGGTTTCAGAATGTGTCAGTCTGTAAAAGTGATTTCAAAGTGTAAAAAGAGATTTTCACTTGGCCCGAAAAAAAAAGAGCAGTAAGTGTGCTTTCAAATTGGCAAAGAAATTTCGTTTTGGCACTAATGTGAAAACATGACTCTGTGTGCATAGAAGAATTATAGGCAGAAATGTATTGCGTCTTGCTCTGGTGATTTCACAGTTGCAGTAGATGGAAAAGAGGAGCGAATTTTTGGGGGAAGAAGCAGAGGTTTAGCACACACCCATGTGCTTGCCATGTATAGTCATGCACAGTAATTAGAAGCGAGTGGGGTTTTCAGGTTTAAGTCTGTAATGCAAATACATTCAGCATCACTAAGGCTGGTTGCCCCTGCTGGAGTGTAGGCAGTCACAGAGAATACACACGGTGGTGGTCTGAAAAAAAAACAGCTTGGACATGTGCATTTAAATAAATTTAAAAAAAAAGGTTTCAGAATGTGTCAGTCTGTAAAAGTGATTTCAAAGTGTAAAAAGAGATTTTCACTTGGCCCGAAAAAAAAAGAGCAGTAAGTGTGCTTTCAAATTGGCAAAGAAATTTCGTTTTGGCACTAATGTGAAAACATGACTCTGTGTGCATAGAAGAATTATAGGCAGAAATGTATTGCGTCTTGCTCTGGTGATTTCACAGTTGCAGTAGATGGAAAAGAGGAGCGAATTTTTGGGGGAAGAAGCAGAGGTTTAGCACACACCCATGTGCTTGCCATGTATAGTCATGCACAGTAATTAGAAGCGAGTGGGGTTTTCAGGTTTAAGTCTGTAATGCAAATACATTCAGCATCACTAAGGCTGGTTGCCCCTGCTGGAGTGTAGGCAGTCACAGAGAATGCACACGGTGGTGGTCTGAAAAAAAAACTGCTTGGACATGTGCATTTAAATAAATTTAAAAAAAAAGGTTTCAGAATGTGTCAGTCTGTAAAAGTGATTTCAAATTGAAAAAAGAGATATACACTTGCCCCCGAAAAAAAAAGAGCAGTAAGTGTGCTTTCAAATTGGCAAAGAAATTTCGTTTTGGCACTAATGTGAAAACATGACTCTGTGTGCATAGAAGAATTATAGGCAGAAATGTATTGCGTCTTGCTCTGGTGATTTCACAGTTGCAGTAGATGGAAAAGAGGAGCGAATTTTTGGGGGAAGAAGCAGAGGTTTAGCACACACCCATGTGCTTGCCATGTATAGTCATGCACAGTAATTAGAAGCGAGTGGGGTTTTCAGGTTTAAGTCTGTAATGCAAATACATTCAGCATCACTAAGGCTGGTTGCCCCTGCTGGAGTGTAGGCAGTCACAGAGAATACACACGGTGGTGGTCTGAAAAAAAAACAGCTTGGACATGTGCATTTAAATAAATTTAAAAAAAAAGGTTTCAGAATGTGTCAGTCTGTAAAAGTGATTTCAAAGTGTAAAAAGAGATTTTCACTTGGCCCGAAAAAAAAAAGAGCAGTAAGTGTGCTTTCAAATTGGCAAAGAAATTTCGTTTTGGCACTAATGTGAAAACATGACTCTGTGTGCATAGAAGAATTATAGGCAGAAATGTATTGCGTCTTGCTCTGGTGATTTCACAGTTGCAGTAGATGGAAAAGAGGAGCGAATTTTTGGGGGAAGAAGCAGAGGTTTAGCACACACCCATGTGCTTGCCATGTATAGTCATGCACAGTAATTAGAAGCGAGTGGGGTTTTCAGGTTTAAGTCTGTAATGCAAATACATTCAGCATCACTAAGGCTGGTTGCCCCTGCTGGAGTGTAGGCAGTCACAGAGAATACACACGGTGGTGGTCTGAAAAAAAAACAGCTTGGTTTCATAATGTGACAGTTTGTTATACAGATTTTCACTTGCCCAAAAAAAAAGAGGAGTTTGTGTGCATTCAAATTGGCAAAGAAATTTCGTTTTGTGACTATTGTGAAAAGAAATGTAGTAATATATTTAAATACAATAAAGAATTTTTTTTTTAGTTTTTTTGCAGGTATTGCTGAAGAACAGTGAACAAAATTTAAGATGCCTACAAAATCTCGAGTTCAAAAAACGCTAAAAAAAAAACTATATTTGAGGACAACTGGAGGACCAAAGTTAGTAGAAGATGCTGATGTTGGGAAAAAGAAAAAATCTTCTGGTAAGCAAAAAAGACAATTCCTAAACAAAATATTGAAAACAAACAAAAATGTACAAAATGTCTGTTCTCGGAAAAATGTAACAAAACCTACAGAACAGCAAAAAATTGAGGATTTAGTTAATGCAAATATACCTTCTGCAATTGAAAAGTTTAACATAAACAGAAAAACAGCATTTAAAGAGATACGTAGAAAAATGTTTCAGAGAAGAGTTATGTCCAATTTGATAAAGGATATAAAGAAATATAAGCAAAAGGCTAAATATTATAAGAGAAAAAAAGAAATTGAAGCCATTGCAGCAAAGGCATTAGAATTAAAAAGGAAACTATTCATATTAATTTTGAATAGGATGCGTACATTAGATAAAATGGTTAATGTACTGAAATCACAAAGCAAAAGCAAAAGAGTAGTGAACAGAACAAATTTTTGTAAAGTGTTTTTAGGAAAGTGGATGCATAGCTCAAGTAGTGAACCTTTTTTTAATGAAGAGAGCTATTTTCAAAGTAATAGTTTGCTGCATGCAGTTGACACCAGAGGTCGTTCATACGAAGTAAAAAATGGTTGCATAATGGAGAAGGAGATAATGGTTCCAAGAGATGAGGTACAAGTGATGGCAGATGAGGCAATGGGGAGACGTCCTAAAGCCCCAGTGTACACTTGGAATTGTAGTAGTATTTGCACTGTGCGTCAGGAATCTATTGACAGATTTCGAGAGTTTCTAAGAGAATATAGTAAAAAAAGTGTAAAACAAAAGATTAAGGTGCTTCAAAGTCTGGATCCATGCAGAGTGAGAGAGAATACTGGTTTGCAGGGTCATTCTCTTGCTTGTCTATCTAGAAAAGTGTGCAATAGTGTTTTCCATCATTTTAGGATGCTGGCTGTTCATCATACTGAAATGAGAAAGTTTGTGAGACGGTTGTATTTTGCCAAAAGTCCAGCAATAAAGTTAAATGAATTGAATAGGGCTCTGTTCCGAGGAACGGTATCAGATGTAGAGAAGGTTGTTGATGAAATTCAGTTTTGTTACTTTGGTCCTGAACAAAACAGTGCAGAGAAGGACACAGTAAATGAGGCAGAAGTGGAAGAGAATGTAGAACCTTGTGTAAGTAAGACATTTAATGATCACATAACAAAATTTGCAATAGTCTCTAATGAAAGACCAAATGTTACTTGTATTTGTTGCCGCAGAACTCATTATAGAAAACAAACTAGGAATGTTGATCTCTACAGAAAGAGTGAAAATGAAGATAATTATAAGTGGATGGATTTTGCAACATATATATTTCTTGAAAATTGTTTTGAATTGGGTGAAGATCAGCGTATTTGTAAATACTGCTACAACAAGTTAGAGGAAAATAGAATGCCGACCAGAGCTGTACATAATAATTTAGAATTGGATGCTATTCCTGCTGAACTTTCTGAATTAAATACATATGAGTCTATACTCATTCAATGTGTTCATCCGTTCCAGACCATAGTACGTATGGAGCCCAAAACTGGTAAATTACCTCCTTCAGATTTAGTGAGAGGTTTAAAAGGTAGAGTGGTGTATTTGCCCTTGGATTTGAAAAAAAATATGGAAACTATTGATGCGGATACTTTGGAAACTGAACCATTAATTATTCTGGTTAATGGTGTACCTACAAAGAATAAGAAGATTTGGCAGGAGCTGGTAGATGTGCGGAAAGTACAAAGAGCAAATTTGTATTTGAAAAAAAATAACAAATGGTATGAATCAATTTATATAGTAGAAGAAGAAGAAGAAGAAGATTTACAAGGAGATACAGAAACACCAAGTGGACAAATTGAAAAAGTGGACAAGTCAAAGGAAGAAGAAATTTATGAACATTTTAGCATACATCCTCTCCATTCGAAAGAAGTTATGGGAGACAATATTGATCTCTTTCAGATGAAGAAAGCAAAAGGAAATCCCGTGAGTGTATGGGAGGAGAGCTTGGAAGCTCGATGTTTTCCCCAGCTGTTTCCTAAAGGAAAAGGAGGACGATACGATGAACGTCCGGAACAGATTCCAGCTTCTGAGTATCGGACTACAAGACTATATGCTGAAGATCCCAGATTTCGACAAAGTATCCCTTATTTGTTCCATCTTTTATTTGAAAGCGACTTGTCTGCACTGTCTTATGCAGTAAATCACATTTTAAAAAGTGGAGTACATTTACAAAATGTGTCTGCTAAGGATTTTATGGAGAAAGTGCAGCACCGAGATGATCATTTGGAAACACAACTGATCAATCTGATGGCTTGTCAGCGTGGGACAAATGAATATTGGTACCGACGCCATGGTGAACTAAAATGCATGTTACGCAATTTAGGAACACCAACATGGTTCCTTACCCTAAGCTGCGCCGAGTACGCTTGGGATGATTTACTGGATTTTCTACGAGAGGCCAATTCAAACATTGAAAACATCGAATACAAGACAGCAGGAGAACTGTGCTCATTGGATCCGGTTAATGTTTGCAGATATTTCAATCATAGATTTGAGGCTATGATGTCCTTCATCTGCAATAAAAAAAATCCACCCCTTGGAGAAGTAGTGGATTTCTTTTGGAGAAAAGAGTACCAGGCAAGAGGTGCTCCTCATATTCATATGCTGCTGTGGATCAAGGATGCCCCAAAGTTTGGAACAGATACTGATGAAGCAGTGTTATCTTACATTGAAGAATATGCAACATGTGCTATACCTAAAAGCACAGAAGAGTACAAGTTAAAGGAGCAAGTTCTACGTTTCCAAAGTCATCGGTGTGGAAAATACTGTCGACGGAAATACAAGAGCAAAGAAAAATACTACACTAAATGTCGATTTGGATTTCCTAGACCTGTTCTTACAAATGGAAGAGTCAACAGTTTTATGTCAGCTGTGAGACATACTATCACAAGAAAATCACCTAAGAATACCTACAACCTTAAAAGAAAAGAAGAATCAAAAAATATAAATGACTACAACCCAGTCATTTTATCCATGTGGAACGCTAACATGGATATACAGTATGTTGCTGACAATTCCATTGCTGTTGCTCGATATGTAACGTCTTACATTACGAAATCAGAAAAAACAGAATTGAAGGAAATGTGGGAAGAGATTTCTCACGAGAAGACTGTCAGTAAGAAGCTGTACAGTTTCAGTTTGAAGATGTTATCGCATCGAGAAATTGGATCCTACGAATGTTCAGATAGATTATCTTCTGCAAGTCTCTACTCGAAGTCAAGAAGAATAATTTGGGCAAGTTTAGGCCTTGCAGCAATGAGAAATCGGGTACTGAAATCTGTTGGAGAAATTGAATATTTGGCACAGTTCGAACCTGAAAGTACAGATATATTGAAAACAAACATGTTGGACACATATTATCCCAAGAGAAGTCATCATCTGGAGAACATGTGTCTCTATGAAGTGCTGCAGAACTACATTTATTCACGGAAAGCTGCAGAAGACATCAATAATGGAAAATATAAAGTCGTTGGTGAAGAAGGATGTTTGGTGAAGCAAACCAAAGGAAGTTTGATAAATCACCGGAAGCTGAGTTGCGACACTACCGACAAGAAAGAATTTTACTACTTGGCTCTTTTACAGTTGTTTAAACCATGGCGTTCAGAGGATGAACTACTGGGAGAATTCCAGAGCTATGAAGATTCTTTTAATGCTTGCAAAGACAGCATACAATGCAGTACATTCTCAACTTATCTGCAAATGTTAAATGAAGAAATTGAACAGGAAACTACAATTGCAGCAGAAATTGCTAGAGACAGTTCTCAGGACAGCCAAAGTTCAGGAACATACAGTCAAGATCCCCTAGGACAACCAATCGTTGAAAATGAAGCATCAATAGCCATGAATGAAGTGGAAACGGCTATGAATCAAGCTCAAGAAGCATTTATAGACTTAGAAAATTTGGAAAGACAACTGAATCAAGAGCAGCAACAAATTTATGAAGAGATCAAAAACAAAATTGATCACGGATTTCTACATGAAAAAAAAGAGTGCTCATGCACATCATTTCATCCAATCAGGATGTATGTAAGCGGACAAGCTGGCACTGGAAAAAGTTTCCTAATTAAAGTCATCAGAAGCTACCTAAAGCAAAAAACAGATTCTACTTTGTCTTGTGTGGTTACTGCTCCAACTGGGTTAGCAGCATATAACATAAAAGGAATCACCTTACATCGTTTGCTAATGTTACCAGTGGAGCATGAGAACAAAATACAATTCAACAAGCTAACTGGAGAAGCATGCTTGGAAGTTTCAAGAGTATTGAAGAAGATGCAAGTTCTCATTATTGATGAGGTGAGCATGGTATCAAACTTAATGCTTGCCTTTGTGCATTTAAGAATGCAGCAAATTTTGAAGACAGACTATGACGTGTTATTTGGTGGAAAACACGTCATCGTTTTTGGGGATCTTTTGCAACTTACTCCGGTTAAAGGACAACCAGTGTTTAATACTGTGACACATGAAGACACGAAGAAGTCATTGGGAAGCATCGGTAATACAAATATTTGGTCCTTCTTTGAGTACAAGGAACTTACAACTAATATGAGGCAAGCAAACGATGAAGAATATGGAAGTATTCTGAAAGATATCAGGATTGGACTACTCACAGAAGCTGGCAAAAAAGCATTACAGACTCGGCTGCTACATAATTTATTTCCAAAGGAAGAAATAGTTGCAGAGAAGATATACAAGAACATTGCAGAAAACAAAAGTGTCATCTGCTTAATGCCAACTCTACGTGAATGCTCAATATTCAATGAGGAGCTTTTGAAATTGGAAAAGGAAGAGATCATGAAATTGGAAGCAGTGGACAAAATTGAGGATGGAAGAATTACTGTCACAGTAACAGGCAAACTGAAAAATAAATTGGACTCACTAGAGAAGAACATCTCCAAAACAGCAGGATTAGAAAAAAATCTATATGTTTGCATGAACTGTAGAGTGTTTTTAAGGAGAAATTTGGATGTTGAAAAAGGCTTAGTAAATGGAGCGATGGGAAGAGTTCTGGGTTTTATTAATTATCAGAAAAAAGATGGAATTGAATGGTTAAAAATAAAATTTGATCAGATAGAGGAAGTTAAAGACATTTGTCGTTGTTCAGTTCGTTTCATGCTTGTGAAAGACTTATATGTACGTAGGAAGCAGTTTCCGTTTTCTCTAGCATATGCTGTAACTATTCACAAGTCTCAAGGATTGACTGTAGATTGTGCATTTGTGAACATTGGATCTAGTGTGTTCAAAGAAGGTATGGCATATGTTGCTTTGTCACGAGTCAAAACATTATCAGGTTTATTCATGATAGACTTCGATGACTCAAAAGTTAGTGCTGATACAAACTGTGTAAAGGAGTATAATAGATTAAGAAGAAGCTATGCTCCTCATTTAGGTCAGTATCCTGTGTTGGAGAAACGTGTAGTTTCTCGTAAAAGGAGAAATGAGAATATCTGTAATGAAGATGTAGAGAAGAGGAAAAAAAAGAGGAGTGATGTAATTGCAAGCAAAAAGAATAAGGAAAATGAAGAACAGGTTGTAGGATGTCATTTTGAAAATAGCTCTGGTGTCAACTGCTACGCAAATGTAGTGCTGAATGTTGCTTTTTATCTGGAAAGTTTGCAAGAGCAGATAATAATAAATCAGGGAAAAAGATTCTGTTCAGAGCTCAGTCTCCTTTTTCAAAAGCTGAGTAAAGATAAAACTCAAATAGAAAGTGCTACTGATATTAGAAAACTTTTAGATGTATGTTCAGGACGAACACAGTTTTCTCAAAATGAACAGCAAGATGCTCACGAATTTTTGATGTATTTTCTTCAGGTAGTGGAAGAAGAAGGAGTTCCCATTGACATTTTTTTTGGTCTCTCTTATAAATGGGAACATAGTTGTGATAATTGTTATAATATAAGTGGTTCTATTGTTGATAATGAAAGGTTTATTTATTTGACATTGCCAGAGAGTAAAACAGTCACTTTTGCAAACTTAGTTAAAGATGCTAATCATAGCATGAAATGTGGTGAGTGTAATTCTGACATGTTATCAACATTAATTTTAAGGGAATACGGACAGTATGTAATTTTAATGATGCAACGATGTAGAGCTGATGGATCAAAATTGGATACTTTAATAAAGAAGTTTACAGGACAGCAATTATCAATTTCAGGAAAAACTTTTGTAACTGTTGCAATAATTTTCCATGATGGACCTACTGTTACTTCTGGACATTACACAGTTTATCTAAAATGTGAAAAAGGATGGACACTGTGTAATGATTCCCAATTGATTTTCAAACAACGTTTGCCTTTTGATTTAGCAAATTCCTATCTAATCTTCCTGAAACCTAAATTTTAGAGAGACTTGGCAAGATCTGGACAAAATAATTTTACCATTTTACAGGATTACCATTGCAATTTTGTAGAAAAAAGATTTTTAAAATTATCATTTGGCCTAAAGGAAAGATAACCAATTGTAATGTGGACTTTTTAAATTTTTAATGCAATTTTGAAAAACCAATAATTTAGAGATTATCGGTAACTTCTGCACATTTTAAATTTTGGAATGTTATTGGACTGCCACTGGAAATTTTTTCAAAAATAATTTCAAAAATTACTATTTGGCCATGTGGAAAAGTAAGCAATTCTATTGTGGACTAAATAAATTATTCGAAAAATTTTCGTGAACCAAAATGTTACAGAGAATCGGTGAGATCTGGACAGATTAAACTTTAGAATTTTAATGGTTTTCCCTTGGAAATTTATTCCAGGGAAAGAATAAAAAATACTATTTGGCCTAAAGGAAATAAAATCAGATGTATTTTGGAGTTATTTGAGATATATTATTGTGAATGTACTTCTGAAACAAAAATATCAGACGGTATTTTAAAGAAAAAAGTATTGTTTTTAGATGACATTTTTTAAGAATAATATGCATTTCTGTAATGATAAGTTTAAGTGAGAAGAGATTCTGGGCTTTTTTAATACAATCTTTGAGATTGTTATTTTTTTTTGCCCGCTGTAAAATGATGAATGCAATTGCTTTCACAATTTATAGTGAAATGCAATATATTCTGAAAACAGCAAAAATAAGGCAAAAATATTTTTTGGGAAAAAATGTAAATATGTGTACTGTATTATAAAATGTTTTAAAAATATTAATACTTTTTTCTTTTTTTTCAGATCGATATAGAAAATTTTCGTAAACTACAACCATTTTAAAAACTATTTTTTAAAAAAACAAATGAATAAATATTTTTTTCAGTGAGTATGGTAAGTCAATAGTAATAATTGTAGTCTTTCAAGGACCTTGTAATGTGAAAAATGATTTTTAGTGTTTTTTTTAAAAAATAAAAAAAAGGTACGCTTACCGTACGCGTACGGTAAAAAAAAAAAAAAAAGTTTTTTAAAAAAAATGTAAAAAAAAGATGAAAGATAAGGTTGGCTCTTAAAAGAACCGTTGTGTTCATGCAGGGACAGAGGAAAGGAACCATGGGAAAATCATTCAAAGCTACAAATGTGCTGATCTATTTTGTTATTCACTAGGGAAACACTGGTCTCCCTATAACAAATTAGAGCTTTACAAAATGTGCAATGAATATCAACCTTCCGAAATCGAGGGTTCATTTCCAGAGGGCCAGCAAAAGGAGATTCTCCCCCCACAGATGAAGGGCTCACCTGACCTGCAGAAGAAGGAGTAAGCCCTGCAGGTGATGGTCCAGGCTGAGCTGCTGTGGATGTACTGGCTCGTCTTTCTGAAGAGTTACCTCCAAAAAGATGACCATGTGTCCTTCTGTGTACATCCTGGAGGTGTCTCTTCATGGTGTGATTCCCAAAGGAATACTTCCTGTTAGGATTACCTCTAGAAAGTACACGCTGACACAGCTTGCAAGTAACTAAGGGTGCATTCACCTTTTGCTGGCCTTCTGGAAAAGTAAAATAATCCCAAACATAAGAAGGTTTTACTTTCCTCGCTCTCTGCCTCAAGACAGTGCTGCTGGTGCTAGCCTCACTCTCAGAAGAGCTCTGCTGTTCTGCCATCGTATCCCAAAGACAAACCAGCTCCTTCTCCCAAGGGATCACAAGCAGAAATGAGGGGAATGGGTGTGGTGTAGGAGAGTTCTAGAACTGAAAGTAGTTTCAACCAATCAAAAGTTGTGTTTCAAGATCACATGACCTACCGTACGCTTACGGTACGCTTACGGTGCGCTTACGGCAAAAAGTACGCGTGCGCGTAAAAAAGACACGCGCTTGCGCACATGCGCATAACAGTCATTTCCCGGCACTTCCGCGTAACGTGCGCGTGTTGCGTAAGCGCGCACGCGTCCCGCGCGCAGTACGCGCGGCTACGCAAAGTGCGTAACTATACGCAAGCAGCGTAGATAGATTACGGACGTTGCGTAAACCGTACGCTTACCGTGAGCTTACGGTACGCGTACTATAAAAAAAAAAAAAAAAAAATCTGGAAATAAATTTTACATGTTTATTTTAAAAAAATATATATAAAAAAAATATTTAAGGATTTTAAAAATTAAAGCATAGTCTTTATAAAAGATAAGAAAATTAAAATAAAAATATGTTTGAAAAAAATGAAGAATATAAAAAAAAAATAGCATTTAAAAAACCTTGCAAATTCACTGAAAAAACCATGGGTTTCACACACGTTATAGTTAGGAATTAGCATTTAAAAAACCTTGCAAATTCACTGAAAAAACCATGGGTTTCACACACGTTATAGTTAGGAATTAGCATTTAAAAAACCTTAGAAATTCACTGAAAAAACCATAGGTTTCACACACGTTATAGTTAGGAATTAGCATTTAAAAAACCTTAGAAATTCAGTGAAAAAACCATAGGTTTCACACATGTTATAGTTAGCTGGACATTTTACTCGTAAAAAACCAATGAAATTGCCCCGTTATAGTTAGTTCAGCTAACTATAACTCGCGCGCCCGCAATGCACTGCTGATGACGTCACATATTACATCACTCATGACATGGTCAGTGACATCACTCATGACATCACTGATGACATCTCAAATGACATCACTGATGACATCACTGATGACATCATCTAGTGAATGTGTGTTATTCTGAAAATTAAATATGTTTTATATATGTATATCTCATGGTCGATGGAAGAATAAATGGGTATATAAGTGTCTAAATGGATGATTTGTTTTTGAAAAATTGATTGTGTAACTGACTGATTAAGTGTATCATAGTGAATACATGGCTTAGTGAATAATGTTTAAATATGTAAATATCTGTATCAGTCTCTCACTTTGTGTATAAGTGGCTGCATGGGTTGGTGAGTAGCTACATGGGTGCCTATTTAGGTTATTAGTTGTTTTTTTGAGTATCAGTCTGAGTGTCTGCATGGTTCGGTGGGGGGTATTACGTAGTGCATCGGTGCATGAATGAGTGACTCACTGTTTGTATGTGTTGAACACAGCATGTGTGCAGGACTGTATGGGTGGATGAGTGTGTGTATGGGTGTGTTAGTGAGTGAATGACTGTCTCAATAGTGTCTTCAGGAGTAACTACATACGTTTTAAACTAGTATATGTGACTATTGGTGTATATATGTGAGTATATGTGAAAGTGAGAGATTGAAAGAGTTCCTGTATGAATAAGTATGTGTTTCTATAAGTGATTGTTTAAAAGACTAAGTATGTGTAAGTTTCCGTAGAAGTAAGTGTGGTGGTGTGTGTATAACTGTATATGCAAGTAAATGTATGTTTGATTCTTTATTAGCATGAGTGACTATGTGTGTGAGTAACTCTATGGATGAGTGGCATTGTGTAACAGGATGTATAGATGTATGAGTACATATGATGAGTGAGTACATGTATGAGTGACTGTATAGGACTGTTGGTGAATGAGTGGATGTGTATGTGGATCTTAGAATTACTGAAGAGGTTGTTGTAACTGGTATTGGTATGTCCATTGTTTTGAAATTTTTAGTCTCTATTTTTGAATGTGTGTATCAAAGCTTATATTAAGGTGAGAGGAGGTCTGCCACTCTATCACAAGGATGATGTCATCAGTGATGTCATCAGTGATGTCATTTGAGATGTCATCAGTGATGTCATGAGTGATGTCACTGACCATGTCATGAGTGATGTAATATGTGACGTCATCAGCAGTGCATTGCGGGCGCGCGAGTTATAGTTAGCTGAACTAACTATAACGGGGCAATTTCATTGGTTTTTTACGAGTAAAATGTCCAGCTAACTATAACATGTGTGAAACCTATGGTTTTTTCACTGAATTTCTAAGGTTTTTTAAATGCTAATTCCTAACTATAACGTGTGTGAAACCTATGTTTTTTTCAGTGAATTTCTAAGGTTTTTTAAATGCTAATTCCTAACTATAACGTGTGTGAAACCCATGGTTTTTTCAGTGAATATATATATATATATATATATATATATATATATTCTGCAAAGCGACCCACTTCGGAAATCTTTGGGCGCTCTCAGGCGGTGCGTTCAGAGACGGCAGGGTCAAGCCGTAATGAAATTATCCTTCGTTTCCCCGCAGGGCTGGGTTCTCGCGCACTCACGGAAGGAACACAGCGTCACCAATTCGTATCGTCAAGTTTCTTTCTTTATTTACAGCATGCCAGTTAGAAAAGCTCTACGCGTTTCAGTCCCACCAGGGACCTTGTTCACGAGACTGGTCTTTACTAAAACTTTTTTTGTTTGTTTTAAATCCACCTCTACAATCAAAAGTGACATCACTTCCTTTAGGGAGCAGCTAGGCATTCTGGTAAATGAAGTCCTAACAATTTTAACTTAATGGATTATGCTGTTGCAAATTAAGTTAAACAAAAAGCGACTGGGAATTTCTGCCCTTTGTGAAAACGCAATGTGAGGATGGCAGTATGCACTTAAATACGACCTTCGATAAGCTTTCATGTATCTGAATTACAATTCATTTTACATTGCATATGGCCCTCTAGTGGGTCCTCATTTTTAAACAATTTGATACACTCATAATTTAATTTGAATATATGAGTCCCAGCTTTATGTCGAATTTGCCCTCTGGTGGGCCCTCATTTATCAGGCATGTTTTGTGTCTTGATTTGCCCCCAGTCTGTTTTCCATTCCATTAGGATTATTACTATTCAACCCAGTGCTCCCAAGTCCACCCAAACTGTGATTAAACCTAAATGAAAAAATAAAAAATAAAAAGGTACAATTCATTGACAGTCAAGGATAATGTCACTCATAATAAAAAGTTAATTCTGCAGTTTATAGATGGTAATGGAGTTCTTCGTCTTGATTTAGACCATCAGGGGTCAAAGTTCTGAAATTCAGAATATGCTTCGATTCTTTTTGCCTCATCACTCTTTCACGGTCTCCTCCTCTGGGATGTGTTCCCACTGCTTCAATGGCATAGAATTTGAGATCTTTCCAGTTTCATTTGTGTGCCTTCTCCATGTGTTTGGCCACCGCATTACTCCTGTCGGTGTTAATTGTGGCCCTTACGTGTTCCAAGATGCGTTTTTTCAATTCGCATTTTGTACTCCCCACATATTTCATTGAGCAGGGACATTCAATAATGTAGATCACAAATTGGCTCTTGCAGTTGATCAACTGTTGGATTTGCCACATGCGTTTATTAGCCATGGGTACTTCCTTGGTGTTTTGGGCGATTTCACAGACTTTGCAACATGTGCATTTAAAGAACCCTTTGGGTTTAAGCCAAGTGTCTTGTTTCTTTGGATTCCTGAAGTGACTGTGAACCAATTGATCTCTTAGATTTTTAGCCCGTCTATACGTTATGTTTGGGTGATCCCCCATTATTGCTGCTGTAGTTGCATCCATATGCAGGATATGCCAGTTTTTACGAAGTATTTTCATCACTTTTGCATTTTCCGTGGAGTGAGTTGTTATGAACCTTATTTTGTTTTCTTCGTTTGTTTCTTTTTGTTTTTCTTTTAACAGATCCAGTCTATTGATGGTCGTCGTTTTTTGCAATGAGGTTTGAATCGTCTTAGAGCTATAGTTTCTTTGTTTGAATCTTGTTATAGCTTGATTTCGATGTTTTACCCACTCCTCATCTTTTGAGCAAATTCTTTTAATCCTCAGGAATTCACCGTAAGGAATGTTGTCTATTAGACTTTTTTGGACGAAGCTCCCAGCGTGTAGAACTGCATTTGTTGCTGTGTTTTTACGGTGTAAGGTCGTATGAACAGTATTTTCCAAGATGTAGATTTCAGTGTCTAGGAATATCACTCTCTGGTCACTGATGTTATATGTGAATTTCAAATTGAAATACGAGTTGTTCAAAATTTCAAAGTAATCCGCAAATTCCTGCTCTGTTCCTTCCCAGATAATCAATAAGTCGTCGATATATCTGAACCAGGCTATGGTTTTATTGACAAAGATATCATTTTCCATGCTCCATGCCCAGGTTTTCTCCCATTGACCCATAGTTAGACAGGCGTACGATGGGCTAAAGGAAAATCCCATAGCCGTACCCTTACGTTGGCGAAAAATTTCCTCCCCAAACATGAACGAATTCTGTTCTAAGCACATCTGGATCATTTCCAGCAACATGTTGTTGTGATTGGTAAATTGGATGTTTCTCTCCGACAGGAAGTGTTTGCATGCGTTGAGACCGATGTCATTCTGGATGTTGGAGTACAATGATATAACATCCATAGTTACTAGCTTGTATGTCGGGTGCCATGGGGTATCTTGTAGGTGTCTCAGTAGATCTCCTGTGTCTTGTAGATATGAAGGGAGACCTTTGACGAATGGTAAAAGGAACACGTCCAAAAAATTAGCCATTGGTTCCAATAAGGCGTCCTTAGCTGAGATTATTGGCCTTCCAGGGGGATGTTTTGAGTTCTTGTGTATTTTCGGCAGAAAATAAATTGTGGCCATTTTGGGATATTCCGTTTTGAGGTATTTCACTTCATCCTCATCTAGCAGTTTTTGCTTGCTCCATGTGTCCAATTTAATGTCAAGTTCTTCTTTCCATTTTTTTGTGGGATTGGTTTTCAATTTTTCATAATATTCTTCATTTCTTAGTTGTAAATATGCTTCTTTCATATATGCCTCTTTGTCTAAAACAATGACGTTTCCTCCCTTATCTGCCATTTTTATTTCGATGGTATCATCATTTTTTAAAACGGACAACGCCTTTCGTTCTTCATGTGTTAAATTGTCTCGTTTTTTTGAGTGGTTAAGTTGATAAAGATCCCGTATCACACATTCATGAAACAAATCAATTTTGTTTCCGTGTGGCAATTGCGGATAGAATTTGGATTGCGATTTCTTTTGGCTGCTTCCTGCTCCCAATTGGTCACAATAAGCTTGTAAGTCCCCTCTCTCCTCTTCCGGATTTTTGTCCAATTCCATTAGGGTAATGAAGTGTTCTGCATCTTGTGCAATTAGATCCATATTCGGTGTTGTGGTGGTTCTGCTGAATTTGGCCATTTTCGGATTTTCAGTGAACAGTTTCGCTAGTTTGATTTTTCTAACAAACTTGTATAGGTCTATTCTTGTTTCCGCTAGGTCCAGGCCGCTAGAGGGACAGAAATTAAGGCCGCGTTTAAGAAGTTCCATTTCAGTTTCTGTGAGAACTTTCTTTGAGAGGTTGATAACTTGTAATTCATGTGTGTCTTTAGTGACAGTGTTATCCAGGTTTTTTAAGTCCATTTCTGTCGCATGCTCCGTGTCATCGTTCCCACTCGGTTTGCGCTGAAACTTTGTTTTGTGCTGTCGCTTGCCTCTTCTTGTTGGTTTCTGCGGGCGTTGCCACGTCCCCTGCCTCTTCCTCGATTGTTGGAGGGTAGTCCCCCGTGGTCTTTTCCTAATTCTTTTGTTGCAGAGCCAGCCTCATTTCCCCTAAAAAAGAACGCTTTGTTCTTGCTTCGGTTGGATCCCCTTCTAGATCACTGAAATCCGTTGATGTGAGGGAAGACAGACTGCTGCTTTTGGTTGCCAAGTCTGATTTTTCATATTGTTTGAAACGGTCGTATTTCCTCGCATAAGTAAAAATGCGGCCTTCCAAATAATCCTCTTTATCGCGTTGAAATTTTGATTGTTTTCTGCTTCGCACAATTACTTCGTGTTTTTCAATATAGTGTTCCAATTCCTCTTTGAATTTGATTAAATCCGAGTTCATTTCCGCAGTTGCAAGCTCTTTTTCAATTTCTTTTAGCTGAGAGGTGGTTTTCTCTAAGGCAATGGCAATGTGTTTGACTAAAATTTCCATAAGTCCTAACGAGGATTTTAGAATGAATTCGCCCCATTCATTTAGTAATTCATTACTTGTGTCAACATGATTGGGCATCAAACCAATGCGAAGTCCACGTGGCACTCGTTTAACTTCCAGATATTTCTTAAGAGATGCCACCTCCCACCACTTGTTTATTTCTTTTTTAGACAATTTTTCCCATGTTCTTAGTTTCTTTTTAATGTCAGGCTTGTTAGAGCCGCTCGTTGCTCCTTCGCCAGCATTGGCGATAACTTCTTCGTCGAAAAACGTGTCAATGAGTGCATTTCTATTGACTGCTCTTTTATCCATGTTTTAACTGGCTGGTTGCATACGACGTTTTCGCTGAGTTTATAGATCAAAACAATCTTATTTGGTTGTTCCTTCCGCCTTGGTGCATACTGACATTCCTCTATTTCAATGGAATTGGTTTCCGAGTTTAGGATTAACTCTTGTATGTTGAAGGGGAATATGCACTTCAAAGACCAACCGGCTTACGTTCCTCAATTGGATACATTGTGTAAAGGAAAGCAATACAAAGTAGCTTGCTTACCGATTCCAGCTTTCCCGGGCTCCACGTTTCCCTCCGGACTCGCGTCTCCCGTACAGCCTTTCCCGGTAAGTCTTTGTCAGCAATCCAATGTTTATCTCCTGGCCGGCGTTCACCCGATTTCCACGTAAATTCTGCAAAGCGACCCACTTCGGAAATCTTTGGGCGCTCTCAGGCGGTGCGTTCAGAGACGGCAGGGTCAAGCCGTAATGAAATTATCCTTCGTTTCCCCGCAGTGCTGGGTTCTCGCGCACTCACGGAAGGAACACAGCGTCACCAATTCGTATCGTCAAGTTTCTTTCTTTATTTACAGCATGCCAGTTAGAAAAGCTCTACGCGTTTCAGTCCCACCAGGGACCTTGTTCACGAGACTGGTCTTTACTAAAACTTTTTTTGTTTGTTTTAAATCCACCTCTACAATCAAAAGTGACATCACTTCCTTTAGGGAGCAGCTAGGCATTCTGGTAAATGAAGTCCTAACAATTTTAACTTAATGGATTATGCTGTTGCAAATTAAGTTAAACAAAAAGCGACTGGGAATTTCTGCCCTTTGTGAAAACGCAATGTGAGGATGGCAGTATGCACTTAAATACGACCTTCGATAAGCTTTCATGTATCTGAATTACAATTCATTTTACATTGCATATGGCCCTCTAGTGGGTCCTCATTTTTAAACAATTTGATACACTCATAATTTAATTTGAACATATGAGTCCCAGCTTTATGTCGAATTTGCCCTCAGTATGCACCAAGGCGGAAGGAACAACCAAATAAGATTGTTTTGATCTATAAACTCAGCGAAAACGTCGTATGCAACCAGCCAGTTAAAACATGGATAAAAGAGCAGTCAATAGAAATGCACTCATTGACACGTTTTTCGACGAAGAAGTTATCGCCAATGCTGGCGAAGGAGCAACGAGCGGCTCTAACAAGCCTGACATTAAAAAGAAACTAAGAACATGGGAAAAATTGTCTAAAAAAGAAATAAACAAGTGGTGGGAGGTGGCATCTCTTAAGAAATATCTGGAAGTTAAACGAGTGCCACGTGGACTTCGCATTGGTTTGATGCCCAATCATGTTGACACAAGTAATGAATTACTAAATGAATGGGGCGAATTCATTCTAAAATCCTCGTTAGGACTTATGGAAATTTTAGTCAAACACATTGCCATTGCCTTAGAGAAAACCACCTCTCAGCTAAAAGAAATTGAAAAAGAGCTTGCAACTGCGGAGATGAACTCGGATTTAATCAAATTCAAAGAGGAATTGGAACACTATATTGAAAAACACGAAGTAATTGTGCGAAGCAGAAAACAATCAAAATTTCAACGCGATAAAGAGGATTATTTGGAAGGCCGCATTTTTACTTATGCGAGGAAATACGACCGTTTCAAACAATATGAAAAATCAGACTTGGCAACCAACAGCAGCAGTCTGTCTTCCCTCACATCAACGGATTTAAGTGATCTAGAAGGGGATCCAACCGAAGCAAGAACAAAGCGTTCTTTTTTAGGGGAAATGAGGCTGGCTCTGCAACAAAAGAATTGGGAAAAGACCACGGGAGGACTACCCTCCAACAATCGAGGAAGAGGCAGGGGACGTGGCAACGCCCGCAGAAACCAACAAGAAGAGGCAAGCGACAGCACAAAACAAAGTTTCAGCGCAAACCGAGTGGGAACGATGACACGGAGCATGCGACAGAAATGGACTTAAAAAACCTGGATAACACTGTCACTAAAGACACACATGAATTACAAGTTATCAACCTCTCAAAGAAAGTTCTCACAGAAACTGAAATGGAACTTCTTAAACGCGGCCTTAATTTCTGTCCCACTAGCGGCCTGGACCTAGCGGAAACAAGAATAGACCTATACAAGTTTGTTAGAAAAATCAAACTAGCGAAACTGTTCACTGAAAATCCGAAAATTGCCAAATTCAGCAGAACCACCACAACACCGAATATGGATCTAATTCCACAAGATGCAGAACACTTCATTACCCTAATGGAATTGGACAAAAATCCGGAAGAGGAGAGAGGGGACTTACAAGCTTATTGTGACCAATTGGGAGCAGGAAGCAGCCAAAAGAAATCGCAATCCAAATTCTATCCGCAATTGCCACACGGAAACAAAATTGATTTGTTTCATGAATGTGTGATACGGGATCTTTATCAACTTAACCACTCAAAAAAACGAGACAATTTAACACATGAAGAACGAAAGGCGTTGTCCGTTTTAAAAAATGATGATACCATCGAAATAAAAATGGCAGATAAGGGAGGAAACGTCATTGTTTTAGACAAAGAGGCATATATGAAAGAAGCATATTTACAACTAAGAAATGAAGAATATTATGAAAAATTGAAAACCAATCCCACAAAAAAATGGAAAGAAGAACTTGACATTAAATTGGACACATGGAGCAAGCAAAAACTGCTAGATGAGGATGAAGTGAAATACCTCAAAACGGAATATCCCAAAATGGCCACAATTTATTTTCTGCCGAAAATACACAAGAACTCAAAACATCCCCCTGGAAGGCCAATAATCTCAGCTAAGGACGCCTTATTGGAACCAATTGCTAATTTTTTGGACGTGTTCCTTTTACCATTCGTCAAAGGTCTCCCTTCATATCTACAAGACACAGGAGATCTACTGAGACACCTACAAGATACCCCATGGCACCCGACATACAAGCTAGTAACTATGGATGTTATATCATTGTACTCCAACATCCAGAATGACATCGGTCTCAACGCATGCAAACACTTCCTGTCGGAGAGAAACATCCAATTTACCAATCACAACAACATGTTGCTGGAAATGATCCAGATGTGCTTAGAACAGAATTCGTTCATGTTTGGGGAGGAAATTTTTCGCCAACGTAAGGGTACGGCTATGGGATTTTCCTTTAGCCCATCGTACGCCTGTCTAACTATGGGTCAATGGGAGAAAACCTGGGCATGGAGCATGGAAAATGATATCTTTGTCAATAAAACCATAGCCTGGTTCAGATATATCGACGACTTATTGATTATCTGGGAAGGAACAGAGCAGGAATTTGCGGATTACTTTGAAATTTTGAACAACTCGTATTTCAATTTGAAATTCACATATAACATCAGTGACCAGAGAGTGATATTCCTAGACACTGAAATCTACATCTTGGAAAATACTGTTCATACGACCTTACACCGTAAAAACACAGCAACAAATGCAGTTCTACACGCTGGGAGCTTCCACCAAAAAAGTCTAATAGACAACATTCCTTACGGTGAATTCCTGAGGATTAAAAGAATTTGCTCAAAAGATGAGGAGTGGGTAAAACATCGAAATCAAGCTATAACAAGATTCAAACAAAGAAACTATAGCTCGAAGACGATTCAAACCTCATTGCAAAAAACGACGACCATCAATAGACTGGATCTGTTAAAAGAAAAACAAAAAGAAACAAACGAAGAAAACAAAATAAGGTTCATAACAACTCACTCCACGGAAAATGCAAAAGTGATGAAAATACTTCGTAAAAACTGGCATATCCTGCATATGGATGCAACTACAGCAGCAATAATGGGGGATCACCCAAACATAACGTATAGACGGGCTAAAAATCTAAGAGATCAATTGGTTCACAGTCACTTCAGGAATCCAAAGAAACAAGACACTTGGCTTAAACCCAAAGGGTTCTTTAAATGCACATGTTGCAAAGTCTGTGCAATCGTCCAAAACACCAAGGAAGTACCCATGGCTAATAAACGCATGTGGCAAATCCAACAGTTGATCAACTGCAAGAGCCAATTTGTGATCTACATTATTGAATGTCCCTGCTCAATGAAATATGTGGGGAGTACAAAATGCGAATTGAAAAAACGCATCTTGGAACACGTAAGGGCCACAATTAACACCGACAGGAGTAATGCGGTGGCCAAACACATGGAGAAGGCACACAAATGAAACTGGAAAGATCTCAAATTCTATGCCATTGAAGCAGTGGGAACACATCCCAGAGGAGGAGACCATGAAAGAGTGATGAGGCAAAAAGAATCGAAGCATATTCTGAATTTCAGAACTTTGACCCCTGATGGTCTAAATCAAGACGAAGAACTCCATTACCATCTATAAACTGCAGAATTAACTTTTTATTATGAGTGACATTATCCTTGACTGTCAATGAATTGTACCTTTTTATTTTTTATTTTTTCATTTAAGTTTAATCACAGTTTGGGTGGACTTGGGAGCACTGGGTTGAATAGTAATAATCCTAATGGAATGGAAAACAGACTGGGGGCAAATCAAGACACAAAACATGCCTGATAAATGAGGGCCCACCAGAGGGCAAATTCGACATAAAGCTGGGACTCATATGTTCAAATTAAATTATGAGTGTATCAAATTGTTTAAAAATGAGGACCCACTAGAGGGCCATATGCAATGTAAAATGAATTGTAATTCAGATACATGAAAGCTTATCGAAGGTCGTATTTAAGTGCATACTGCCATCCTCACATTGCGTTTTCACAAAGGGCAGAAATTCCCAGTCGTTTTTTGTTTAACTTAATTTGCAACAGCATAATCCATTAAGTTAAAATTGTTAGGACTTCATTTACCAGAATGCCTAGCTACTCCCTAAAGGAAGTGATGTCACTTTTGATTGTAGAGGTGGATTTAAAACAAACCAAAAAAGTTTTAGTAAAGACCAGTCTCGTGAACAAGGTCCCTGGTGGGACTGAACGCGTAGAGCTTTTCTAACTGGCATGCTGTAAATAAAGAAAGAAACTTGACGATACGAATTGGTGACGCTGTGTTCCTTCCGTGAGTGCGCGAGAACCCAGCCCTGCGGGGAAACGAAGGATAATATATATACATATATCAAAGAAATACCCTTTCAGGCATAGAGTGACGAATAAATTATGCAAAAAAGAAGCAGAGAACTCTGGGTAGTTCTCAAGTTTAGGTGGAAAGCAGCTCCTGTATGGAGCACTCTCAACACCAGCGACACTGTAGATCTGCTCACCTCAAATGTCTGTTTTTCTATCAAAATCTTTAAGCATAGGATTTGCACAGTGCCATCCACGCCGAGATAGAAAAGGACAAAGTCTTTTGCCATTTGTACAGCAAAGTCTTTAAGCATAGGACTGGCACAGTGCTGTGCTTGCCGAGCTGTAAAATGACAAAAGCCAATTACCACTCCAGGCACAGTGCAAATCCTATGAGAGGAGGTCTGCCACTCTATCACAAGGATGATGTCATCAGTGATGTCATCAGTGATGTCATTTGAGATGTCATCAGTGATGTCATGAGTGATGTCACTGACCATGTCATGAGTGATGTAATATGTGACGTCATCAGCAGTGCATTGCGGGCACGCGAGTTATAGTTAGCTGAACTAACTATAATGGGGGAATTTCAATGGTTTTGTACAAGTGAAAAGTCCAGCTAACTATAACACCCCTGAAACTATGTTTTTTTCAGTGAATATATATATGTCATGTGATCAAGGCTCCACGGAGCCGAAACGTTATGGCCGTCGCTCTGGGCAAATAAAAGAAACCAGCACCAATTCCAGGCTCGTGTACTCTTTCCTTTGGCAGTTGAAGGATCTTCAAGGCTGTTGGGAGTAGTCTTCTTGATTGATATATATATATATATATATATATATATATATATATATATATATATATATATATATATATATATATATATATATATATATATATCAAACAGCAAGGTTTGTCCACAAAAGAAGAACCACGCAACAGGTAAGTATGGTTTCAGCGTTTTACTTGGAAAAGCTGCAGCACACCAGTGGGGGCACCCATCAAATTCAAAGTCAATATGCCAACGCGTTTCGTGCGCTGTGCGCACTTCTTCATGGGCTGACAGGAGTGAAAACGCCAAGCAATCCAAAGCACCTGAAATACTCGTGACGTTGGCCCATGTGGGCGGAAACAGCCAAACTGCTTGCTGGTCTACGTAGTGCCTTGTGGTATTGTTCCAGTGAACTCGCTTGCACGTTATCACCAATAGTCCAAATGAATCCCAAGTGGGTCGATGTGAACTCACAGCATGGGGGCTGCCCCATGCGACTTTTCTCACGCCCTTCCTGCTCTTCAATGCTAACGCCGGTTGGCGCCAGCACAGACCGTGGGGCACGGCGGGGCTCTTCTCGCGGAAGGACTGGCCGCAAAACATCAAACAGCAAGGTTTGTCCACAAAAGAAGAACCACGCAACAGGTAAGTATGGTTTCAGCGTTTTACTTGGAAAAGCTGCAGCACACCAGTGGGGGCACCCATCAAATTCAAAGTCAATATGCCAACGCGTTTCGTGCGCAGTGCGCACTTCTTCATGGGCTGACAGGAGTGAAAACGCCAAGCAATCCAAAGCACCTGAAATACTCGTGACGTTGGCTCATGTGGCCCATGGGCTGACAGGAGTCATATATATGTATATATATATATATATATATATATATATATATATATATATATATATATATATATATATATATATATATGTCTTTCCTTCAAAGAATCAATAATAACAAAGGGAGCCCTAAATCCTAAATTGACTTTACAATACACTAAGGAACGCAATGACTTTCTAAACATAAGATTGACTCTTAGGTAAGGCAATTTGCATAAAGAACTTTTCGTTGGAGTATACCTTAGAGCGAATTTCTAAGAGCCAAAAGGAATGAAAGTACAGATGAAGGCTACAGAAAAACAAAAAGGGAGAAGACTGATCTTCTTGTAGCAAGTAAGTACCCCAGAAAGTCTCTTCTTAAGGCTAGTGAGTGGGCAGATGAGAAACTAGGGAGGAAACACTACAACACAAACCACTTAGGCAACAGGAATACGGAAATTAGTCAATATGTTTCATCACCAAATTTTGTAGCCAGTCAACACATTTGAGAAAGATCTTGAGAAGCAGGTGGACCATATTAACACAAGGCACACTACTGAAGGAAATATTAGGAGAAACACCTAACATTACCTTCCAATGCAGCATCTCCTTTAAAGATATGCAGGTACAAAGTTACCTATCATTGAGGGAGACCAGTTGGCTCCATCAGAGTAGGGATTTTAAACAATGTGGACACTGCAAGGCAGGCAAATACAGCACAAATGTCCAGGAAGTCATCTTGAAGAGAGTAAAGAAAAATGCCATATCTCCAAATTAATAACATGTAAAACTGACCTCGTTGTCTATGTTATCATTTGTCCTTGTGGCAGATGTTACATAGGCTCAACCACATTTCCAGTGCAGAAACGCATATTAGAACATTGGGCAGCAATCAATAATCCTGACATGAGTTATCACACAGAGAGACACTTCCAGGAACATCATAATGGGGATTGGCCTAAAGCCAAATATTTTGGGATTGATACTGTACCTAGACACCCAAGAGGTGGAAAAAGGATTTCTGCACTACGCAGATTAGAATCACGTTACATTCTACAGGCAGGCTGTCTGAGCCCCCAAAGAGTGAATAGTGAAGAAGAACTATATACACACTAATATAAATTGAAGAGGGTCTTCCCGTTAACCCACAAAGTTCGTAAGACTTTTAAATGTTATGGTATTTTTTCCTCCTCCCCCTTCTGTTTTTTGTTCTATGGATTCTCCCATAGTTTCAGATCTTCTATGTATAGTTACTGATGATACCATGTATGTGCAGTAGAGTGAAATTTCCTTCATTAATAGTTGTCTGCTCTCTCTCTTCTTACAGAATAAAGAAAGGTTCCATAGGAACGACGTGTTGGCAAGATTACATCCATAGAGTACTTTGGTAGTAAGAAGGCTATCGCTATGTGGAAACACCTTTACTTCATTTTTAGCATTCCTTGGAATAATTTTCCTTGTGGTACCAGTTTAGCTTGGGGAGCTAAACCCCAAAGCAATTCAGTAACGATAAGTGATATAATTGAATCATGGGTATCTTGAAACAGATACATTTGGTGTTTACTGATTGCTTAATGCCTTATTTATTGGGATGAATATAATATTTCTAGTGAAGCGATTATGTGTAGCTATTTGAAGTGGGTACTTTACTCAAGATATAACCTTCTTGAATATCTTGATCCATTTCAGGGGTGTTTCCATATTTTTCTAAATTATTTAAGCTCTGTATATTCAGGGTACTATTATCCAGAATCTACATAATTCACCTCACATCCGGATGGGATGTGAGAGTCTTGCCAAACACTATTATTACGGGCTTGATCTCATTTGAATGTTGCTAATAAGACTAGGGGCACACAAGACCACTATAAATTAAATAAAAAGAATATCTAGGTATTGGGAAAAAAACCTGCACATAATCACGGGTATTAAATTTAAATTCTGAGATAGCAATACCATTTCTACAAGTATGTACTTGACTATAAAGAAATCATGTGAACATCCTGTTATTTTGCTCAGAATACAACTGAATTTAGTGTTCTCTATCGAATTGTATAAATCTTTGAGAATCCATACACAAGGTAAAATGAAATGCGCAAATTGACAAATAGGTTTTTAATTTGGAAATACAATGAACTTTGAAGAAAGGATAAACCATCAATAAAGTGTGATTCGTTTTGAATGTGGGAAGAGGAATGAACTACTTTCACCTCTAAAGTATTTTGTTTATGTTTATCTGATGCGTCCTGTGTGACAGGGTATATATGCTGGTTAAAAGAATTTTGGGTCATGTGACCAAGACCAAGACAGGTCAAAACACGTCTGTTTCTTTGCCAATAAAAGAACATTGATGGAATTTTGAGCTTCGCTGGTGTGGCTGATTTTTCCTTTCTTTGTGGAGGAGAAATGCCTTGGAATATTTAGCAGTGGCGACTGCCGTACCAGTCTCGACTCGTGAGGCGAGGCAACCTCATTACGTGACTTTGTCTGTGCCACTTATATAAACAAAGGGTTTATGCCAAACAGTTTGCATCACAGCTATAAACACAGTTCAGGAATGAATCAAAATTTGCATGTGAAACTGCATTAGCTGCCATATGGTAATCAGGGCCTGAGTGAGCTAACAACTAAAAGACCATAGGTCATTTTGAATCCATTACTGTGTTAGTGAGAATACAGAAAGCAAACAAGAGAGATTTATAATAAGTAAAAGACGGAATCTAAGGAATTGAGTGAAATTAGAAGCATGTCATATAGTTAGCGAACTAAGGCAGCTCTTAAAATGTATGGGAGTATCATCAGCAATTTTAAACAGGTTAAGCACCAAGATCACACATGCATCTCAGCAATACCTAATCTGAGTTGGTGATGCCACTTACTTATGGTGATCAGGACACTTTAAGTTTGTCCTGCAGGTAGTGGTCCAGATTGTTAAAAATTAAAAATATTTTGCTAGTTTGGCGAGAACAAAACTTCTGAGAGCTGCCTGTCAGCCAGCATTGGGTTTAAATGCATATATGCATTCCACAGGAGAAAAAAGACCAATAACCAAGCTGCACTGGTTTCTTATTTCCTCTCAGAGGCCCAGACCATTGTTCCCCTGCCCTCAAAAGTACGAACACGAAAGTGCCCTTTAAAGTGATCTTTGTGAGCATAGATTTTTTTTGGTAAATATTTGTCAAAATTGGGTTTAAGATGCCCTATTGGACATTAAGTTTTCAAAATTTCTTGGGGCAAGGCAATCTCACTGGGTTTGTTTGCTGAAATCCAGCTTTGGGCTTTGTCCATGCAGGCAGCAAGCAGTGCCATTGGGATAAGTAGTCTGTGTCAATAGGAGAAGTGGCCAGGGTGTCTTGAAACAATGTGGACATTTGCACCCACATACATAAATATTTTTTGTTTACAAATTAAGCATGGCATCTAGGGTTGAGTTTGGACCCTGGAAATGCTGCTCACGGTACCTGGTTGGTAGACAGTGTAGAGGGTTATTGAGAGAAGAGCATGAGAAGCTGAACCTGGGGGTGTCAGCAGAAAGAAGCCTGGGCAGGAGACACGCTGCAGTGAATTAGGAATGGAGGATGTTCAAATTTAGCAACACTTCTCTTTGCAGCTTCTGTTGGACTGGCAAGATTGGATTATTGCAGGAGCTGCACCACACCCTCTCCGAAATTTCACCAGTACCTATTTACTTTTAGACAATACAGTTTGAATAATATCAATTAAAAACATAATTTACCATTCTGTTTTTTTGTGTAAAAAGTTAAACTGTTCTTTCACCTGATCACCCAAGAGGTAGCAGGCTCATTGGCATAAAGGCTCATGGGAAGTTCCATTTGCGCACACAACACAGAATAGTGTGCACAAAGACACTGCATTGCCGTTCACCAAACAAAAAAATTGGAGGGAACATTGGTCCAAACCCCTACTACTCACAGTCAAAACTATGCTCAGTGACAGAGTTGGGTGAATATAATCATTACATTTAAACAAGTATGTTCCTTTTTGATAGGTATCCCTGAAAGCAGTATTTATAATAGCTTTCCTAATTATTTTCAAAGCTTAGTGTTTTTATTATTTAGCAGTGCATTCCACAGGAAGTTTTTTATTTATCGTTATTGTTTTCTTGGTACTTTTCAGTATATATGTTGTACATACATAATATATCTTAAGCAATGTGGAGGGAAAAAGAAGCTCTGATCCATTCAACTTCCAATGGTTAGTACAAAATCAGAGAGAAGGGAAGGATCACTTGTCCTGTGTAACCAGGGTCTTTGCTCATCTGGGAACCTTCATAAAAACCCCTCATATACGTATACAGGCATTGGGCGGTATATCATGGTTCTCCGTCTCAGTGTACTGTAGCAGCATTATCATCGGGTCTTTGCTTTTGTAAATATGCTGTACCTCCACCTGGAGGAAGACCGGCTGGCTTGCCAGTAGTGTCCAGAAATGAAAAAACAAGAGGGTGTATGTGTGCTCTAGTGCAGTTTGGAATAAGGTGCCCAGGTTCTATGTTATCAGGTCAATCAGGTAGATATTTGATCAGAAGCAGCTGAATGCTGTTTCTAGCATGCGTTTCATGTGGCTACGAATGAAGATGTATGAATAAGTACTAATCGTTACTGTGCTCGATTTTCAGGTATTTACGATCAAAAGCGGCAACACGTAAAGTAAAGGCGGCAAAGCATAAAACACATCATGCATAGATTGTGGCCCTCCACGAAATGCGATCATAGTGAATAATAACATCGTTACCTCTTATTAGTTGTAATGGTCTTCCTCGGGATGCCGTGGAGAAAAATAGAAACCACATTCTGTGGAAATAATCAAAGGTTAGTTACATCTTACTTGCGGTGTGTTCTGTATATATCAGTGCTCCTCGTGGCCACTCACCGGGTTCATCAAGTCACTTGCTTGCTCTAGCTCTGCATACGGTCTCCTGTGTGACGCGGGAACTAACCGAGACAAAAAAAGAACAAGTGAGACCAGCTATCCATGGCATCATCATGAAAGAATATTTACGTGCTAACACTGCCGCAAGGGCCTGTGGGTAAAGAACGCACCACGTATCTTCCTGCAAGACGTTGCTTTCCAGGAAAAACTGGTCTTCCATATCTTGGAAGTGCACCAGAGACTATCTGGTATTAATAATAAGAAGAGCTACAAGGCTGGTGGAGGCACTAACAATTAAGATACAAGTCAGTGAAGCAAAACTGAAAACAACAGTCCAAATCTCTGTATACAAAAAGAGACTTAAAGAGATAAACAGGGAGATGAATGAAACCAAAGATTACATTACCCAAAACAAAATCCAGAAGTTGGGTAAAGATTTGAAACGATTCTCAATAGAGAAAATGCACCCCTACACAAAGGATGACTATGTTATACCGGACCACCAGGGTGATGAAGACTCAACTAGAGATACCTCCAGCAACAATTCTGATTGGAGTGGTGATGAAGGAACAAACCCTAGATGAGGAAGAGGGCAGTACAGACAAAACCAACTTTGTAGAGCCAATAATTGGCAGATGCCCAGACACTACGATCAACCACAAACCAACTTTCAACCGTACATACCAAACTTCCACGGAAGGCTGAATCCGTACTTCCCAGGACCACACACGATGGGACCAATGATAAACATGCAACCACCTCCTTTTTTAGGGAGAGGCCCAGGCACCCAAAGAGGGAGAAGAAAAGGAGTGACGTGGAGCGAACAGGAAAGACAGAAACACACCCGCAGCATGACCAAAGAACAACCAGGAACCAGCACAACGAATAATTGGTAGTCAGTTTAAGTGATATTACCCTTACAGCTGACCAAGAAAATATATTGAATAAAGGACTCGGCTTCGTCCCCACACCTCCATTGGACATTTTCAAATTATGGTGTGAGATGTCAGAGTTCTGCAGAAAAAGCAAACTAAAAGCCTTCTTCATGAACAAAGAGAACCAGGTCTCAGAAAGCGACACCAATTTAAGACCGAAATCAACTTTTTGCCCTCCAAATCACATGGTTCCTATAGAAATACAGACATTTGAGCAAGCAATAATGAAAGAGGTGGAAAACACAAAACCCACAGAGAAGAAAACCTACATCATCATCACCAAACGAGAACAACAAGCTATGAATGATCTACGCCAGAATGAAAATCTAATCATCAAACCAGCGGACAAGAGGAGATCAATTGTCCTCCTCAGTAAACAAGGATATGACAAGCAATGCCTACAGCCACTTTCAGACGACAAATTCTACAAAAAGATCACAGCTGACCCAACCAAGAGACTACAAAGAACTGTCGAACTTATGGTTCAAGAAGCCGAATTAAATCAATGGATCTCAAAACATGAGGCAAACTTCCTCAGGACGAAATCACCAAGAGTACCCTATTTCTAATCCATACCTAAGGCCCACAAAAACAGAACTCCACCACCTGGGTGCCCGATTGTGTTGGGCATTGGGTCAGTAGTAGAACCCTTGTCACAATTCGCAGATCAATTCCTAAGACCCCTGGTACAAAATAAACCCACATACCTTACAAACACACAAGTCCTCCTGAACTTACTGGAAGGACAAACCTATGATGAGAACACCATGCTCCTAGTAGGACTCGATGTAGAGAGTCTCTACACAAACCTACCACAACAGAAAACTCTTGACACCTTGGAAGATATTCTATTTTCTGAGGACTGGAATTACAGGACACCCAGACACTTTGTACTGCAGTGCAGCAGACTTGCTCTTACTGAGAACTATTTTGAATACAAAGGCACACTGTATGAACAATGCCACAGCACTTCTATGGGCAGCACATTCACCCCCAGTGTTGCCGGACTATACGTGAGTGATTTTGAACAACAACATATACAAAATCAAGATAATCCCTATCGTACTCAAGTGAGACTCTGGCGGCGCTATATTAACGATGTCTTTATGATCTGGGAGGATGCCCAAGAAACACTACAACAGTTCCTCAAATGGATAAACACCAGAGACAATTGTCTGAGATTCACATGCACGTCAGACAAGAAGCAACTAGACTTTCTGGACGTCACTATTTACACTGAGAACAACATCCTCATGACCAAGAATTTCTTTAAACCTACTGCTAGAAAGAGTATACTTTCCTAGAACAGCTTTCACCCACGCCCCCTGAGGGAGAACTTGCCGTACAGTCAGTTCTTAAGCTTGAAACTGAACTGCAGTTCACTGAAGGTCTACAAAGCACAAGCCAAAGAACTGGAACAGAAACTTGAGATGACAGATTACCCCAAAAAAATCATAAGGACATGCCAGAAAAGAGCCTGCAACCAGCCTAGGGAGTGTCTACTTGAAACCATTCCACGAGAGACACAGAAGAAAGCAGCTAGGTTATAGATGAATGCACTGCCTAGACATGTCACTCTATAGTAATGAGGTTAATGCCCACCTCAGATGGCCAGCTGCCTGAAGGACCATGAAATAAGTTCACATTCTCATACCCTTGCGAATATTCCACGAGAGACACCTAATGACCTACTGACATGTGTGACAACATATGGTACATCATTGAACACAGTGAAGAAAATCATAAACAGGAACTGGAGGATCCTCACATCCAATAACCTCAAATTGCCGAAACCCGTTTTGCGAACAAGAGGACGTGAAACATCAAGGATTTTCTAGTACACACTAGACCAGAACCAATCGTGAAGAGAGACACGATACCAGCAGCATAGAACATGAACCCAGTTGTTGGACACCATCCATGTGGTTCCTCCCTGGTCTGCAAATCAACAAAAGTGACCAAGAGTCTACAACTCCTACCAAACCTCGCCTGGACATTACGCCAACATACAAACTGCAACACCACATATGTAGTATACATGATTGTGTGCCCCTGTAATCTGAGATACATTGGGATGACATGCCTCAAAATAGAACAGCGCATATGTGAACACAAAAGTAATGTGAACTGTAAAATGTCAACCATGAGGATGAGTGAACACTATATAGAGAGCAACCACAGTGCGGATGATCTTAACTGGGTAATTCTGGAAACATTACTGTCAAAGACCAACAATGCTAAGCGAATCCTTTTTGAAAAGGAACAGCGTTGGATCCATTGTCTTAAGACAGATGTGGAGGGATTGAACGATAACATCCCCTGGCATACCTTAACATGAAGACTACATAAGATTTAACACCAATCATCTCGTCTAGAGGTGGTATCATGCATTCCACTCGCCAGCTCCCACAACTCTACTCATCATCCAAATGGATACCCACTAACACCTCCTTGGGTTTGAGAAGAGCACCCCCACAACATGATACAAATCTATTATGTTGATAACAACAGCGATATTAAACTAACAAAAACAGCACACTTTTGTGGAAGTGTTCCCACTATATTAATCACCACCGATGCCAACCATCAGTGCCAACCATAACCACTTAAGAGGTTTTCCCTATAGTGAACTACTTTTAACATCACTTATAGAACCATCCCCTGTGTTAACTGTAAAACAGCCCATAGCAACATAAATGCTAAACTAACATAACCGGCACTTCGCAATGGAAGTCTTTCTAATGTTCGACTTTCCGTTAAATGCCAACCATTGCTGCCAACCAACACACACAGGACAGTCCTTCATCCATTTTTACCGACTGCCATATGTAAATAGAAGCTCAATACGGGCCAGCGTCATCCGGGAGACCGTATGCAGAGCTAGAACAAGCAAGTGACGATGAAACCGGTGAGCGGCCACGAGGAGCGCTGACATATGCAGAACACATCGCAAGTAAGATGTAACTAAGCTTTGATTATTTCCACAGAAGGTGGCTTCTAATTGCTCCACGGCATCCAGAGGAAGCCCATAATAAGAGGTAACGATGTTATTATTCACTACGATCACATTTCGTTGAGGGCCACAATCTACGCATGATGTGTTTTACGCTTTGCCACCTTTACTTTACGTATTGCCGCTTTTGATCGTAAATACCTGAAAATCGAGCACAGTAACGATTAGTACTTATTCATACATCCTCATTCATAGCCACATGAAACGCATGCTAGAAACAGCATTCTGCCGCTTCTGATCAAATATCTACCAGATGACTTTAAGCACATTAACAGCTAGCGCTTATTAACACCGGAGCGCAGACATTAAAACACGAATATACTAATATATATTTTTTTACATTGATTGACCTGATAAGATAGAACCTGAGCACCTTATTCCAATGCTATTCCTTTGGTCAACTGAAGCACCTATTTTAATCTTATCTAGTCTAATTGCTGTGTATTCACCTATTATGTGAACACGACGCATTATAAATTCATGCCAAATTGGAGAATTGAGATAAAAATTACTGTTCCAGCATTTCCCATGCACAAAAAAAGATGGAATGGGTAACGATGAAGGAAATATATCACTGTATATTTCTCTCCCTGTCCATAGGTACAGATACAAGTGGTCTGACCTCTCCACGCATGAGTGGTAAGTTTACTACTTAATAAGAAGCCACAAGGTGCTCTTACATACACCACGGTCCGGACGAAAGCCTCTAGAATTAAGCACGAGGCTCAAACATGGTGACCAACACCAGTGCGGTGGATTAGTAGCTGGATCCACACACGCACCACCTCTCTTTTTTAATTTCCCACATCACGATCCTTTTAAAAAAATACTAGCCATAAAGTGATGTAGGGAATTTTAACTCACTGCACTAGAACACGCATACGCCCTCTTGTTTTTTCATTTCTGGACACTACTGGCAAGCCAGCCAGTCTTCCTCCAGGTGGAAGTACAGCATATTTACGAAAACAAAGACCCAATGATAATGCTGCTACAGTACACTGAGACGGAGAACCAAGATATACCGCCCAATGCCTGTGTACGTATATGAGGGTTTTTTACGAAGGTTCCCTGAAGAGCAAAGACCCTGGTTACACAGGACAACTAATCCATTCTCCCCTCTCTGATTTTGCACATGCATAATAGGAAACATTATGTGTACATTCAGCACTCAGCAATGAGTCCCCGAGGGAGGTTACATTTCTAGTGTATTATCTACTTCTGGCGATGCTATCACTTCAGGGTGTTCAGGCCTCGTTGGCACACAAGTATGAGTCTGTGTGTATCGGCACTATCACCCAGTAGATTGTGCATGCCTAGCGTGTCCCAACCGTACGAAGATTAATAACAAAAACATTGTAACTTCAAACATAACTTTACCCAGTGTTGTCTACAGCACCTGTCATTTAGCTCTACTTAAGTCACTACTATGAGTAGTTCAAGGTGGGGTCGACAAGGCTTGGGCCGACAGGTCCAAGGAAGAAGGAGGCCAGGGGATCCAGTCACCGCTCCCTCACCCGGCAACCCCAGATACACTCCAAACACACAACATAGCCAGCTCTAACATGACTCCCTAGATAGTGGGGTGGAAATCAAGAGATCGCCCACCTCGCTTTAAACTGCATGTTGCTGCTCCAAGAAGCTAGCAACCAACTTACCCAAAGGTCTGGCAATGGTTGTTTGCGTAGTCCTCTGTAGTCCTTGGCACAAAGCACCTCTCCCTCAGCGGTAGCCCAGGCTTTCACCTAGGCATGCCACCAGCTATGAAGCAGACCATGGGGGTACTTCCAGTGACAAGCAATACCTCTAAATGCTACTTCCAGGGCCAAGTCCAAGACTCATTTACCACTTTCAACTTAGGTCGCTGTTTATACAGCCCATTCATGCAGATTTCTGCTGTCTGGAACTGCCCACGATTGAGGGTGCACTCTAAATCCATTGTCATTTGCAACCAGAAGAGCATTTTGATTGGGGAGCTCCAAACCATGTGAATAAAATCTATGATGATCTGAGAGCATCTAGGGCAGCTCAGATCAGCAGCCCGTAGAATAATGCTGAGTCTGTGAGGAGTGAGGTACGTACAGGGAAGATAGGTAAATTGTGTGCATTTGAATCCAGTGTTGCGAGTGGAGGAGTAAGTGCGTCCCAGTGTTCGTGCCCATTCCTTTCCACAGAAAAGTCTGCCTATATTGGCCTCCCATCTATTCTTAAGACTCGGCAAGTCATCCGTCCTCATTGACAGCACAGACTTTTGTAGCCAGGATACCGGATGTGTGCTCCAGCCAAATGGAAATAGGATGTCGTGGGTAGGCAGCTCTAGTTTAAGTCCCCCAGATAAGTGGCTCACAGCTCAGGCTATCACTCCCAGGTCAACAACTGGGTACCAGGCAAGCTTTCCTTAGTCATTAAGTCCTCCAAGGACTAAAAGGGCCCTCAATGTGGCAGTCTCCCACAGTTTCCACTCCAGTTTATGCCCAAGGCAAGATTCGTCGGGAAGTTGGAGAGGAGTTGACCTAATGGCTAGGGCGGTCAACCTCAAATCTGGAGAACTGGGTTCGAGTCTCGGCAATGATGCTGAATATCCTATGATCTGGGCAAATCACTTAATCTCCCCGTGCCTAACAAAAATGAATGAGTGTCCTCATGTAACGCAACTGGTGCTATGTAAGTGCTCTGATACCCAATACTGGGTCCAGTTTGAGCTATATAAAACTCAGTAAAAGAAAAAAAAAGAAATAAAAAGCAGAGTATGAACCTCGAGTAGTTAGCCAACCCACCTGGTGCATCACCAGTGCATAGAGACCGGCCAACCCCATCCGGCAACGGACCACCCCCCAACACCTAAGGGCGACATGCAGAAGTCTGAGCTTACAGGTTGGGTGAGCTCAACCCCACTAGCAAAGTCAGCAGAGCTCCTTGTCTGCTCGCATCTCCAAATTCCACCAGTTCTGCCAGGTTGATCCCTGCCAGCCAATAGGCAAGCCATTGCAACTAGGATGTGAGGCAATATAATTTCTATAGATGAGAATCTCTGTAAAGTGCGTAGTGAGACCCGAGGGCTTAGTCTTTCCCATATCAGTATCCTGATCAGGATATCAAGGGATCTAAGCCAAGCTCTTGGTACCCAGACTGGGAGAATTACAAAGTAGTAGAGGTCAACACTGTGTGGGCCATGATGGTAAGTTATAAGACCTGCCAAAAGACCACACTATTTCTCAGGCCATAAATCACCCCCCAAGATTTCACTCCCTAAGGTTAGCATCAGTGTGGTGCATCTTTAGTCCCAGGCATTTATAAAATGTGGGCTTCTACTGAATCCCAAAATTAGTCATCAACCTTAGTGGTCTCTCAAGCCCCACCAACACAAGGAATGCATGAATGCGCACAACTTCTGCCAATGCATGCGGAGGCCCGAGACTTGCCCGAAGTCCGCCCGAGGAAGGGCAGAACGCCACAGGATTCCAGGTCATGTGTTTCTCAGTTAGAGGAACATGTCATCCGCATACAGCAAGACAACATGCTCTCTGCCATTCCCTGGGATTCTTTTATCCTGGCTCTCCAAGCATATCACACAAGTAAACCACTTGATTTCCAGTGCATACAACATGGGGGAAAAGGAGTTGCCCTGTTGTGTGCCCAGGCCAAGCTCAAAAGCTTCAGAAATGCACCTGCCTGTATGCAATCGCACCTGTGATCCTGGACAGAGTACAGTGACTCATTTAGTCTATTTATTCCCCCGTATAATCTTGGCAATGACAGCCTCCAAGAAGTCCCAACAAATGGTGTCAAAGGCCTTCCTTATATCTATGGAGAGAACAAGTGCCTCAGGGAATCGCATCCTATCTGTGGCTTCCAGTACACGGAACAGTCACCTAATGTTGTGAGAAGTTTTGTGATTGGGAATGAAGGCATTTTAGTCTTCAAGTATGAGCCTGCAGAGATGGGGCTGTAGTTGATTGGTCAGGACCTTACTAAGGATTTTATAATCTAGTTTTAACATAAATAAGGGTCACCTGAGGGCTTAGGGATGGACACTGTTAAGGCTTCGCTGGTGATGTCAGGGACGTAACTATGGTCCAAGATGCCCACATACATTGCGGCCAACCTCAGGACCAGCTGCAGAGCACGGGTTTGGCAGAATTTACTGGGGAGGCCATCTGTTCTGATCATCTTGCCCTGTGCCATACTTTTAATTGCTTCTCTAATTTCCTCTTTCAAAATTGGGGTACCCAGCATGTCCCTATCTATCTCAGGGAGCCATGGCAAGGTTGCTTTGTCCAGGAAGTGGTCTAAGATGTCTCCCGGCAAAGGAGCTCCAGGTTAATATAACCTCCTATAGTGAGCTGTAAAGATTTTGTATATTCTCACTTGGGTATAAAGCATTTCTCCTATTGGCCCCACTATTTGAGTGATATTAGCCCCTCAGCATCGGATTGAGTCAGCCATGCCAGAAGCCGGCCTGCACAGCTGCCCTCAGTGTGTATGGGGGAAAGGTAATCTCTTCTGCTTATGGAGTAAAGCTTCTCTAACACCTCCTAGTGTTTGGGTTGCTTCTCCTAGGGTGGATTGAGTTTCAAGGTGCCCGGGACCTTATTCTCCAGCCACTCGGAGTGAACGGCCCACCCCCGCTGACTGGCTAATGCAGTACCCTCTAATGACCGCCTTAAAGGTGTCCCACTCTATGATGGTGTGAGAGGCAGTGTGTTCATACATAGTGAAGTAATCCATTATCACATCATCAAGGGGGTCCCAGAAGGTTGGCTTGTACAAGAGAGTGGGCAAGAATCTAAAAGTGAGGAGCATCCACCCCAGTGGACCTCTACCTGTACATTCTGACAATGTGCACCCCAGATACTCAGCTCACATGGTCAGGGCTGCCAGGCCCATCGAGCACAGCACCTTATCCAGTCTAATATGAAAGTCATACTGAAAGTCAAATGAAGGAACATGCCGCTCAGACAGCTGGCCTCTGCTTCCAAGTGCTGGGCCTGTTACGCCACATTTTCCCTATGCTTTCTGATTCGATCCGGAAAACCGTGACACAGGCTCTTGCTTTTTTAAGCTGCGTGGATTACTGCAACGGCCTGTTGGCTTCTGCCAATGAGGCCGTTTTTGACAGATTGCAGGTTGTCCAGAACACTGCGGCACGCCTGATTGTCAATGCCCCACCAAGGACTGTATCGCACCCTTTGCTTTATAAGCTACATTGGCTCCCCATATGGGAGCGGGTGAAGTTCAAGGTTTGCTGTATTGTTCATAAGGCTCTGGTGAATTCTGGCCCTACTTACCTCAGGGATAAATTTACTCTTTATAAGCCCGGAGGACCTGGCTTTTGAATCCAAATCCTTACTCGAAACTCCGGAAATTAAAAGAGTCCGATTGGGGGGCATGTCCCTTTCCTATCTGGGACCTCGTTATTGGAATTCTCTCCCCTTACAGCTGCGTCATTGTATGGATCATCCTCTCTTTAGGAAACAGCTTAAGACTTGTCTTTTCTGTTTCTAGTCCATAATTGGACTACCTTCTTAAAGTGTTTGCCCCAGCGCAGAGATACTCCTTCGGGGGTCGATTCTGGAGCTTAACAAATAAATAAATAAATACCCTCAGGGACATACCGCCATATGTCCCTGAGGGTCCAGTGGCTCATCCAGTCTCAGAAAACATGTGCTATACTATATAGTCCCCCCATTAACATAGGAAGGTGAGAGTCATGTGACATGATGTAGGAGAGGCAGACAGGAATGTTAGTTGCCCTACTTTCGGGGCATAGATGCTGCCAATTAGCAATCAAAGCCAATCAAGCCTACCCACCACAATGACATAATGGCCTTCATCTTCAATGTGCATCTGTTCTACGTCCAAAGGGACTCCCAGCCAGACCCAAATATGTGTCCCTCTAGAGAACGCTGAGCTCCCTGTCACAAATCCGGCCTCTCCAGTGTCTCTAAAGTTTGGTCATCTTCCCTTTCGTCAAATGGATTTCCTGTACTAGAGCTATATCCATGCCTCTGCGCTTCAAGTAAGCTAAGACTTTATATTGTTTGCCAATTGATCCCAGCCCTTGGACATTCCAGGTTAGGAAGGAATAGCACTTCAGCCTCTCAATTGCAGAATCATGCCTTAAGCACTTTATCTGACTTTTTGTACTATTGTGGGCTTTGGAAAGCATTTGTACTTTATTATAAATCTTATTTTGCACAACAATCAACAATCTAAAAGAATTGCTACTTAAAGTAGGGAAGGGTAAGGATGGTCTTGCAACTGTAATTGAAGAAAAATGTCCTTATGGCATTGAACTACTTTGTATATGCTTTTTATTTTTGTGTTTTAACCCCTTCAGTGCCACGCCCTTTCCCCCTCCTGTGCCGGGCGTTGCACTAGTGGGTGGGGTTCATGACGAGATAGTCTCGTCATGGGCACAGCGCAATCGTGCTCCATGACGAGACTATCTCGTCATGGGCACTGAAGAGGTTAAAAACTGAGTTTGTGTTGCATAATGTGTGGCTTAAATCTGTAAGCTGAAACAATGAAGTTGATTGATTGATTGATTGATTGAATATGATTAAAAAAACACATATTCACTGAAAACAAATAAAGGTCAAACTCACATTATAGTTAGGTATGGTAATAATATCTTACTTTATGTAATAGAACAAGCATCATTAAATAACTACAAAAAAGGTTATAATGACAAATATAGTTAGGTAAGGGTCTAAGATTTTAGCTTACATTAAAAAATCCTAGAAATCCACTGAAAAACACAAAGGTTAAAGTTATGTTATAGTTAGGCATTGTAATAATATCAAAACTATTGTTTTAAATCCAAAAACGGAAATTTGCCAGTTGTAGTGTATTAAGCAAACTGACATCACTGACAAATGATATTAATGATGACATCACTGATAACATCATACAATAACTGCGACAACGTTCTTTAATGTAAGCTAAAATCTTAGTACCTTACCTAACTATAACGTCACTTTAAGCTTCGGTTTATTTCATTGAATTTCTGAGTTTTTTTTTTTACAAAGAGTGAGATTATCACACCTAACTATGAGGTCACTTTAACCTTTGGTTTTCAGTGTATATATAGCGAAGTAAATAAACTGAAGCTGGATGGCGAAGCTTACCCAAGTGTCGGAGTCTGATTTCTGTAGCGGAAGTTGAAGATGGTTGAATATATATGATGACGGCAAGAGCCAGAAACGCGTCTGCGGATGTCTTATAGCCGACACATACCCCGTGAGTGCACCGGACCTTGGGAGTACCATGAACTCCTTGTTTTTGCTGTGTAATAAGTGGTTTCCACCACCACTTCCCGGTTGCACCCGCTGCGAGTTCGGCTGGCCCCAGGTGGAATACTGTGTTTTGGATTCAATTTGGGCTGCTGAACCGCCGCTTACGGACTCTGTTGACCTATTCAGGTTGTGGCTTATACAAAGCTAGAGTGCTTCACCATATGTGGGACACTCACAGAGTTTTCGTTCTAACAGCGGCAGGCGAGGGGATGTTTTTATTGACGGCTTTTCCGCATTGATGACGGCAAGAGCCAGAAACGCGTCTGCGGATGTTTTATAGCCGACACATACCCCGTGAGTGCACCGGACCTTGGGAGTACCATGAACTCCTTGTTTTTGCTGTGTAATAAGTGGTTTCCACCACCACTTCCCGGTTGCACCCGCTGCGAGTTCGGCTGGCCCCAGGTGGAATACTGTGTTTTGGATTCAATTTGGGCTGCTGAACCGCCGCTTACGGACTCTGTTGACCTATTCAGGTTGTGGCTTATACAAAGCTAGAGTGCTTCACCATATGTGGGACACTCACAGAGTTTTCGTTCTAACAGCGGCAGGCGAGGGGATGTTTTTATTGACGGCTTTTCCGCACTGATGACGGCAAGAGCCAGAAACGCGTCTGCGGATGTTTTATAGCCGACACATACCCCGTGAGTGCACCGAACCTTGGGAGTACCATGAACTCCTTGTTTTTGCTGTGTAATAAGTGGTTTCCACCACCACTTCCCGGTTGCACCCGCTGCGAGTTCGGCTGGCCCCAGGTGGAATACTGTGTTTTGGATTCAATTTGGGCTGCTGAACCGCCGCTTCCGGACTCTGTTGACCTATTCAGGTTGTGGCTTATACAAAGCTAGAGTGCTTCACCATATGTGGGACACTCACAGAGTTTTCGTTCTAACAGCGGCAGGCGAGGGGATGTTTTTATTGACGGCTTTTCCGCACTGATGACGGCAAGAGCCAGAAACGCGTCTGTGGATGTTTTATAGCCGACACATACCCCATGAGTGCACCGGACCTTGGGAGTACCATGAACTCCTTGTTTTTGCTATATATATATATATATATATATAAATATATATGCAAAAATCCAAAGTAAGTACGCTCTCAGTCAATGACACACGCTCTCACAAATAAATGCGACTAGGTTTTATTCGACACGACGCATTTCAACTGCTTCCGCAGCCTTGCTCACGTGAATATGGTGCACTGACTCAAAACATACATTTAGTAATCACGGATATCGTGTCATAGTCATGAGATATAAAGAAAGGACACTATCTGTAAACATCTTGGCAGCCATATTGGAAGTGCCAAAACCGTTCGTTACTAGTGTACAAAACGTCAAATCAGTGTCAGTACATAAATCATATACAGCGTTACATGTATTGTGTCCTAGCATAATGAAAATGATGCAAAAATCACAAAAAGTATGCGTGATTACATTCTCATGACAAAATAAAGTAACTGAATGTTTACTTCACACAGAGAAGCCAGGAGGGAAAAGAAAGTGACACAGCCATATTGGACTCATTAATTATGACTCTCTACTAGTTATATTTAACTCAGCCTAGTGCGTTAGATGAAAAGATAAGCAAAAGTAAAGCTTTACATGCAGTAAGAAATTGAAAGAAAGTGTAGAGGCACAGTGCTCGTCTTCGTATAAATGACAAAGAGCATTATGGTGCTATTCACTCTGAAAGTATTCGGGAGTGCTGAGAGAAAAAAAAGTACATTTTAAAACATATATTGACTAAGCAAATGCCAGATCATTGCGTCTCTCAGCCTTGTAGTGACAGTAAGTTATCAACACCATCTCAGTGTAAAGGCAATTCTATGCAGTAGGCATGTTCGCAAACTCTTGCTTGGAAATACTTTCAAAGAATATCAGACAAAGCATCTGAAAATTCATCAGACAATATTGTGCTTAGTGCACCATAATCTTCTATCTGTTATCATAGATTACTCCAATAGTCCAAGTGGTAAAATTGTAAATACGATACCATTTTATCAACCAAGAGGTGTATGTGAACTTTTATGCATTTTAATGAAGGTCGAAATAAAGTTGAGTGATGATGATGAAATGTAATAAGGTAACTTAGTGTTGGTCTATCCTTGCTTCTAGCCTTGCTGCCATGAATACAACTTTGGGGATGTTCACGGCCAAGACATGTAAAACTTAAATTACACCAATGTTGGCAGGAAGTTAGATCATGATCTGGAAAGCATGCTCTACGTGATTTGGTTTACATCCATTCAGTAGATTTTGAAAAATGATGGTACAAACATAATTGTATATACGGATGGTTGGGTCCGCCGGAGGCTCGCAAGAGATTCATCGGATCGCCAATTTATACATAGAGAACTCTTGGAGCCTTTTTCCCTAGTGCCTTCTCTCCCATTGGATTAAACCCCTCACAATCATCAAACCTTCATTGAGAAAGTAAGTTGATATGAGTACAGTGTTTACCTTAAGGAGAGAGTTTTCTCCTTACCACACTGTTTGCAGATAGTGAAACTCTCAGGAGAAATACACCACAGAGTATTAAGAAGTATCTACTATGAACAGTGTATACTCTATGAAACTCTTGTGCAAAAAGACGCTATTCGATTAAAATAACCAAGTTCTGAAAGTGCTAAAGATCATACTATGTGCAGCCTGCACACTGTGGTGAAAACTTTACAGATAGCCCAACTTCTGAAGCAAAACAAGCACATGTGCATAGGTTAGTGCCTGGTGCACACAGTCTACTATGTTATGTAGAAATTGTCATGCTGAGATGATTCTGTCTAATAACTCAAGGCTGCTTACAATACTTAGTATCTACTAGGTAAAATCTTTGCCTGCTGGAATCATTTTCTGGAGAACCAAAAAACTTGTGTGGAACATACTGGACGCAAGTCTTCAACTGTCATCTGCACACAGAGTTACTCTTCAATACAAAGAGACATGTTCAATAGCTCTCCATACCTATAATGCATTAGGATTACATGAATTTTGGAAACACTTACATTGATGAGCTGGATACATACAGGTCAAAATTAGTAGAAAACTAATATGGTAGCTGCGCGCCAATAAGTAATCTACAAAACCAAGTGACACATTCATTGGATGATGTCATCAGGGATGTCGTGGCAGCCATGTATGGACTCGGGGACTCAACCCCATGTCCTAAAAAAATATTTTAAAACACATATAGAGTAGCAGGGACACCCTGAATCCCTTGGCCTGATTGGGTGTCCCAGACGGACCCTATAGTCCCCCAATAAAAATGCAACTTTTTAATTAGTGGTCTACGGTAGCAGTAAAAATAAAGAGCAGGCTCCCTCTCTTTTCAAGTTTAAACACGTGGGGTGGGCCAGAGCCTGGAGGGGTGCCAAAATGTTTATTTATTGGGAGAGGTTGCGCACACTCCATCTGAGCTATTAATAGGCCCCAGGGACCCCATCCCCATACCATGTAAGGGCCCTGGAGACCCCATCCCCACATATTTTTGGAGGAGGGAGTGTAGGGCTGTCCTCTCCAGTCCATCCAGTGGCCCCCGGGACCCCATTCTCTTGGGCCACCAGCAGAAGTGTCCCTGGGACCCATCCCCTGGGACACTGTGATGTTTAATGCCCACAAGAGCATGAGCAGGGAGCACTTCAAATACCTGCATGCACTCTTGAGGGCAGGGAACACAGGTTTACTCTCACTTTGCGGTAGCAGAAAGAAACACTGCTTCCAGTTGGGCGAGAGCAAAGCCGGCTCCTGCTAGCACCGGAATGGGTGCTGGCAGGGTAGCTTGCGGGCCACAGGAGTCATGGGTCTTGCTCCATGGCACCCAATGGCCAGGACAGTTGTGGGTTCCCTTGGTGGGACTGAGGCACCCATATAAAAAATGGGTTCAGACTGAGGAGAAAACAGGGCCGCAGGTGCCTTGGGGCTCACCCCGCAGCCCCTAACACTACACCGACCTGTGAGTGTCCCAGGTGGGACCGGGACACCCACAAAAATATAAATATTAAAGGGGGTAAAAAGAATAAAAAATGATTCACTGCTTTTAAGTAATATGTTTGGACCCCCCTTCTCTATTTGTTTTCCTGTCTGCTTTCTCTGGTCACTTGACTCTCCATTCACAGGGCCTTGCTGGCTCCGTGAATGTGCCAATCAGCCCAATAGCTGAATATTCCTTGACCACAAGCAGAGTGCTTGTTTAGCGCTGTAGGCTAGCATTTTAGGGGTAAAACTGTGTTTCTGTTTATTTGTAAAAGTGACGTTTTAAAAGTTTGTGATTTTTGTTGCATTTCTGACTGCCATTAACAAAACTGTAATGCTGGAAGAGGCAGCTTTTCCCACTTCATCCACTCCATTTCCTCTCTTCCTACCTGCTCTGCAGAAACAGCTTGTGAATTAAAGAGTTGAATAAACCCCCCCTCTTGGTGCACTCATTTGCCTGTTGTTAGTTGACCACCTGGCTGGACCAGCAGGTTAGCATAAGAGGCTGAGAAAGAGACATTTGAATTCACCTATAGCCTTTACAAGCCTTCTCCCCAGGGTGTCTCAGCCCAGGCGTCAAGACTAAGGGCAAAGAAGACAAGGGCAATTTCCTGTTTGGGCATGCTCAGGGTGGGTTGGGCGTAGGAACAGAAATTCTGCCCTTTTTCCGTTTTAACAACCATCTCCATAACACATTCACATCCTCATTCCCACACTCTCAGCAATGCCTGGGCGTAGTTCGCGAAGTAGCACTTCGCGAAGCTACGCAAAGTGAAGTTCGCACTACGCGAGCTACGCGTAGCACTTCGCGAACTGCGTAGTACCTTGTTCGCACTGTGCCAGATGTCGTTTTCAATGATTGCACAGTGCGGACAAGCAACCGGCACTGTGCAATCATTGAAAATGGCATCTTGCACAGTGCGAGCTGTAGTTTTCTGCTGCTCGAGTAGATTTTTACTCGAGCTTCAGCTTTCTCAACGCGAACTGGTAGTTGCTCATCGCAAGCGGTCGCGAGCATACGCGACCACTCGCAATGAGAAACCTGACCTCCTCGCGTTGGGAATCTCGCCGGGAGGTTTATTTTCCATGCTCGCGATCGCCAACTTGCAGTTGCTGATCGCGAACAAGGAAAAAGTCTCGCCAGGATGTCATTTTGCTTGCTCGCGGTCGCCAACTTGACGTTGAGGACCGCGAGCAAGCAAAAAATGACCACAGCACTACTCAACACTACGCTACGCGTGTTCGCACTGTGCTACGTGCAGTTCGCGTAGTGCGAAGTAGCGCGAACTTCGCAAACTACGCGAGCGTAGCGTAGTGCTTTGCCCAGGCTTAACACTAATCATTCACACAAACTCAATATACACTTCAGTCACTCACCAAACACTACAAAACTTGCCAAACCTAATTTATATACCCTTCTAACCCTACTACCACACAATGGCACCATCACTTTCATACAAAACCACTACTCTGCCCTATACCACTATCAAATCCACACATCACCAATATACCACAAACACAGAGTATACATAACCTTAATCCTCTCAAACACACTCTCAATTTTCATACAAGAAACCAGTTGTACCCTCTACTTTCTCAGAACCAAACCCATTCCATCACTATCATCCCTTCACTCAACCCACGCTCATATAATCCTACCTCAACATTCCCTCTTCCTTTTCCCCAAAACACACAACTAAACACTCCCTGCCATCCACTCCACCCAAAATACTGCCTCTTCCTCCTACCAAATCTACTACAAACACTCATAATCCATGTTTATCCCCTCTCACACACCACATACACTCTCTTCCACACACATAACCACCCCGTTTCCTTTTCAACATCTATTCCCCACCAGTACTTTAGATTCAAATCCTATACACAAACTCACTGCACCAATATCCTACATCAATACTCCACAAAAACAAAGCATAACACTCAAAACCTCTCTCATGCACAATTTCTTACTACATTCCGCCACAAAATACAGACATGCTCCCACTCTAACCCTAATGCTTACACAAATACTAAACAACCAACTCTACACCCCAATTTTCAATCATTACCAACATCAATCACAAACTTCTCTAATACACAGCATGTTGTTTTCCTATATAAATCAAAAGAAAATTACCAGCACCAATTAATTTCCAACAATCCTCTCTAAGTTTAGGTTAACACAGCCTCTGTATTCCTTCAAACACCTATCAAAAACTGAATGTATGGCTCTTGACAAAACAAGAAGGCCAGCCGGCTGCCCCTATGACTCTTGTCCACCACAAATCTTCAAGAACATATTTTAACAATGTCTGTTGCCACCCCAGTCAGAACACTCATCTTCCAAACAGGGTTACATCCGGGAAGAGGCACCAAATTTGTCCTAATCGCCATCTGGGATGACCTAAAAAAAACAGTTGACCACAGTTAGGTTACTGCACTACTTCTCTTTGACCTTTCAGCTTCATTCTACACAGTTGATCATGACACTTTAATGCAAAGATTCCACATAGCCGCCATAGAGGGTACTGCTCTTGGTTGGATCACATCCTACTCTCAAAATAAATGTCATCCATACTCCTCCTTTCTCATCCAAACCCTAATCCTAAAAGTCCTTCAAGACACTATCATCTCACCCATGCTTTTCAAATATACATGAAGTCATTACCAGCAGTGCTCAATGGATTTCAGTTCACCTGCTATAACAACGCAGATGACACATGAATACTTCTTAAACTTGAAGGCCCCAAAGACATTTGGATACTCACAAATCTTCAGTTGCCTCTAAGCCATTGATCTGTGGATGATATGGGGCCATCTCAAATTGAATGCATCCAAAACTGAAACACTCACCTCTTGTGATTGGAAACATTATAACCCGCTCTGCACATGGCCTGATGATCTGGGATCACTTTCTAAAGTATCCAAGGAGGCTAGAAACCTCAGAATTACCATTGAATCCAAGTTATCACTCAATGCCCAAGTGGATAAGTTAGCTCAAGCTTCATTACTATGATAACTCTGAGACGCGTCTTCTACCACTTAGGATTATCACACAATGCCCAAGCTACTTTCTCTCTTGTAGTAGCTAAACATATGCAAATGACCTCTACCAGAGATCACCTCTATCAACTATGAAAAGGCTACAACAAATTGAGAACTCTTCTGTCAGACTACTCCTACATGTAAATCCACAAGCCCACATCTCCCCTGCCTTGAATGCCCTACACTGGTTACTGGTTGTCAGAAGATCCAGCTTCAAGCTGCTTTGTATCACCCACAAAGCTATACATGGAAAGGAACCACTTTTCATCAGGTAGAAAATCACCAAATATATACAACAAAGGAACCTCTGCTTCAGATTGGTGCTCTGCCTCAAAATCTCAGCACACAAGAAGAAAAACACGGGTGGAACATCTTCCTCTGTTCAAGCAGCTAAACTATGTAATTCATTATGCCCAAACTCATGATCCAAGGACAATTATCTTGCCTTCAAAAGATTACTTAAGAGTTCCCTACATTACTGCCATACTCAAAACACAAATGTACAGCAATATTATACACAAGACACCAATGGTGCAAATATGTGTGTATGCAAACATGTCTAATATCAAATATATCTACATATTTAGATACATGAGTTTCTTTGTACAAATGTATATATTACTTATAGTTAAAAATATACATATTCTTATATTTATGTTTAACAGATATACAAATATATATATATATATATATATATATATATATATATATATATATATATATATATATATTTACATATATGCGACCAAGACAACAGGTACAAACACGATCACAAAGACCTCCAAGAGGAAGAGGCAGAGGACAGCGAGGAGGAAGGGGGCAGCCTGTCGGAAGAGGGCAACAAAAGCAAGAGAAGAAAATGAACAAATGAGGGCAACAAATAATGCGGCGATAATTAATCTAACGAATATAATCCTCACTGATCGAGAAAAAGAAATTCTACAGTTAGGCCTAACATTCTGCCCTGAATCTAACCTGGATTATGTACAAACGAGAATAGATCTCTTTAAATTCATAAGAACACTCAAATTAAAGAAACATTTTCTTATTAACCCTATGCTGAGGAGCACACCTACAATGGGAGAAACATCAACCGTGGAAAGCCCCACAACTACAGTAAGCGGACTACAAGTCACGGACTTTGACCTAATGATGGAATTGAAATCAATGGACACAACAAGCGCATTAGAGGATGTGGAAACAATCGCACAAGAAGAGGGCATATCGATTGGACAAGGGATACCAACAAGCTTCAAACCCACTTCAAGATTTATTCCAATGTCAGCAAGAGATGGAATTGACATTTTTTGTGAACTTGTTACTAATGAACTTAAAAAATTGAGTTGTCAAATAAACACCAGAGAAAAAAATAGGAAGCAATCAGAATATCAAGCCCTGTTAAAGAAGCTAACTGAAAATGAGAACTGCATTGTACGTAATGCGGACAAAGGGGGCAACATTGTCCTATGGGACAAACAGAAATACTTGAATGAAGCATATAAACAACTCAATAACAAAAAATGCTATGTAAGAGTGGATGAGAAAGTCATGTTGACTAGTAATGATGAGTACAATGTACAGTTGAAGTATTGGTTTGATCAGGGCCTACTTAAACAAGACGAATACAAGTTTCTAAAAGTAGACCATCCAACAACGGCAGTTTTTTATCTAATTCCCAAGGTCCACAAAGACATTGAGGTACCTCCAGGGCGCCCAATTATTTCTGCTATTGGTAGTGCCCTGGAGAATACTTCAAAATATGTAGATTCTTTCATTAACCCCTTAGTTAAAACTTTACCTTCCTATATTCAGGACACAGGGGATTTTTTGAGGGGTATCTATGACCTACCATGGGAAGATGACTATCTTTTGATAACGATAGATGTAACAACACTCTATACGAGTATACGACACACTGATGGGATAAAAGCTGTCAAATACTTTTTAGGTTCAAGACCTATATCGATGTGGGCCCACACCCAAATGCTTTTGTCAATGATTGAGAGATGTCTCACAAGTAATTACTTTTTGTTCCATAATGAACTGTTCCATCAAGTATGCGGTACGGCGATGGGCACCTGCTTCGCCCCCAGCTATGCTAATTTGCATATGGGCTGGTGGGAGGAGCAGGTGGTCAGGTCGCAGTATCAACAACAGTGGGAGAACAATATTTTACATTGGAGTAGGTTTATTGACGACTTGTTCGTCATATGGAAAGGGACTGAAGAGGAGGCTAAGACATTTATCAATAGCCTACAAAACAATGATCTCAATTTAAAATTTACTAGTGAAATTAGCAAGACTGAAATTAATTTTTTGGACTTGACAGTATATATTGAAGATGGAAAAATTGAAAACCAAGTTGTACAGAAAACCTACTTCCAGTAATACTATCTTACATGCAAAAAGTTTTCACCCCATTAATCTCAAAAATAGCATTCCTTATGGCGAATGCATACGAACTAAACGCAACTGTAGCCAAGAACAGATAATTGTACAAGAACTATCAGTACTAAAGGGGAGATTTCAGGAGAGAGGATACCCAGATGATTGGATAGAAAGTGCAATCCATAAAGTGCAGAGAAGGAAAAGAGAAAATATTCTATTTGACAAAAAAGAGGAGGATCAGGGGAAAAGTAAGAAACTGTCTTTAACTACACCAGGTAGATTCATCACAACATACAATACACAGCATACTAAACTAAGAGGCATTTTAAACAAACACTGGCATGTAATCAAGAATGACCCAATCCTTGGAAAAGTTCTCCCAAACAGACCACAGATCACATTTCGCAGAGCGAAATCGTTCAAACAGACCCTGGTTAAAAGCACTTTAAAAAAATCCAAACCAAAAACGACTTGGTTAACAAAAAAGCAGGGATTTATAAAGTGTTCCAAGTGCAAAGCATGTAAGCACGGTGTGAACACAGAAAAGTATGTACCAGGCCTAAATAAACAAATGCAAACAATAAGAGGAAAATTCTCATGTAAAACTGAGTACGCTGTCTACGTGCTTCAATGCCCTTGTGGATTGAGGTACTTTGGCAGCACTATTTTAGAAGTACACAAGAGAGTGTTACAACACCTAAGAGCAATCAAAAATGACGACAGATCATATCCTGTCGCACGACACTTTGAGAAATTCCATAACAAACGACCAGATGGTCTCACATATTTTGTGATAGATGCTGTAGAAAAGAACCCTAGGGGAGGCAACAGGGAAAAACAGTTAAGGAGATTGGAGTCACGATATATAATCAAATTGAATTCCAAACAGCCAGAAGGTTTAAATGTTGAAGAGGATATGTACATCACCTTGGTTAATCAAATTTGAACCAATGTTCCTAGCCGAAATTTTTTTAGTTATGCAGAGTTTTCCATGTATCAAGGCATCACATTGGCAAAACAGCTCGCTTGAGCTAAAGCCTTTAAACAGGTTACTAGAAAACATTATCCAACAGTGATATGGTCATAAGCCCACTGGGGCACTATCGACGTGGTTTATTTGATTGGTTTGATAGATTGATTAATGCAATGGATGATGGAGAAATTGATTTCCAATGTAATCACTGTTGATACTATTTTAGTTTAATATCAATGAAATTATACTGTGATGAATTGGCCAGCATCGTGGAAATATATGTAACAACTACAAAAAAGCCCACTTGGGCATTACTGACACCGTTCAATGTAGTATTATTTATTTATTGTTATTTGAAATGGATGACAGAGTATTTATCTGTTTTTCAATATCAATCACTGTTGATTCACTATTTAAGTTTAATATCATGTAATTCGTAGTAAAAACTATGAGTCTGTCTTCTAATACACTTACAGTGTAGTTGTATAGTCACGTGGAAAGCACAAGTTAAAATGGTTGTGAAAACTTTACTCAGCGTCAGTGAACAAGGGTGCTGCGCACTCGAAACGCGTTTGACGGATGGCTGACTGAGGAATAAAAGCATTTTTCAACCGCACACGGCTTCGTTTTTCTTCCGTATACAGGGGAGAAAATTTCTTCATATATATACATATATACATATATATATATATTATCTACTGGCGGTCGCCAGTAGATAGTTATAGTTAGGACCGAGTTCCCATAGGAAATCAGAAAATTCTATTTCGAATAACTTTGGCGCCGGTTGACGAATCCTCGCAAAATTTTCAAAACTAATGAGGCGCTCCTCTCAGCTCCTACCCTGAAAGGCTCGGGGTGATTCGTCAAGCGGGGGCCAAGAAAAAAGGGGTGTCCTAAAACGCGTTTTCCCCATGCATTTTCCCATAGGACCTTTAGTCGAAGGTACAGCCCGAACGGCTGAACAGAATTACTTGAAATTTGGCAGAGAGGTAGTCCTCAGGTCAAGCATGTGCCTTTTGCATATATGGTGTCAATCTGTTCAGTAGTTCCTGAGAAAATTGCAGTTAAAAGCACATAAATATCTATAGGCACGCACCGTGCCTATAGATGCCGGTGGGTAACGTGAAAAGGGGCAGGGTAGAGAGTTCCTGACCCCTAGCCTTTGTCAGGGGGTCCCTAAAGGACCCCGAAGGGTGAAAAAACATTCATTTATTTATTTTTTAAATCGCGAGGTGCGCGCACGTTGCGCGCACGGTGAAAAACCTTTAAAAAAATAAAATAAATAATACATACATAACTTAGCATTTAAAAAAACGTACAAATTCACTTAAAAAACCATAGGATTCACACACGTTATAGTTAGGAATTAGCATTTAAAAAACCTTGCAAATTCACTTAAAAAACCATAGGTTTCACACATGTTATAGTTGGGTGGACATTTCACTCGTAAAAAACCAATGAAATTTCCCCGTTATAGTTAGTTCAGATAACTATAACTCGCGCGACCGCCACTCTATCACAAGGATGATGTCATCAGTGATGTCATGAGTGATGCCACTGACCACGTCATGAGTGATGTAATATGTGACGTCATGAGCAGAGGATTGCGGGCGCGCGAGTTATAGTTATCTCAACTAACTATAACGGGGGAATTTCATTGGTTTTTTACGAGTGAAATATCCACCTAACTATAACATGTGTTAACTATGGTTTTTTAAGTGAATATATATATGTATATATATATTTATCCACAAAACAAAAGTTTGCTTCAATTCGAGCCACAAAGTGACGGCGGGCCGTGGCGGGTTAGTGAAACCCAAACATCCAACATTTCATTGCGATTCTCTTCAAAATAACAACAATCCACGGCACCCAAAATGCTTTTAAGCAGATTTTATTTCAGGCAAAGATACGACTCTACGCATTTCGGAAAACCAGATTCCTTGTTCACGAGTGCCGAGGTATTGTGAAACAGATGATTAAATACACATCACGTGACCTGTGACTGCAGTGAAAGAACGTGAAAATAGACTTTACCATCTGCAAGACAGGCTTGTGACAGCAGGGAACGAGGGTTGCTTGAGCAGGAGGAATATGATTTCCTCCACTGTAAGCACCCGAGACTCCCAGCTTTTCCAAAACGCGTAGAGTCGTATCTTTGCCTGAAATAAAATCTGCTTAAAAGCATTTTGGGTGTCGCGGATCGTTGTTATTTTGAAGAGAATCGCAATGAAATGTTGGATATATATATATGTCATTTGATCAAGTCCCCAGGGAGGGATGAAACGCGTTATGGCTGCCGTTTGTCTGTGAAACTATCCTGAATAAACAAACCGGTATTTAACAAGAATCCTGTGGTCCGTGCTCTTTCTGTTCCAGTTGTAGAAAATATGAGGAAGAAGAGTGCTTTTGTATATATATGTATATATATATATATATATATATATATATATATATATATATATATATAATATATATATATATATATATATTACTCAAGGTTAAAAAATTTATATATATATATTCTTATATTTATGCTTAACATGTATATAGCAAACACAAGGAGATGATAGACAGAGCACTGAAACTTTGCAGACACTCACCCCGTCACAGATCTGGGTTGAATCCATCATCATTCTTTAGCTCACTTCGCCTCCCCAGTTCAGACACAACCATATGCAAATCAGCTTTGACCCTGTGCCTCATGGGAACAGTCCAGTCCTGGGCTCACTGTGCCACTGGATTCAGGCTATCCTGGCTGATGAGGGGCGAAACCCCAAAACCAGTCCTAGTATGCTTGTTTACGGTCCAGGGAGGACTTGGCATGTAGGTTTGGGCTGGACTGTTCCAATGTGGCAGAAGGTCAAGACTGATTTGCATATGGCCAGGTCTAAACTGGGGTGGCATGGTGAGAAAAAGAATGATGGATTTAACCCAGATCTCTTGACTAGGGGTAAATGTTTTGATTTGTTCTGCATTCCGTCTATCAATTGTGTGTCTTTTGCTAACATGTATATAGATCATTGCATTGATAAGAAAAGCTGTTTTTCTCTATATTTATGGGTTTCTGTTTTAATATGATACCACATATCACAATATATAAATATGGTCATACATAAGGTATGTAAAAAGTTTAAACTATTTACTATTCTTATTACTTAAAAAATATAAATACATAAATTGTAAATAATACAAAACTATTAATACTAATAAATAAATTAGACAGACACATACAGACATTCACACAGTTTAGTCACTAGTCTATAGTAAGATACATTTAATGACTCACTTACGCACCTAGAAAATCATCCATTCACACACTTGTACATCCACTTATTTTTCAACAGGCCTTTCCCTATATATATTAAACATAATAAAACTGTTCAGAAACACATACTCAATGGATGACGTCATCAGTGATGTCATTTGAGATGTCATCAGTGATGTCATCAGTGATGTCACTGACCATGTCATGAGTGATGTAATATGTGACGTCATCAGCAGTGCATTGCGTGGGTGTGACTTATAGTTAGCTGAACTAACTATAACAGGGGAATTTCTAGGGTTTTGTTCGAGGGAAATGTCCAGCTAACTATAACACCCCTGAAACCTATGGTTTTTTCAGTGAATTTCTAAGGTTTTTTAAATGCCAATTCCTAACTATAAAGGTGCATGAAACCTATGGTTTTTTCAGTAAATTTCAAAGGTTTTTTAAATGCTAATTCCTATCTATAACTTATCTCTGAAGATATCATGAAAAGCATTATTTTTTAAAAGTAGGGTGCACATTAGTTTTGTGGAAAAGCATCTTTGTGATTGGTTAAGAAAAAGCAGTTTCAACGTGGAGTACATATCATAGGATAAAATTTGCTCAGCTCAACCACACCTGCTACTTGCATTTGGAAGGCACTGTTCAAACTTAAAACAATCGTCAAATTTTAACCTGCACATGTCATTAAATGTTCAAGAAAATGTTACAAAAAAAATCGTAAAGTTTAAAAAAATTGATGAACTTTTAACCTGCACGTGTTGTAGAATGTTCTAGAAATTGTGTTGATAGAATACGTTGCACTTCTGACTTCTATGTGTGGTTGAATATTAAAAATTAAAAAGAAACCAATAGAGAAGTTTTGAAACCTAAAAGAATCAAGGAACTATTCTAATTTATTCTTTACATGTATTTATGTGTGCAGCAACAAAATTATAGACACAACAGCACCAGGAAGAGGAAGAAGCAGGGAGTGGGGGGATGAGGGGAGATGGGCAGAATGGCACACATGCACAATTAAGTACAGCACAAGTATAGACAAACAATGGCCAAAATGAAACACACCAACAAGGAGCACAAGTCACACAACCCGCCAACATCACACCACTGAACGAGCATAGAAGTAAAAACCACGCTGCATTCATACAGGATGTTTACAAAGGCCAGTCGTTGGTGTTGTGGGATGTCTGCGACCGTGGTCATCATGGATGAGATGCCCAGCATGTGGCACATGGTCGAGTTCACTGTGTGTTATGTTGCCAAACGGCTGCTCCTCCCTCCCACGAGCCCCCACACTTTTGTACGGTGAGCTGTTGTATCTCGTGCACTCGTACGGCACACCATTGTAATGCCTATTTGCGCATGTCCTGCTACATTCCTTTGGTGCCGTTTGGAGGTGGTACATGCCACTTTACAACATCGACTGCTGCGGCTCTTGTAACAGGCCACACCAGAACACAGAGACACACTTACCGCACTTCCTGTACACGGACATGTCCGAGACACCCCGTTCCCCTTGCCAGATAGGCACACCCCTGCACTGACCTGTGAACCCCAGACCAGCACACGCCAGTTGTGCATGCAGGAGGATGTGTACGTAGCTACACATCCAGGCTCACTGCCAACGCTGAGGTGACAGCACACTATGATGTTGCAGGGCTCGTGCCTATCATGCTAAGACAATGACCACAGGGACACACTTACTAAGATATGGGTTTGGGGGGTATTGGCGGTCCTGGAGTTGTTGAGATGAGTCTTCTGGCCCTCATGGGTATCCCTGTATCATGCTTATTGACTCTATGGCACCTGTGGGTGTTCTGGTGTGGCTCTTGGCTGTGTACTGCACCTTAGTGTCAAACCCTGACTCATTTTATAAATGCATAAGCAAAGATTAGCTTCTAATGCTACTAAAACTTGACAACATGAGAGGTTTTAAATTAGTTATCTTTCAGCAAATACACAATGTTACCAAATGCCTCTCTCACAGTGGTTCTCAAATGCACACAGACTCACAGTGTGATTCTAGACAAGCACCACTATCCCTAGGAGTTTACCAAAACTTATTCACTACAGTGGAAGTGGTAAGCGAACTGCACACAATCTTCATATTTCAGGACTGCACTTTTATGTCAAAGCCTGACTCATATAATCAAAGCATAAGCAAAGACTGGCTTCTAATGCTACTAAAACTTTGCAACGTGACCAGTTTTAAAACAGTTATCTGTCAGCAAATACACGATATTACCAAATGCTTCTCTCACAATCCTTACCCAAATGCACACAGACTCACAGTGTGATTTTAGACAATCAACACTATCCTAGGAGTTTACCAAAACTCATTCGCTAGTCTAGAAGAGTTAATGGTACTGCACACAATCTACATATTTAAGTATAGCACATCAGTGTCAAAGCATGACTCATTTAATCAACGCATAACCAAAGACTGGATTCTAATGCTACTAAAACTTCACAACATGACAGGTTTTAAAAAAGTTATCTGTAAGCAAATACATGATATCACCAAATGCTTCTCCCACACTGATCCCAAATACACACTAACTCACACTGTGATTCTAGACATGCACCACTATCCCTAGGAGTTTACCAAAACTCATTCACTACAGTGCAACTGGTAAGGGAACTGCACACAATATACATATTTCAGTACTGCACTTTTCTGTCAAAGCCTGACTCATTTAATCAAATCATAAGCCATAACTGTCTTCTAATACTACTAAAATTTCACAACATGACAAGTTAAAACAGTTATCTGTCAGCAAATACACGATGTCACAAAATGCTTCTCTCACAGTGGTTCCCAAATGCACACAGACTCACTGTGTGATTCTAGACAAACAACACTATCCCTTGCACTATATCAAAACACATTTCTTTATCTAGAAGTAGTACTACATTTTAGTATAGAAACATAACATAACTCATTTCACAAATTCATAAACAATGACTGGTTTCTAATTTTACCAAAATATAAAAACTGCACAGTTATCTGTTTACAAACACATGAAAAACACAACTGCTTAGCACAGAATGGTTTCTACATGCACACACATTGTAGAGAAAAAAAGTACTTCCTACACTTTAGCAGGAAAAATACATTAGTCTGATTAAAATCAAAATAGTCTACATACATCCCCTCACAATTAAATAACTCATCTTTCAAGTTATTTTGTAGATTAAGAAGTATGTAAATCACTCACCATATTTTCTTTTACAGAATCTCTGCACTGTGCACCTCTCAGCAAAAGCAAAGAATGAAAAAGTTTCCCTCTCATTTTCCACACATATACATGTAAACATCAAGGGCCTCATGTAGGTAGCATACCAGTTACCACTTCTAAAATACCGAACGATACCGAATCGGTATTTTAGAAGTGGTAACTCGTATGTAGGTAATGAGTCGGTATTTTTTACCGATTCGTTACAATTCGGTAATTACCGAATCGGTATTTACCGATTCGGTAATGAGGCATACCTTCCCATTGATGGGAAGGTATGCCTCATTACCGAATCGGTAAATACCGATTCGGTAATGGGGGGAACACATGCAAGGGTGGCAGGGTGTCACATTGACACCCTGTTGCACCCCTGATTCGGCCATGTGTGCACATGTGGCACACATACATGCCCTAAGGGCATGTATGTATGCCACATTGCACACTGCTACGCGCGTAAAAATGCATAATCACATACATTAATTATTTACCACCAACTATAAGTTGGTGGTAAATACCGACTCTTAAACACACCCACACACTCCCCCTACATCTCGATTTTGGTGTCGGAATTTACCGAATCGGTAAAATTACCGATTCGGAAAAGTTACCGATTCGGTAACATTACCGAGTCGGTATTATTACCGAATCGGTAATTTTACCGATTCGGTAAATTCCGACACCAAAAATTGTCCCCCTACATACCAATAGCCAAAATACCGGTCGGTAACGGTATAATTACCGAAAATCGGCCGTTACCGACCGGTATTTGGCTACCTACATGAGGCCCCAAATCACAATCCTTCGCGAATAAACTCAAAAGCAAACACACATTTCTATTGGTTAAACATTTCAACCAATGATTTCTTGTCGTTTTTCAAAAAACTTTGCCGTGGATCCGCGAACCCACCGCGAGAGGATCCGTGCATCCAACGCGATAGGATGCGCGCACAATGCGTGCATTTCGCCGTTTTTTTTTTTTTAAAAGGGGGGCCCCAGGGGGTCCTTCTGGGACCCCCTAAGCACCTCTAGAGGGTCAGAGTATTTCCACTCTGCCCCCTTTATATGTTTTACACACTTATTCCCCTTGCATCTTCAGCCTCGCTTCTACCGATGCAGAAAATGGCTGCCAACAGTTCCTGGTTTCGAATGTAGAAAGACACTCGACAGCCAATTAGCATTCAGCGCGCGATCGGGAAGGTGCGCGCTCGGTTCGGGGAGGGTGCGCATTTGGTGCGGGTAAAGTCCACGGATCCTCCGCGGCCATAGATATCACTAACTTTTTTACCCTAATTTTCTCAGGAACTACTGAACAGATTCACACCATATATGCAAAAGGCACAAGTCCGAACTGAGGACTACCTCCTTGCCAAATTTGGTGTCATTCCATTCAGCGGTTCGGGCTGTAGCTGCGACAACAGATCCTATGGGAAATTGCAAGGGGAAACGCATTTTGGGACCCCCCTTTTTTCTCGGCCCCCGCTTGACGGATCACCGCAAAACTTTCAGGGTAGGAGCGGAGCTAGCCAAAAGTTTGGAAAATTTTGCAAAGGATTCGTCAACCGGCGCCAACGTTATTCCAAATAGAATGTTGCGGATTTCCTATGGAAAATAGGTCCTAACTATAACTATCTACTGGCGACCGCCAGTAGATAATAAGTAGGCCAATATATCAATAACATATAAGATGATGAGTGTATGCTGTAAATATGATTATAGCAATTGTATTTATAAGTGCTTCACTTTTGAAAATTACAAATAATGAAAAAAGAAATATTCGCTTTGTTCTCAGCAAAAATGGAAAGCTTGAGTTTGTAAATAATTATCCATGCACGTACTTTATACAGTACAATTTTATAACCCTTGATTATTTTGCATATGTGTATCATGTTAAAATCTCTATATATGTATACCTTTTATGCGAGGATATGTATCTGTATATTTGTACCACTACTCTCTGACTCATCTCAAACCTCTCTTACTGCAATTGACTACCAAATAAGCCTTTCTGAACTCTTTCCTCCTTTGTCCCTCCTGTATCTTATTCATCCAACGCACATGTCTACCACTCCCAATGATACTTAATATTTCCCTCTACTAATCCACCACTAATCCACCTTGTTTCTGGAGTAGCATGCTACTCACTTAAAAGCGCTTTAACGCCTCATCAGAGGTAGCAAGGGCTATATAAATACAATTACATTGTGTGCATTTATCAAATATTTATTTGACTATGGGTATTGGTGACATTTTGACAAAGTTAATAGGTCTGTTTTGTATGTTGTGCTCATCGCCTGATAAAGCCAATAGACCTGCATTTTATATTTTTGAGCTTTCACCCTTTGACAAAGCCAGTAGATGTGTCTTACTTAAAAATTATACCTCTTTATATTGTTTCTTTCCTTTAAAAAAACTCAAAAATCTAGGAAATTCGCTGACAAAACAAAGGTTAAAGTGATTTCATTGTTAGGTCTGCTACTAATAGCTTATCTTTAAAACAAACCTCAGAAAACAGCTGAAAAAAATCTAAATTTAAAGGATCGTTATAGCTAAGTGAAACATAACATTTTAAACACTAAAAACCACTGTAATTCACCAGTTATAGATAACTGAAGTAATATATTTAGATATATTTTCAGTGAAAAACCAAAGGTTAAAGTTAATTTATATTTAGATGTTGAAATAAGATCGATATGCATGTTTACACACACAAAAGTCTCCTAGATTTCCCAGTTATTGTGTTCTGAGTCAGTTATAACTTGCGCCTCTGCAATATAATGCTTATGACCTCACATATTAAATGTAGGTAACAAGGACCCCCTGAAAAAATTGATAAAACAATTCCTAGGACAGGGTAAATCTATAATGGAAAATAAATTCCTAGGCAACTGAACCGATAAATATCACCCTATTGTGTTAGGCTCAGTGAAATAGAACCAAATTATGTGCAATCTTATCTCAAATAATTAAATCTTGATATATACAAATTCATCATAATCCTTTTTTATTGTTAAAAACTATAACAGTGTTGAATACATTCAAAATATCATATATTTTCATAAAATACATAAAAAGTATACATAAAACATCATGTGCGTGGCAGTTTTTTAGTCTTCGACGCGCGTTTCGGCGTAAAGGACGCCTTCGTCAGGATTTGCCACTGTAAAATGATAAAAATATACTAAATAATGACCACACATATTACATCACTCATAACAAGTTAAAAGATATCATTGATGACATCACTGATGAAATTATGAAGCCATTGTGACATCATCCTATAGGGTTTGTGGACTATTCATCTTAACTGAATTACTCCCTCAAATATTTGACATGACCTGTAAGGTTAAAAAACTTTGTATATTTAATGCTGAGGAGATCTGCAGAACTGACAGATCTTAATAAGATCTCATTGGCTGCTGCCACCCCTCCCCCTTCCGAAATTGGGGGGCCTAAAACAATAAAATAAAGTACAATGAAGTTTACAGAGTTTCTGCAGAACAGCGGTAAATTTAAAGGGTGTATTTTTTTTAATATTGCGGAGGGAGTGTGCATTGGGCAAACTCCCCAAAGTTCAGGAATGCCCTGGGGCCCCCATCACCCTGGGAACATCATTTGTTATAAGTGGTCCGAGGAACCCATGGCCAAATATGTGAGGGGCGCTGTCGCACACCCCAAAGTTCAGGAATGCCCTCGGGCCCCCATCGCCCTGGGAACATCATTTGTTATAAGTGGTCCGAGGAGCCAATGGCCAAATATGTGAGGGGCGCTGTCGCACACCCCCAACACGATGCAACTTGCCCCAGGGGTGCCCATCTTCCCGGGGGCAGAAGAATGATATATGAGGTCCCAGAACGCCGGCCCTGGGATCACTCTGCCTCTTATTTTTTTTTTTAAACTAAGCCAAAGTGTGCCCTGGTTAAGACCTGGGCACCAAAGTAAAAACTAAAGGTTGTTGCAGCAGTATGGGAGTCCATTCCCCATGCTGTCATACAAAAAAATGGGGGTTGTCCTGGTTGAGACTGGGGCCTCAAAGCAAGAAATAAAAAAGGTGAGGCTTTGCAGAAGTGGACTTTTCATGCTACTGTTAAAAAAAACAAAAGGGAGACCTGAGCTCCAAAATAAAAATAAGATTGTTGTTGTGGCAGCACAGGAGTGGGCTCCTTCCGCTACTTTTGAAAAAAAAGAAAGCCATGGGTATCCCTGGTGGGCACTGGGGCACCCACTAGAAACAAAAAGTGACCAGATCCCACTGGACCCTAATAGCCAATCGCTGTAGTCGCGATTGGATGCTGTTGATAATCGAAACAGCCCAAGAAATAATTATAATTGAAAGGGAAGAAATAGAAACCCTAGAAAAACAATTAAAAGAAAATACATCCTTAGAGGATGCTAAACGTAAACTGGAAGAAATCCAGGAAGATATAACCGGCTATAGGGACTACTTAATAAATAAGAAATCTAATAAACTACGTAAGGACATTGCTAAATTTAATACAGAGTTGATATATCCCTACTTACAAAAAGATTATTATGATCAGCCGATACCTACAGGATACGGACCCAGGAATCAGTATAATAAGAACAATTATTTCAAAAAAACTGTTACTTTTTCAGATACCTCTTACAATAGCTCTGACTCAGAGGGAGAGAGAAATACTGATACTAGACCAAGAAATGATCCTAGAGAGGAGGTAGCAGGCGGTAGCCGTGATTATCCATTTTTTTTAGGACAACAACAACGAAGACACCCCCAAACATTCAGAACGAGAGGCAGGGGCCGCTCTGGGAGTCAACAAAGGGAAACAGGACAGAGGAGACCCTATATGCGGACTCGCAGCCAGAAAATTTGGGACTAACAACGGGTTCCCTTAAAGCCCCAATTATTAATCTATCCAGCAGGGTACTTACAACAGATGAAATTGCCACTTTAGAAAAGGGTTTAGGTTTTGCGCCTAGTGCGCCAGCATGTAAATACACGATGGAGAAAGACATACGTGGCCTCGTTAGAAAGATTAGAATAAAAAAATTCTTTGAAAACAAGGAACCCAGGCTCACTCAAAACAGATCCGGTATGAAACCCCAGTCCACATGGACACCAACAATTGGGATGGTAAGCCAAGAAGTAGACACTTTTGAAAAGGTCATCACTAGAGGATTAGAAGCTATGTTTGACAAGAAACAATGGACGGATAGGAATTTAACAAAAAGTCAAATAGATGCCCTTAAGAACCTTCATGACTGTGACTCTACCACAATTAAACCAGGTGACAAGGGTGGTAGTATAGTGGTCCTTATCCTTCCCGGTTCGTGTGGCGCAAGGGTAGGTTAAACGGCCTGTCCCGGTAACAACATTGACTACACCAGAAGTCTGGTGTTACGGGGGGCGCAACGAATACGGACAGAAGCAGGGATATACACCCACATAGGTTTCCCCCATTGCATATGGTGAGACCATTGTCCCATTATACACGTGGCAGGTAACTATTGTACTCCCCACAGTGTGTGGATAGTTAATTGATAACTAGGTCCTGAAGAATTGCCATGGATCACTAGACCACTAGGCATGAAACATGTTGACCATCACAGAAGAGCATAGCTTAGCTGAACCCTAACGTCAGTCAGCTGCCACTCTGTTTCCTGTTTTTAATCAAGTGGATAGCCTTTCCTAAATAAAGTCCTGTTTGTGGACTATCCAACTTGTTTTAATCACTCACATACATCCACACCTACACCACTAGGCCCCTCACACACACCACATCATACGGCCAGGAACTAAAGATCTCCGCCAAAGAGCCCCTTTAAGGGTGCCCGTCGGGGATTGCAGCGCCGTCCCGACGAGGAGCAGGTCCATATGATGAAGCATGACACCTAGCTTGCTGGGTGTGTGAGGACCCTAGTTCCGACTAGAGGAATTCCCCTTCCTCCTTACACAGTCTCTTCCTGACACTCTCTCTCTCCCTTTGTGCCTGAGGAACTGCATACTCTATTTTTCTCACAGTATAGTGGTCCTTGACACGGTTGATTACAATAGGAGGATGCAAAAGCTATTGGATGTACCGTTACATTACAGGAAATCCAACGCAGATGAATGGATTAAATTGAAAGATAAGGTTAGCAATCTATTGAGATTGGCGAAAGAGGATGGCGTAATTTGTGAAGATGAATTTCGCTTTTTACACAACGATCATCCATTAATTCCAGCTATTTACGGCCTCCCTAAGGTACACAAAAACATCAATGACCCTCCCATGCGACCCATTGTATCAGGGATTAATTCTATTACAGAACCACTTAGTAAGTATGTCGACAAATTCATAAGCCCCCTTGTTAAAAAGTTACCATCATATATAAAAGATACAACAGACATGATCTCAAAGGTAGAAGGACTTCGTTTTAATCCAGAGACTGAATGGTTGGTATGTTTGGACATTGAGTCCTTATACACCAACATACCCCAACACGATACAGTAGAGATGATAAAAGAGATACTTAGTGAAGAAGGAAGAGATCTCTCGCCCTTGGAAGTGTTCATTGTGGAATGCATAGAAATTATTCTTATGAACAACATCTTTTTATTTATCAATACATACTATTGCCAAATCAAAGGCACCAGTATGGGAGCCACATGTGCTCCCAGCCTGGCTTGCCTTTATGTGGGCAAATTTGAGGACCGCCACATCTATAATGAAGTCACTCCTTATTTTGAAAACATAAAGCAGTGGTCCAGATTTATAGATGATGTGTTCTTTATCTGGCAAGGAGACGAGGTGGAACTGGTTTCTTTTCTGGATTGGCTCAATTGTGGTGATGCCAATTTGAAATTCACGGGGAGTAGAAGTAAAGAATCAGTAGATTTTTTGGACATTACCATAAAAGTAAAGGATGATAAACTAAAAGTTGAACTCTACACTAAACCATCAGATAGGAATACACTACTACATCACACGAGTCATCATCCCAAGTGCCAGAAGGATAGTATTCCTTTCAGTCAGTTTTTAAGGATTAGACGAAATTGTAGTGAAAACAAAGATTTCGAACATCATGCACTGGTTTTGCAACAAAAACTCCTACAACGAGGATATCCTAAACGACTCATTAAAGAAGCGCACAAGAGAGCTAAATACTACAATAGGGATAGCATCTTTGAGCCTAATGATAAGCCCCAAAAAGCCCTACAAGAAATTGTCATGGTGACTAATTTTAATGGCTTGAGTAATACACTTAAAAGTTTGATAAATAAAAATTGGTATCTACTGAACAAACCAGGCCAGTGCCCACTCAGTAAACCTATATTTTCCTACAGAAGGAACAAAACTATTCGAAATCAGCTAGTAAGAACCTTCAGTGAACCTAAGATGAGTATACAAACCAGTATCCATGACGGAACGAAGTTAAAAGGCAATTTTCCGTGCAGTTCATGCATACATTGTAAGACCATCGTTAAAGAACAGAAGATTGTACTAAACAACATATCACATTGGATAAATGAAATGGTCAACTGCCGAACCAAAAATGTGGTATACCTTCTAATTTGTCCATGTCAAAAGGGATACGTAGGTGAGACAAGCAGAGAGATGCGGTCTCGCCTTACAGAACATAGGTCAGCCCTAAAAAATGGCAAAAAGAATGCCCCTTTGGTTGATCATTGGCAAGAAATGAAACATAAGGAAGATGATCTCAAATGGTTTATTCTTGAAAAAATAAAAATTTCAGTGAGAGGCGGTGATACGGACAAAAGAAGAAAACAAAGAGAACAATTTTTCATGTCTAAATTCAAGACTTACTACCAGGGCCTCAACAATAGAGAAGAGTGGGAAAGAATCATCAGGTAATTGGATTACATCATTCACAACATTAATTGTTGCTATTGTTTCCAAAGGGCTTTTTATCTTTATACAATGTTCAGCCCTGTATCTTTGTGTCTCTTATAAGGTACTACAAATCTATTCCTAACTCACTCTATTTACATGAAAAATATGGCCTTTGAGTCCTTCTAAGTTTACAACGAAACGTGATCACGAATGCTAACATTAGCAGGATGTATAATACCTTATTGCCATTTATATGAAAGTGAAGGAAATATGTAGCTGTTATTAAAACACTCCGAAAGATCGAATGAAAAGTAAACCTGAATCTTTAATTTCGAGAAAATCATCTCGAAATAAGTGTGTCTGTATAACCCAAACGTAACACTAATCAACTAGACGTTGCGAGGCCTTTTTTTATAATCATTTAACTTTTGCACACACTGGTGTTGGCGTATATCGAAATTGAGTTTGGCTTTAACTAAAAGGAAAACACCTCAGAAAAACTAAGAGGGCCACACTACATGTAAATACATCAAAAAAATTATTTGTGAGTAATATAGAAACATATATACTTTTTTCAAAAAACGATAAGCGCTGCGAGGTTTTTAACAATAGATACTGTTAATACCCTATAGACGTGGCAGTTTAGATTCAATAAAGTTTTTACAAATGTGGCTTTAATCGCAAGAAATAGAGCAAGGAACTACTAAGATGGCTGCACTGCACGTAAACACGTAAAGAAACGAACGCCGGAAATGCGGTCGTCTAAACCTTAGTTTGACCCGTTTGAGGTGGTCTCTTGGATTCCATAAAGTTTTTGTAAACTCAGATTCAATCGCGGGAAAAAAAACAACTAGGAACTACCAAGATGGCCCCACTATACGTAAACACGTAATCAAGTAATTGCCGGAAACGCGGATACGTATAAAAAGAAAGGTAATGAAGACGAAGGTGGTGAGCCATACCAGAGAATCCGATACGAGGTGACGCTACGCTCCTTGGAAGGTAAGAGTTTGAGGTCCGTGATAGATGAGTTTAGAGGTGATACCACCAAATTGAGTGCAATAAGCGGGTAGACCCTCTGTCTATTAACAGGAATAACTTGTGACATAGCGTCACGTTAAGACACATAGCGCACAAATATTGTCAGTCGTGACACTATGTATTCCCCATGAATGAGCACTGCACTTTCTTAAATATTTAAGCGTTTTAGTTCTAGTGATATAGAGAGCAATGTCACTATATAACTTATGGGGTGGGAGTACTTAACCCACGATAATATCCACAAATGGCCCCAGAAGTCAACGTAGACCGACCCGATCTCTAGCATCGTATAAACTAGTGCGACTATCTCTTTAAATTTTTAGAAATCGGTCTCCGCCCAAACGAAACACGAGGGTCATAAGCACAGACACCTTGGTCCACAGTGGAATGACCGGCAATTCAGCGTACCTAAAGACAAGAAAGTAATGAATACACCGTTGCTGACTCTATGGTAAGCCAAGTCATTGCGTAATAGAAGCATTAGCTATCAGGGTGTACCATTTATCTGGATACTAATTAAGTCCACATCCAATTTGTCCTAATAGAATCAACTGAGCTTGAATATGAAAAGCTACCTATAACGCTGACGAGCGGTCTTAGAAGAGATACACGCTCAAATAGGGTGAGTAGTACCCACTAACTCTAAAACAATTGATACAACAATCTTTTTAGAGTAAATAACTATGAAGATAAGAGACAAATAGATAAAATTGTAAAAATAATAAGTCTTGATACAATCTCCATATTACTTTATATTAGATTGGAGTACGATGTACTGAGTTAACACGCTACTCTGGTCATTTAAGGACTGCGATTAAAGGTCCTATTCTTATGTGAGTATATGCCTATGAAGATAAGAGGTAAATAGATAAAATTGAAAAAATAATATATCTTGATACAATCTCCATACTTTTAAATTAGATTGGAGTATGATGTACTGAGTCAACACGCCACTCTGGTCACTTAAGGACTGCGATTAAAGGTCCCATTCTTATGTGAGTATATGCCTAAAATTCAATATGGGCCAATTACAGCAACAACAGAAGTAAAAGCAATATACTCTTGGCAATAATCGTTGCTGGGGAGGATTTATTTAATGCATGCCTCTTACAAAATGTAATGAATCGTAGGAGGTCCTCAATTAAAATAAATAACATTATACCTTAGCGATTAAATAGACCGATGGGCCACGAGAGAATAGGCCCAATGAAGGTCATAGAAGAGCGAGGCTGTGACAGTTTTTGCTGCAGTTTTCTGCACCTTTTAATTCATAACAGACCTTGTACAAATCAAAAAAACTTTCTTAATGTTTTCAGTCATCCAAAATCAAGTATGTCGAACCAAAGATAGGGTTGAACACCATGAGTACATGTATGTATTATAATTGTATATATTCTCTTTTTATAGATTGATTATACTTGATAGAGAGAGCTGTTTTTAATGTATTGGTCCTGAAGAAGGTGTTACAAATCACACTTTACACCGAAACGCGTCGACAAGAGGACAAAATCATATTTGTGTTTTTAAATCAATTTTATATGTATGTAATACATCCTTGATTCTCATATTGAATGTTTTATATTTTTTTGATTTAATTATGTGTAAATATTGATTTCAATTGTTGTTGAGAGTTATTTTTGCATATGTACGTTGTTTATGAAGATGCTTACCCCATTGTATTTGATAATTGTGGACACATCATTATAATACAATCTGAGGTATACAACAAGTTTTAAATTAAATAAAATAACAATATATTCTATCTTCGTTGTGTTTAAGTCTTATGGACTCCTTGTCTTTGGTTCAATATATATTGATCTGAAATTTACAGTTGGAGACTATTGAGTAAATCCATGAGGGAAATTTGTCAATTTTTAACGGTGCTGACTAGGTGCCAGTAGGGACCACAGGGGTCATGAGGTTACCCCCGTGAACCACAACAAAAAAAGCTCTGGGTGTTCTAGGTGGAACCAGGACACCCAAGAACATGTTTATAAATGAAAAATAAAGAGAAAGAATAATAGATGAATTTCCAGAGTCGTTCATTTATTATTCACTGCTCCAGGAAGGAGTGCCCCATAATTCCCTTTGTGGGCTAATTTAAATATATTTTGATGCATTTCGGTGCCCCATTCTGGACAGGACCACCACCAACATATGTTTTAAGTATTGTTGGGGATTGCAAATAGTACAGCTGCCCCCGACAAATACATACAAAAATAACTCTGTGTTTCCTGAGGTCTATAGAACATGACCCCAGGGAAATGTGATCACATGCTTAGGCATTTCTAAAGCTGGAGCTTTACCTCTTCAGCTTGGAAATGTAGGGTTCCCTTGTAATTGTTCTTATGGTGGCATTATGTGGTTTGTGAAATATAAAAGGAAAACTGTGATACTTGTTTAATGTTGCTTTGATTATAAATGCTTTATTTTAAAAAGTATTGCCATTACAATGATTTCCTTACAAAACTAATAGGATTGCCATTTATTCATAGAGAATGACTTTCATTAAAAAATTAGAAATTCACTACAAAGTCCAAAGGTTAAAGTGATAGTTCTAGTTAGTTATTAAAAAATCCCCTTAAAACAAAATTCCCTTAAAAAACAAAGGTTAAAAGGATGTCATAGTCAGGTGAAATATAAATGAACAATATCACTGAAGATTACCTGTGATAGTTATCTCAAGCTCCTAAAACTCGTGCCCTACATCACTCATGACATGTTCTATGACATCACTGATAACATCACAGCTACATCTGAAATCACATCATTGATAACAACACATCATGGGGAGGGCGGCTGCAGCTTTAACAGCAAACCTGGCCTGTGTCGGTTCTCCAGGCAGAAATTTGCCAAAACATTACTGAGTCCCCCTTCTTGCAGTTTTAGGTACACGAGGAGTACTATAACACCACCAAAACCTGGGGGCACTGCTCTAACACCATCAGGACTTGAGGGGGGCATCAATTGGGGGGTAGGACTCACTCCTGCAGAGATCAGTAGCAGGGCCCTGTTCAGGACCAGTTGGAACTGGTCAGCCGGCCAGTTTCAGAGAAAAAGGCTTCTGGAAGCTTGTTGCTTCCCCGTTCTTGATTTCCAGTCAAGCAGGTCCAGTCTTCCCTCAGGTTTCAAAATGCAGGGCAGTTCTTCGGATCTTCACAGGTCCAGTAGTGTTCTGAGGAATGAACCAGGGATGCCTCCTCTGAGTGAGGAACATTCCTCGTCACTCCATAACCAATGGGGTAAAGGTTCCCAGGGGTGACCCTACCCACTCTTGCAGAACTTCCTATGTGCTGTACTAAAATATCCCACAGTACCCCACTCTCCCTAAATCCATAATGGCAGAACCTTGCTTCCCCTGGTCAAAGCTCTTGGTGCCCACCCAAAGGTGTGACTATGATAATGGGCAAACTTTCCCTAGTGGTCACTCCAAGCCAGTTCTGAGGGAACCTTCTGGGTTTGGGGCCCATTTGCCAAGGAGCACAAAAGGGAGGCAAGCTGAGACGTCAGCTGCATCTGCCAGTGAGGGGGTAGGCACATTTGAAGCTCAGGAATGGGCTGGTCAGGCCCCCAATGCATTTTGCTTAAGGAAGAGAAACACCTCCCAACATACAAGTCCTTTGTCTACTGTCTGGGAGCAATCCACATCTCATCACAGTGGAGACATCATGTAACACTGGATAATGGCAGAAATACCTTTTTGGCTTCAGACATGAAAATGACAACTTCTAAAAGTGTCATTTCCAAAATAGTAATTTAAGATCTGACTTGACTATTACATTGTATCTTAAAGTACTATTAAAATGAGTCCTTAAATCATTTTTCTAACTGCTTCTAAACTGAAAGTGGGCACTATAAGTTGTTCTAGTATAACCCAGTGTTTTCCTATGGAAGAAGAAGCCTTGCCAAAGTGAAAAATGACTTTGGGGAGTTTTCACTGCCAGGACCTGTAGACCATTAAATACACATGCCATACATTTTAAATACCATGCATCCTACCACTGGCGAACCTTAGGTGTGGTTTTAAAGTATTAAAAAGGAAGGTTTAGGCCTGGAGAAAGGTCTGTTTTGCCAGGTCAGTACGGCACTTTAAAACTGCACACACAGGCTGCAGTGGCAGACCTGGAGAGTGGAGACATGTTTTACAAGGCTACTTTGGTGGCACAATGAGTACTGTAGATCCCTAGTAGTATTTAGTTTAAAGGCCCTGGGTATATTGAGTAGCATTTACAAGGAACTAAATTAAACGTGCTAATTCAGAGTATGCCAATGCTAACATGTATAGGTAAGGTAAGGTAAGGTAATTTTTATTTGTACATGTTTAATTAAAACCTTCACAAAAAGAAAAAAATTTCAAACATTGCTAAAAGTTACTAAAATTCATTTTGTAAATCTTTCGAAAACTTAAAATTTTAATTAATCTCAGTTTTTAATCATCATTGCGATTAAGAGTTCGAATGCTTCAGGGAGTCATCACAGAACTGTTCAGTCTAGCTTTTATTGATCCACATTTGGCGTGCTCTTGTGTCTTCCTGCTACTAATTCAAAGAACTTTGTGACCCGACAGTTCAATATTGTTTTGGTTGGGTTGAAGCATAATTTGACCGCTTGCCTGCATGTTCGAACACCATATAATTTAAAAGATGGACGTAATAAATTGTACCTCAGCTCCTTTAATTTAGGGCAGATACAAATTGCATGAATGATATCTTCTTTGCCAGCTTTGCACAAGCGACACTGTTGCCGGCACTTTTTTCTTTCCTAAGGCGGCAAGTGAGGAGTAGCTGGAATTACCCCAAAGGCGTAGTTTTAAAAACTTTTCTTTTGTTTTTAAATTCATTCCAATGTTAAGGCACGCTTGAGGTTACAGTGTTACATAATCGCCAAGTGTAATCCAGCCATGCGCTCTTTTGGATAATGTCTCCTTATCCACAATAGAGGAGATGATCCGTGCTGATTTTTTCACAACTTTTTTAAAGGAAATGAGATCAGTAGGGGTGCCCCAGAGGTCTGACAGTCCCAAAATTTAGAGTGAATCAAATAAGTAATCTCTGGCTGAGGAATTTCGGTGCCGGAGCAATTCTTCCCATACATTTGAATTTAGAGTGCTGTCCTCAGCGCTATGGATCTTATGCCAGCCAATAACATAAGTGCTCCGTCTTTCCAGTGTTTGTTTTAGGAGGCCAAATTCTAGCCGAATTTCCGCTGGAGAAACGTATCTTGGCAGATTGAAGATTGTCCTGTATGATTTGGCTATCACTGTATCCAATAGAGTAGCGTCTTTACATTGAAGGGGTTCACTCCCAAATGTAAGGATCAGCTGTAGCTTTGCTTGCAGAACCTGGAGCAAGGGGTTAAATGTTAAATCAGGAAGTTTAACCTTAAGGATGTTATCGCCAGGCAAGTCACGGTTCCCTTCCATCGCAAGGACTCTAGTTGGGGTTTGAACAAGTTCTTGTTGTCTTAAATTACTCCCAAATATTTGTAAGTAGTTACCAAATCAAGCCCTTGCTCATTTATTTGGCAATTGAGTTTCCTTTTTTTTCGGTAGTTCACTGCCATGACTTTGGATTTGGCAAAATTTATTTGCAAGCTGTTCTTTTCCGAAAAGGCATGGGTTACATTCAAAAGATGTTGGAGGCCGATAGGAGTCCGACTTATTAGAACCAGGTCGTCTGCGTACAACAGATTGGAGAGTGGAATTTTTCCCAGTTTTGGTGCAGTGCAGGTGCATTTGTTGAGTTCTCCCAGCAGGCAGGAAAGAAAAAGGTTAAATAAAAATGGAGCTAGGGCGCAGCCCTGTTTTAATCCTTTTGTTGTCGGAATGGGTTTGGAGAGTTGTGTTCCTGCTCCTAATTTAACCTTGATCCAGGTGTTTGTGTGCAGCAATATCAGTTGATCTAAGAGTTGTTTAGGTATTTCCCAATTTTCTAGTTTTTGCCAGAGTTTGTTTAATACAGAGTTAGTGTTTTTCTGACATGGTATCCTTGTGGAAGGTAAGACAGGTGTTGGGTAGGGAGGTTGCTTTTCAATTTCAAGTTTTATCCCTCATTGCTTGACTGTAGACATTTCTTCCATGAATTATTGTCTATTTCTGTGGAGTTCCAGGTTGCTTTGGTTGTTTCTGAACCTTGTAAATTGTTGTTTGGCTGAAACTCTATTTGGAGAAGATCAGAGGAGCCAATATTTTCTATGCTTACGATCAAATGTAAAAGCTGCAGTATATTTCCTCTGTTCAATATGTCTTCTCTACCTCGAGACATATATTCTGGAGTAAAAATAATTGTGGTCATGCTACTGCACTGCAGTTTGCATTGTACGGGATCCCTCGCTTCCGGTGTAACCGGACTGGGGAGAGCGGCTTAGGCTGCCACTTGTGGGGTAGGTTAGTTGCATACTTTGCTGCCTTTCTCTTCGTGGGACCCTGGAGGTGCTTGATGTACCCCCTGTTGAATTCTGTAGGAACTCCGCATTACTAAACTGCCCATTGTCGCATATTTCTGTAATTAGAGTTTGTTCGGTATTAATGGTCCTTGTTAAATCAAAGTGATGTGCAGTTTGAGTTGTTTTTGTTCGAGGGAGTCCCTGCTTGCTGTCGGTAAGTAGAGGTTTCTGAGATATATCTCTGGGTGGTGTGGTAGAAGGCACTGTTGACCTAGCAGTGGATGTCGGGGGGAGATCCTCAGAGTCTTCGGGGGGGAAGCGAGAGCGTTGGTTGATTTGCATGTTCAACTTTTGGAATATGGTTGATTCTTGTTGGGGCCAGATGTGGTGTTAATTCTTTACAGGATCTTCCATTAATTAGAATCCTGTTTCTTTCCTTCCTTTTTCTCTTTCTTCGAGTTTTACAAGGGCTCTGGGCATTGGTTAATACACAATCAACTATAGTTGCACAGGCTGCTGGTAGGTGATCCATGGTTTCAGCTTCCATACTCTCAGCTGATGGTAGTGGGGCATCCCTACATCCTTTTTTTAATTGGTCCAAGGGACTTATTTGAGGTCCGGGCTGTTCAATGTTCATTGCAGGGACCTGTAAAACAGTTGTTTTTAGATCTGCTATTAAGTCCCCTATCATAGATGGTAAAGTTAATAACTTATCTTCGATTGGTTCACAGGAGCATGATGGTGATGTTGCTTTGACCCCGTATGCCGTTTCCTGACTTCTCTTTATGAGGTAATTAATTTCTGATATTTTCCAATCGATTGCTGAGATGGAATCAGGCATTGTCTGTAGAACAGTAAGCTGCAGGTCCATTTTTTGAGATTGAAATTGTAACGCTGCGGCTGAGTCTTACAAGTCAAGTCAAGTCAAGTCATAGAATTTATATAGCGCACTACATACCCAGAGGGTTTCAAGGCGCTTAGGAAGGGGAGGAGGATTACTTGTCAAATATCCACGTTTTAAGTTGCTTTCTGAATGCTAGGTGGTTCTGGGTAAGGCGAAGGTAAGCGGGGAGTGAGTTCCATGTTCTAGCAGCTAGGTAAGAAAAGGATCTGCCTCCCATGGTGGTCTTGTTGATGCGAGGTACACTGGCGAGGGCTTGGCTGGAGGAACGTAGTTGGCGGGAGGGGGTGTAGAAGGACAGTCGTGAGTTGAGGCATTCTGGTCCGATGTCGTAGAGTGATTTGTGTGCGTGGGTAAGCAGTCGGAAAGTGATCCTCTTATTGACGGGTAGCCAGTGGAGGTCTTTAAGGTGACCAGAGATGTGTTCGTTGCGTGGGATGTCTAATATGAGCCTGGCTGAGGCGTTTTGGATTCGTTGGAGTTTCTTCTGGAGTTTTGCGGTAGCACCTGCGTAGAGGGTGTTTCCGTAGTCCAGTCGGCTCGTGACCAGAGCATGGGTGACTGTTTTCCTTGTTTCGGAGGGGATCCAGCGAAATGTTTTTCTGAGCATGCGAAGAATGTTGAAGCAGGAAGAGGATACGGCGCTGACTTGTCTGTTCATTGAGAGTGAAGAATCCAGGATGACGCCTAGGTTCCGTGCGTGGTCTGTCGGGATGGGTGCTTTTCCGAGGGCTTCCGGCCACCAGGAGTTGTCCCATGCAGAGGGGGATGTACCTAAGATGAGGACTTCTGTTTTGTCTGAGTTCAGTTTCAGACGGCTTTGTTTCATCCATTCGGCAACTTCTTTCATTCCTTCGTGTAGGTTGGTTTTGGCGGTGCTGGGGTCATTGGTGAGAGAAAGGATCAGTTGAGTGTCATCCGCGTAAGAGATGATGTTGAGGTTGTGTTGGCGTGCGATGGCCGCGAGGGGGCTCATGTATACGTTGAAGAGGGTGGGACTGAGTGAGGATCCTTGTGGTACGCCGCAGATGACTTCAGAGGCCTCGGACTTGAATGGTGGAAGGCGGACTCTCTGGGTTCTTCCGGTGAGGAACGAGGTGATCCATTCAAGTGCTTTTCCTTGGATTCCGATGTTATTGAGGCGTTGTAAAAGGGTGCTGTGGCAGACTGTGTCGAATGCTGCAGAGAGGTCAAGGAGGATGAGGGCGACTGTGTCCCCATTGTCCAGTAGAGTTCGAATGTCGTCTGTTGCTGCGATGAGGGCGGTCTCAGTGCTGTGTTTTGCTCGGAAGCCAGATTGTGAGGGGTCGAGGGATTTGTTGGCTTCGAGGAAGGCGGCGAGCTGGTTGTTGACAGCTTTCTCGATGACTTTGGCCGGGAATGGAAGAAGCGAGAAGGGGCGGTAATTTTTGAGTTCGGTGGGGTCCGCTGTGGGTTTTTTCAGAAGGGCGGTGAGTTCAGCGTGTTTCCAGTCTTCCAGGAAGGTGGCGGAGTTGAAGGAGCAGTTGATGACGTCTCGGAGGTGCGGTGCTATGACGGAGTCTGCTTTGTTGAAGATGTGGTGAGGACATGGGTCTGTGGGGGATCCTGAGTGGATGGAGTTCATCAGGCGGATGGTGTCCTCAGTGGAGATTGGGTTCCAGTCGTTAAGGGTGTTCACGGGGGGAAGATGATCAGCAAATGGTAGGGTGGGTTGGTTTCCGGGTTGGTTGTCAAAGCTGTTGTGGATGTCAGCAATCTTGTTGTGGAAAAATGAGGCTAGGGAGTCGCAGAGGGTTTGAGAGGGGGTGATGTCGTTGGAGTTGGCCGAGGGATTGGAAAATTCCTTGACGATGTTGAAAAGTTCCTTGCTGTTGTGGGCGTTGTTGTCAAGTCGATCCTTGAATGCTGTTTTCTTGGCTTTTCGGATTAGTTGGTGGTGAGTGCGGGTGGCGTTTTTGAAGGCGTCCTTGGTGCTAGTGGTTGGGTCTTTTTTCCAGGCCTTTTCAAGGGAGCGGCAGAGTTTCTTGGACTTCTTGAGATCATCGTTGAACCATGAGGCCTTCTTGCTGCCAGGTTTGTTTTGACGTTTTTTCAGTGGTGCTAAGGTGTCAGCGGTGTTGGATAACCATAGGGTGAGGTTGGCGGCGGCTTCGTTAGCGTTAGAAGAGAGGGCTGGGGTGTTTCGAAGGAGCGATGCGGAGATTTGGTCCGTGGTGATTTTGTTCCAGTTTCTTTGCAGGGTAGGTTGGAGGTGGATGCTGGGTTTTGGTTTGTTGTAGGTGAAGTGAACGCAGCTGTGGTCAGTCCAGAGGAGATCCGTGGTGTGGCTGAAGGAGACATGATTGCTGGATGTGAAGATGGGGTCGAGTGTGTGACCTGCGATGTGGGTGGGGGAAGTGACTAGTTGTTTAAGTCCGAGGTTGGCGAGGTTGTCCACGAGGGTGGCGGTGTTGCGGTCGTTGATCTTTTCAAGGTGAAAGTTGAGGTCTCCCAGAAGGATGTAGTCTTTGGAGGGGAGCGCGTGTGGGGTGATGAAGTCCGTGATGTCTTCACTGAATTTTGCGCGGGGTCCTGGTGGTCTGTAGAGGAGGGTGCCTCTGAGTGTGGTTTTGGGGTCGATGTGGATCTGGAAGTGAAGGTGTTCGGAGTTAGCGAGGTTGGTGTCAGAGCTGGTTGAGATGCGGATAGATTTCTTATGGACGATGGCGATTACTCCTCCTGTGTGGCTGGTACGGTCTTTGCGAGTGATCTTATAGTCTTCAGGGATGGCAATGGTGATGTCTGGTGCGGAGGAAGCATTCATCCATGTTTCCGTAAGGAAGGCGATGTCCGGAGAAATGGTGTCTAGTAGATTCCATAGGTCAATGGCGTGCCTGTGGACCGATCGGGTGTTGAGAAGGATGCATTTTAGGTGGTTGGGGTCGGGAGTCTGTGGTGTGGTCGTAGCGGAGATGTTGTCGGTGCCGCTGAATTTGCAGGAGAAGCAGGAGAAAGGTCCATGGGTTTGTCCAGGGGCGGCTTGGACGCAGTTGGGGGCTCGACCGGGGTTAAGGGCTAGGAGGGTGGCGGCATCGTAGGTAATGCGGGGGGGCTGGGAGGGACGGGGGCCGGGGGGTCTGGCGCTGGGCGCGGTCCAGGCGCGGACGGGCATAGACGGGCTTACCTTTGGCGCACCTTCGGCGCGGCTGGGGCGCGGTCGCTGCGCGCGGGAACTCCTGTCATATATGGATAGTGGAGGGGGAGGGGCGAGGGCGTCTCAGCTGGGAGGCGGGGCGGGCTGACGAGGACAACAACATAAACAAAATGGCAGCGGAGGGGAGGGCAGAGCACAGCGCCGGGGGTAAGCTCGCTCTGAATATTAATAACAAGTCAAGGCAGTGGAGGCGATGCAAAGCGCTAGCAGCAACAGAGGCAGGCAACACGTGGGCGCGAGGCGAAGCGCTACAATATAAACAACAACAGTGCAGGCAACACACGAAGAAAGCAATTTGAAATGCAGGCAACAAACGATACCAGGTCTCTCAGGAGAGACTAGGGGAGCGACCTCTCAGTGCGCAGCAGCGAGGGGATCACGGCGCTTCCTGCTACGGGAGCGCTGTATAAGCTTAGTGGGAGGGCGTCTCAGCTGGGAGGCGGGGCGGGCTGACGAGGACAACAACATAAACAAAATGGCAGCGGAGGGGAGGGCAGAGCACAGCGCCGGGGGTAAGCTCGCTCTGAATATTAATGACAAGTCAAGGCAGTGGAGGCGATGCAAAGCGCTAGCAGCAACAGAGGCAGGCAACACGTGGGCGCGAGGCGAAGCACTACAATATAAACAACAACAGTGCAGGCAACACACGAAGAAAGCAATTTGAAATGCAGGCAACAAACGATACCAGGTCTCTCAGGAGAGACTAGGGGAGCGACCTCTCAGTGCGCAGCAGCGAGGGGATTTAGAATTGTTATCCATATGGATTCCGGGATTTGACTTCCAGTATTATTATTTTTCTCTTGTCTTGGGAGGTTGTTTGCTTCTATTTGTGAGCATGAGTGAGCTGGCTTCAAGTTATAGGAGGCAACTAGTTCTTCCCATTCCTGCTTAGCTATAAAAGTCATGTCATTATTCGTTGAGTGAGAGTCATTGTAAGGTAACAGAGTGCGCCGCTCAGGGGGTATATTTGCTATTGGGCTATTATGTGTTGCTAATTGCTCCCAGGTATCTACTTGGCTTGTATCAAATAGTTTTATTTGAATAGGAGAACTATTATATAGTTGAGAAGGTAAATCTTGTAATTATAGAGAAGGCGAGCACCAGTACTTTAACACTAGTTAGCGGGAGTAAAGCCAGCTGATTCCTATGACCAGCAAAAAACTGGTTCAAACAAAGAAGTTAAATATCTGGGGGAATACCACTGAAAAGATGGTCATTTCCAACACCCCTAAATAACAACAATTGGCAGTTATAGTTTACTGAGCTAAGTATAACCTACACCCTCACCATGCACTGTTTATGACCTCATAAATTACAAAACTCATGACATGTTAAATGGCATCATTGATGACATCAACATCACTGATTATCATACCTAATTATTTTATGTTATTTATTTATTTTATTTCATTTTACAGAGTTTTATATAGCGCAAACTTGGCCCGAGGGTATTGGGAATCAGAGCTCTTTACACGAGCACCAGTTCCGTTACATGAGGACACATTCTTTTTTGTTAGGCACAGGGAGATTAAGTGATTTGCCCAGAATCACAAGATGTTGAGTGTCCCTGCCGAGACTCGAACCCGGTTCCCCAGCTTCGAGGTCGACCGCCCTAGCTGTTAGGCCAACTTTCTCTCCATATATATAATGTATTATTTGCTTTTTTAATGTTAAATAGCTACGCTTTTCAATATTATGGGAGGGGCGATGTAGTCCTCCTCTCTGAGCCTGTTAAGCACCTGGGGAACCTTCCCCGGGGGCTTACATAATTAGAAAAGGGAGGGGGCACACGGCCCCCACCCCTGAGCCTGTAAGGGACCCCCATCTCATGTGGACAATATATTTTAAAAAAAGGGGAGAGGGCACCCAGCCCCCCTCGCTGAGTCTGTTAAGCCCACCCAGACTCATCCCCCAGGGCTGACATAATGAGAACGGGAATGGTACACACGGCCCCCCTCCTGAGCCTGTGAAAGCCACAGGGACCACATCCCCGTGCCCAATATATTTAAAAAGGGGAGGGTCATGCGGCACCCCTCCGAAAGGCTGTTAAGGCCTCGTGGGCCCCATCCACATGGGCCATTATTTAAATAGAAAGGGAGGGGCATGTGGCCTCCCTCCCTGAACTGTTTTTGGCCCTGGATACCCCATCCCCCGGGGCCAGGAAAATTACTGAAAGGGGAGGGGGTCATGTGCTCCCCTTGAGTCTGTAAATGCTCCGGGGTTCCCATCCCCTGGGGCCAGCAGACTAACTGTGTCCCCGTAAGGCAGTTTTCCTGACTGCAGGAGTACTGGCAGTAAAAGCATATCTGCTTCCACCTGGCAGGAGCTTTAAAAATGCTCCCGCAGGGTGGGAGGAGACATGTGTTTCCCAGGCACATGTGAGCAGGGAAACTCAGATTGCTCCAGTGTGGCAGGAGCAAGCAAAAACAGCATCTCTCACCAGACAGGAACAATGCTGACTCCTGATGCACCCAGAATAGGTACCTGCGGGGAGCTGGCAGGCCTGCAGGGGCCCTGGTGCTCTCCCTACAGCCCCCACTGGTGTATGGTGTGGGTGCCTCAAGTGGGTACTGGGGCAGCCACCCAGGGCCCCAGGGTACAGCGTCCCTGGGTCCACTAGTGGCCTGGGGAAGTTGGCCATGTGCCCCCCTTACAGTAATTTTCCTGGATCGGTAGGATCATGTTCCCAGTGCCCTTAGTGGCTAGGGGAAGTGGACCACTTGCCCTTTCCCTTTATAAAGGGAGAGTCCCCAGGGGATGGGGTCACAGGGCCACTACTGGCTCAGGGAGGGGGCCATGTGCCCTCTCCCCTTTAAATATAAAATTTAAAAGACCACAGGGAATGGGGTGCCCGAGGCCCATAGTGGCTCGAGGAGGGGGGCTGCTCTTGATTAAATAAAATGGCCCTGGTGATAGGTTCATTGGGGCCCTAAAGGCTCAGGGAGTGAGGTCCCATGCATGCCCTCCTATAGAATATTTTGTTTGAAAGACTTGCCTCCTCCTGCCACAATGGGTGCTGGCAAGGGACCCGGCACGGATGCGAGGGCTCTGGGGCTTCCCTGGCCACCCACACCTAAAAAAAAGGATATGGGTGTTCCCTGTGCCCGGTAGAATGAATAATTCAGTAATATATTATCCATTGATCCTAGGAAAGAGTGCCCCAAAATCCCAAGGGCATTTGAAAATAGCATATTGTCATGCTTGTGGTGCCCCTAGAAGAGACAGGGGCACAACAAGCACTTTAAAAAAAATGTTATTGGGTACTGCAGGAAGTACAGCAGCCCCTGAAATCATTTACAAAAAACATTAAGTCTCCTGGATCATTAAAACCATGACTCCAGGAGAACTTACCATATTTTTAGACACTTTGAGCTTCAACAGGAAGGCAAGCCATTCTTGTGGTTGTTTCTATGATTGCATGTTGTGAGCTGAAAATGTTAAAAGAAAGAGTCAGAGACATGTTGGTCTTATTTAAAATAAAAAAAAATAAAACATGTCTGAGTCTATCAATTAACATTTTTCAGCCGCAAAATGCAATCATAAAAACATTTCTAAAAGAAAGACCCAGAGACATGTTGTTTTTTAATTAAAACTTTATTTCACATTTTTTTAATAATCACTAATATGAAACAAATTACTGAAATATACATTTGATTAAAAATATTGGTGATGTTTGGAGAAAGATGATAGCTCTGCTTCAAATATATTGATATTGTCACCCCTTGATAAAGCTAGTGTCTCATGTTTTATGTCTTGGTGTTGTGACTCTTTCACAAAGGGAGTATGTGTGCCTGAGTGCGGCCAGGGACTTGCCACAGGCTCTGCGCAACTGGGGGTTGGCTTTACATATGGTAATCACATTTTTCTTTACGTTAAGAAAATACTAGAAATTCACGGAAATAAAAACAAAGGTTAAAGTAATTTTATAGTTAGGTGAAAATGTCAGTTAAAGCATGCTTGTGTCCTCACCATGCACTGCTAATATATTACTTCAATATGGTATCATTGATAGCATGACTGCAACATCAGTAATGGCATATTTAACGGCAAAGAACCAGTCCTCTGTAGTAAAACATATCTGAAATTTCTTATTGTGTCATTTCTAATGTAAAATCGTTTGGATTATGTAAATTATAAAAAACGTAATGGACAATTTCACATGAAAAATGAAAGGCCATTTGAAACTGCATTTTGTAAACTGTGAACATCATCTTTGATTAAGGGACTTTTTGGGGGAAAATTGTGCTGACTGAAGAAACATTTTATCAAAATGTTCTCCAAATATTTTAGAGCAGATACTACTCAAAAGCGTGTGGGGGTTTAGTTTTGCTTGGCACCCTAAGCCATGCAAGTCATGCAAATATTTGAATATTTCATAAGTGTTGAAAATCATTAAATAAATTACTAACAGTGTTTCGTCTCGACTCATAACCAATATTTATGTATTTATTTATTTATGTAAACAATAAAGTGCTTCCACTGAGAACATTTTTTAAAAATGCACTCAATAAATAAGAAGCATTTATGCAGACAGTACAAGATAAGAATGCATAAGTACAATACAATATAAAAAAAGCTACACAAGAGGAATTGAATACAACAGTATAAAAGAATTACGAAAGAACTCTCATGGATGTAAATAACACATTCAAATACAAGGAATGATAAAAATAATAGCAAACTTTTGTACTACCTCGTGTGCTGCTACGAAATGTTTAGAAATATCTGTGCAGATAATTTTTACTGAAAATAATAAAAGATCCAGACAAAAAATAAAACATGATTAATTTCCTGTTTCTTGGCACCATAAAATTACAACCCGGATGAAAGGACGTCCCCTCATGTATTTTCACCAATTGGAATTTGACGAAACATAAATTTGATTAAAAAAATTCAAACAAAGGGGCATAAATTAGCCTTTAGATAAAATTGCATCGTACCACACCTTACAAACATACAGCGCAAGTAAAGTCTTTTTATCTGTAAACATAGATATAAATCATCCGTAAAACTTTTTGTTAGCAGCTTTTTTAACAAAAAAACGTTAAAACGCTATTATTCTTATATGATATCACCTCATCTCATTTCAAATTCAATATTTTAAGAATATAAAAGTAAATATTGCCAAATGCATAAATCTTGTTAGTACCCATCAAGAGTTCCCTCCATATGATTTTTTGTACGTGTTTTCTGGGCTACAAAACTATTGAAAGCAAATGACGTGGGGATAAACTTATCCCACTCAAACCCAGCTGGAGACAAATCATTTCAAACTAGGTACAGAAACTAACACCAAGGTATCACTTTAACAGATAGATTAAATCCACAGAACATTATTGGTGGAGGTCATTGATCTTGCCTTATTGCTTTACAATGCTATGGTGGGTATGTTTGCTATATATACCTTTAAATGCGATTGAATATCTCTCTTACACTGTGCATTAAAGAATTACACAAGACCAATGCCTATAGACATTATTTTAGAGAGCTATACTTGTTCTTGCTGAGCCCATGGCAAGGTGTTAGAAATAAATAAATTAATAAATAAATAAAACAAATAACTAAATAAAATGTTACCTCTGTTCCGACCTATTTTATTTTATTTTAGATTGACCAGAAAGGTTCTAACTATCCAATACCCCACACATAGATTCCAAGAAACTTATTTTATTTACATGTCAATCAAACTTTATACAAAAACTCAAAACTCATTGACAAAATCACATAAAATACAGACTTGCCCACAAGCATTCCACGGGGACACGTATGCTTAGTGGACGCCAGGAGAGCCTTGTATATCAGAGGAATTTAAACTTTCAATACAGAAAGATCGGAGCGGAAAAAGTAATACTTGATCCAGTGGACCATTTTATTACAACATTATGGGAGCTATTGGAGCCGAATCTTAGTTATTTGGAGCACATGGAAAGTGATACTGCTTGTTCCATACAGGGGACTTAGTAAATACAATTGATGACTGTTGGCAAGATACCAATTGGGTCTCTGACATAGAGAAAAAAAGTTTCATCAATAATTTTTAAGCCATCCTCTGCTCAGCTAGAGATTCATTAATCTTTGGTCCTGAAGAAGGTGGTTCAGCCACTGAAACTCGCGTAGACCAGACCAACACTTCTCTTGAGGAGTGATCTAGGAGAGCCATTTTCATCCTATTGTTTCTGTTGCAAACTATTTGCACTGCTATCTTTTACACTACCAGGGGCCGCTCATAAGATTGAATCTCTTGTTTTTTAACAGTATGCTATTGTGGAGTAAATGAGTATGAAAGTTGTGGATTGGATGAGATGATGTGGGATGATTACACATTTGTGTTTCTGCATTTATATCAATGAATTGTGGACAAGTCTATATTTTTTGTGATTTTGTCAATGAGTTTTGATTTTTTTTATAAAGTTTTATTGACATGTATTGAAAGGAAAAAAGATATGAAAATAATACTAAGATAAAAAAAGTTTTTATACTTGAAGGAAAAAAATTCTACAAATAAAATGAGTTTCTTGGAATCCATGTGTGGGGTATTAGATAGTTAGAACCTTTCTGGTCAATCTAAAATAAAATAGGTCGGAACAGAGGTATAATTTTATTTGTTTTGATCCCCTCCTCATGGACCTAAAAGTATCTCAGAGGGGGCCTTTCTCTCTAAAAAGGTGTTAGAAATAATCACTCCCAAGCATGTGTACTCTTTTACCACCTCTAACTTGTACCCATTGAGGAACCATGATCTGGGTGATTTAAGACTTCCTACTCCCTTTATCAAAATGTTGTTTTTCCCTCATATACTGAGACGTTATGAGCAAGTGCAAGCTATAAACTATGAACACATGAATGTTTTCAGGAATAAAAAGTAAATCCAATATAAATACAGTTTTTGTTACAAGCTGTTACAAGCTTACAACTATGACCAAGGATCTTGTCCTCTGTGATGTCAATTTCTATCAATTGACTCTCTCAATAGGCTACCTATTCTGTAGTGTCGCTGAATGAAATGTCAAAAAAGTATGTTAAGTATTGGGGGTGAATTGGTCCATTTTGGCCTGCTTACATGTTCCTTTTGATGACCAAGCATCAAGATATAGGGCCTTATTGAGAAGATGGTGGTGATGGAACATCTACCAAAAATAGGCAAATGTCCAGCCCAGCTTTCTTTTTATCCTCCCACGTAATTTACAGTTTGAGCACAACATTTTTCCATAAGGTACTTCACCACCAGCTCCACCATTGGGAAACCATAACAGCGTACCTGATGATAGCATGACTGTTACTGGAGGAACTGTCTTACTTTGATTGGCCTCTCCATTGTCATTCTTCCTGGCATGTAATCATTTGACATGCCAATAATCATGGCTGCAAATAGAAAAAGCCCAGTGCTGGGAAAAATATCCCAGAGTATGCAAGACATTAGCTATTATATCTTACGTAAAAGGGTCTGTCTTTGGCGTAGGTGACTGGAGATCCACCAGGCACATAAATAGAGGACCTGATGTTAAGTCCTTTCCCGCCAAACCGGGTACCAATTCAGCGGAGAAATTTCTATCAAACTAGCAGACAACTTTAAATTTAAAAGGCCACTTGCAACTGGGGTGGCGTATGTGATTTAACTAAAAAGCCAGCCACAGCAGCAGCCCTGGGACCCATATTTTAGATTCACGTAATTATGCTTTGGTGTAGTGGCGCAAGGCACCACTAGATGGAACCTACTGCAATGTATATTTCAAGAAATCAACTCTTGGCAGAAAGTAGCTGGCTCATTTGTTCCTTACATCTCATTATATATAGGTACTGAATTATATATCTTTATATTATTTTATTTATTTTTCCATTCCATTTTCCAGTCCCTGTACTATAGAACGAATCTCACAGAAATAGAATAAAAAGGGCGTTCAGGTATCCAAGTATGACCGAGTAGAGACCAGGGCTAAGCAGACCTTAAACATTGCCTGCTGGAGTCCTGAATAGTCAGGTTTTAAGACCTTTGCCAAAGGCCCTTTCCATTGGTTCTGCTCTCAAGTTCGGCAGCAAAGAATTCCATATCTTGGCCCTCAAATAACTGAAGGACCCGGCCCCCAGCCTGGCCCTCTGCACTTGAGGCAACCTTACTAGATTAGCCCCAGCGGACCTTAAGTTCTGTGACGATGTGTAAGGTATTACCATACAGCGTAGGTATTTCGGGCCTTTGTCCATCAGAAGTTTGACAGTGGCACATCGCCTTGTACATGATTCTTTTCTCCACTGGAGGCCAGTGTGGAGTAGTCAAGGCATTTGAGATGGATGTATTTCTGGGAAGATTTAAAACTAGGTGGGCTGCTGCATTTTGAATCCGTTGTAATTTTTTCAGACTGCTCTTGGTAGCTACAAGGTAAAGGATGTTGCAATAATCTATTTGCAAAGTTACTAGAGCATGTACAATGGTTTTCCTTGCCACTAATAGCAATAGGTCCAGGGTTCTCCTCAGGCTTTGAAAGTTCAAAAGCATTTTCCAACTATGCTACTTATTTGACTCTCAAACAAAAGTTTGGAGTCAAACCATGCACCCAAATTTTTAGTTTTGGATTTAGGGATGGGGGTATGGCCCAAGACCTCAGGCCACCATGCTGGTGACCAGATAGAAGGTGCTTTGCCCACTATCATTTCTTCCATTTTGTTGCAGTTTAATTTAAGGCAATTATTGGTCATCCAGGAGGCTAGTTCTCCTAGACATAGAGAAAATTGGGCTGCAGGAGCATCTGCGTCTTGAAATAGGGTGACTATGAGCTGCGTATCATCCGCATATGATACAATTTTGACACTGTTCCTTTCCACAATTTCCTCTAAGGGGCAGATATATAAGTTGCAAAACTAGGACTCAATATTGAGCTCTATGGTACCTCTTGTGATAAATAAATGCTATCTGAGATGTACAGGCTTTGGGTAAGTTGGAAGCTACGGGATTGGAGGATCTAGCACACTGCTGTCCCACCGACACAGCACAGCCTAAGCCTCTGAAGGAGTAGTCTGCGCAATACGGTGTCAAAAGCAGCACTTAGATCGAATAACACCAGAGCGGCTGTGTGCCCTTGATCAGTGCACCATCTCAAAATTACTGTGGCAAGATGGAGGGCAGACTCAATGGAGTAGGATGCCCTAAAACAAGAATGGGTTGGATGAAGCAGGTAATTTGAAGTGATAAAACTTGTGAGTTGGCTATTCACACCTTTCTCCTTTATTTTTGCAAAGAATGGCAGCAGCGAGATAGGGCACAAATTTACTAGATGCACACGGTCAGCTGAAGTGTTTTTTTCGCAGGGGGAGTGCTTCCACTTGAAATGTGTTTGCGGTGAAGCATCCATTATTTTCTTGAAGAGCTCATTGCTTAGCTTCATGTAAATGGCTTTTTCCATCTTGTAATGGTAGTTATACCTACTAGCCTCCATCTGTCAGAATTTGGAGCTGCTAGGGCTGAAAAAGATGCCGACATCCCACACGGACACCACTGCTGAGTACAGATTACTGACTCTCTATTCCCTTTCCCAGGCACCTTGCCTTTGCTCTATTTGGCTGCCTGTGTGCCACCAACTTGCAGCCTCTCTGTCCTAGCCTCTACCACCTCCCTGGACCATATTCAACCCTGTGCTTCGAGGTAGATTGCAATAGCAGGGAGAGTGAGTGGAAGCAGCCATGAGCAAATGCACATAGTGCAAATTGCTGTCAGGCCAGAGATGCATCTTCCATGTTATCCCTAGCATCGCCCATTTTGATATGTTGCCTATGTCCAATCTATTTGTCCCTAATTGCCTGTCTCCCGTCTCCTTAAGCTTCTGCTTGGACCCTGCTCATTCCTGGCCAGGTCCCTTAAACTTGAGTGTACTTGAATGTCTCCAAAGACCCACTCAGTTTGTACCCCACCAACCCATGTACACTATGAATATGAACTATGGAGAGTTCCCTGTGTGAGCGGGCATTTACTTCATGGTGACTAGGAACACGTCTGTGTCACCTCCACTGCAGTTGACACATAATAGGCTTGCTATTTGACCTTACCTCCTGCCTTGATTATGTATGCCACATAGCCCTCTGCCGTGCCCTATGAGCAGTGCTTGTGAGGACCTTTTGTATACATGGTGAATGAGAGGGAGGTTCTGCAGCACGGAAATTACAATTCATCTCCCAGATTAAAATGGTGTTTTCCAATGTGATGTTAAAAAAGAGAAATATAACTACATTGCGAGGAAATTACCCTAAATGAGCAGGGAGAAGGTGGTACTACTGCTACTATTTTGGCTTTCTTCAGAAAATTAACTGATTATTATACTGCTGTTGAGGGCTGATCAGTATCTATTATATACCGCTCCTGAGTGAGATGTACTTTTACTCTGAGAAAGAGAAACTTGCACTACAGCTGCCCTATAGTAACTGTTATGTGAGGAAGGGAATGTTGCACTGTTGCTGCTTGATAAGTGGACTTCTCACCACAGTAGGTTCTCCTCCCCCAGACCCTACATTGCTCCATCAACCAGACACTTCTCTCATCTCCTCCACTTCTAAACTCCATGCTGCTCCACCAATTAGCCCTGCATTGCTCCTCTCATGGGACCTGTGCTTCTTCCTCCTGGACTCTGCACTGCTCCATTCCAGACACCATGCTGCTCCTCCTCTGTGTACCTAGTGCTGACACTTATTCAGCCCTGCACTGCTCCCCTTGTTCTCTCATCATATGGTAAACCACGTCCTGGATCCTGTCCTGTTGCTCCATGCACTCTCTGCTTTTCCTCCCTACTCAGCTCTACTCCCATCCAATTGATCTATATTTCCCCTAGATCTTTTTATGTAGTGCTATGTTAGTTGTATTTGTATCACCCGGGGGGTATCCAGGACTTGAAAGCAGGTGCAAGTCTAGCCTGGATAAGGGCTGGTGAGTGGGTCTAATAGAAGAGCCAGGTATTCAGCTTCTTGCAGAATTCAAGGATGGAAGAGGTGGCTCTCATATATTGCGGCAGATTGTTAGAGGCTTTGGGAGCAATGTAGGAGAAGGCCTGACCACCATCCAGTATGTGTGGGATGTTTTAGCAAGTAAGAGTCAAGTATAGCAAAGGTGTCTGGTGGGTTTGTGGACAGGTACTCGGTTGTTGAGGTAAGCTGGGCCCGTGTAGTGTATTGGTTTGAAAGTATATTGGAGGAGTTTAAATTGGACTTGTTTGTGTATACGGTGCCAATGGAGTTCTCTTAGGTGCAGTGTGATGTGCGTTCAGTGTGATCGCGTGAGCATGGCTACCTAATTCTGAACAGTTTGGAGTCGTCTGGTGAGCTGTTTGCTAATTCAAGCATAGAGGGTTTTCCCATATTCCATCTTGCTTGTGACAAAAGCATGGGTGATGATTTTGTGGGTTCTTACTGAGAGCCATATGAAGATTTTCCTTAGCAGCTTCAGGGAATGGGAGCAGAAAGCAGTGACACCATTGACTTGGCCTGTCATGTTGAGTTAGCTGTTGATAACAATTTGGAGGTTCTTAGCATAGGTAAATGGTGTTTGGAGTGGATCCAAGTTCTGCCAGCTGCTAGGTCGAGTCTCATGGTGCTGGATTCTTCCCGAAAATCAACACTTCTGTCTTGTTGGTGTTTAGCTTGAGACAGTTGGTCTTCATCCAGTTGGTGATTTTGATCATGGAAGTAGTGAATTTGGTCCAGGTGTTGTCCAAGTCTTGTCTGAGAAGGAGAATGAGAGCTAAGTATCGCTGGTGTAGAAGAGGACATCAATGTCTTGGGAGTGAATGATGCTAGTGAGCGAGATCATATATACACTGAAGATGGTTGGTCTGAGGGAGGATCCTTATGGTACTCCACAGATGAAGTTGCAGGTGTCCAAGCAGAAGGGGGTCAGACTAACTGCCTGAATTCCTCCCATCAGGAAGGATCATATCCAGCGTAGAGTGAGTCCTTTGATTCCAATCTGATGCAAGAATCAGATGAAGATGGGGTGGGATACTGTGTCAAAAGCTGCAGACAGGTTCAGGAGGGTGGGTGATGCTGTGTCTTCTCTGTCTAGGATCATGCGGATGTCATATGTGGCAGCAATGACAGCAGGTTCTGTGCTGTCAAACTTGTTATATATGCTGGTTATTTTGCTGCAGAATACCTAGGAGATCTTGATGCAGAGATCCTGTGAGGGGGTGATGCTCGTGGAGCATGCTGGTGAATAGCGAGGCCAGTCCACTGTTGAATACTATGCCACCTGCTAACCTTTGGACACTGTTTTGCCCTTATACCTTTGTACACAGTGCTGCTTTCACTGGACCTTGTGCAGCTTCCCAAGGGACCCAATGCAGTTCACCACCATTTTTGTCTACCACTGTTTCCTGACCGCTTAGGATCCTGAGCTACCCTCCACACTTATGTGTTTATATTTGTTTAGAGCTTCTAGCTCTGATATACACTTCCTTTTTCCTGTATCGCCTGTAACCAGAAGTGCATATAGCCTAGAATCGCTATAGTGACATATAAAGAGTATAATACATGTTTTTATGTGTGTGAATGTGATAATTCACGTTGATTAAAGCAAAATTTGTTAAGCTTTATGTAGGAGACCTAGGACATATCCTGTGGCCGGTGTGTCATTTAAGTTCAATGAATCCTCGAAAGAGGTAAAGTAAAAAATGTATGTCTCCTCAATCAAATATGGTTCTAATATGAAGGCAGATATCCTAGGAAAGAGAAATTCATGCTTCCAAAAAAGCTTCTCGACCATTACTGGTGGCATAAAAATTGGCAATTGTTACATCTTTGACACTGAGTAGCCAACCGCCCGCACATACTGCAGAACCTAACTATGGGTATAAACAGGATTGTCATACCTCTTTCCTTGCATTGGAAAAATGTTAGATTACATGTACCATTCTTTCTCCATTCCGAAACTGTGCCCCACCCTTTGTGGTCACCTGACCAACACCACACATGGCCTTCTGCCATGTACAGAGGGGGTGGTCATAGTGACTGGCATCTGGCCAAGCCCTGTACCAAATCCTCCACTGGCAATTAACCTATATGCCTAGTGGTTTTCATACATCTGCTGCAGGTGTGAGCTGCAGGGCATGGTTTGCCCCACCCTCTGGAGATGTCTAACCATTGCTGCACATGGCTATCAGCTTGGGCACCTCACCCCCATTATATAAAAATGTGTGAAACACATGCCTATACGGCAAGGTACCTATTCATTCCATATTCCATTCAATGCAGAAACCCTGAAGAGCATCCTAAAATATTAACTTCTGGTCTATTTTATGGATGTCTTTCATTTTACTCCTCCCTTAGGCATTCTCTTCAAACTTATAGTAGGATTGACCCTCACCCAAAGTAACAATATACACTACCACCCAGTCTTAACCAAAAACAAATATATACTATGGTTCTCCATTTTATATAGTCTAAAATTCTCCCCTCCCATCATAAGAGTGTTCAGTGAGAATATGGGAGTGTGGTCGTAGGTGCACCACATCCTGTAACAATTTTAATACTATTTCTCATGAGAGTAATTCAATCCATCTGCTGGGAACATGGGAGCTTATTTATAAGCCCCTTGCACCGCCGGTATGTCACTTTTTCCTATATTAAAACTGACGCACCGGCGGTGCAAGGGGCTTGTAAAAAAACTCCATAGTCTGCAGTGCTCGTGGACAGGCAATCCACTGAGAAACGTCTAACCCTGAGAACATATTGTACATCAAAACAAAACTCTTGCAAATTTACCTCCCATCTCCTACTACGTTAAGAAATTGAATCAAGCCCTTTCTTGGTAAACATTTCCAATATTGCTTGTGATCCATCTGAACAGTAAATTTGATTCTCCACAAAAAATGTTTGAATCTGTTAATAGCCCAATGTACTGCAAGCGATTCTCTTTCAATGACGGAATAGTTACATTCCGTATCTTAGAGTGTGTGAAACACAAGCAATCAATTCCTCCTTTCCACCTTTGTTTTGAATGAGGAGAGCTCCTAACCCTTTTGCACTTGCATCACACACCACTTTGGTGTTGTTCAAAGGATCATAGGCCTGAAGTGAAGGTGCATTGTTCAATTCCTGTTTAACATTTTCAAATTCCTCTTTATAGGAGCTATCCCATACAAAATATGTCTTTTTTTTAACATTTTCCTCATGCTGTATGTTTTGCAAGCAAAGTCTTTGATGAACCTGCTGTATTATTCTACCATGCCAAGAAAAGAAGATAATTCCTCTTTTGTTTTTGGTTCTCCCATAGATTTAATTGTGTCTCCCAGTTCCTTTTGTGACTTGACTCCTGTTCCTGCAATCTAATACCATATGTACCTTATTTCTTCTACTCCAAATGTGCACTTTTCAGCTTTAAGTGTAAGTCCTGTTTCTTGTGGGTTGCTAGCACATCCCTCATACGTTGAACATGCTCTGAACCAGTGGCACCAAAGGTAAAAATGTCATCCTGATAGCACTTTACTTTAGCTACACCTTTGAGGATCCTTGCCATAGTACTCTGGAAAACAGCCGCAGCAGAGATCAGACCAAGCAGCATCCTCTTGAAGCAATAAATTCCAAACAGTATTGTGAACGATGTTAGTTCTTTAGAACTCTCGTTTTATCTGATGGCAGGCCTATACAAAAGCAAGTAGGTAAAAATCTTAGCTCCAGAAAATGTTGTGATAATTTCTTCGATGTTTGGAAGGGTATATTTGTCTATGATCACTTATTTGTTCAGTGCGTGTAGGTCAACACATATATATATGTCACCGTTTACCTTGCATGCCACTAAAATAGGGGCCAACCATTCGGCTGCCTTATCTGGCGCAATCACCCCACACTTGCACTATCTATCCAATTCATCTGCTACTGCTGACTGCATGTGTATGCGAATTCTCCTGACCTTGGCAACAAATATACTTGTACCCATGTAACTATTCCAGGTTATTCTGAAACCGACTGCTGAATTCCTTCGCAAATTTGTTTGGCTCACTATTGACTGTATCCACCTGCACTTGCGGATTTTTGTTGGGATGCAAACTTACACCTTATTCCATCTGGTGAGTTCACCCTAATAAATCATCACCATAACATGAAACGTATACTTTGCCCACGTGGACATACCACCTATGCCCAATTGCTCTTCAAAATGATCTAGCATTTCATTTCTAGTCCCTCCATAACCTCTAGGCTGTATGTCCATCGCTTCCAGTTTCTTGCCCAAACCAAATAGTTTTGGAAAGGTCTCAGTGGATATAATGGTAATACGAGAGCACAAATCAAATTTCCTTGAAATTTCTTTACCATAAACATACACCACCTTGGTTGAAAACAACTTGTTGACCTCCCTTATTTCTAACACTACCTCTTGACATGTCTCTTGATTTCTGTTCCTTCTTACTTTCCTATTCTTATTCTTGCAACACCTACTGAAATGTCCTCTAATTCCACACGAATTACACACCTGTGACCAGCCTGGACAGGATTTATCATTAGCTCTGTGACCTTCAAGTCCACACCTGTAACATGTGCCTTTGAAACCTAGTTCTGGTTTCCTCTGCACCCTAATTTCAGGTTCAATTTGTTTTAGCTGAGTTCTGTGCTTTAACCTTACACACCTCTGTAACCCCTTCCTTATCTGTTATCTTTGTCCCCTTGTCCGCTTTCAGTTCTACACACTTCAACATGTGCTCTACTAGTTTTACAAGGATTATTAAATCTGTGGTAAATAATTTAATTACCGGAACTTAATTTGATGCGGAAAATCTATAATAATAGCTCAGTAAAATAAGAGGCAGAATCCGTGGTATTAGAGGTTCGGAACGGGCTTTATTCCAAGATCAATTCGAATTGAGGAGCTCCATATTCCATCACCACGAAGGTTCAGGAAGTGAAGACTCCACTTTATTGACAAGTAATCATTTTTATACAATAGGCATTACAGTGAAGCAAATGCAGGAGGCGTAACAATTGATAGTAAAGATAAAACATACATGCGTAGCAAAAGTGGGTGTAACTGGGTGTAACTAAAGAACGTCATCAGGTATGATGTCATAATAGGGTGGTTCCATGAAAGAATTTCGCAATGTCAGCAGAAATACTTGGCAGAAATGCGCGCGCAGCAGCATGACGTGTGATTGACGTGCAACTAGGGGGTGAAGGGGACTTGACATTTAGCTCTACATATGGAGACAGGGAGTCTGGGGGGTCAAGTCAACCTAATCCCAAATCATATCTAACATCCTATGTTTAAAGAACTATGTTATCCAAAAAGAGAGGTCTCTTAGAGTAGAATCTTATTCTATACTGACTATACTGACTATTAGTGCGTGTACAAGCGTCTAAGTGTCTACACTAGATGCGAGGGCAGAAATCTTCCATAGTAACAGGGCTATGAATTACTTGTATAAAGACAGAGAGGCCGGGCCCTTTGCTCGGTAGCTGGAAGAATGTTTACTTAAACTACTAGACAGGAATGCATTGGATAGGGAGCGGAGCAGATAATTTCGAAGGTGAAATACAGTTTTTGGCAGGCAACAGGCTGATGTCAGGCACCGTTAGCCGCGCAGGGAGTAGGACAAAGTTCATGGATACAGATGCGAGCTCAGACTGGAGCTTTCAGAGGCAGAAGGCAGGAAAAGCTTGATGGCAGAATCAGGGCCTACTCGCCTGGACTGTAAAATGGCATAAGTGAACCATATAAAGCCGGTGGCCTTTCATACTTAGGAATGGAATATCCGGCCCATTCATGGCGGATCTGAAAGAGGACATGTTGACGGTGGACGCACATGTGTTTGCGTCTTCATAACTGGAACTGGAGGGAACATACATGTACTTGTGATTTATACATGAAACCGTTGGGGTCCAAGATAGGGGACATAACTGATCATAAAAATCCATATTTCCACATTCCCTCCTTGTCCCCTACTTGCCCGTTAAGAGATATCAATCTTCATCAATCCGTTGATCTGTTCATATAGCATCATTTGTTCTTCTTTCTTCTTCCGTGATGAATGAAATCTTGGTGGTGGAATACACGATGTGGCACACAGACCACAGATCGCTGGTCCACATTGTAGGCATAGACAGCAACTGAATAATATGAGAAAGCCAATACCTAGGAAGGATAGGACCCTCCATCCAAAGGTAGATAATACACTCCAAAACCAACCGGACCAAGTCCAGGTGCCTGGATTCTGGTGTATCTGGCTTACAATCTTATGAAGGCGAGTTATGGCCTTGTATACAGATGGCGAATTTTCTGGTATAAAAATGCAACAGCTTGATCCGATGACCCTACAAGCTCCGCCCCTATCGGCCAGGATGACGTCAAGGACAAGACGATTTTGAAGCACAACAATCCGCATAGCAGACTGCTCTTCTGTTAAATTGCCTAAGGCGGAAATAGTTTCGTTCACTACTGCTTCAAGGGTTCTGGTTAATCTACGTATCAGCTTACTATTGGTAACTGTACCTATATAGGGAAAGAGACCTTTATTGAAATCTGTGTATTTTTCCCATGCTGTCTCAGTGTAATCAACTATTGGGAGATCTCTCCTTTCTCTATTGTGTACTAAATGAGTATTTCTGTGATAATCAGGAGGAGCTAGGAAAACAGGTGGCAAAAGGAATCCGATGTAGCAGGTACCATCCCAATCTAGAGGCAAACGTATATATGCCGTCTGACCACATATGAAGTAGGAATGGCGGGAAGCTCTAAATGTAGACTTGCCTTGATCACTGAATTCTATTATAGTGGTGCATCTACTATGGCCCATATGTATGGAACCATTCTTTCTTACACATAATTCACCTTTAACTGGAAATACTGACATGGCGGGCAAAATTGGTGTAGCTTCGGATTCGACATTCAGGATCATGAGATTAAGCGTAAAATTACCTAATCCATATACTTCATTTTCTAGATCAGTTCTTGTTCTTTTGGGAAGTCCCTCCTTGTTAGGGTGACAGACTTTGAGTAAAACTAAGTTCAGATTTCCCCATACCCAGTTATTCTGGTAAACTGCAGAATTCGAATCTAGGGAATTAATTAAGCTGAACCATGCTCCACAGGAGCCATTGTGTGTGAATGGGTATGGAAAAAGAGGAAAAATTCCTTTATAGTTCTGATAGGGAGGGAGTCGGCCACATATCCAACAATTTGTAGCATTGCTAACCTGATGGGAATGATGTAACATACTAATAAAAGTGTTATTGCGCAACGCAAATCTATAGGACAACTCATGCGGGGGTAATTCACTAAAAGAATGTTCAGCAGTAACATTGTAAACATGTCTAGAAATAGGATAATATATGTGCAACAATATACTTGCAGTAATTATTAAAAGACTTAAGAAAAACAAAATTAATAACGTCACTGTGCAATGACTACGCAGTGATTTACAGTACGCATGTTGTTTCAACTTTATCCTTCTGTTTCTTTCTCTATACAGGTCTAAGGGATACATGTCAGAGACAAATTCGACCGATTCACCCTGGAGAGGACTTAAACAATCAAATTGCCTGACTTGTTAGACCGAAGTTTTAGTTTATATTGTTCATTGTTATTCAGTTCAACCAAAGGAAGTTTTGAGTCAATCGGTGAAGACACGCGAGGTGTGTCATTTACGTCGGACGGTAGTCCATGAAATTTCTTGATATGACTTGAATGTATCCAGCCTTTTCGACCTTCGATCTTCACGGCTGTCCTCGTCGTTAGCAGTATGAGTTGAGGCGATTTCCACCTAGGATCCAGCTGAGACTTCCGGTCAAAGTTCCTCACTAAAACCAAGTCCCCTGGAATTACGTCATGGGGTTTCACCTCGGTGTTGTCGGGAAAGGCTGCAGCTACCTGTGAACGACAAGATTGTAGTGCAGACATCAAGGAAGCCAAGTAATCTGTCAGCATATTACAGTCAATATCAGTTATTTTGCGTGGTATAGGCGTCCCCCACATATTTGGTGGTCTACCGAAGATCACTTCATAAGGGGATAGCCCTGTTCGAGAGTGTGCTACCATTCTCATGTAAAAGAGTGCAACTGGTAACGCTACTACCCAGTCGACACCTTTCTCTCTACATATTTTGGCCAATCTAATTTTCAGTGTTTGATTATGTCGTTCCACGAGACCTGCTGCCTCGGGGTGTCGGACACAGTGAAATTTCCACTGATAGCCTAACAAAAGTGAAACGTGTTTCATTAGTTCGGATGAGAACGGCTGGCCGTTATCTGAGTAGACAACACGTGGTAAACCGTACCGTGGGAAGAATTCTCGAACCAACTGTTTGGCAGTAGTCGGAGCAGTGTAATCTGAAACCGGGTATGCCTCTGTCCAACGGGAAAGAGCACAGACAACTACGAGAACATATTTGAATCCTCGACATCGTTCCATCTGGATATAATCCATCTGGAGGACTTCAAAAGGGTGATCAGGAGGCTGAAATCCACCCTGTTCTACGGGAATGCTTTTACCTGGGTTAAACTGACAACAGATCATACAGGTACGAACTTTTTGTTTAGCTGCTGCTCGTAAATGTTTGTTGAACCAAATGTGTTGGATGCTGTCCAGCATAGCTTTTTCTCCTAGATGTGCTGGACTATGTACAGTGTTAATAACGACTTGGACCATTGAATCAGGAAGGAACCACACAGATTTTTCCTTCGTCATCCATCCTTGATCCGTTTGGATCCCTCCTAATTCAGTCCATTTCCTTATTTCGTCTGGTGTAGCATGTGTCTGTATGTCAATTACGTCAAGAGCGGGATCCTTAACCGTCATGCAATATGTTGGTGTCGGGACTATTGTCTTTGTCATGTCGGATGTTTGAGTTCGAGCAGTCTGTTTAGCTGTTCTGTCAGCTAAATCATTGCCTTGAGAAATGATATCAGTAACTTTCGTATGAGCTTTACATTTCATAATTGATATTGCAGTGGGTAGATGTATTGCATCTAATAAGGCATGAATGAGGGGTCCGTGTTGAATGTGGGCACCGTGAGAAGTTAAATAACCTCTCTCTCGCCACAGCACGCCGAAGTCATGTACAACTCCGAATGCATAACGTGAATCAGTGTATATGTTGACTTTTTTATTTGTGGCTTGAATACAGGCTTGTGTCAGAGCGATGAGCTCTGCGGCTTGAGCTGACAAGGTATTTATGCTGTTTGTTTCAATGACTTTAGTGTCTGTTGTGACTGCGTAAGCGGCCACTAACTCTCCTGTACTTGTTCTCATACATGAACCATCTACATACAACGTCAGGTCTGGGTCTAACAATGGGACGTCTGTTAAATCTTGTCTGGGTTTCGTCGTGATAGTGATAACTTCAATACAATCATGTGCAAGTGGGTCTGTTCCATTTACAGGTAACAGTGTGGCAGGATTCAATGTACTACAACGTCTGATTTCTATATGTGGCTGAAACAATGTTAATTCGTAACGAGTGAGTCGTGCTATTGTCAAGTGTTGTGTTTGTGTGCGGTTCAAGAGAACCTCTACTGCATGTGGTACTTGTACTGTCAATGGATGTCCTAGTACTATGGCATCGCTTTGTCTGATTGCTAAAGCTGTTGCTGCCACTGATTTCAGGCACGCAGGCAAAGCCTGAGCTACGGGATCTAATGTACTAGAAAAATAAGCACATGGTTTGTGTGATCCTGCTTGTTCCTGTGTGAGTACTGACAAGGCAGTACCTTCGCGTTCTGTAACGAAGAGTGTAAACTGTTTATTGTAACATGGTGTTGCCAAAACAGGTGCTTGACATAAGGCTTTCTGTAGGCTTTCAAAAGCTTGTGTATGTTCCTGAGTCCAAGGGAGAACAGTCGATGTGGCTGCCTCCTGTGTTGTCAATTGAATGAGTGGTTTTGCTAGAAATGCATACTGGGGGATCCACTGCCTACAATATGAAGTGAGGCCTATGAAAGCCCGCACCTCCTTTTGTGTCTTGGGTATTGGCATATTAGCAATTAACTGGATGCGATCTGATGTAAGCTGCCTTCCCTCCTTGGACAGCGAGTGACCAAGGTAAACAACTCGCTGGACACAGAATTGCAGCTTAGAAGGGGACACCTTGTGCCCTTTTTCGGCCAAAAATTGTAAAACCGTCAGTGAGGCTTTTTCACATTCAGGTTCGCTTCTAGCGGTGATCAGCAGATCATCGACATATTGAAGCAGGGCAGTGTTGACTGGCATGTGGATACTGTCGAGTTCTCGTTTCAGTGCTTGGCTATATATGCTGGGGCTTTCTGTGAATCCTTGAGGTGCGCGTGTGAATTTAAAGCTTCGTCCATTTAAACTAAATCCGAACAAGTATTGGTTTTCCGGATCTATCGGGACGCTGAAGAAGGCATTCTTGAGATCAATTACAGTAAAGAATGTCGCTTCGGAATCAATGGCTGTCAGTAATGAAGAAATGTCTGGGACTACGGGGTATTGTGGTACAATACATTTATTTAATTCGCGCAGATCAATAACCAATCGATATACTGGCGGGGCTGTTGGATCAGTTCGTTTAAGAATCGGAATTATCGGTGAATTACATACATTGGAGTCAGTTTCCACAACCACTCCTTGGGTAATAAGCTCGTCAATGATTTGCAGTAAAGCCACTACAGCATCTGGGGGTAACTTGTATTGTCGCATTCGTGGTAGTACCACTCCTGCCTTTAGCGTGACTCGATATGGTGTAATGTTCATGCAACCAACATCTGTAGGGCCTTGTGCCCATAAATGTGTGGGTAAAGTCTGCAGTCGGTGATCCATGTCTCGGGACACGTAGTGCCCTTTGAAATCACGTAAAAACAATCTTACTCCTTCCGGAGAACAACATATTATAGCTCCTAGAGCTTTCAAAGTTTTTATGCCTAACAGGTTTTCTGGACATGATTTAGTAAGTAATAAGTCTGTAGTTCGTGTCAAGGGACCAATCGTAAGTGGAAGAGGCTGTGATACTTCGTTAATGATAGGTTTTCCTGAAAAGCCAAGGGAAATATTCTGTGAGCCTGAGAGGGGTGCCCCTGGTACTTCACTACGTTTTATTGTTGTTCGGCTTGCCCCTGTATCAAGTAAGAATTTTCTATCTTGGCCTAATAGTTCACTGTGTACATAAGGTCCTTCTTGATCTACAGGGACCTCAATAAGGGGTAAGCCAACTTCCCTCTCTAGGCTGTTTCATGAGTATCGTTGATAATCAGGGTAGTCATACTGTGTGGTCTGATACATCTGTCGGGTCGTTGTTTGTGTGGCAGCAATAGGATGCGGTGGTGGAGCTGGCATAGACTGTTGCGGAGTTGGCATGGACTGTGCATGCTGCGGGGCTCCTTGTTGGTTCTGATCCTGTTTAAGTGGTCTTGGTCTTTCTTTTGTGTTACCTATGGCGATATTATGTTTTAAAACGGGACAATCGTGTACATAATGACCTGGCTGTTTACAATAGTTGCATGTCCCTTTTACAGGACCTGTTGAAACACTGGACTGTGTTATACCCTTCTTATGGCCGTCAGCTGGCACTGTCTGGGAAACTAGCATTTTCATTTTCGTGTCTTTCATGCGTCTATGTTCATGTTCTTGTTCTTCTCTAATTCTATTGTGATGGTACTGTAGCATTTGTAACATTTGTGACGGAGTGTTACCTTGCCAGGTACTCTCGAATTTCAATATTCTATTCTTAACTTGGGGCAAGGCATTTTCAACCAATTTTGTCACAAACAGATGTGGATACGACTCGCTACTTGCTTTTATTCCACTATTTATACCAAAACACTTTTCAAATCGGGAATAGAAATCACTAGTGTCCTCATCTGATTTCTGTTTACAAGCTGAGATTGCACCCCAGTCTTCCTTTTTCGTAGTTAATAAACGTGGCAGTACCTGTACTAATAAACCTGGTAGTGCTTTGGTCTTGTCCCCGAGCCCTGAACCTGGGCCTCGAGCTTTTTCTTCGTTTTCTAATGCTGTCCAATCTATCTTCTGGTCTCCCACCTCCCAATCCTTTTCCTTGAGTTTTTCGTAAATGCCCGCAGGCATTAATACCTTTAATATTGTCATAATGTCGGGGTAGGTATATTCTCCCATGAGTAACATATCTTTTATTTCACGGTGGAAACCCGCTGGGTCTTTGTCATGACTGGGTACCACTTTCTTCATTTCTAATAGTTCTATTTTGGATATGGGTGTGTATACAAACACACGTTTAAACTCATTGTCATCACCTTTTATCGGGTGCACTTCGCGTAAGGGATTCTGTCTATCCATATAATACGTCGTTCTTTCCTTGATGGGCAGTGAGACATGTTCAGGACATACAAAAAGAATGTACTGCTTTCTGGATTCTAGTATTTCTCTGATTAACTTAGTACCGGAACCTCTCCATTTGTTCGTGAGTAATTCAGTCAATATATCAGGTAAGGGGCCAGGATCGGAGTGTTGGCGTTTATACAATATAAGGAGTTGTTGAATCATATAGATACCAGCTAAACGCTGTTCATCTGGGGCTAGGTTCAAAAACGTATGCGCTAGTGTATCATCACCATATTTTCCAGGACTATCAACCCAGTGAACGGCTGACCTGGCTAATTCTTGTTCATCCATAGAATCAAGTATATGATAACCCCTTCGCTCTCGGAGTAATTTGTCAGCAGCTTGGAATGAATGTTCGGGGGACCTTAAATTTATTATAGGAGTTTGGAATTCTCTGCTATTATCTGGACGTATCGGACGTATCGGATCAGTAAAACATCTAGTATTATTGCAAGATCTTCCTCTACCTACATAGGCTATCGTTTCTAACTGTCCTGTGGGCAGTTCTAATTCTTCCTCGTCCTCGGTTTGTTCAGGTTCGTCTACTGCTAATCTTTCTTCGTGTATTCGTTCTATTTCTTTGCGGATCTTTCGGCTCATAGCTACTATACATGATCGTTTATCATGTCTCCCCTCTGATATATTCTTACCCCATGTGGTAAGAATTTGCATTTCTTCCGGATTTACCCCTGGTTGATCTTGATTTCTGATCACACAGTTTATGAGGAAACGTAACAGTTCCCCCTGGATTTCCACTTTTTGGTACTCCATGGCTCTGTTAATACTCTCAGGGTCTCGCCCTGACTGAACAAAGTGATATATATTTTCTAAATGTGCAGTCATTCCTGGTAGCTTTCCTAAATATATAGCAGCTCGTCGGATACGTAATGATGCCAGCATCATTTCGTCCCCTTTTCCGGGCACAGGGTCATATCTACAATCTATTAGAAGTTCCTTGAGCGTGTTGGGAGTTACTAGTTTGGGCGTACGTTGGTGGGCTAATTCTTGAAAGGAAAGTTTATTTGTTCTGGGTGGCGTGGAAAAAATGCTTGATGTACCTCCGGTAGCACCACCTGGGGTGCTGGATGTAAAAGGATTCGTTGAACGTGATATAGCAACCATAGGTGTGGATGCAGATGTAGAAACAGATGTGCTTGCCGGAACTTGTGTCGGAGTTTGCTGTTGCAGAGGTACAGACGGAGGAGGGTCTTGGCGTTGAACCCCCTCAGCACGCGGTCTATGTGGCGCAGCATTAGCATACTCGGGAGCTGCGTCGTCTAAATAAGAGGAAAGAAAAACATCTTCTGCGGTTCTGGGATGCCCTTTGGGATGTGCTTTTATCGGAAACAATGGGGGTGGCAAGTCTTTTGGTATCTCCGGAGTAGCCTTAGGTAATCCTTCGGCCAGAAGAGGATACATACCATTCACAAGGGCATTTCTTTGTCTGTCTGTTTGTTCTGACTTCACTCGAGTACTTTCTTCAATTAATACATTTTCTCAAACTTTATTTGAATTTTCCTTACTTTTCTCTTCCTGTCTGAGCGCCTTTTCTGTACGTCTATATGATTCTTTACGCCATAACTCAATGGCATCTTTCTGTGACTGTCTAGCTTTCTTTTTCCATAATTCTTCTTCTACTTTCATGATGCAATCTGCATCCCAGGTCCCAGCTACGGGCCACCTCTGACTTTCTGGTAATTCCTTGGTGTAGTCTACCCATAGATCAAGAAATAATATGGCGTCTAGGCCATGTTTATGATACATGAAGTACCCTGGAGTGTCCCTAGGAGGAATGGGAACAGCTTCTTCGAGCACCCCTTTTCTAGTTTTGATCTGTCTTAATTTTGAAAAAAACGGCATATTGAGAACTGATCTGATACCTAATTTTGAACACGTTTAATACCATAAAACACAATAATGAACAGTCATTCACACCACAATGTACAGAACGTATTTAAAACATTTTAACATTTAACATTTAATGAACAATAAGCAATGATGGCCATTTTAGGGAACTAGTCACTAAACATAATACTCGATACTAACTTAGATAATTCTGAATTATATACTAGACATACTTGATATACTGCTAAACAGTACAGATACACTGCTGAAACAGTGCAGACCGGATTTGTGTACCCAAACCCGTCTTGACCGGCACAACCTATGTGCGCGTCAGAACGCCTCCCCGATAATGGTACTCACCGGGTAGCTCGGAACGGAAGGCCTCGGAACTGAACTCGACTTGAACCGGACTGGACTCGACTCGGAACTTCGGAAACTTCGGAAACTGGTGGGCCTCTGTATACCTCGGATCTTGCTCTCTCAGCTAGGCTCTGGTCGGGATACTTCGCACTTCTCACCGCCTCGTCTGGGTGTTGATCGCAGCCTCAGTTACCCCCGCTCGGCAGGAGGGAGATACAGGAAATCCTGTGGGTACGCGTTGTTGTCCGTCCAGCTGTGACAGGAGACCGGGCCTGCAACGCACCGCCGGCGCGTGAGATGAGAAAGTGTCCCTGTTCGGGCGCCATTTCTGTGGTAAATAATTTAATTACCGGAACTTAATTTGATGCGGAAAATCTATAATAATAGCTCAGTAAAATAAGAGGCAGAATCCGTGGTATTAGAGGTTCGGAACGGGCTTTATTCCAAGATCAATTCGAATTGAGGAGCTCCATATTCCATCACCACGAAGGTTCAGGAAGTGAAGACTCCACTTTATTGACAAGTAATCATTTTTATACAATAGGCATTACAGTGAAGCAAATGCAGGAGGCGTAACAATTGATAGTAAAGATAAAACATACATGCGTAGCAAAAGTGGGTGTAACTGGGTGTAACTAAAGAACGTCATCAGGTATGATGTCATAATAGGGTGGTTCCATGAAAGAATTTCGCAATGTCAGCAGAAATACTTGGCAGAAATGCGCGCGCAGCAGCATGACGTGTGATTGACGTGCAACTAGGGGGTGAAGGGGACTTGACATTTAGCTCTACATATGGAGACAGGGAGTCTGGGGGGTCAAGTCAACCTAACCCCAAATCATATCTAACATCCTATGTTTAAAGAACTATGTTATCCAAAAAGAGAGGTCTCTTAGAGTAGAATCTTATTCTATACTGACTATACTGACTATTAGTGCGTGTACAAGCGTCTAAGTGTCTACACTAGATGCGAGGGCAGAAATCTTCCATAGTAACAGGGCTATGAATTACTTGTATAAAGACAGAGAGGCCGGGCCCTTTGCTCGGTAGTTGGAAGAATGTTTACTTAAACTACTAGACAGGAATGCATTGGATAGGGAGCGGAGCAGATAATTTCGAAGGTGAAATACAGTTTTTGGCAGGCAACAGGCTGATGTCAGGCACCGTTAGCCGCGCAGGGAGTAGGACAAAGTTCATGGATACAGATGCGAGCTCAGACTGGAGCTTTCAGAGGCAGAAGGCAGGAAAAGCTTGATGGCAGAATCAGGGCCTACTCGCCTGGACTGTAAAATGGCATAAGTGAACCATATAAAGCCGGTGGCCTTTCATACTTAGGAATGGAATATCCGGCCCATTCATGGCGGATCTGAAAGAGGACATGTTGACGGTGGACGCACATGTGTTTGCATCTTCATAACTGGAACTGGAGGGAACATACATGTACTTGTGATTTATACATGAAACCGTTGGGGTCCAAGATAGGGGACATAACTGATCATAAAAATCCATATTTCCACAGGTTCATCCTTCATCCATAGCGCTTCACGTACTTTGTCACTGTTGCACCGCAAAATGAATTGATCCCTAATCCTTTCTTCAATAGCACCCCCAAACTTGCAATTCAAGGCTAATTTCCGTAAGCTAGTGACATACTCTTCTACTGACTCATTTTGTCCTTGTACTCGCAAACCAAAATGATACCTCTCTAGAATTGTACTAACACAAGGCAAATAATGACGATCTTGTTTTGCTATGGCCATATTGAATTAATTCAGTTCAGGTACATCTGCACGAGGAAGTTCAGATAGATCATCCAACACATCGTGTCCTTCAGCACCTAAGCAATGTCGGAGTAAAGCATGCTTACTCTCAGCACTCAGATTTGTTCCACACACTGTCGCACAATTTAAAAAAAAATACTTCCACTTGGGCCATCTGATGACTGGTTCACCAGGTGAAGACAAAAAAAATGGAAGAGCCGTTACATTCTGCATTCTTGTTGTTCTTCGTTTAATACTAGCTTCAATCACTACTGCGGTAACACACTTAAAAGGTTCACACTTAATGCATACACAGAGTGCACACAACTTTTCAACCAAAATTCCACCTGCAGTTGTCATGACACTGGCTGGCGAACATAAAACACTTGATTACAATACTGTCATGCACAACACTACAGATGTATAACTCTTTTGACATAAAACTGCCACAATTGTACTTTTTTTCCCCGGTTGATAAAGTGATAATTGTTACTGTTGAACTTTCACTCAGATGTGCACATCATCGTTGTTCATGCACAAGTTACTTAAACAAAACGACCCCCAATATAGCTACTGCAATCTCCATTATGCATGTCTTTAATACTCTTGCTAGCTGACACGTTGTAGCAGTCAGCAGGGTACTACTAGCGTGCACACGTGCGTGACGTGCTCTCAGGAAATCCTGCTTGTAATCAAAGCAATGATCAACTGCGCTCATGCTGAAACAACTCGGAGCAGGGGGGCGAAGAGACGTGCCCCTGCGCTCGCACCCAGACACTAGCAGCTATGAGCAACCAACATTCCTTTCTCCCTTTGCACTTCCAATATCTCCAGCCCAGGGGTGAACTGACGTTCCCCTGTTCTTGTGCTGACTCCACTATTGAGCAAGGTGGTGAAGAGACATTCCCGTGCTCTCCTACTTCTAAACTCATGACCTGGGGGCGAAGGGACGTTCCCCTCTGCTCGTGTCTCAGCCAATGACAAGGCACCTCACGCCCCCACTTTAAAAAAGAACCAGGGATAATGCAGACAGACGCATGAACTCGCTAGTTGTAAGCCGTAAAGCAAAGGCCACAACACTGTTCATGAACATGAGCCCCAAAATACAGACCCTGGACAGTCACCAACCAGCTATGAGCTCTGACATGGACACAGTCCCGCAACAAGTTTGACCACAGCACTGTCCTGTACTCACGCCTCTGGCCCAGCAGCGGACCAGACTCCCAGTCAAAGCCGCCTGCCTTCCACTGTGACACAGATATTTCAACAGCATCCACCACCTTGTTAAGGTGTAACGTCTTCACCCTCGTATCGCATCCTGTGTCACCAAATTGTGGTGTCAGAGACAAGGAAGAGAATCTCACAGGAACAGGTAAGATAAATCTTTAAATAACACCTCATCCAAGCTCGGTCGGACGGCCAACTGCTGCACTACCGACAACATATTCCTCTCCTCCTCCGTGTTCCAACTCTGACCTAGTTGCATTCTAGGTTACCAAGAAGATGCGGCCCCTTGACCAATATGCCACAATAATATTTCGCCAAATCCCTGAACCTTTCTTCCTTCCATTATTTTACATTTTATTAAGTGTTTATGTAAATCAGCTAAGAAATGTACAATTTGGTAGAAATCATGAGATTGTAAAAGAAAGAACAAAACGATAGCTTTGAAAATGAAGAAATAGCAACAAGAAAAAAGCATCTTCAAATGGGAGAAGAAGAAGAGTAAAGTAGGAGCAGAGAACACAAAGTCTGGGAGTGGATAATCACTTATAATAAGCGGTAAGAAGAAAAAGTGAAACTAAGCATAAGAAAGACCAAGAGAAATAGGTCCGAGCTGAGACACTAACCACAGACTCCCACTTAGCGAAGAGACACATATGAAATGAAGATATTATATATAAAGTGATGAGGACAGCATTACGTTCATTTGAAAGTGATACAGAGAAAGTGGCAAATAATACAGGTGTGAATTTGGAGCCAGCAGAGAGACATAGAAATGTTTGCTATAGCACTTAGTCATCAGAGAAAATTGGTGGAATGAAAGATAGATTGCAGAGCAGTGGCGGTCGGCATGGCTTGCGGGTAGAAGGGCGCGCACCGCGGGGAGGGTCAGAATGTAAAACAAAGTACAAAACAAAATATATACCTACCTTGCTGTGCCAGTTCCCTCGTCTCTGCTCCTGCTCTCCTCATCAGACTCGAGGAGCAGGAAGCACAGCCAGGCTCCCCTGATCAATCAAAATGCTGCACTGCAGCATTGTGGTTGGTAAGCACCCAGGCTCCCCTGACCAATCACAATGCTGCAATGTGGCGTTGTGATTGGTCTGAATGTGCTGGTTCGATGCTCAGCCAGGAAATGGGGGCCTGGGGATGTTCTCCATGCAGGCTGTAATGCAGCCTGCATTGAGCACAGTGAAAGTGTGCATGACTGTTTTGGGTGGCCCAAGAGGGCCGGCTTCACAGTCATGTGCACTCAGGAGTGGGCAAACCAGCCCCACTCAAAGTTATTATCATTTCATGTTTCCTTTATTTTGCACAGCTTAAAAGCAGTGGAGCGATGCTCCTCCGTCATAGCGGAGGAGCCGCCATTGCTGCAGAGGTGCCCAAGAGGCAGTCCAACTAAGAGGAAAATACATTAGTCTATGTGAAAAAGCACAGGTTCCTACATGTGGATCCAGGGCTGGCTCCAGGGAGGGGCCAAGGCTGTTGAACTTCCCACAAGAAGTGATGGTTTCTGCTCCACAGGCAGCAGTACAGGTCTGAGTATTTGATGGTAGGATCTGAACTACTGCCTGTGGCAACAACTTACATTCCTTCAGTTCCCAAATCCATGTAAATTCTCACCACCATGCCTCACTCCACTGCTGAACCCTGCTCTGAGAATCTTAGTAGCATGGACAGTAAGGAATGGATTAAGTCAGGAATATAAAACGAAAAGGATTATAAATATTTAAAGATCCCTGACAGATTGTGAGCACAGGTTAAGCGAAGAAAGGAAGCAGGAAGAAAAGGGAATAAACAGTGTTAGAGAAAGGACATCCAGCAATGGAAAGTAAAAAGAAATCTCTGTTTTAGAAAAAGACATTTAGGGCCTGATTTATATGTTGGCGGTAAGCATACTTCTTCACACTAGCCACGGAGTATGCTTGCCGTCAAATTAATGGCCTGACCGCCGAATTTGGATGCAGGAGATGATAGCTGTAAGCAAGGTGGTACTACTCTGTCTCTCCATAATTAAACCCCTCAAACGGTTCTTCGTAGGTAGACGTCTAATTTTGAAGGAGCGCGGGTCACCAACTCTGGTCACACATACACCTAATACTCACCTGGGCCCAAATCACATTCACACAGTGAGCTAGTAAACCCCGCTGGCATCAATTTTGAGTAAAATACCTGTAACTATGTTATTCACCTTTACCAAATCTTACCAATTTGATAATATAGTTTCCTTTCCTCAATAAATCAGGTTGCTGAGCGAGTTTAAGGTAGAATGATAATTACCTCTTTACTCTGAATAACCACAGACTCAAGAAGTTTTGAAAACCTTTTTCTAAATTAATTTGTGAGTGAAAATTCAATTACAGTAACCACCTTCATTTTCAAGAGGCAGAAATACTAATAATTTCATAGCAAATTAAATAATCAATGATGACGGTACCTGAAGGGAAGAGGGGTTGGGGGGAGATAGACTAGGCATAAAGGACAGATTTTCTAAATATATTTACCTATTGGTCAAGATGAACCCAAATCCGTAATGGGGGCCAGAATAGATTCTCCAAAGCAGGTCACAGTTAGAGGATCAGGCAGATTCAGATCTGGAAGGATATCTTCTTCTAAAGTACAACACCAGCGTTGCACCCCTCTCTGACACTATTCTCCTCGGGTGTCCCTTTTCCGCAATCCCTCTAGATGAATAGATTTATCGATCTATAACTCAAACTCTCGGACAGAGTTTCTGGCAACAGCAGGGTCTGAGACAGCGTCTCGGACAAGAACTGGAGCAGCAAACGCGTTCGGTCAGAAACGAGTCGGAACGAAAGATCTGACAAGTCGGACGAGGTCTCTAGCTATCTTACCTCAATTATACTGTTCTTGGTTCGTGTACCACCCCCCCAAGTATCAATTATTATGTCTTCCCTTATTCTGATTGGTTGGGGTGAGGAGGTGAGTTCATCACACCACTTAGAATTTTAACTTTTCTCCATGAACCAATGTCTATGTACCCACCCCTTAATTTTCTTTTCCCATAGCTTTATTACCATACTCATTTCACATTATTCAGTAAATTAAACATTTTATGCAACATTGTTGCTTTCGCTGGGGGTCATCAGTTGAATTTCCCAGGCTTCTTCATTCAAGGCTGAGTGACATAGGTGCCGTCATTGTTTTCGGCCAGTCTTTATGACCATGCGTGTAGTAGGGATTCCAGTCACCCACCGAGGCCCAAATAAAAACTAATAACAAAGTCAGAAAAAGACACGTTAGAACACATAAACAAATTATTTCACTGTATACCACTTATCTCTACTCTATCCCCATTTATTTATTTAAATCTTTTGCATTAGTGTTTAATAAAACGTACGAGTTTTAGTTTATCAGCAGCAGGTGCATTAGCATGTGAGTTCGAAGCGGCCATTTTTAGTGTCATTGCGCAGCTGCAAAAGTTTCCCACCAAAAGTGACAGAGTCATACTACGTAGATGCAGTAGACGCATGCGCAATAGAATTCCCATGTTTTGTCGGTCATTTTAGGACATTCAAGTTACGGGTTAGTAATGCACATAAAAATGCTTCCCCTGGATAAAAGTGTTTGTGATATTTTGCAGTTTTAGTATTCACAAAACAGATTGATTACATTGTTATATGTTATTTGAGAGGATTGAATCCAAGCAAGTTTCTTTTACGAATCCGTGCTCCATCAATCCTCTCTCTGATGGCATTTATTGCCATCAACAATGTTCTATTTAAACAGATGGCAACTTTAGCACATCTCAATTTCTTCTTCAACCCTTTCATTTACTTTCTTTTCCTTCTTGCATTGTAACCCTCTCATCCTTTTATAAAATTCTCCTTTTAATTCTTCTAGCTGTATTTCTTCAAGTTTTCTTTTCTTGCCCCTTTCATTCACTTCACATTTCTTTCTTCCTTTACAACAGTTGTGCCAACACATTATTGTTAAGAATAATAGGGTTATTCCCATTATGGGTAGTATTATGTGACCTAGAATACCTATTCCTTAATTAGAAAACCAACTACCTATGTTTGTAAAGCTATTTGCAATTCTACTCCATACACTTTCAACTTCCAGTGGTTTTAACTCTTCCTCCAATTTCGTAATATTCTTAATATATTTTCCAATTTCAACACTTTTATCTGGAATATACGTGCAACAATGTAGCATTTTCAAGAATTTACAGACTCCACCCTCTTTTGCCAATAATATATCAAGGGCAAGTCGATTTTGCATAACCATAGATCTGACAGCAACTTATTCAGTGTTGATGAGCAGAAATCCTCCAGCAGTGTCAGTAGATAACCAATCAACTACTGTAGATAACTGACAAATTTTCTGTGAATTCGGTAGAACTCCCACTGAAGGTATCAATGCACCAAAAATGTCACCTACAATCTCTGAAAAGCTAGCTCTTTTCATACGTGTTAGTCCATCTGCGTCTTCATTGTGTCCAGTGATAAACCTTAGGGAATACTATTCCGAAATAGCAACTCCCATACCAATGGTCTGGCAGCCTAAAGTAGGCTTTATTGTCACACACATAATAAATTCCAGGAAATACTGGATCAGTTCCTCCTTTTAGTCCCCATCCCCCAATTATTAAGAAATTGTGTTTGCATTCACTGGAACCAATAAACACATGGTTATATTCTGTTTTTAACCTATGAAGACAGATTTTCCCTTTCTTTTCAAAATCTAAAGACATGGCAGCATGAGATTTGCCACTTGCAAAATGCTCTTCTTCCTCAGCCCATTTCGGTATCTGAGGTTTAGGTTCAGAGGCTCTTCGTTGGAAATCTTGTCTTCTTTGCTCTACTAAATTGAAAAATATTTTCTCTTCTTCATGCAATTTACAGGTTCAATTTTTATTATGTGCTGCAGCTACATCTATTGCTTTCATGGTTAAGAAATATTCACCCATAAATTCTGAGTCTTTTGTACTAAGAACAGGGTTCATGCTTTTTTTCATAGTAACCTCAGAAAAAATCACATCTATGTTAGAATAATAATATTGCAATTTTCCAGTTTTATAAAATAAACTTGCTAAAACACTACAGGATATACCATAGGTTAAGGGTAAATGATGATAAGTCACTCCCTCTGCTACAGATGTGGGTAATTTCATGCACACATAACAATCACTAACTTCCATAGTTTCTACATATTGTACAAATTGATTTGTGAAAACGTTTAAATCAGTGCCATTTTTATTCACAGTATGGTGTAAATCTGACTCGTCTGGTGCTTCTAATTCTACTCTATCTCCTTTGATAGTAGCTACCTTTTCAGGCGTGTTAGTGTTATTCTGTATGCTTTTGACCATTAAATAAGGTATGGCCACAGCTAATATCAACCATATGATGAGTATTAGAAATATACTACATATACGCATTCTGCAACATTTCTTAAAACAATTCGGTTTTCCAGCAGCTCTATTGTCAGCCATTTTTTAAAGGGAAAGAAGATTTCTCTTCTTTATTTGAGTTATTCTTCTTTAGAACCAGTTACAAAAGGGAAATGTGTTCAAGGTGGTCTCACTTCTTCGTCAATTTGCTCTGCATCAAAATTTTCAATTTCCTCTATAATTATCTCTAAATTCTCAAAATCTTCGAGAATTACATATGTCCATTCAGGACCTTTGAATTTGTTATTCACAAATTTCGCTCTGGGGCTTCTTCGTTTTGAAACTACAGCTGCTTGCCCAGACCAACTGCATACTTCGTCTACCTGCTCTGGTTCTTCGGGTACTGTCTTGAAGTGAAATTTCAATCTTTTGATAACACCTGGCCTGTTATCACCCTTTCTGATTCGTTTAGCTTGCACTGCACTTGTACCTTCTTCAGATGTCCTTTTGTTTTCGTTGATTTGTGGCACAACGTGATTATTTCTGTTCTCAGATTCTTTCTCTGTCTGACCTTGTGTAGGGCTTACTGATTCACTACTTCCTTCATGATTGTTTTCTCTTTCACTAGTCTGACCTAGTTCAGGTTCAAATTTTAAAGTCGCTTTTTCTGTATATGCCTGAAATTCTGTAACTTCCCTTATTGGCTCTTGCTCAATTTACTTTGAATATTTGTCGTCATTTATCTGTTCACTTGCTTTAGATTCTCTCTGTTCTTCCCCTGTCTCAAATTCTATAAATTTGATTCCTTCTGTTTGGGTAATTGGTACCTTCCCTACCTGGTTCTGCTTGAGGTTATAATCTAATTTAATTTCTATTTCTTTAACACTTTCTTCTCTGCCTATCTGGTCCTCACTCTTTTCCTGACTAATTTGTCTAGTTTGACTCCTGGTTCTTACAATTATCTCTGGTATGTCTACTACAGGTATCCAATCATCCTGACTGGTACTTGGTTGTTCTTTGTCAGCTACTTCAGGATCTATTACTTGAGATCCTTCAGCTGTGCAACCTTCTGCCCCCTCAACCGCCTTTGTCAGCTGAGGTTCTTCCTCGTCAGGTGCTGGTACTCTTTTAGTGTGGCTTGCATGAATCCAATTAGGCAAGCCTGCACATTTTACAGCTGTTGTTGTGACTAATATAACCTGATGTGGTTTCTCCCACCTTGGTGCTAGGCAAGTCTCTTGTGTGTGATTCTTTACTAACCTGAAATTATACCCCAGGTATACCCTGGTCCATATCCCTTATTTGGGATCTTCTAGACCATCATGAGTGGCCCCCTATAGTTAGCGCCCCCACACTATTCCCTACATTGCCCCATTCAGTGGTGCTTCTCTAATCATTAGTCATCCCTAGAGGCAACCAATAATTGTTTTTTATTTAGGTTCACGACATTTATACTTTTTATGACCATCGCGTATCAGGTTTAGAATCACTCCACCGCGATCCTATATTGTGTACAGGATTAGGGTTGGTAATTGATAAATCTTGACATACACCTCACGTTAACAGCGCTTTAACACTGCACACTTCATGCAACGCTTTGTCCTTACTACCTTGTATTTCATTCATTTTGTACCCCAAGTGGCAAATTTACCACCCTGGCCTTAGATATCCTTTTAAGCGAACTCGCTTTGGATCTGTTTTATACTTGACCCACTCGCTATAATTTGCTTACTACACTGTACCAGTGACTTTGTAGAAGTCCTTTGTTGAGGGTTCTCTGCTCCTTTTATCCATTACAACATGGCCGCCACTTCTACCTGCCACCCGCACCATCCCTGCCATCCACTTTTTAGCACGGAGACCGTCACATGACCGCCCTTGCGTCATGACCGTGATGTGCTTTTAAGCAATGGCCACCGGTAACCAAATACCATCCAGGTTCCGGCGGCAGGGTAGGTCTTTGACCTCAAGCGGACTACATTGGCTACCTTTTCGGGGGTGAGTGTTTTATGTTAAGATCTGGTTTGAGCCGGTCCGACTCGGTGCTGCATTCCACGATCGCTTCTGGGACTTCGACGCTCCCTAGATTGGTCCATTGATTGCTACGAGTCCCTCTGTATTGCAGCTCTCTTTCTATAGATACTTCCCATTTTTACCATTCTAGGACCCAAATTGGAGTCCTTACACCCGCCGGATACTGTTGCAAGCTTGCCTTGCTATTAGTTTAGGTGAGTTCTTTCTCTTAACTTCCTTGTCTTGTCCAAACCGCCATTTTTTAATACCGCCAGTGTATAACTTTGGTATCAATATACTCACTGACATTCAGGAGGATATGATGTTTTTATCTCAGTTTTATTACATGGTCTTCATAGTTACACCTGTCTCTTGGGCACATTTTCTTTAATATATATTTTAATGAAGATAAGATCTGTTTACAGTGTGAGTGCACCTTCACATATTTCTTATTTCTACTCCCTATTTCTCGTTTCAGGTTACCTAACCAGCCTGAGTGGTATGTAGAATTTTCGCATATCCACCTAGTGTAGATAGTATCATCACTGATCCTGAGGAAGTGCCTTGACCGCTATGGCTACTATGGCACAAAACATGTAGATCCTTTTGAGAGTAGGGTATACTCAACTAGATTCATCATTTCTTGCTTCAGTAACCACCTCAACCACTTTTGTTTTAATTAGGCTGTTTACCACCATAATAAAAAGTACATTTGGGGACTAACTGACCTATTTTATATTCACTTCACCTACACTCACATCTACACACGCTAGGACCCTTACCCCCACTGCACCCACCAGCAGGAATAAAAGATCCCCGCTAAAGAGACCCATTTTTGGGTGCCCGTCAGGTATTGCAGCGCCGACCTGATGAGGGGCAGGCTCAAATGATGAAGCATGACACCTTCAGCCTTTCCAATTTTTCCCACATAGACTATTGTTGTCTTGCCTTGATTAATTTGCTGACATGTCAAACACCTTTGGCAAAGCCTTTCAGCTGTATTTTTAAACCTTGGGTTAAACCAATCCTGCCTGAAAAGTCTAATCATTGCATCTCGGCCTATATGAGTGTCTCCGTGATGCAGTCTAGCAATAGGTGCAAGCATGCTGTCTGGCAACACAGGTCCATCATCTAAGTAGACCCACACACCATCTTCAGTCCTTTGTGTACAACCAATTTTCACCCACTCCTCTTTCTCTTTTGTTTCTGCTTCGTTTTGTAGATCTTTCACTTCTTTCCATGTTTCTAACCCTGACAATAGCATATGTTGGCAGCTGTTTTGACTATTTTAAATTTTTCTGTTTACTGCCATTCGGTATCTGGCACAATGTTGGGTGACCTGGTCAGCGTACCGATTGCCTGCAGTCACACGGTCATTTCCTGACTGGTGTGCGGCGCACTTGACCACTGCCCCTTCTTTAGGTAATTGTATTGCTTCAAGCAATTCTTTGACAAATTTTCGATGTTTAATAGGAGACCCTGAAGAAGTCAGAAAGTCTCGCTGCATCCAAAGCTGGCCAAAGTCACGCACAACCCCGTAACCATACTGACTGTCAGTGTAAATGGTTACTCTCCAATTTTTCCCCTTTTTGCAGGCTTTAATTAAAGCAGTCAATTTGGGTATTTGTGCAGACCTGACTCCTGGTAAATAGGATGCCTCGACTATTTCAGCCAATGTACACACTGCAGAAGCAGCACTTAATCCTCCTTCTTCTTGGTGCATACATGAACCATCTACAAATAATTCATGCTCAGCATCTTTCAGCGGCTCATCTCGAATGTCTGGATGTGGTTTGGTACAAAGTTCTGTTACATCAAGACAGTAATGTTCTGGGTCATCTTTTACTTCCTCATTGTATGGATCGGGTAACAGAGTAGCTGGATTAAGTACAGTACATCGAACAATGGTCACATTTTCTGCACCTAAAATGATCCTTTTATATTTTGTTAATCTGCTTGGGGTAAGTTACTGGGTACGAGTTCATGTTAAAAGAATAACAACTGCATGGGGAACATATACCTTTACAGGGTGTCCCATCACAATTGTCTCACTTTGCTCCAGACTCACACATGTTGCTGCCACAGCTTTTAGGCATCCTGGCAAAGCGGATGCTACAGGATCTAAGGTAGCAGAAAAGTATGCCACTGGATATCGCATCAGGCCATGAATCTGAGTTAGAACTGAGAAGGCACAATTATCTCTCTCACAACCGAATAAAGCAAAATCTTTTGAATAGTCAGGCATACCTAAAGCAGGGGCTTCACATAAACAATCTCGTAATTTCAGAAAAGATTTCGTGCTCTCATCATCCCATTCTATCTGTTCTTTTGCTCGTTTCTTTGTCATTTGTATCAAAGGCTTCGCTAGCATGGAGAACTCCATAATCCACTGTCTGCAATACCCAACTACCCCTAGGAACATTCATATTTCCTTCTGGGTTTGCGGCAATTTCATTTGTTTTATTATTTTTATTCTTTCAGAGGTCACTCTCCTTTCTCCTCGTTCTATCTGGTGTCCCAGATATTTCACTTCTTTTCTGCAAAACTGTAGCTTCTCATGGGACACTTTATGTCCACCTTTGGCTAAATGGTTCAGCAAAGCTATGGAATCTGTCATGCAGTCCATTTTGTTTTTGAAGCGACCAAAAGATCATCAGTATACTGTACGAGGACAGATTCTTAAGGCATTACCAAAGTCTCAAGACATTTTTTCAAAATCTGATTGAAAATCGATGGACTTTCTGTGTACCCTTGAGGGACACGATTCCAAACGTAAACACGATCTTCAAATTTAAAAGAAAATAAAAACTGGCTATCTGGATGCAATGGGATGGAGAAAAAAGCATGACATAAATCAATCACGGTAAACCACCTCGCATTCCATGGTATTTGGTACAGAATCACTGCAGGGTTGGGCACCACTGGACAAAAGGGCACAACGATTTTATTAATATTTCGTAAATCTTGAACTACCCTATATTTGCCGTTTGGTTTCTTCATGCCAATTGTAGGCGAGTTATCGGGACTACTTAATATCTCTTTTAATATGCCTTGTTCAACCATTCTGTTTATCTCTGCAGCAACACCAGCTTTGACTTCAGGACTCATTTTGTATTGCTGAGTGTTTGGAAAAACCGCACATTCCTTTACGGTCACTTTTACAGGGTCTACATCTGTCATTAACCCTACTTCTTTTCCAGTAAAATCCCACACATCTGGATTTACTGTCAGTTTTACCTCTTCTGGCAAGTCATCCTGGGTTATTATGAAATACAATTCATTTACTTCTGCTCCTTGCTTAGCTAACATGATTTTGTATATTCCATCTTCATCTGGGGTTTAAATGGCAACACCAGCCGGTGTGCAAAATATGGTGCAATTCATTTTGCACAACAGATTCCTCCCCAATAAATTTACGGGACTGGAATCGCACACTACAAACTTGTGCATCTCTTTGAAGTTTCCAATGCATACTTCCATTGGTTTCGTAACAGGGCTCCTAATTCGTTTATTAGAAATGCCCACTACTTGGATCGCTTCTCCCGAAAGGAGTAGGTTAGGAATGTCTGCTGTTCTCACAGTAGAACAGGTAGCGCCAGTGTCCAACAAAAAGGTAATGTCATTTCCCTCTACCTTGCCGTCGATATACGGACCTGACTGATCTACCGGTAAGGATGTGCCAAGTACGCAATCCTCACCTCCCCCTCTCAGGCCCCGTCATTGATCTTGATCCTCGAAATAGGAATCCTGCAGAACAAACTGTGATGTTAGGTAATTTTTCATACCACTTCCGTCTTGAAATCTGGTGTCCGTACTGTACTTGGCTTGACTCACAAATTTTGGCATAGGGGCAGGTTACAATTGATTCTGAAGGTTTACAACCTGTTGGGGTTGACTCATTATCACCTCATTCTGCATCTGTGGATTTAAATTTTGATTTGGGCTATTAATATTTTGTATTTTCGTACACTCGTTCTTCCAATGCCCCAATTTTCCGCACCCGTGACAAGGGAATTTCTTCTTTGCCTCTTCTCTACTAAATCACCCTTTTGGTTTTCCTCCATTATTTTCGCCATTTCCTTGCCCTTTTCCTGATTTCCCTGCCATGTTATTCAACTGAATTTCTTGCTGTTCTGCAAATTTAACTTGAGCCCACATTACCTTTTCCTCTAAAATCTTTCATCTATTGTCAATTTCATCTCCACAGTACTTTGCATATTTTAAAATGTCATCTATTGGCTTTGCTTACCAACACAAATGATGTTGCTTAATCATTTCCAAAATGTCCTTCTTTAATCCATTAACAAATCAATACCCAAACTGAGTCATATCTTTATTCCCAATACTTTCCACTCCACTATACTGTTTGAACACCTGTAGGAGACGCTCATAGTACGCATGGACTGATTCTTCCTTTTCCTGAGTGGTTCTATCTATCTTTACCCAATCCGTTTCCTTCAGAGGAATTTTCCCTTTCAAGAAAGTTATGACCTGGTTACATTTTCTCATTACTTCTTCAGACGGGGCTCCAGTTTTCTTGTCTTTCGGGTATTCATCATTTGGCCAATCAACCGTAATTTTACATTCAGCCCACAAATCAGCCGGTACCACTATGTCAAACAAACCATCCAAATCTTTCAACAGGACTTTCGAAACCTTCACAAACCTTTCGACTTGTTTATACCATTCCACAGGCTTCTCCCTCAGCTTTGGGAAATCATTTATAAACAACAATATATCCTGTCTAGTACATGGGACATGTTCATATCCTCCCCCTGGAACTTCTCTCATTGGGTACAACCCTTCTGCTTTTTCTGTTTCTTTCATTAAATACTCTGATGTTACTCGAGTGGCCTGTGCTTCTTCCTTTTTCTTTGTCCACCTTGCTTTCCATCTGTCTAGGTCTCCCCATTTTTGCAATATCGTCCTCAATTCTTTAACTTGCAATTTTCTCCCTGACACTTTCATATTTTCCAAATCTTTCTAAGAAAATTCTGCTCTATAGGATTTTTATAGAACCTAGGATCTTCCCACATTGATTCCCATTTCTTGATTTTTCATGAAATATTTTTGTATTTCGAGTTATACTTCTGCAAATGAACAGCAATTCTTCCTCATTAAAGGTATTCAACCTTTCCAACCCTACATTTCCTGCTATCATCTCTTCCAATTCTACTCTTAGCTTAAAAACATCTAGTATTTTTGGAGGTGGATCGGGCTTCTCTATGTCTCTTGTTCATCTGTCTAACTCCTCTGGTGTTATTAGTGTGGCACTCTTTGTTCCCGTGGAGGTCTAAAGTCTCACTTCTTTTGAACAACCTGGTATGAATCTTCTGGGTGTATCATTTATTTGCCCTCTTATCGTCAAATCCATTAATGAAATTACAGACTCACAATCACTAGCTTGGTCATCGACTATTATTTTTCCTTTTCAAGGTTCAATGATTGGTGTGGTCATGACAGGAGTTTTAGGACAGTTTGATTTATCTCCGTATAACGGGACAACAGGACCTATAGTCACAGGTATGGTTAGCGCCTCAGGATGTGTGTTTAACTGAAGTTATCTTTTGTATTATTTCTTCTCTATTTTTATTTATTTCCTCTCTTTCTTTTTCTTGAAGCACCCTTTCCATTGTTCTATCATGTACTACTTGTGGCACCAAGGGTGTCTTTAGGAGTGGAGCGTTCGGGGTAATTCTACTTGGCCTTTCCTGATATGGCGGAGGACTTTTCATTATTATCTCATCTAAATAATCTTTATCAGAGTCTCATCCACCTGTAAGTGTTTTTTCTTCTCTGTACATTTACTTCCTGTCTGTTCATCAGCCATTAATACAGGATATAATCCCTCGGTTAACATGACTTGTCTCCACTGTTTCATTTGTTTGTCTCAAGTTTCACGCAGAAATTTTGGGTAGAAAGTTCTCAAATTATTGTTACACCTTGGTCTATCTCATTCAAATGCCTCAGTTTCCCATTCTTCTAAAGCCTAATACTGAGTCAACCTAGGTCTGGGTTCTAATTCATTCATTCTTGTACGCATATTATGTAAAATTCTTCCATTAAAAGTTCTGTATTCTGGGAAAGCCAAAATTCCATCGTCCTTTGTGTATTCGATCCAATTTTCTAACCATACACAAGTATGATAACCTCTTTCTACCATCATGTATGATGTGGGAGTTTTCAGAGGAGCAATGAGAATTCCTTCTCTAGTTTTAATGGGCTTATCTTTCTTGAAATAATTCTTTATTTTCTGCATAAATGACATTTTTATTTTCTCAACATATATTTGTCGTGATCTTCCTCTCAAGTATTGCTGGTAAGCAAACCCTAAATAATTTCTATCTTGGTGACTCCCAGTTAATGTGGTATCGTACATACACAATCCGTTGTCCATTATTATTCTTGGGACTTCCATGTTTATAGTTACTCAATCTTTTCCTCCAATACGAGCGTGTCTCTTATTTTCGTATCCAATCAGAACTCACCTTACTCTGTGCATTTAGCCAATGCTAGCGTGGCTTTAAGTGACGTCAGTATCACTCCTTTCTACGGACCCATCCTTTGAAAAAAACCTGCGTAAGTCACACACCTGCTGTCCTACGAATCCCAGCGTGGCTCTTTGTGACGTCAGTGCAGCACCCGCAACTGACCCATCCTTTATAAGGTAATGCGTAACTTACATTTCTCAGTATTTTTTTTTGTTTTGTAAGTATTTTGCATAACTCGACAACATAAAACATTCGCTACTGTGTCAGATTCTCTGAATTCCAAAGAATAGTCAGTTTCTTTTACTACGAGTAGAACTTTTCCGCCTACTCTTCACACACTACGAGTAAAACCTTTCCGCTTACTCTTCACTCAAGCATCAGAGAACCTGCTACTCTTTCGGTATTACCCTTTCTAGGTGATATAAGACCAAAGTTTCACCAAAGACCTCTTTAGCTACCATTTACTCTCACTTACATACAGAAAATAATCCCTAAAACAGTGCTTCTAGTTTTACCTAACTTTCTGCACTTTCTTGAATCCTGACTAGGCCTGGGCGAAAATTTCGTTCCGTTCGCGGAAATTGCGATAATTTGACATTTTCGCGTTCCGCGGAGAGCGCGAAAATGTCAAAAATTCCGGTTTCCGCAGCTTGGCGATAATTTGTTTCTTGCTCGCGCTATAAAATAATACATTCTCGCGCGGGCACGATCGCCTTACCTGAATCCCTGTGTTCGCCGACAAGTTTTCTTGATCCAGTCGCGTTCTCCATGAGATGTTATATTGTTTTTAGCCATTTGCGCTGTCTCGCAACAGTTCGCGCCCGCAGTGACGTCATGCGTCGCGCGATCACGTCTTTCTTCTCGCGATCATGCACCGCGAGAAAACTCAAAACAAGATGGCCGCGCCCGCAACCAACCACATGGGTAAGTTGGCGACCCGCAACCATGCAGAAAATCTCGCGAACATGCCGGAAAAAAACTTCCGCATCTTCGCGATATTTCCGCTTGTTTGCGATAATTTTAAACATTTTCGCGATAATTTGCGAAAGTTAATTTCGCAAATTCCGCCCACCCCTAATCCTGACAATTAACCTCACTGCAGTATGGCTTCCATTCACCATCCGCTATTCTTTATTCCCGGGAACTTCAGACAACATGAATAATGATGATGACAACAACAAATGTTAATGCATATATCAATAATTTCAATTACAATATTACCTACCTTACTAACTAGAACCTAACCATCCTCTGCTACCAAGCAAAACTGATGGAGCGCGAGTCACCAACTCTGGTCACACATACACCTAAAACTCACATGGGCCCAAATCACATTCACACAGTGAGCTAGTAAACCACACTGGCATCAATTTTGAGTAAAATACCTGTAACTATGTTATTCACCTTTACCAAATCTTACCAATTTGAAAATATAGTTTCCTTTCCTCAATGAATCAGGTTGCTGAGCTAGTTTAAGGTAGAATGATAATTACCTCTTTACTCTGAATAACCACGGACTCAAGAAGTTTTGAAAACATTTATCTAAATTCATTTGTGAGTCAAAATTCCATTACAGTAACCACCTTCATTTTCAAGAGGCAGAAATGTTAATAATTTCATAGCAAATTAAATAATTAATGATGACGGTACCTGAAAGGGAAGAGGGGGGGGGGGGGGAGACAGAATAGGCATAAAGGACAGATTTTCTAAATATATTTACCTATTGGTCAAGATGAGCCCACCTCTGTAATGGGGGCCAGAATAGAATCTCCAAAGCAGGTCACATGTAGAGGCAACAGGCAGATTCAGATCTGGAAGGATATCTTCTTCTAAAGTACAACGCCAGCGTTGCACCCCTCTCTGACACTACTCTCCTTGGGTGTCCCTTTTCCGCAATCCCTCTAGATGAATAGATTTATCGATCGGTATCTCAAACACTCGGACAGAGTTTCTGGCAGCAGCAGGGTCTGAGACAGCGTCTCGGACAAGAACTGGAGCAGCAAACGCGTTGGATCAGTAACAAGCCGGAATGACAGATCTGACAAGTCGGACGATGTCACTAGCTATCTTACCTCAATTATACTGTTCTTGGTTCGTGTACCCCCCCCCCCCCCAAGTATCAATTCTTATGTCTTCCCTTATTCTAATTGGTTGGGATAAGGAGGTGGGTTCATCACACCACTTAGAATTTTAACTTTTTCTCCATGAACCATTGTCTATGTGCCCGCCCCTTAATTTTCTTTTCCCATAGCTTTATTCCCATACGCATTTCACAATATTCAGTAAATTAAACATTTTATTCAACATTGCTGCTTTCGCTGGTGTCATCAGTTGAATTTCCCAGGCTTCTTTATTCAAAGTGTCCTTGGCTGAGTGACATGGGTGCCGTCATTGTTTTCGGCCAGTGTTTATGAGCATGCGCATAGTAGGGATCCCAGTCACCCTCTGAGGCCTAAATAAGAACTAATAACAAAGTCAGAAAAAACACGTTAGAAAACAGAAACAAATGATTTCACTGTATACCAATTATCTATTCTCTATCCCCATTTATTTATTTAAATCTTTTGCATTAGTGTTTATTACAACTTACAAGTTTTAGTTTATCAGCAGCAGGTGCACTAGCATGTGAGTTCGAAGCGGCTATTTTTAGGGTCATTGCGCAGTTGCAAAAGTTTCCCACCAAAAGCGACAGTCATACTACGTAGATGCAGTAGACGCATGCGCAATAGAATTCCAGCATTTTGTCGGGCATTTTAGGACATTCAAGTTACGGGTTAGTAATGCACATAAAAAAGCTTCCCCTGAATAAAAGTGTTTGTGATATTTTGCAGTTTTAGCATTCACAAAACAGATTGATTACATTGTTACATGTTATTTGAGAGGATTGAATCCAAGCAAGTTTCTTTTACGAATCCTTGCTCCATCAGTAGGTAGACCTCTAATTTTGGCCACTTAATTTAGATGGGTGGAATTAGAGATCAGATTCCACTTCCTGACGATAAGGGGTAATGAAAACTGCTAAATGCTCGCCTACCCATGGGAGACAACTCCCATGGTGAGGATAGCATTTTCTTTTTTTTATTGTCAAAAGAAAATCTTGCGTCGGGATTTGCTTTTTGTAAATAAAAAAATGAAAACAGCTTGATGCAGGGTGCCAACATGTTGAATGCACCTTGCTCCAAACTTCAAAAAGCATTGACAAGAATCGACTTAAAATTAACAGCAGTTCCTGACAATGCTTTAAAAAATTATCACCTACTTGGCAGTCTTTAATAAATCTGGTGGATAGTAAATTTGTCAGGGTGATTTTCTCCAAGGCCCTGGTGGAGAAACGGGCTCTCTGCAGATTATAAATTGGCCATTAGTTTTCGCATTATATTATTATGAATATCACAAATAAGAATAGTAATAATTTGATCATCATAATGTTTGTCTTTATTATTATTATTATTAATAACAGTGGTAGTACTAGTAGTAAGAGTAATGATGATAATAATAATTGTATTCATTGCATATAGCTCAAAAGAGTTATTTTCCAAAAAGTAGGTGAAGGTACCTAGGAACAGAGAGTAGTTGTATGTTAACAATATCCTCGAACGACCATGCTCCCTCAATTGTTTTCATATACCACTTCGAACCAGACTTAATCCTTTTCTAAGCACTGTACATAATATGCATATTACTGATCTTGCTATTACCCATCTTCATGCTGCTCAGTTTAAATAACCTTTGGAAGGATGTATGACGTTACAACGCATACATTTACATCGCGGTACACTACATCACGGTTTTAACAACGCAAGTCGTTACAACGACTTGCGCTAGATGGCGCTCTAGGACAAGGAATAGGACTTAGGAGTAGTATAATTTACTATTCCAACTCCAGTCTACGTACAGTAGGGAAGGTGTTGGATAGTAAATTATACTATTCCTTGTCCTAGAGCGCCATCTAGCGCAAGTCGTTGTAACGACTTGCGTTGTAAAAACCGCGATGTAATGGCCCAATAAATCATCCAGCGGACTAGATGACTGAGGCATGGCCAGTTCCCTCTCATTGAAGTCACACCGGACCCGGAGGCACAGCCGTCCCTAAGGGTATGGTGGCTCCAGAAGGGCTTGACAGCAGATGGCGCAAAAGGGGCCGCTCAAAACAATTCTACAGTAATTGTTTTGCCCCTTAGTAATCAGATCCCACCCACACCAGATAATGCAGACGTCGCAGCTGCAAGAAAGTCAAGGGAGGGAAGCTACAAGGTTCAACAAAGCATATATTCCCACGACGACATAAAAGAACAAGTGCCCGAATGAGGTCTTTGGGATGCCTCATGGTAGGGACTCTCAAGGGCAAATAAAAGTGACAAAAAGGATAGCTGCCCGAGCAACGGCCTTTAGATGCCACACAGCAGGGACACTTGAGGGCAGACAAAAGGGGTAAGAAATGGACAGCGTTGGACGGCCACGGCACTTGCAGCCAGGCATGGCCATTGGTCTAAGAACGGCTGGCATTCGGTAGCGAGGGAAGTCTCGAAGCCACGGCCTGTTGTGCCAAGAAAAGAATTTACGGAAGATGAGCTGTTATGGCAGCGGATAAGCAGTGATTTATGACACCCAGTCAAGAGACGTTTGATTTGCAGAAGAATGCATTGCGGAATATGCGTTATGTTTTGATATGCAAGAAGGATACGATTACTACTGTAGACCAATTGTGAACTGTGGGCTGTACAGAGCTGAACATATTAATGTCTGATGCAATCCTTATAACTTATATACTAGCTAAAGATGCGAATAAACTGCAGCCCTTCTAAAACCACAAAGGTCTTAGTGTCCATAATTGATGGAAGAGTTGGACAGCAAAAGGGCCCGTGGGATGCTCGCAGAGCTAAGGGTGGTTAGGCTTACGCACATTCTGCGCTTAAAGATACATTTTAATCTGTACCATTCAAATAAAAGCTTACAGGGTTTTGCTACAGGAAAATAATGCACCCAGATTAACTATAAGATATTTGGTGTTATTTTTGGCCATTTCTATATAATTGTAAGTGCAATTAATCATTCATCGCCTTTTAGGGAGGAACTGTTTAAAGGCAATCTGCTTAATACTAAGTCACACAGCACTTAACTACTCGCTACATGAGAATTTAGGAGCCCACACTACAGAATGTAACACATAGGATGTAAGCCATCTTCCTGCTACAAAAATAAAACCTTTAATATTTATTTGCAACTAAACACTGAAGGAATTCAGATTTATATCTACAAGTCTCAAGATAAAAGGAACCACCCAACATTAACATGACCCTTAAAATGATAGTAATATATGATCAAACATGGCACCAGAAGTCACAACATTAGAAAGATCAATTGAAAGAACACACCAGCAGCACTGGCACCTCTGCTCCCAGCTTGTAAAGGGGGCAATGCTTGCTTGTATGCATGATCTGTTGCCAGCTGAAACCACATGTACACCTCTCGTTCTTTGCAAGATGTACATGGTTTGATGGCACCCTGCAATTACAAGCGATTTAGTTTCACTCAATCATTTTTTTCTTTAACCACAAAATATTAACTTTAATTTAATACTACCTAAACTGCCCCCGAGCTGAGATAGCCATTACTGAGACTGCTTGGCTAGCATACATTTCAGACTTACATTCGTCCACGAATGACATTGTGACTCCCTTGATCACTGCACCCTCCACTAGCGAGCCTGCCACTATCTTACCCCCAATCAAAGGTATTATCCGGTTTTCACTTTGGATGACATAGTTGTAGCACTAAAGACAAGCAAGGGCGGCAAAGCCCCTGGCCTGGATGGGATCCCCATTGAGTCATTTAAGTCCAACACTGACCTTTGGGGCCCCATCATTACTCTGCTCTTCAGAGCCTGTCGGGATAGGGGGTTTCTGCAAAACTGGCCTGAGTCTTTCATTGTCCCAATATATAAGAAGGGTGACCGTAACAGTCCAGCACAATACAGGCCAATTTCCCTTTTAGACTCCGTAGTGAAGGTGGCCGGGCGCATTCTTTTAGATCGACTGCAAGACTTTGCAGAATCTAATAATATTCTCTCGGACCTGCTGTATGGCTTTAGGCCTGGGTTGGGGACCACAGAACAGGCCATTAATCTTGATTTTCTTATTGGTAAATACACGCACATTAAGGAAGGGAACCTGTTTTTAGTTTTCGTGGACTTATCTTCCACTTTTAATCTTGTGGTTCACTGAAAATGATGGTCCATTATGACTAGCCTTGGAGTAGACTGCACAATTGTAAATTTCCTTAGAGACTTGTATGTCCTAGGGCGTGACAGAGTGTGCTACGGCCTTGATGGAAATTGTACTCAGCCGTTTAACATAAGAAGAGGGGTACGATAAGGTTGCGTACACCCCCCCTTCCTGTTCAATCTTTATCTTAACAGTGTAGGAGACACCTTAGCAAGCAAGTGTGCTGACTTACCCCAAGTAGGTTCATCGTCCAATCCCGGCACCTTTCTATGCCAACGATGCCATTTTAATGGCTTGTACTCCCCACGGACTCCAGCGTCTAGTCGATGAGTTCGTTAATTTTATGCAGAATCACAGCCTGAAAATGAACATCGGCAAAACCTTTGCCATGAAGATTGGGCGCACGGCCTCTTAAAGTCGTGACTTTTTATTGAGGGCGTAGAAATTCAGCATCCAACTACTTTCTCTTGCCTGGGGATAGTATTTAGTCACACTGGGAAGTAGCAACGAGCTATGAAATCTAGGCAATTCCAATTTGTTAATACTACAAGGGCCCTGCTGCAGTTCGCTAGTACTCAAGGAATTAAACATCCCAGGGAAATGTTGACAATTTACAAGGCTAAATGCAGACCCACTGCCATGTATGGGTCTGAACTATATGGACACGGGCAGATTGATAGTCTTCAATTAGAAGAAAACGCTTTCCTGAGAAACCTTCTTGCAGTTCCGAAAAGTAGTGCAACTTATGTCTGCCATTCAGAATTAGGAGCCCCTTATATTGCAGATCTGATTAGGATACAGCCAGTGTTTTTATGGCATAAAATGTTGTCATCGGAATACACTACACTTAACCGATTGTTCATAACTGATTGCCTTAGATCCTCGTTTGCCCTTAAAATCCCTTGGCTTAAATTTGTGCACAGCTTTCTGGCAGACATTGGTCATCCTGAGTACTTTGACCACCCTGAGAGCTTGGTTTTCGTTCAAAGAAAAGTACTCAAAATGAAATACTTATCATTATCAGAGGAAATGAGATTAGTATCTGAAATTTTGAAACCTTCTGTCACGTGGAATCAAGTGATATTGACCAGCTTCAATATGCAACTTTATTTAGCCAATGTGTTTAATTCGCGCCACACGTTTGTGCTGACCCAGTTCCGTTTGGCTATTTTCCACCTTTTAATCAGCTTCCCCACATTCAATAACTGATCTTCTGACCTGGGGAAATGTACCTGTGACGATATCTCTCTGCAGAACAATATGCATACTGTCCTGTTTTGTAAACATTTTTCTGAGACGAGGAAGAAATATGTAAAACCCTTGTTACTGCAGCTGGGCTTTGCACAATGCCGACCAGCCTTTCTGTACCTGCAAACGCTACCTAACATTTACACATGTGCTGTAATGTTTCGATTTCTGTGAGGCGTTATCAATTGCAGGAAGCAGCTATAGTTTGTACTTGAAATTGTAATTGAGTGTGCATTTGTTGATGATATTTGCATTTGAATTTATATACTGGAGTTTTTAAGCCTTTTAACCTGTTTTAATGTTTATACTGGTTTTTAATCTATTTCTGTGGATGTAATAATGTAGCTTTTATGATTCACATGTGAATTCGAATAAAGCTTATTTTGATTGATTGACTGCGTTGATCTGGCTCTTCATAGTGTGCTTGCTATCCAGGACAATGCCAAGGTTGAGGGAGTGGTCTGTTGGTGTGGCTGAGGTTCCTAGTTTGGGAGGCCACCAGGAGTTGTCCCACAGGCAGGTGTTTTTCCTGAAGATCAGCACTTCTGTTTTGTCTGTGCTGAGTTTTAGGTAGCTGTTCTTCATCCAATCAGCGATGCTCATCATGCAACTGCGGAAGTTGGCCATCGTGGTGAAGGGTTCTTGTGATAGAGTGAGGATGTGCTGGATGTTGTCTGCATTGGATATGATGTTTAGTCCATGGGTTCTGATGATGTTGGCCAAGGGTTCATGTAGGTATTGGACAGTGTAGGACTGAGGGACGAGCCTTGAAGAATGCTGCTGATGATGCTCCTGGGTTCCAAGGTGAAGGGTAGTGGGCGGATTCTCTGGTTAGTTCCAGTGAGGAAGGAGGTGATCCATTGGAGGGCGTCTCCTTGGTTTCCAATATTGTGAAGCCTTTTAATAAGGGTGTGGTGGGCTATGGTGTTGAACGCTGCTGAAAGGCCGAGGAAGCTCAGGGATGCAGTTTCTCCACGATCAAGGAGGGTTCTGATGTCGTTGGTGGCAGCGATCAGGGAGTTTTTATGGCTGTGGTTGGTTTGGAATCTGGATTGGGAGAAGTGAAGAAGATTGTTTTTCTCTAGGTGTACAGTGAGTTGGCAGTTGATGGCCTTCTTGAGGACTTTGGCAGGGAAGAGCAGCAGAGAAATGGGACAGTAGTTCTTGAGTTGTTCTTTAGTTCTCTGGTTCTTGAGAAGGGGTTTTGCTTTTGCGTGTTTCCATTCTTCAGTGAAGGTTGGACTTGATGGATGCATTGAAAAGTGTTGGGGTAGCTTGATGCTGATCCTCTTGCTCCCAAAGATAAAAATGTGGTGGGGGCAGGGGTCCGTGGGAGCTCCTGAGTGGACGAAGTTAATGATTGCTGGGGTGTTTTGGGTGATGAGCTGGTCCCAGGTGGTGAGCAGGTGGTCGGGGTGGGGTTTGTATCTGTGTATACGAGGAGGCTGAGGATGTCTGTTGCAGTGGGTTGGAGCTCGACATTTTTGTAGATGGTGGAGACATTGTCATGGAAGAAGTCTGCCAGGGTGTTGCAGAGTTGCTGGGAAGGGGTGATGATGTTTTCTGTGACTGCAGGGTTGGAGAGCTCTCTGACAATGTTGAAGAGTACTTTGCTGTTGTTAGCACTGGCTTTGCTGCAGCTGGCTAGGGCACTCCTTTTCATCTTTTTCAGGAGTTGGTGGTTTTGGTTGAGGATTGTCTTGAAGCTTTCCTCAGTCTGTGGCTCCTTGCTGATACACTTTTTTTTTAGTTGCTTGAAGTTGCACTTGCATTTAGTGGTTCTCAGTTCGGTGGTGTGTCAACTGGCTTGCTTGGTGGATCTCTTGGGTTTGGTGGGCTTGATTGGGAGACTATGTCAGCACAATCTGTGATCCAGACGGAGATGTTCTTGACAACCTGTTATAAACTGGTTGCAGTGTCAGGGTGAGAGGTATTGAGGCCACCTGGCTCTCTGATACTTTGTTCCAGCAGCAGTGTGAGGTGCTGGAAGGCTTTGTGGCTGTGCCAGCTATCCTGTGATGGTGAAGGTGATGATGATGGCATGATCTATCCAGGTGAGCTTGGTGACATGGCTCTACTTGACTCTGTCACAGTCCGTGAAGATGGGGTTGAGCATGTGCCCTATTTTGTGTGTGGGGTCAGTGACTAGTTGGGTGAGGCCGATGTTGTTCATGCTTTCGAGGAGATTAGCTGTTTTGGTGTCATTAAGGCCGTTGAGGTGAAGATTGAGGTTTCCGAGGAAGATGTAGTGATTGGAGTCAATGGCAAGCAGGGTGATCAATTTAGGGATGGCATCGCGGAAACTGGGGCATGGTCCTGGAGGCCTGGAGGCAAAGGTGCCTTTGATGGTGTTTTTGCTTAGTTCAATGTTGGTAATGATTGGGTGGTGGCATCTGCGGCAGTAGTGCCGTGGATGGTTTCTTTGTGGATGATGGTGATTTCACCTCTATGTTTGTTGATGTGGCCTGGGTGTGATACCTTGTATCAGTTTGGTGTTGTTGCAGCAATTTTGGACGCTGATGCAGGGTTGAGCCAGGTCTCGGTGAGGAAGATGACGCAGGATGAGGAAGGTGAGTGTGTCCCAGATTTTGGTGGTGTGCTTGCAGAGTCATCATGCCTTGAGCAGGAGACAACGGAGTTGTTCTGAAGCAGGCTAAATCGACGTGGTGATGGTTGTCATGCGTGCAGGTGTTTTGATGTTGCAGGAGTAAAGACAGTGCTGGCCCGGCAGATAAAGGTCCCTACTATACAAGGAAGTGAGGTGTGGCAGCATTTTTGGTGGAGACCGGGGTTCAGAGCTCAGAGTTCGGTAGTAGTGTATCTTCGAGTAGTGGGAGAGCCAGGGTTCCTGGTGCTGGGCACAGTCCTGGCACAGACAGGCCCAGACAGGCTTGCCCTTGGCACACCAATAGCGTGTCTGTTCCATGTTTCTGCAGAAAAGCACTAGGTGACAGTGGGTGGGACTGGCAGAAAGTAGAAGGTAAAAAAGAGTGGCAAAATGGCAGGAAAAAATAGTGAGCTGCTGGTGTAGAGCAAACACAGGTAACACGCAGTTACATTCAAAATAAAACCCACAGTAGAATAAGGGGACCACCAGTGGATTAAACAGCAGTAATTAGTGGCAATTAAACAACAGCAGTAAAATGAAAATACAATAAAGGACTACAACAGTTGGCAAAACAGTACAGTGTGGAAGCTGTACAACTTCCCAAGAGATAAGGAAAATGCAAAATAACAACTTTCTCAGAATAAACAAGTGAGGCAGAAGCAGTGGAGGGAGATGCCATGAAGGACCTCCTCAATGGGGTTGTGCTGTGGCCTCTATTAAGTAGGCCCAGGAAATAGGGTGGGGCAGTGGGTGGCCGTGGGGTGGGCTGGCATGAGGCGGGAAGCAGGAGGGATAAAACAGTGACAAAAACGAGCAGGGGTAGAGCAAACAATGCCAAAAAGCAGTGGCAACAAAAATAAACAAAACAGTGGAATAAGGAGACCAACAGTGGACTAACTAACAGTAAGTATTAGTAATTAAACAAAAGCAGTAAAATGAAAAGACAACAAAATACTACAACAGTGGGCAAAACAGTTTGATGGGGAAGCGTTACATCTCTGAAGGAGTATCTCCTTCTAAGTTGTAATGCTTCCTCACTGTACTGTTTGCTGTATAGCAAAATAACAATATTCACAGAAGAAACAAGCGAGGCAGAAGCAGCAGAGGAAACTGACACGAAGGACCTAATACTGACTTTTCATTCCAGGATGCCTTTTTGCATAAAAACTGGTAAACAAAATCCACTGCATTCTAATTTCAGGGCATATTATCAAGGACGGCGTTAAAAATTATCGCCGGTTTAGCAGCAGAAAACGGACGCTAAAGCGGCGATAATGGGCTTGATAATATGCCTTTGAGTATTCCAATAGAAGTCCATGTTCTGGTGTGAACATGGGCTTCTATTGGAATCGGATGCTTGGTGCTGGTATAGTTGCTGTGTGTTTTTTCACGTTGCCCATTTACTGTACAGGATGTCGGCAGGGTGTAATGAAGCTGGTACACCGGGGTAAGTTGATAGAAGAAGTTTTATTCAGGTATACTTACACTTAGGTAAGATCATTACACAGGGTTACTGTGGTCTTAGTCAATCAGTCTTTATTTAATGAACTCAGGCCCAAATGTTTTAACACATCACATGACGCAGCAAATGAAGTACCTGAACTACGTTGCATGAATTATAGAGATCAGACCAGCGAATATCTAGAAAGATCATGTGACGCTTGTCTTCTGTCTACCTGTGATGTCGTACTTTATGCCAGGGCACCTGCATTGTGATCAGCATCGTTTTTGTGCTAGTGAGGAAAACTATGCTGAAAGGTAATTTATTCTTTGTATGTTTGCATGTTTTCTGAAAAATGCAGCACATATGCAAAGTGAAAAAAAATAAGGTGCTAAAAAACATAAATCCCCTCATTATGCCAGCCTCAGGGAGGGTCAGGATTTTACAACAATTCCATGCCTATATGTGTTTGTAAATATGGATTTGTGTCAAAATCCAAGGGTGGAATACCTCCTCGAAACAAAGTAATGCAAGGCTGCTCATTGCACTGCAGTGCATTACTTTGGGTTACAATCCAACACATGTAGTTATTTGTACTGGATTGTAAAGAACAACCCTGCGTCAGGTCTGTGTTAAAAAAGTAATGCATAGTGTTTGTAAATCTGGTCCCAATGTTTTAGAAAACAAAGTGCTAGAAAAAAAGCACAGCTGGTCATGTACGACACACATTTCTGCCCAGTACGGGCTCGTAATAAGCCTTGGTTGCATTCCTTGCTCACAACTTAGAAAGACTGTAAAGTTACTAAATGGAGAATCATTGACAAGTCCTCCTATAGCTTCTGACTCTTCTTTTCTCAGAGGTGCTCCTGTGTGCAACATCCTTATTGTACGTGATATTGCAGCATGGATATATTTTCAGAAGCCTAGTTGTTAATGGATCAGTAGAGGGTTATGCCCTTGTAATGCCAGGTGGTCCCTAGCTATGCAGCCATTTAATGATTGACAGAGAGTATCCCAAAGATCCTGAAAATTGAGCCAGGTTCATAATTCACCTGGGGCTTATGTAGGTCATTGGGGCACACTTAACCCTTTTGGTGCAGGTGTTGGCCAATGGCCGACACTCGCACCTCCTCCCCAATGGGTCTGTCGGCCATTGGGCAACATTGGGTAGGATTATAAAGGTCCATCCAGTGCTCTGCACCAGAGGAAGCCCTTTATCTTTGTTTTTATAAGTATGCTGAAGAACAGCTTTCCAAGCAGCCAGGTTTTTTTTTTTATTTACTGCAAAGATGATCAGCACACAGTGTGCACTGATGTCATTACAGTGAACTCAAAGTCAAACGAGCCAATGGGCTCATTTTATTTTTAATGAATGAGTGCTCTGGGGCGCTTCTCAGCCCCCCTGAGCACTGATTCTCCCCTTTCCAATGGTATCTCTCCCCAGAGAATCCCTGCTTGAGGGTCACCACAGGAGAGAAATTCCCAAGCAGGGATCCACTCACTAGCAACCAGGAATAGGGGTAGTGGTCCCATTGGGCAAGGCATGTGCGGCTCTCTCCTGACAACTTTAATATTAGGCAAATAACCCCGATCTTCCTCCTGGGGGGGGCAGCAATCCCACTAGACACCAGGGATTTTATTTCGATAAAATACAGAAGTTGGGGCTTCCCACCATGGGCATGCTATGCCCCCACCCCAACTAAATGGAACAACAGTCTTTTTTGCCCCCCTGGGGAGTAGATGGAGGTAATTATCCCCAATCTGCCACCTTGGTGGGGGCAAAAAGACCACTAGAAGCTACGGATTATTTTTTAATTAAAAAAATATAAGTGGAGGCTGCCCACCATTTACTTGTCCATGCCCCTCCTCCAAGTGAATGGGTCAAAGTACTTTCTGCCCCCAATTACTCCCAATCTGTCCACCCGGTGGGCAGAAAGCACTCTAGACACCAGGGAAATTTTTAAAAAAAAATATTTTAAAGGTGGGGGATATGACCTTACCCCAACTAAATGGGGCAATATTCTTTCTGCCACCCTTGGGGGCAGATGGTGGTAAATATATGGGTAAATATTTTGAGGGACAAAAAGCCAACTAGATACTAGAGTTTGAATTTATTCACTATTTCTTTGGGGGAATGCCTGTGCCTCCCACTGCTCCTTGGTCAAATCGACTTTATTCCCTTCCTGGGGGGTGGAAGAAATATTCATCGTCAATCTGTCCCCCCCTCCAACTGCTGAGGGGCTGTAACCCCAGTGGACAGCAGAGATTTAAAAATGGTACCCAAACAAACAAAAGGATGGGGCAGCTTACCCTGGCATCAAGCCATACCGTTGCCCCAGAGGAGTTAATAGTGCCTTACTGTACCCCAGGGGGTCGGGTAGAAGCATTGTCCCAATTGGGGAAGTTGTCCCAAACTTTCCTCCGGGGGTGGGGTAGAAAATCCACCTGACACCATTGATTTTGCCTTTGGGTAAAACATAGTAGTGTGAGTGTTGCCCTCTGGTATTGGCCAACCCCTACCACAAAAGGGACAACCTGGCCTTTTTATCCCCTCAGGGGCAGACAGGAGGTGTATCCCAAATTTGCCCCTGCGTGCGCAGAAAGCTCTATATATGGCAGGAATGTGGAACTTGTCCATCTTGAAATCAGGCTCCACCCTCACCCCTAAAACCTCAACAGTCTTTCTGTTCCACTGCAGGCAAAAGCATCCCTTACCAATGGTAAGCGAGAGGACATTCACAGTTACCCACTTTGCCAAAAAGGGTCATATTTCAGTGGAAAAAAGTGATGTGTTCACTTTGCCTTTTGGGCAGTTTTCTATCACAGTCACTAGTCCTATCCACACAAGTGAGGTACCATTTTGATTGGGAGATTTTTGACTCTCCGTAGACTCCAGAACTTACCATCATCGAAATGTGATATATATATTTTTCTTTAGTCACGTTTAAGGTTTGACACAACGCCAATTACCACCGAAGAATCTCCCACGGGACAACCCACTGAAACCCTCAACTGCATCCTCCTCAACGTGCGCTCCCTCCACCGCCACACCGTTGAAATCTGGGACCTGATCGACACCCTTGCGCCCGATGTTGCATTCTTCACAGAAACCTGGACCAACGCCATCTCCGGCCCCGACATCGCCACAACTATCCCTGACAGTTACAAGATCCAGAGAAAGGACCGCCCACACTGCCCTGGTGGGGGAATCGCCATCTCTCACAAGACCCCCCTCCAACTCTCCACCTCCAGCTCGAGCAACCCACACTCCAACATGGAACACCTCCACTTCCAGATCCAGACAAGTCCCAAGACCACGCAACATGGTGCACTCATCTACAGACCACCAGGACCCCGTGCCCAGCCCGCAACTGCCATTGCTGAGCTCGCCACACCCCACGCCATCACCTCCACTGAGTACGTCCTGCTCGGAGACCTGAACTTCCACCTCGAGAACAGCCAGGACCCTCACTCCACCGCTATCCTCGAGAACCTCGCCAACCTAGGACTGAAACAGCTCATCAGCACCCCCACCCACAGAGCAGGGCACACCCTTGATCCCATCTTCGCAGAAGGATAAAACATCCGTTTCGGCCACACCACCCAACCCTCCTGGACCAACCATCATTGCGTCCATTTCACCTTCATCACCACCCCGCGACCAAACCTGCCCCGCGCCCACCTCGACGGAACTGGAGTAAGGTCACCGTGGAACACCTGAACTCCACCCTCCTCTAAAACCCCCCAGGGCTTCCACGGACACCAACTCTGCAGCCAGGGAATTCCACCACTGGGTCACCTGCTGCGCTGACAAGCTGGCACCCCTCTGACAGACTGCCAAACAACGTCCGCCCAAGGCCGCCTGGTTCACCACCGAACTCCAAGAAGCCAGACATGCCTGCAGGTATCTTGAAAAAACCTGGCAGAACCAGAAGACCACGGAAGCACTAATCAACCACAAGATCGCCTTGAAGGACTACCACGAGCGTATAAGGGTCACCAAAAGAACTTTCATCAGTGATAAGGTCAAGACTAACGAATCCAACACAAAGGAGCTGTTCAACGCCATCCAGCAGTTCGCCAACCCCTCCTGCGCAGCCACCGACATCACACCCTCCCAGGAACGCTGCGACAAACTCAGCTCCTACTTCCACCTAAAGATCAAAGCCCTCTAAGACAATATCAGCGAGCCGACAGACGACAGCACCTCACCAGCCTCCACCACAGAGAAACTGACCATCACCTCCTGGGACACCGCATCCGTCGAGCTCATCACCTCAACCATGAAGAAGACTCACTCAGGAGGCCCAACGGACCCTTGCCCTCCACACATCTTCCACAGGGCCGCCTCTGCCATCGCTCCCGAACTAGGCCACACTATCAACTCCTCCTTCACTTCCAGCACCTGCCCCGACGACTGGAAATGCGCAGAGGTGAAACCCATCCTCAAGAAACCAACGGCCGACCCTACCGACCTGAAGAACTACCGGCCTATCTCTCTCCTCCCCTTCGCAGCGAAAGTCACTGAAAGACTCGTGAACGCCCAGCTTACCGCCTTCATCGAGGAAAACTGCATTCTGGATACCTCCCAGTCCGGCTTCCGCAGCAACCACAGCACCGAGACCGCCCTCCTCGCTGCCACCGATGACATCCGCATGCTGCTCGACCAGGAACACACCGCAGCCCTCATCCTCTTGGACCTCTCCGCCGCCTTTGACACCGCCTCACATGGCACACTAGCCGCCAGGCTCCACAATGCGGGAATACAGGTATCCGCCCTTGAATGGATACGATCCTTCCTCTCCGGTAGAACTCAGAGGGTCAGACTCCACCCTTTCCTGTCCAACCCCACGGACATCGTCTGCGGAGTACCCCAAGGGTCCTCACTAATCCCGACACTCTTCAACATCTACATGACCCCCATCGCCGCCATCGTCAGACAACATGGGCTCAGCATCGTATCCCACGCTGACGACACCCAACTCATCCTCTCCCTCACCAAGAACCCAGAAATCACCAGACTCATCTTCCAGGAAGGTATGAGAAACGTGGCAGCCTGGATGAAGGACAGCTGCCTAAAGCTCAAATCCGAGAAGACCCATGCACTCATCACCAGCAGACTCGACTACGGCAACACCCTCTACGCCGGAATCAACAAAACTCTTCTACGTAAGCTTCAGACCATCCAGAACGCTGCAGCCAGACTCGTCATGGGGACACCTTGCCGCGAACACATGACCCAATGCCTGCAAGACCTTCACTGGCTCCCCGTCGACAAGAGTGTCACCTACAAACTCCTCACCCACGCCTACAAATCCCTCATCAACATCGGACCCAAATACCTCAACGACCAATTATGTTTCCACGTACCAAAGAGGAACCTCCGTTCCGCCAACCTCGCCCTGGCTGAGGTCCCCCGCATCCACAGAAGCAGGACGGGCGGGAGGGCATTCTCCTACATCACAGCCAAGACCTGGAACGCCCTCCCTGTCAAACTGAGATGCTTCTCTACATTGCACACGTTCAGGGAAGACCTCAAGACCTGGCTTTTCAACTGACCCGGAGCAGCTTTTTCTCCCCCCACCCAGCGCCTTGATACCCTCGCGGGTGAGCAGCGCGCTCCATAAACCACTGATTGATTGATTGATTGAAAGGTTTCTGTGTAAAACAACCTGGTGAGAGCCACACAAGGCACCCACTCGGAATTCCCCCAGGTTCCAGTTTGTATAAATGGGCAGGTTTCTTAATTTCCCTAGTTGTCGCCAGAGTTAGGGCCCAAAATCCACAGCTATCAACTTTGCAGAAAGTCTGAGTGGAAAAAGTCAATTTTGAGTGGAAAAAGTGATGTATCCATGTTGCATTTTAGGCCATTTTTTGTTGCCGGTACCCACACAAGTAAGAAACCATGTTTATCAAGAGACTTAGGGGAATGCAGGATTGAAGGAAGTTTGTGGCCCCCCACAGATTTCAGAACTTTCCATGACCGAAATGTGAGATAAATGTTTTTTTAGTCACAATTTGCTGTCTGCAAGGGATTCTGGGTAAAACAACCTGGTCAGAGCCAAGCTGGTCACCCCAGCCTGGATGACCATAGGTGTCTAGTTTTAAAAAATGTACAAGTTTGCTAAGTTTCCCTAGGTGCAGGCTGAGCTAAGGCCAACAATCCAAAGTTACCCACATTGCCAATAAGGATCATATTTTAGTGGAAAAATGTGATGTGTCCATATGACGTTTTTAGCTGTTTCCTGTCACAGTCACCCCCACACAAGTACGGTTTGGGAAGATTTAGGGGAATGCTGGGTGGAAGGGTGTTTTTGGCTCCCCGAAGATTCCTGAACTTTCCATCACAGAAATGCGAGAAAAATGTTTTTTTTAGTCATGTTTGAGGTTTGCAAAGGTTTCTGCATTAACCTAGTGAGAGCCATACAAATCACCTCACCCTGGATTTCCCCAGGTGTCTACTTTTTACAAATGTGCAGTTTTGTAGGTTTCCCTTGGTGCCGGCAGAGTTAGGGCCTAAAATCCACAGCTACCCATTTTGCAATAAAGGGTAAGTTTTGACTGGAAAAAGTGGTGTATCCATGTTTAGGCCATTTCTTATCACATGTACTAGGCCTACCCACACAAGTGAGAAACCATATTTATTGGGAGACTTAGGAGGGAAGGAGGTTTGTGGCTCCCCACAGATTCCAGAACTTTCACTCATAGAAATGTGAGGTAAATGCGTTTTTTTATTCAAAATGTGCATTCTGCAATGGATTTTTGGTAAATCAAACTGGTGAGAGCCATGCAGGTCACCCATCCTGGATTTCGCTAGGCATCTCATTTTTAAAAATGTACATGTTTGCTAGGTTTCCCTAGGTTCCGACTAAGTTAGGGCCAAAAATCCACAGCCACCCACTTGCTAAAAAAGGGTCATATTTCAATAGAAATATGTGATGTGTCCAAGTTGTGTTTTGTGCTGTTTCCTGTTGCAGGCACTAGGCCTGCTCACACAGGTGAGGTACAATTTGTATCAGAATAAATGTGGAAGGATAGAATAATAGAATATTTATTAATACCAATTGGATATCAGTGCATTTATGCTTTCCAAATGTAAGCCAGTGTGTATGAAAGAAGACCTTTTGAAAAATACCTTCTAAAGCATATGCTCCTATGTGTACCCACAATATCAGAGATGCACAAATAACCACTGCTCCTAAACTCCATATCCTGTGCCCATTCAGAAATATCTAGTTTTCCTTAATACCTATTCACTCACTCGTATTTCACCATAGAAATTGGTCTATACTAGTACACAATGAAAAACCATTGTACATTGCTGCTCAGTTGTTGGCTCTAGATATCTCGGTTCTTGTTGAACCTAGAGCCCTCTATATCCCTGCAACCAAAAGGATCTAGCCAACGTAATGGTACATTTCTTTTGTAAATTAGGATTGTGAAAAAAAGTTACAGATGAAAACACTGGAAGAAATGGCTGTTTTTTCCAGCAAATGTTTTATATTTCTTCATTTCGACCATTAGTTTCTTTGGTAAAGCTTTGTGGAATCTACAAATATGATCCCTTGTTTATGAAATATATAGCTTTCCTTGATCACCCATGGGTTTTTCACTGACCACAAACTAGAAGAGCGTTGATAGTACAGAAAATAGGAAAAATGGGCTACCTCTTTGAAAAATGCCAAAACTATGGAAATAATTAGTTTTTTAAATCAGCTCTGTATGTTCCTAAAAGCTGTGAAGATGGTGACTTTAGCACAACAAACTGTTTGTTTAGCTAAGCCATTTTTAGGGAACAAAAGAGACACTCTTATTCCCCAAACACTGGGCACCTTTAGAATTGCCAGGATGTTGGAAAAAAAGGATGCAAACCTGGCATGGATACATTATGTGGAAAATAAGTTATGGAGGAATAAGCACAAACAAAACTAAATAGCCAAAAAAGGTCTGAGCACCAGGTTGGGGGAGGCGGGGGGTGTTGGGCGAGGCCCAGCAGTTAAAGGGTTGCTGCAAGCTTAGTGAAGGGCTGGATTAAGGTAAATGTTATGAAGTATATGTAGTCAAACAAACACTATTCAAGTCTTCAGATGCATGTGCAGATTTAGGGTGAATTTATGTCCAGGTTCTGGCTATATAAGTGCTCAACATGATTTACCATAATTAACAGACACTTTGGATCTCCATAAGAGTTGTATTCCATATTCTTGCTACAAACCCTTGCTGCAATAAAACAGTGGGAGTTGATGGTGGTGGTGTTCACCTGCAAGGTGGACAGTAAACTCTACAGTAAATTGTGCAATACTTTGATAAAGCATATAAGGCATAGGAACAGGATGGGGTTTTAGTATGTGGTGGTTATTAACCAATTAGGCTAGGTATCTCTGATGAGAAGCATGAATGGAATATTGAAGTGCTGTTTTCTTCTCTGAAGGTCTTACCGTGATGACATGATGGGGATGAAGTAGAGGTCTAGGTTTGGAGTTGATTGTAATGTTCCTGTGGCGACATTTGGCAAATACTTAGTGTATGGTCTGTGAGTTTCTCTTGGTGAGATTGGGAAGACAATTGGATTTGAACGGTCCTTAGTATGAGTTGTTCAGAAACTTAGGGGGATGTACAGAACCAGAATTGACTAATCACTTTGGACTGGGGGTACTAAAGTTGAAGGTTACACTTATGGGTTTCTGAATTAAAGCTCTAGTGTAAGAGGATGAGGTGGAAAAAACAAATGTGAAAGATCATATGCATGCTGGGATGAGAGAGAACAACAGATGTTCCCCAGGGTCCAATCACCCAACGGATGTATGATTTGCAGATGTGTTGCAAGTCAAAAGAACTCTTTCAAGCTCATTGAAGCAAAGAAGCACCAGTATTAAATTTCTTTGCTTTTCAAGACTAATAGCATTTAGTAGTTTATGAATTATATTTGGCTACACAGAGCTTTCCTTCTGGGGTGTGCAGCCTGAATATCAACTCCAGAACACAAAATCAAGGACATATATAGAAAAAACCAATATTGACAGGCGAATAAGTCTAGATTTTCTACACATCTCACATATATGTACCTGGGAGGTACATGTAACTTCGAGGTATGTAGATGTGGATTTAGAAATAGTAAATATATACTTCCCTGCATACACTTACATTTCAATACTGTTTAACCTCAATATTCTATCCTCGATATTCTTGTAACATGATATTCGGGTGGTGGATGTTCAGTAGAACTATTGCCTTCATGTCATTTTCAACATGCCTAGTCTCTGCTATAGAAGGCAAGGTGTGATGATGCATGCAGTGGAACAGTGGACTATGAAAGCTGAATCAGACTGGGAACAAACCAGAGTTTTTGGAACATAATGGATCACAATATAAATTCAGAGAGAATACCTATTCAACAACAAAAGCTGACATTGTAGAAATAAAGAAGAAGACCACAAATTCTCTAGTCTACATTAATTTAATACATCATTAACACCATCATTCTTGGCCAGAGGTAATTTCAGATATTCCAGTAAAAGATAACATGACATTTTTTAGATGGAGAAAGCAGCAGTTGGGATGTCTGTATGTCTTCAACGTCTCCTTTACTATTGTCTGATGGCACATGCGCATGGTCGGCTGCACGCCGGCAGCCTCTCAGTATTTTTTGCTGGCGCCTGATTGCTGTGTCTGTTGAGTTTGTTGAGTCTGAGCTCCCTGGCATGGGTCAGGCATGCAGGCATCTGCAAATGCAGTACAAAGAGGTGATGCAAACATTGAGCCATAGCACATCCACACACATCAGCTTTACTCCCTTGAAGGTGTCAATGGTGGACTCTTTCACTACTACAGAAGCATTAGGCAGAACTCAAAACATGACATAACCTTCTAAGAAATCACACATGCATTGACCTACTATTTTCAAACTTACACCTCGCTGATGTTAGGTATATTTTATAAGCTAGTTTTTGAGTAGTCATTTTGTGCCCTTTTTGTTATAATATTTAGGACTCTTGCTCTTATTATGCTGCTGACAATTTTAGCAGCAATCCGACCTCGATAAACACATTCTTGATTATATTTAAGTGAAGATAGTTTCCAGAGCCCACACCGCAAGTTGTTGTCATCTATATTTACTGGTATGGGCCGAGTGCTGTTAAAGAATCCTATGTAAATTGGCAACTCCACACTTGACCGACCATATACCATCATCCTCTTGGCACTTGGCACTTAAGGCACTATTTTATTTATTTGTGAGATATATTTTAGATCCTGCTACTGTTAAAAAAAGTAACAAACCTTTGCAGGTAGAAAAGTGCTTAAAACAGCAGAGGATAATGAGAAATAATATTTATAAAAGGTATTATCTGAACACATTACAATTGCACTTTTGGTCTGCTTCATTTTCCTTTAACTTATTTTGACATTTGCTGCCACTCTGACCCTCCTGTTTTTTTATTTAGCTTTAATATCTCACACTATAGATTAGAGCTATTATGCTGCAATTGCTGTTATGGCTGCCTAAGTCAGAACAAGTTGTTTTGAGGGTAAATAGGTCGGTCTTGGACACCTTTCTGGGCATAATATGACATTTCCCCCTCCCTCAAAACCAGGCGGTTGTGGGATCTTGCAGACAAATGCTGGTCAGCCACCTGTACGTGGTTTCATTTATTGGAGCTGCTGTGAATTGCCAGCTGTCTCCATGTACTCGGCATCCATCTGTGCACCGAGGATCTGGAAAGACATCCATATATCTACCAAGACCTGCAAAACCTGAACCAGTATAAGAAAGAGCTGAAGGCACACCTCTTTAAAGAACACTACATCACCACACAGTGAAAGTCCGCTTCCCCTTTTTAGTTCCTTCTACACTGACAATCATTTTTGACTGTCTCTTTACCTTTGACCCTGTACACAGCAATGCTGTCTTTTGGCTAAGTACCACCAACATACATACTTAGGGCAAATTATCTTACCTTGGCCTTTCCCTGCAGACTGCTGGGCTTGGCATGGGTCCACGGTATTGCATGCTAAAAAGGAAGGCAAGCTGTATATTAGTAAAAGTAGGCTTACCCCTGTTCAAAACATTGTTTTATAGGGCTTGTAGAATGAGGTCAACTGAGTCATACGCAGACATTTAGGCTGGCTTTTGGGCTACGGTATTCGGTTCTTCGTGGAAGCACACAACAATCAAGATGCATCTTCAGGGCCTCGGGCTCAAACTTTACCTGTTCACAAATAATTTTGTGCCATCTCACACAAGCACAACCAGTTGTGTTAACTTCCTACCTCTATGTCCAACCAACATTTAAAAGGAGCTTAAGTCCTCAATCCTCCCTTAAATATATAGAATTCTGATGCTATGTAGGCTGACCACTTAATAAATGGAGACACTCTGCAAAAAATCAATTCAATAAACAGGATGTAAATCCCCTGAAGACAGGAAAATGTTGAGTAGTTTTGGTGCTGAGCTAACGAAGCACAGTATTCTGACGCCACAAAAAAACAAAGCACATTCAAATCAATAACACGTTAAACGGTTTGAATGCATCAAAATATTATGCACGTCCATGGCGGTGGAGAAGGGCAAAGTTGAGTGTCTAAAGATAAAACTGAGCTGATTGGAGGATGCTGCCCCAATCCTCTTCTTAGATTGATACAATTGGTTGAGGGTGTGGCGCCATTTGAGATCAGCTCTGAGTTGGCCAGATTTACTGAGAAACAGATACTATGGCCCAGATATATGAAGCTTTTGTGTTGTCCTTGCATTGTGCAAGGTGATGCAACAACAAAGCAAAGGCTTCAGTAATATTTGCAAAGCCAGGCAAGGAACAATGTGTGCTGCCTTGCATGACTTAGTAAAGAGAAGGCAACGCAACTGCTTGTGCTGTATTATGTTACATTTTAACATGGATTGACCCATGGATTTTGAAGCATCCCTAGATTTACAACAGCTAGTAAACCTGGGAATGTGTACAAATAGCTAGCCTTTTCCCAGTGATACTACCTGTACCAGGGACTGGAACTCAAATGCTACTGGGGGGCTGGGTCATTGATTGTGCTATCCACTTAAGTACCCTTGTAAAACATGCCTCATCCCTGCCATTTCAGCCTGTGTGTGCAGTTTTAAACTGCCATTTCGAGCTGATAAAACAAAACCTTTTGCCAAGCCTAAACCTTCCTTTTTATTACATATATGTCACCTGACATTAGACTGGTCGTTCCCCACCCCTGCCATAATTTCTTAATTTATCTCAGACTTCCCACCTCTGCCTTAGAACCTTCACCAAGGGAAAGATTGTCTTGTTGCTTTCTGGCAGTATTATCTTTTGTGAATTAGCAAGAGAGTAGCGGATAGCCTTGAAAGCTGAAGCTGAATTTTGGTGAACTCTCTCCAGGCCTCTCTTGAAGTGCGTATGATTCTCAGGGGCGTAGCTTGGTCAGTAAGATGGTGGTGGGGGTGAGCTTCAGATTTTCCAACAATCACGCTGGCGTATACTGTTAAAACACATTATGCGACAAGCAGGGCGCATGAGAGGGACTTGAGGGTCAGTGGAAAGAGAGAGGAAAGCAGATTGGTAGAGGTACAGAGTGAGAGAAAACACAATATTTTGTAAAATAACCAACATTTTTGAGAAAAGAAAGGAGTGTGTGTGTATATGTGTGGGGGTGTGGGGGTGTGTGTTTGCCTGCATTTATGTAAAAACCTTCCTGGTGAAATCCAACAGACACCTCACCATACCCGACTGAAAGCACCTGTACCCAACTATTTACGAGAATATACATTTATTAGGTGGTGTAACACCCTAAACATCCCTTCACTCCCCCCCACCCCAAGCTAGGCCTCTGATGGTTCTACAGGATGCAAGGTACTTACGGTCCTGAGCACAAGCACCCTGGAGTTGGGTCTTCTGGCTATATCCTCCGCCCTTAGCAGACATGGTTCCTGTTGGCACTGAGCGGCAGATCTGCGTCAAGAAGATGGCGGAGAGGGTATGCTTCTGTGATGTGGGGTTCCGGGGCTCAGCGTCTTTATATACACGAGTCGGTGCATGCCCGGTACTTGAATCAGCATTCAGGAGTGTTTAATGAGCATTCAAAATCCGGGAAAATTGGTCCCAGGGGTTGCGCTCAGCCCTGTAATTCCTTTGTTTGCGTCCTCTGGGGCTGGGTGGGTGAATCGCATTGCTGACGTTTCTAAACGGTTTACATTTAAGTTTCTATTCTGCTGGTGTGGTTCACATGTCAATTAAGGTTTTTCATTTATGAATCATTTTCTGTAATTATTCTCAGCGCCGAAATGTCAATGTGATTCTTGGCTTGTTTTTAAGTTGGGTGACTGAGTTAGTTATATTAAAATGTGCGAAAATAGGTCCCAAAAACAGGTAAAAATCCACTAAAGAGGAAACCCTACTCTACTGTCACTTGCATCCCCATTGTGAAATGTAACTTCCCAGGGCACATTTTCTGCTCTGATTCTTCTCATGAAAACATGCTCGTAAAAAAGAACCTGAGAAGGCTGACACAGTAAGTCCATGAAATGAAGCGTTAACCTATAATTACAGGCTTATCATTTAGAATATTTTTTCATATTTCTAAACGTTATTAATGCGGGTGTTTACATTAACCAATTTAATGAAATTCAATGAATCCATCATAGAAGGCTGAGATGGCCATGTCGGGATTCAGAATAACACCGTGCAGTCGACACCACAGTCAAAAGTGCTTAACTCGGGAAGTCATTTTACTGGCATGAGGTAAGTATCCACACAGAAGGATATGGAGAAAAGTGATGCTCAAAGATGATCCATTCTGAAGTCCAGCTCCCATAATGCATCTCTCTTGTCCTCCATGAACACACGATGAGTTCTTCTGTATGGTGTGAGACAGTACCCTAGCGTCATCCAGATACAAATTCCAGGCATCAAGGTATATTTTCTGATATGTCGCAGCTATTATATCCATCCATGTCAAATTATATAATACATTTTATGGACTAAGGAACTACAATGGTACGTTTTAGTATGCACATAACAATGGATTTCTAAGTACACAGTGGTAGGCCTACGTGAGAGATTGAATGCAAGGGAAAATTCAAAGATCGAGATGGTTTTTAAAAGAGTACACATAGGAATTGGACTAAACGGAGAAAGCTCCTGGTAGCCGGTGGGGTACAAAGTATGAAGTAAGCGATTTACACACTAGGGGTATCTAACATATGTCCAGGAGGGTCGGGGTCATATCAGTTTTTCGAGATAACTACTAACTAATTAAATGTTTTCTTTAGATTTATTGTATGTACATTTAGTTTTGGGCCCAAAACCAGTTCCAGGCTTAGGCCCAAGGAGTCTTATTACTCCAGCCTTGACTTTGTTGCATTATTTGCCTTTCAAAAATTACACCCTTTTCAAGTCCATGTGTCTAATCAACAAGGCCATGTTTAACTCTCCGCAATCCTATATTAGTCAACATTTTAATTGGTACTGCCCTCACAGAGACTTGTGTTACAAGCAATAATTACTACTCACAATATCCAAGACTCGTCTACAGCCCCTTGGTGGACGAGCATTCTGAGTGGCTGCTGCCTCATGGTGGAACTGATTGTCACTTCATCTTCGACAAGAGGTCAATCTGTTCAAATTTCGAACATTGCTTGAAAAATTAATGTTTCCAATTGTATAGCATCCCTCGCTAGTATTGTTGATTGTTCTCTTTGCAGTAGTTTTCTCCAAATAGTGATCTATTGTTTTAATTTTTGCTTTTTTAGCAACAACATATCCTTAGTAGGTGAAGGCTAATTCTTTTAAAACCTCCATAATTAATAAATAAATAAATAAATGAAGCTATTCTGAAAAGAGTTCATGGATCTAGCTCGTCTGCATCAACTTTGGACTACCCTGCTAGAAAGGAACTTTTGATCAGGCCACACAAATTGATCCAAAGTGGAAGTAGATTGCTGTACATGAAAGGTCCTCATACTTTGAAATCCTCAGGCCCAAATGATGTATCCAAGTGTGGTAATGAAATCTGAGCTAGAAACAATGATCTGCGTGTCGTCAGCGTAGGAAATCACCTGTCACCCAAAGGATCTGACCAGCTTGGCCAGTGGGGACACATACACATTAAAGAGGGTAGGGCTCAGGGATAAGCCCTGGGGAACGCCACACGTTAGGATGAAAGCCTTAGATCTAAAACCCCCACAGCTAACAGTATTGGTTCTTTCTATCAGGAAGGAGTGGAGGACCTGCAAGTCCTTACCCGAGATTACCACCTCTTGCAGACGTTGGACCATCCGAATGGAGGAGACGGTGTCAAAAGCAGCCGATAGATCCAGCATAATCAGCACTGCCAAGCCACCCTGGTCGACCTACATGCGGATGTGATTAGTGGCAGCAATAAGGGTGGACTCGGTGCTGTAGTCGGCGCGGAAACCATTTTAGACTGATCTAAAATCTCATGGGAATCCAAATAGTTATTCAACTCAATGTTGATGTACTTCTCTAGGATTTTTGCAGGGCAGGGAAAAGTGAGATGGGGAGAAGATTTTTCAAATTCAGAGGGGTCAGCATTGGGTTTCTTAAATAAAGGCGTAACAATAGCCTCTTTCCGAATGTGTCCGGATAGCAACCAGATCGGAGGATGCTGTTAAACACCTTGCATAGAAAATCTGCGATCGGTTTGGGGACCAACTTGAGAGTGAGGAGTGTGCAGGTGTCAGGGGGGAGCCAGACATAAGGCCCATGAGAAGAGCCAGAGTTTGTTGAACAGTGATCTGGGGAAAAGTTGCAAGAGTAGCAGGGGGTCTCCCCATCACTTGGTTCTGAGCGACCTCTTCAACCTCCAATTCTTCCGTTTCCATATGTTCAAGCTCCCAAAAGATTTTAAGGACCTTGTCCTCAAAATAGGCAGCTATTTTGTCGGAGAGATCTTGAGAAGGTCTCAGCAATTGTGTCCAGGAAGGTTTAGAGATCTCCTTAATCACCTTGAAGAGCATGCTAGAAGAATTGTTTGCAGCTAGGATCTTATTGGTAAGAAAATGAAATTTAGCTTGAAAGTTGTCTACTTTATACTTCTGGAGCAGAGTTTTCTGCTTGGTTTTCTCCATAGTACAAGGGTCCAGCTGCCATCTACGTTCCTGTCTGTGACACTCCCTTCTAAGTAATCTGAGTTCGTAAGAAAACCAAGGTGATAATGGTTTGGCTCTCTTAAAAATGCAATCTTTGAAAAGGAGCAGTGATATCTAAGGCTTGAGTAATCCAGTTGTGAAAGCCCTCTGCCGTAGGGGGGAACATCCCACATGATAACTTTATTTGATTAAAATATAATCCTAAATGAGGACATACATACCACACATATACAAAAGAGATAATTAAAATGACCAAGAATTATATGAAAATTAGATTTTTAAAACTAAGTAGTAGCAAAGAAATGAGTGTTACTGTCAGAATCTAAGAAGAAGGCCCAGAGTTGCAAGGAGACCCAGAGAGTGTGAAACCCCACCGACCACGCTGACCTGGGAGTCATCCTCGACTCGAAACTCTCCATGACCAAACAAGTCAACGCAGTCTCCTCCACCTGTTTCAACATCCTCCGCATGCTCCGCAAGATCTACAGACGGATCCCGACAAACACGAGGAAAACAGTCACCCAGGCCCTAGTCAACAGCAGACTCGACTACGGAAACGCCCTCTACGCCGGAGCCTCATCCAAGCTCATCAGCAGACTAGAGAGAATCCAGAATGCCTCTGCACGCCTGATCCTCAACGTCCCGCGCCACGACCACATCACCCCCCACCTGAGGAACCTGCACTGGCTCTGCGTCGACAAAAGAATCTCCTTCAAACTCCTGATTCACGCACACAAGGCACTCCACAAAACAGGACCAGCGTATCTCAACAGTCGACTCTCCTTCTACGTACCCAACAGGAAACTCCGCTCCGCCGACCACGCCCTGGCCACGGTCCCACGCATCCGGAGAACTACTTCCGGAGGCAGATCCTTCTCCCATCGCGCCGCCAGGACCTGGAATACCCTCCCCCTCTACCTGCGACAAACCAAAGACCTGCTGACTTTCAGGAGACAACTCAAGACCTGGCTCTTCGACCAATAGCAGCAGCACACCCCCCCCCCCCCCAGCGCCTTGGAACCCTCACGGGTATGTAGTGCGCTTTACAGGTTATGTGATTGATTGATTGAACATTACTATGGTGAAAGACTGGAGGCGAAACATAAGTTCTAAATTCTGGCTTTCAGTTTGCATGCAGGTCTTTGATGACAGTTCATAGCTCACTGTGATATATAAGCATTGGAATTTATGATCTGCAAGTAACTAAAGAGTATCTATGACAAAAGCAGTAACCCAATGAGCTATCTACACGAAATACAATTCTGTGATGCACATTGTACATGTTCTTTGCTGCAGGCACATTAACCCTCTCTCCTGTGTTATGATTACCCAAAACTCATCAACTGGCGAAAATTCAAATCTCTCTCCAGCGGGGACATTAATCACCAGAGTGATCTTGACATTTTTATTGTTACCCGAAATTTGCTGGATACTCAAGGAACTCTGCATCAGATGCTTTTAAACCGATATGATATTTCGAAACCGGTCGCACCGCCTTCAAGCCAGCCCTGCAGAGAAGCAATGTTCCCCATGGAAACATTTATAATCACTGAGATAATTTGAATTGTATTTTAGAAGGTTACTGTGAAAAATATCAGTGACTGGCCAGAGAATGGCTACCATAATTCAAGATATGGCGCATATGGAAGATATAAAAATGCCAATTTACGTTCAAGGATTATTTGATTGAAAAGTATGCTTTATGTACAATTACAAAGATGGCAGACAGTGGTGTCAAAAAGTGCATGATGCCCAAAGATTGGTCTCAACGAATGTGAAGAAAAGCATTAATACAAGACATTGTGAAAAAAGTCCGATTTGATAGAGCAAAACCAACAGTGGCTACACAATAAACAGATGATAAATCCTCTAATCGGATAGCATGATGTCAGAATAGGACAGGGTCTCCACCAGGACACACAGTAAGTGATGTATGAAACCTATGAAATAAATGCGCTGTAAACATTTACATTGTGCCTTCTGGGGAGATTAATACATTGATTTAGTGAACAAGACTCATCGATCACTCACTCATTCGGTGGTTTATTGACTTAAAAAATGGCTTCACTAATGGTCAGGTTTAGAGGAACTACAACAACTGCTAACCAACACCTGATTGGACAGAAGTGTGTGAAGGTCCGAGTGAGCATCTTTTAACATGTTCCAATTGAACACTTTGCAGCATACCAATTGTATTGGCGCGTATAGAGAGGTGATTAGCAATTAAAGTGACTGAAGAAGGTGGCATAAGTGAATTATTAGAATAAAGAAGATGACCAATTAGAAAAGACATGAGAAGAGAGGAGTTTTACCAAAGTTGCTTTGAGGTGCTGATGCGGGTCATTGTTTAACAGTCTTGTATCTCAGAGAGGGATTTGCATAATGGATTTAGGTAGTAAATGTTTTGGTATTTTCATTTCAGCTACCATATGCGCACTCAGACAGATGTATGATTACAGGGCGTCTTATAGACATGTCTAGGGATGCCAGGAATGTACATTGTCTTGAGCAGTGGAATGTAATGAAGGAGTTTGAGACAATGCTTCATACTAATTGACGCAGTGTGATGGAAACTGAGGATTAGGACATCTCACTGAATGACACGCGTCAGATTCCACTTCATAGGCAATGCATCATGCTGATCAACAAATCTTGGCTTCAGCTACAGGCTAATCCCATTAACAATGCCCATGAACTCGCAAGTCTCAATTGATGGTTTAGGTAAATGTTGAGATCTTGTCGCCCCCATTAAGAATCCGGACTGACAGTCCATGTGCTATCAGTACACTGCCTCAGTCACTGAGCTATTGACTTCCGTCAAAATAGGTCTCCCACAGTGTTGTAACAAAGGCCCCCCCGAAGCCCTCACGGTGCATGGGGGCCCACAAGCTCCAGGGGGCCCCCTCAGCACATTGCTCTGGTGTGACAGCCCCTGCCTGAGTCCGTAAGGGAGCCCCCTCCATGTAGTTTGCAGGGGGGCCCCCTCAAGTTTTGTTATGCTAGTGGTCTACCAGAGGAGCATTTGTCAGAACGTTAACTGCAAGAGGGCCAAAGCCGGCTCTGAACACTTTACCCTGGAATTCAGTCAAAGGGTGGGGACTTGGCACATCGAGCTTTGTAGACTAGGTCATGTACACACTTTTCTTTGACGGGACAGTTGTGTGTTTTGTCTGCTTGCTTTGTTTTCAAGCCCATACTTATATCAGTTACAACCATGCCCCATTGAATAAAAGCAATGGCAGCTGTCCAAAAGCATTATTGAGGTAATCTTTGTAACATAGAGTTCTTCCTAATTGCACTGGGGAACAGAGTAAGTCATAGCGGCAGAGACAAGCATGCCTGGCAAAATGACAGCAATCTGAGCCTTCCTTCAATCAAACAATCAATCAATCAAACAGGATTTGTAAAGCGTGGATAATCTCCTGTGAGGGTATCCTGGCAGTGAGCCTTCATAAAGATTTGAAAGTAACAACCAGGGGCCACATGTAATCCTTTATGTTTACCAAATAGCAATATTTTTGTGATATGCTATTTGATAATCAAAAACACTAATGTACAAATGTTTCTTTGACATCTTTTGTGATTCCCAGTTCGTCGCAAATAGACCTACCTCATTGACATTTATGAAGCTGGTCTTGGTTTGCAACCCATTTGGAATCGCAAACATCACAATGATGGTGGTCTGCTGGGGGCAGCAGACCACCATGTCTGTGATTGCTTTTCAATAAAGCTTTGTTTTCTTTTTGAAACGCAGCCCGTTTTCCTTAAAGGATAACAGGAAGGATTTCAAAAAGAAAAATGAAAAGTTTTCTTTCCATTTTTTTCAGAGTAGGGACCACTGCCTCCTCTTAAAAATGGGGACCCCTGCCCATTTATGAATGGCTTATCACCAACCGTGCCCAGGGCCAGTAAATTTAATGCAACAAGTGAGTCTGCAGACCTGATTGTGCCACCCACTTGAGTAGCACTTTAAACATGTCTCAGGTCTGTCAATGCATCCTGTGTGTGCAGTTTTAAACTACCATGTCGACCTGGCAAAATAGACCTTTTGCCAGGCCCAAAGCTTCATTTTTAAAGTATATCAGTCACCCTTAGAGTAGGCCATGGACAACCCAGAGGGCAGAATGCAGTGTATTTAAATAGCTGGACATGAACTTTTAAGTCTTACATGTCCTGGTAGTGAAAAACATATAAATTTGTTTTTCACTACTGCAAGTCCTACCTCTCCCAAAGGATAACATTGGAGTTACCTTATTACATTTTATAAGCAGAATTTCCAAATGGGAATAGGTGACCAATTCATGCTTGGTGTCTCTGGTATTCGAATTTAAATCCTAACTTATGGTGAAGTCGGATTTTAAATTACAATTGTGTAATCTCAGTTTTAGAAAGTTGGAATTTTCCTGGCATCAGTCCTTTTGTGTCTGTAGTCTGTCTTCGGTCACATGACTGGGTGTAACTGACATTTAGTCTTTGTGAATTCCTCCCAGACAGTTACACAATAGACAAATTCGGTGTGCCTGAATGGGCCATCTGCTGGCAGGATGGAGTGGCAGAGCTGAGCACAGCCCCACTTGCAATTGCATAGCCTGTGCTCTGCCTTTATTCAAAGGGCTTTACAAGCCCACATTGTTACTGCAGCCAACTAGGAAACAGAGCAAGCAGGGGGGAGATTCACTGCACTTCAAAGTCACTGTCTAGAAGCTTCTCCCACCTTCCAGAACAAAGGCACCAGGGTATAAAAACTAGACCTTAGACACCAACTCTTACGTACACTTCTGGACCTGTCAATACTCTGCCAAGAAGAAGGACTGCTGTACTGCTACAAGGGCATTCACTCTGCTGGACTGCTGCTCTATAGGAACTGCTGCCCTGCCTGGCTGACCTGCTGCCCTTTAGCCTGGGGAAGAAGAACTGGACCTGCAACTTCATCTTGAATCCAGGACCCCAGAGTGATTCAAAGGGCTAGCCTTCTGGCCTCCTGATCTGAGCCTCAGGGACATAAGATGCTCCCCAAAAGCTGCTGGACAATTTTAGCAGCAATCCGACCTCGATAAACACATTCTTGATTATATTTAAGTGAAGATAGTTTCCAGAGCCCACACCGCAAGTTGTTGTCATCTATATTTACTGGTATGGGCCGAGTGCTGTTAAAGAATCCTGTGTAAATTGGCAACTCCACACTTGACCGACCATATACCATCATCCTCTTGGCACTTGGCACTTAAGGCACTATTTTATTTATTTGTGATATAACTTTTGGATTTTAGATCCTGCTACTGTTAAAAAAAGTAACAAACCTTTGCAGGTAGAAAAGTGCTTAAAACAGCATAGGATAATGAGAAATAATATTTATAAAAGCCATTATCTGAACACATTACAATTGGACTTTTGATCTGCTTCATTTTCCTTTAACTTATTTTGACATTTGCTGCCACTCTGACCCTCCTGTTTTTTTTATTTAGCTTTAATATCTCACACTATAGATTAGAGCTATTATGCTGCAATTGCTGTTATGGCTGCCTAAGTCAGAACAAGTTGTTTTGAGGGTAAATAGGTCGGTCTTGGACACCTTTCTGGGCATAATATGACATTTCCCCCTCCTTCAAAACCAGGCGGTTGTGGGATCTTGCAGACAAATGCTGGTCAGCCACCTGTACGTGGTTTCATTTATTGGAGCTGCTGTGAATTGCCAGCTGTCTCCATGTACTCGGCATCCATCTGTGCACCGAGGATCTGAAAGACATCCATATATCTACCAAGACCTGCAAAACCTGAACCAGTATAAGAAAGAGCTGAAGGCACACCTCTTTAAAGAACACTACATCACAACACAGTGAAAGTCCGCTTCCCCTTTCAAAATCCTTCTACACTGACAATCATTTTTGACTGTCTCTTTACCTTTGACCCTGTACACAGCAATGCTGTCTTTTGGCTAAGTACCACAAACATACATACTTAGGGCAAATTCTCTTACCTTGGCCCTTCCCTGCAGACTGCTGGGCTTGGCATGGGTCCACGGTTTTGCATGCTAAAAAGGAAGGCAAGGTGTATATTAGTAAAAGTAGGCTTACCCCTGTTTGAAACATTGTTTTATAGGGCTTGTAGAATGAGGTCAACTGAGTCATACGCAGACATTTTGGCTGGCTTTTGGGCTACGGTATTCGGTTCTTCGTGGAAGCACACAACAATCAAGATGCATCTTCAGGTCCTCGGGCTCAAACTTTACCTGTTCACAAATCATTTTGAGCCATCTCACACAAGCACAACCAGTTGTGTTAACTTCCCACCTCTCTGTCTAACCAACATTTAAAAGGAGCTTAAGTTCTCAATCCTCCCTTAAATATATAGAATGCTGATGCTATGTAGGCTGACCACTTAATAAATGGAGACACTCTGCAAAAAATCAATTCAATAAACAGGATGTAAATCCCCTGAAGACAGGAAAATGTTGAGTAGTTTTGGTGCTGAGCTAACGAAGCACAGTATTCTAACGGCACAAAAAAACAAAGCACATTCTGATCAATAACACGTTAAACGGTTTGAATGCATCAAAATATTATGCACGTCCATGGCGGTGGAGAAGGACAAAGTTGAGTGTCTAAAGATAAAACTGAGCTGATTGGAGGATGCTGCCCCAATCCTCTTCTTAGATTGATACAATTGGTTGAGGGTGTGGCGCCATTTGAGATCAGCTCTGAGATGGCCAGATTTACTGAGAAACAGATACTATGGCCCAGATATATGAAGCTTTTGTGTTGTCCTTGAATTGTGTAAGGTGATGCAACAACAGAGCAAAGGCTTCAGTAATATTTGCAAAGCCAGGCAAGGAACAATTTGTGCTGCCTTGCATGACTTAGTAAAGAAAAGGCAACGCAACTGCTTGTGCTGTGTTATGTTACATTTTAACATGGATTCACCCATGGATTTTGAAGCATCCCTAGATTTACTACAGCTAGTAAACCTGGGAATGTGTACAAATAGCTAGCCTTTTCCCAGTGAGGCATTATACTACCTGTACCAGGGACTGGAACTCAAATGCTACTGGGGGCCTGGGTCATTGATTGTGCTATCCACTTAAGTACCCTTGTAAAACATGCCTCATCCCTGCCATTTCAGCCTGTGTGTGCAGTTTTAAACTGCCATTTCGAGCTGATAAAACAAAACCTTTTGCCAAGCCTAAACCTTCCTTTTTAATACATATATGTCACCTGACATTAGACTGATCGTTCCCCACCCCTGCCATAATTTCTTAATTTATCTCAGACTTCTCCACCTCTGCCTTAGAACCTTCACCAAGGGAAAGATTGTCTTGTTGCTTTCTGGCAGTATTATCTTTTGTGAATTAGCAAGAGAGTAGCGGATAGCCTTGAAAGCTGAAGCTGAATTTTGGTGAACTCTCTCCAGGCCTCTCTTGAAGTGCGTATGATTCTCAGGGGCGTAGCTTGGTCAGTAAGATGGTGGTGGGGGTGAGCTTCAGATTTTCCAACAATCACGCTGGCATATACTGTTAAAACACATTATGCGGCAAGCAGGGCGCATGAGAGGGACTTGAGGGTCAGTGGAAAGAGAGAGGAAAGCAGATTGGTAGAGGTACAGAGTGAGAGAAAACACAATATTTTGTAAAATAACCAACATTTTTGAGAAAAGAAAGGAGTGTGTGTGTATATGTGTGGGGGTGTGGGGGTGTGTGTTTGCCTGCATTTATGTAAAAACCTTCCTGGTGAAATCCAACAGACACCTCACCATACCCGACTGAAAGCACCTGTACCCAACTATCTACGAGAATATACATTTATTAGGTGGTGTAACACCCTAAACATCCCTTCACTCCCCCCCACCCCAAGCTAGGCCTCTGATGGTTCTACAGGATGCAAGGTACTTACGGTCCTGAGCACAAGCACCCTGGACTTGGGTCTTCTGGCTATATCCTCCGCCCTTAGCAGACATGGTTCCTGTTGGCACTGAGCGGCAGATCTGCGTCAAGAAGATGGCGGAGAGGGTATGCTTCTGTGATGTGGGGTTCCGGGGCTCAGCGTCTTTATATACACGAGTCGGTGCATGCCCGGTACTTGAATCAGCATTCAGGAGTGTTTAATGAGCATTCAAAATCCGGGAAAATTGGTCCCAGGGGTTGCGCTCAGCCCTGTAATTGCTTTGTTTGCGTCCTCTGGGGCTGGGTGGGTGAATCGCATTGCTGACGTTTCTAAACGGTTTACTTTTAAGTTTCTATTCTGCTGGTGTGGTTCACATGTCAATTAAGGTTTTTCATTTATGATTCATTTTCTCTAATTATTCTCAGCGCCGAAATGTCAATGTGATTCTTGGCTTGTTTTTAAGTTGGGTGACTGAGTTAGTTATATTAAAATGTGCTAAAATAGGTCCCAAAAACAGGCAAAAATCCACTAAAGAGGAAACCCTACTCTACTGTCACTTGCATCCCCATTGTGAAATGTAACTTCCCAGGGCACCTTTTCTGCTCTGATTCTTCTCATGAAAACATGCTCGTAAAAAAGAACCTGAGAAGGCTGACACAGTAAGTCCATGAAATGAAGCCTTAACCTATAATTACAGGCTTATCCTTTAGAATATTTTTTCATATTCCTAAACGTTATTAATGCGGGTGTTTACATTAACCAATTTAATTAAATTCAATGAATCCATCATAGACGGCTGAGATGGCCATGCCGGGATTCAGAATAACACCGTGCGGTCGACACCACAGTCAAAAGTGCTTAACTCGGGAAGTCATTTTACTGGCATGAGGTAAGTATCCACACAGAAGGATATGGAGAAAAGTGATGCTCAAAGATGATCCATTCTGAAGTCCAGCTCCCATAATGCATCTCTCTTGTCCTCCATGAACACACGATGAGTTCTGCTGCATGGTGTAACAGTAAGGCAGTACCCTAGCGTCATCCAGATACAAATTCCAGGCATCAAGGTGTATTTTCTGATATGTCGCAGCTACTATATCCACCCATGTCAAATTATAAAGTAAATTGTATGGATTAAGGACTACAATGGTACGTTTTAGTATGCACATAACAATGGATTTCTAAGTACACAGTGGTAGGCCTACGTGAGAGATTGAATGCAAGGGAAAATTCAAAGGTCGAGATGGTTTTTAAAAGAGTACACATAGGAATTGGACTAAACGGAGAAAGCTTCTAGTAGCCGGTGGGGTACAAAGTATGAAATAAGCGACCTACACACTAGGGGTATCTAAAATATGTCCAGGAGGGTCGGGGTCATATCCGTTTTTTGGGATAACTACTAACTAATTAAATGTTTTCTTTAGATTTATCGTATGTACATTTAGTTTTGGGCCCAAAACCAGTTCCAGGCTTAGGCCCAAGGAGTCTTATTACTCCAGCCTTGACTTTGTTGCATTATTTGCCTTTCAAAAATTACACCCTTTTCAAGTCCATGTGTCTAATCAAAAAGGCCATGTTTAACTCTCCGCAATCCTATATTAGTCAACATTTTAATTGGTACTGCCCTCACAGAGACTTGTGTTACAAGCAATAATTACTACTCACAATATCCAAGACTCGTCTACAGCCCCTTGGTGGACGAGCATTCTGAGTGGCTGCTGCCCCATGGTGGAACTGATTGTCACTTCATCTTCGACAAGAGGTCAATCTGTTCAAATTTCGAACATTGCTTGAAAAATTAATGTTTCCAATTGTATAGCATCCCTCGCTAGTATTTTTAATTGTTCTCTTTGCAGTAGTTTTCTCCAAATAGTTATCTATTGTTTAAAACCACCATAATTAATAAATAAATAAATGAAGCTATTCTGAAAAGAGTTCATGGATCTAGCTCGTCTGCATCAACTTTGGACTACCCTGCTAGAAAGGAACTTTTGATCAGGCCACACAAATTGATCCAAAGTGGAAGTAGATTGCTGTACATGAAAGGTCCTCATACTTTGAAATCCACACTTAAGAAGGTTGCCTCGGGATCCCCTACTGACTGTTGCCCCCCCTTAGTTCTCCGCGCGGCTTTTACAGCCTGCCCTTCTCCCCCTCTGGTACTGTTGAATAACTCTCTTTCCTCTGGCACTGTTCCTGGATCATTCAAACGTGCCGAGGTCACGCCCATCCTTAAAAAACCCACAATAGACCCCACAATTTTGAGTAACTTCCGCCCCATTTCCCTCCTTCCTTACCTTAGCAAAGTCCTTGAGGCCCATGTGACTAACACTTTGAGTACCTTTATCGAGGACTCCCAGTTCCTCGACCATCAACAGGCTGGATTCAGACCCAATCACTCCACAGAATCTGTTATACTTTCAGTTATGGAGGAACTGCGGAGAGGGGCGGCCTCTAACATCAGCCAGGTCTTGGTGCTCCTGGATTTGTCGGCCGCCTTTGACACGGTCGACCATGATATTTTGGTCGGCCGTGTCGGGGAGGCCGGCATCCGGGGCTCTGCGTTGGCCTGGGTCCGCTCCTTCTTGAGCAACCGCCACCAGGCGGTTCGGCTCTCTCAGTTTTCCGCGGATGAGGTTGAGCTAACCTGTGGTGTCTCGCAGGGATCCTCCTTATCCCCCCTTCTTTTTAATGTATTCCTTACCCCCCTTATCCGCTCTTTACAAGGCAGTGGTGTCACTGCGTTTAATTATGCGGATGACATTCAGCTGGTCTTCAACATCAACTCTACGGCCCAGTCCATTGACAATTTCCAAACCATTCTTTGTCATATCAGCGACTGGATGGGGGCGAATCATCTGAAACTTAACCCCGACAAGACAGAACTTCTGCTTGTCGGGGGCACAATCAACCCCTGGAATTCCACCTTTTGGCCCACCAGGTTGGGCACCCCCCCTAATCCCGTCAGCTCAGTGAAGAGCCTTGGGATCATCATTAGTAATGATCTCTCGATGAAATCCCAGATCAGTGCGGTGGTGTCTTCCAGCTTCTTCCAGCTGAGAAAAATCCGTAAGATTGCCCGCTTCCTGACCACTGAAGCCCTTACTTTGGTATTACTGGCGCTTGTCATCTCCAGGATAGATTATGCCAACTCCCTTTATGTTGGCATACCTGTATACCAATCAAAAAAGCTTCAACTGGTCCAGAACCAGGCAGCACGGCTCATTCATCACCAACCTAAACACCAACACGTTCGTCCCCTCTTAAAATCTCTTCACTGGCTCCCTGTCACTGAGCGGTATAAATTTAAACTGGGCTGCGTTATCTTTAAGTCCCTTGTTGGTACAGGACCCTTGTTTATTTCTTCACTCCTGCACCCATATGTCCCTTCTCGCAACCTTCGTTCCTCCCATCTGGCTTTACTCCAGATCCCAACTTTTAAACGTAAAAAACATGGAGGACTAAGGTTCTCATTCCTTGCCCCCTCTTTTTGGAACGCTCTTCCACTAAGCTTGAGACTGGCCTCCCCCTTGACCCACTTCAGGTCACTCCTAAAAACCCATCTGTTCCGTATAGCCTACAACTAGAATCTCCTTAGCCCCTTGGACTGTTTGTTTTCTTCTCTCTCTGCCTCCAGCGCCAAGAAACCGTCTGGTGTTAGTTGCGCTCTATAAATTCTTTTTACATTACATTACATTACACATATACAAAAGAGATAATTAAAATGACCAAGAATGAAATGAAAATTAGATTTTTAAAACTAAGTAGTAGCAAAGAAATGAGTGTTACTGTCAGAATCTAAGAAGAAGGCCCAGAGTTGCAAGGAGACCCAGAGAGTGTGAACCCCCACCGACCACGCTGACCTGGGAGTCATCCTCGACTCGAAACTCTCCATGACCAAACAAGTCAACGCAGTCTCCTCCACCTGTTTCAACATCCTCCACATGCTCCGCAAGATCTACAGATGGATCCCGACAAACACGAGGAAAACAGTCACCCAGGCCCTAGTCAGCAGCAGACTCGACTACGGAAACGCCCTCTACGCCGGAGCCTCGTCCAAGCTCATCAGCAGACTAGAGAGAATTCAGAATGCCTCTGCACGCCTGATCCTCGACGTCCCGCGCCACGACCACATCACCCCCCACCTGAGGAACCTGCACTGACTCTGCGTCGACAAAAGAATCACCTTCAAACTCCTGATTCACGCACACAAGGCACTCCACAAAACCGGACCAGCGTATCTCAACAGTCGACTCTCCTTCTACGTACCCAACAGGAAACTCCGCTCCGCCGACCACACCCTGGCCACGGTCCCACGCATCCAGAGAACTACTTCCGGAGGCAGATCCTTCTCCCATCGCGCCGCCAGGACCTGGAATACCCTCCCCCCCTACGTGCGACAAACCAAACACCTGCTGACCTTCAGGAGACAACTCAAGACCTGGCTCTTCGACCAATAGCAGCAGCACCCCCCCCAGCGCCTTGGAACCCTCACGGGTATGTAGTGCGCTTTACAGGTTATGTGATTGATTGATTGAACATTACTATGGTGAAAGACTGGGGGCGAAACATAAGTTCTAAATTCTGGCTTTCAGTTTGCATGCAGGTCTTTGATGACAGTTCATAGCTCACTGTGATATATAAGCATTGGAATTTATGAGCTGCAAGTAACTAAAGAGTATCTATGACAAAAGCAGTAACCCAATGAGCTATCTACACGAAATACAATTCTGTGATGCACATTGTACATGTTCTTTGCTGCAGGCACACTAACCCTCTGCCCTGTTTTATGATTATCCAAAACTCATCAACTGGCGAAAATTCAAATCTCTCTCCAGCGGGGACATTAATCACCAGAGTGATCTTGACATTTTTATTGTTACCCGAAATTTGCTGGATACTCAAGGAACTCTGCATCAGATGCTTTTAAACCGATATGATATTTCGAAACCGGTCGCACCGCCTTCAAGCCAGCCCTGCAGAGAAGCAATGTTCCCCATGGAAACATTTATAATCACTGAGATAATTTGAATTGTATTTTAGAAGGTTACTGTGAAAAATATCAGTGACTGGCCAGAGAATGGCTACCATAATTCAAGATATGGCGCATATGGAAGATATAAAAATGCCAATTTACGTTCAAGGATTATTTGATTGAAAAGTATGCTTTATGTACAATTACAAAGATGGCAGACAGTGGTGTCAAAAAGTGCATGATGCCCAAAGATTGGTCTCAACGAATGTGAAGAAAAGCATTAATACAAGACATTGTGAAAAAAGTCCGATTTGATAGAGCAAAACCAACAGTGGCTACACAATAAACAGATGATAAATCCTCTAATCGGATAGCATGATGTCAGAATAGGACAGGGTCTCCACCAGGACACACAGTAAGTGATGTATGAAACCTATGAAATTAATGCGCTGTAAACATTTACATTGTGCCTTCTGGGGAGATTAATACATTGATTTAGTGAACAAGACTCATCGATCACTCACTCATTCGGTGGTTTATTGACTTAAAAAATGGATTCACTAATGCTCAGGTTTAGAGGAACTACAACAACTGCTAACCAACACCTGATTGGACAGAAGTGTGTGAAGGTCCGAGTGAGCATCTTTTAACATGTTCCAATTGAACACTTTGCAGCATACCAATTGTATTGGCGCGTATAGAGAGGTGATTAGCAATTAAAGAGACTGAAAGAGGTGGCATAAGTGAATTATTAGAATAAAGAGGATAACCAATTAGAAAAGACATGAGAAGAGAGGAGTTTTAACAGATGTTGCTTTGAGGTGCTGATGCGGGTCATTGCTTAACAGTCTTGTATCTCAGAGAGGGATTTGCATAATGGATTTAGGTAGTAAATGTTTTGGTATTTTCATTTCAGCTACCATATGCGCACTCAGACAGATGTATGATTACAGGGCGTCTTATAGACATGTCTAGGGATGCCAGGAATGTACATTGTCTTGAGCAGTGGAATGTAATGAAGGAGTTTGAGACAATGCTTCATACTAATTGACGCAGTGTGATGGAAACTGAGGATTAGGACATCTCACTGAATGACACGCGTCAGATTCCACTTCATAGGCAATGCATCATGCTGATCAACAAATCTTGGCTTCAGCTACAGGCTAATCCCATTAACAATGCCCATGAACTCGCAAGTCTCAATTGATGGTTTAGGTAAATGTTGAGATCTTGTCGCCCCCATTAAGAATCCGGACTGACAGTCCATGTGCTATCAGTACACTGCCTCAGTCACTGAGCTATTGACTTCCCACAAAATAGGTCTCTCACAGTGGTGTAACAAAGGCCCCCGAAGCCCTCGCGGTGCATGGGGGCCCACAAGCTCCAGGGGGCCCCCTCAGCACATTGCTCTGGTGTGACAGCCCCTGACTGAGTCCGTAGGGGAGCCCCCTCCATGTAGTTTGCAGGGGGGCCCCCTCAAGTTTTGTTATGCTTGTGGTCTACCAGAGGAGCATTTGTCAGAACGTTAACTGCAAGAGGGCCAAAGCCGGCTCTGAACACTTTACCCTAGAATTCAGTCAAAGGGTGGGGACTTGGCACATCGAGCTTTGTAGACTAGGTCTTGTACACACTTTTCTTTGACGGGACAGTTGTGTGTTTTGTCTGCTTGCTTGGTTTTCAAGCCCATACTTATATCAGTTACAACCATGCCCCCATTGAATAAAAGCAATGGCAGCTGTCCAAAAGCATTATTGAGGTAATCTTTGTAACATAGAGTTCTTCCTAATTGCACTGGGGAACAGAGTAAGTAATAGCGGCAGAGACAAGCATGCCTGGAAAAATGACAGCAATCTGAGCCTTCCTTCAATCAAACAATCAATCAATCAAACAGGGTTTGTAAAGCGTGGCTAATCACCCATGAGGGTATCCAGGCAGTGAGCCTTCATAAAGATTTGAAAGTAACAACCAGGGGCCACATGTAATCCTTTATGTTTACCAAATAGCAATATTTTTGTGATTTGCTATTTGATAATCGAAAACACTAATGTACAAATGTTTCTTTGACATCTTTTGTGATTCCCAGTTCGTCGCAAATAGACCTACCTCATTGACATTTATGAAGCTGGTCTTGGTTTGCAACCCATTTGGAATCGCAAACATCACAATGATGGTGGTCTGCTGGGGGCAGCAGACCACCATGTCTGTGATTGCTTTTCAATAAAGCTTTGTTTTCTTTTTGAAACGCAGCCCGTTTTCCTTAAAGGATAACAGGAAGCATTTCAAAAAGAAAAATGAAAAGTTTTCTTTCCATTTTTTCCTGAGTAGGGACCACTGCCTCCTCTTAAAAATGGGGACCCCTGCCCATTTATGAATGGCTTATCACCAACCGTGCCCAGGGCCAGTAAATTAAATGCAACAAGTGAGTCTGCAGACCTGATTGTGCCACCCACTTGAGTAGCACTTTAAACATGTCTCAGGTCTGTCAATGCATCCTGTGTGTGCAGTTTTAAACTAGCATGTCGACCTGGCAAAATAGACCTTTTGCCAGGCCCAAAGCTTCATTTTTAAAGTATATCAGTCACCCTTAGAGTAGGCCATGGACAACCCAGAGGGCAGAATGCAGTGTATTTAAATAGCTGGACATGAACTTTTAAGTCTTACATGTCCTGGTAGTGAAAAACATATACATTTGTTTTTCACTACTGCATACCTACCTCTCCCAAAGGATAACATTGGAGTTACCTTATTACATTTTATAAGCGTAATTTCCAAATGGGAATAGGTGACCAATTCATGCTTGGTGTCTCTGGTGTCCGAATTTAAAATCCTAACTTATGGTGAAGTCGGAATTTAAATTACAATTGTGTAATCTCAGTTTTAGAAAGTTGGAATTTTCCTGGCATCAGTCCTTTTGTGCCTGTAGTCTGTCTTCGGTCACATGACTGGGTGTAACTGACATTTAGTCTTTGTGAATTCCTCCCAGACAGTTACACAATAGACAAATTCGGTGTGCCTGAATGGGCCATCTGCTGGCAGGATAGAGTGGCAGAGCTGAGCACAGCCCCACTTGCAATTGAATAGCCTGTGCTCTGCCTTTATTCAAAGGGCTTTACAAGCCCACATTGTTACTGCAGCCAACTAGGAAACAGAGCAAGCAGGTGGGAGATTCACTGCACTTCAAAGTCATTGTCTAGAAGCTTCTCCCACCTTCCAGAATCAAGGCACCAGGGTATAAAAACTAGACCTTAGACACCAACTCTTACGTACACTTCTGGACCTGTCAATACTCTGCCAAGAAGAAGGACTGCTGTACTGCTACAAGGGCATTCACTCTGCTGGACTGCTGCTATATAGGAACTGCTGCCCTGCCTGGCTGACCTGCTGCCCTTTAACCTGGGGAAGAAGAACTGGACCTGCAACTTCATCTTGAATCCAGGACCCCAGAGTGATTCAAAGGGCTAGCCTTCTGGCCTCCTGATCTGAGCTTCAGGGACATAAGATGCTCCCCAAAAGCTGCTGGACCCATCCTCAGCAAGTTCCTGATTCCCAAGCCTCTCTGGCTCTGAACCCTTGGTGTGGCTCTCGAGCTCTTGAAGTCAAGATTTTAGGTGCTGTATGACCACGAATGGTCCTGTTCATAGCAGAACCATTCCGCTCACTCTGAATATCAGCGTGAGCTGCTGGCAGCCTGTCTTTAGCAATGCAGCATCCACAGCCCGCAGGGACTGCCAACGCAAAGCTCTAGCCCATCAATCTGCGATGCCAGGCATACTCTTCACACCACGCCCACCACAGACCGTGACGCTCTCCTCACTCCCTGCAGCCTTCGCCAATGCAAACAGGACTCTTGCCACAAAACCTCAGAAGGTAAACCTTCATCTGGACTGATCTGGAATTATATCCGACCTGTGCTCCATCATGGTCTGCCTAAACTTTTGACTTTGATCTGGTCCAGCGCGACCAGATAGCTGTGGTTGGCAATTTCAGCTTTTAGGCACTATTTCACAGTTTATTCTTTAAAAATGTATAACTCTAGTTCTAATGATTGGCTTTTTGCCATTTTGGTCTTGTTTTATTTAATAAATTCATCTTTATTTTTCTATCTTAATGTGGAATCCTTTTTGTGTGGTATTTTCACAGTTTTACTGTTTGAAGTGTTGCACAAATACCTTCCACATTACTTCTAATTAAACCTGACTGCTCTGTGCCAAGCTGCCTGGGGTTGAACACAGGTTAATTTGGGGTTTGTTGGTGCCTTACCCCGACTAGGATTGTGGTTGCTGCTTGATGAGGGCTCACACCCCTGCCAACCAGTGACTTCATCTCTAACAAAGCCTTTTTGAGTCATAAGCATATAATTAGAGTCACATTTAACTTCTTAACTACGTCTCTTTATGATCACTGCTACCAAACAATAAGATAACTTCTGATAAAGGAAGCAAACACCTAAGATAATTAATCTGGAATGCAGAATTAGCAAGAGGAAAATAGCAGAAAGGGCACCATTTGCAACTATGCAACTTCTACACCTACAATTGCTGAAGATAAATGGAATGCGTAAAAAATGTAATGTCAAGGTCTACCAGGGCTACGTTTTTCCTCTCCCAATAAATATCTTAATGTAATATATTTAGGGGTGGGTGGAATTTGAGTAGTCGCGTTACGCAAAGTTCGGCGAATAGGTCAAAAATCTCTGTGAGCTACGCAGAATTCCGCAAGCACGCAGGATTGCTTGTTCCGCTCATTTGCAATGCGTTTTTCCTGTTCGGGGACGCTGTTTGCGTGCTCAGGGGGAAATATCTCGTGAACTTGCCCATGCGGTTGCCAATTGGCGAGGCCATCTTGTTTCACTTGTCCCGCCCACTCACGATGTGTGTTTCCTGTTCTTGACCGAGGATGTCCGATGGCGCTTCCGAATGACGTGTTCATGATTGCACACTCTCGCGGGATTGTGCGGCCGGCTAGGAAAACTTGTCTGCGAACGCAGGGATCCCGGTAAGTCGCTACCGCTCGCGCGAACGCGCATTTTGAAAGCACAAACAAGGAAAAAATTGCGCTATGCTGCGGATCACGGAATTTTCAGCAATTCCGTATTCTCCGCGGAACACGGAATTGTCAAATTTCCGCAAATACCGCGAGCGGAGCGGAATTTACCGCCCAGGCCTAAATATATTTAGATAAAACGTAACATAGCAGAGCCATAAAACATACCTTGGTAAATATCAGGTGACATTAAATACTCAGGAGGAAGGATAATGGAATGACATTTATTTGAAGATGAAATTAAATGGTCAGCATCAGAAAAATAGAAGAAAAAAGGAATGAGTAACAAGGGCTTATCTCCCATTGCTTAACCGAATTAATAGAGGATAGAGTAATAAAAAACAAACCCCTTCCGTGAGTGGATGCGGGGGTTGTTATCGTCCGGAAATCTATGAATGATGATATTAATCACATTATATCAAGTGAACATACTATAAAGAGGAAAATGTGTGGAAGAAGAACTATGTTTGGGTAGAACTGTCCATCTAAATGACTAAACTTCAAAGAATAGAGTAGGATTAGAGTTGAAAAGGAGGTATATTCAGAAGGCATTACTTAACGAGCACTTGATAGATTTTAGGTTTCCTTGTAAAACACTGCACAAGGGCCTATATCACCTGTTGTGCATTGTGAGATTACCACATGGTTTCAAATGGTAATTCTGGAACCCACAATTATAAGTCTCACTGTTACTGCAACTGTCAATGAAGAAATATCACAGGTAAGCCAGTCTGCAAAGACTCCTGGTATTACCGGGCATAAAATTGTAACCCAAAGCACAAGTTGTAGCAGAGGCTGACAGACCTGGGAAATAAAGCCTTAACCTAGCCTAACAAATGTAAAATATTTTCCAAGAAAATCAAAGTTAGAAAGAGGGATATCTGTCACCCATCATGATCTGTGTGGTAGTTAAGACATAAAGTACCTGTTCCCTTTGAACTGTTACCTGCTGGTAATCCCATCTGCATTTACAATCTATTACTGATGTCTCGACATTGAAAGGACTAGACCCAGTAATACTGAGTCCACACATGCTTGTTTCACCATGATAAACTAGAAACGCATTACAGGAAGTGTCCTGTGGCACAGAAGACTTCATGTTGTGTCATTTACTGACATCACATTACCTGTACACAGGCCTTAGTGCTGCAGGAGACCAGTTTTCCACACAGATGGCAAAATCCAGTGCTCTCTTTGGGTCGGATATAGTTGCCATGTTCAAAGACCAATTGGCATCCAGCAACCTAAACAGGATCACCCAACATCAAAGCATCAGGTGGATGAGAAAGACAAAGTTGATGGAGAATCGACTGCAGACCCTTGAAGGAGGTCACGAGGATGGCCATCTCAAGGACAAGACAAGTGGTGTGGTGGGGGTGTTTGTGGCAGACAGTCACTAACCAGATAGACACAGTGTCCATAACACCAAGAACTGATGAAAGCTACAAGAAGCGTCAAAGTAACATCAAGGAGAGGCAGAGACACTGCTTGATAAATCACCAGGTTGAAAACTGGACTGCAGGAGATGAACCTGCAGCAGTTTTGCATTTGAGCCCCAGAGAGGAGCCCATCATCTGCCTGGGCAGCATGGAGGGATGGTCTGGTGCTGTTGAAGCTGGAAGGGATACTGAGGCTGGTAAGCAACTTTACCAACTGTCCCTTTCACTTTTTCCACACGAATGACTAACTTCACCCACCTCTTAACATGTGAAATTCAGTTGCAAAGGATGTTCGAATCAGCATGGGAAGTTTGATTCATGTATGTCATCCCACAACACATGTGATTCCTGTCAAACACGAGCCCTTCTAGTAACACAGGGAGCCATGGCGATGATAAAAGAGCCAAAATGAGCGACCAATCTCTGAGGAGCCCGGCAGTGGGAGCTATTGGACCTATTGACCATCATTAATGCTGGTAAATGAAAGGCCTATTGCTTTTCAGTAGAGGGCAGCTGATTTGATTAGCTGGAAATACTGGGCAAATGGAGGGGTGCGTGGCCAGCAGAGAAGAATAATTTGGGAAATAGGTTGTATGAAACATGATCAATCTGGTTGTTCTCCTTTACCAAATTAAACCTCGGATTCTACCACAGAATGGGCAGCTTTTTCAGGACCCTGCTGATACTGTTCCATCCAGTAATGGAAGCCATGTGGCTATATTTTCCAGACACATCCACAGTCACTCATTTTGCCAGCTTATGTGGAAGCAACGGGCAATTTGCCTATTGACTTGCAGCCGTGGCCATTGAACGTCTTGACCCACTTTTTCATTTCACACGTGCAGAAACATCTATGTTGCTACATGCTGCATTAATCAGTCTTTGCTAACAACACATCTCTAGTGAAGGCGGACTGCCCATACCATAGAGAGCTCACATTTTTGCCAAGTCTTCAACCCAACTTGAAATGGTTGCAACACTTCCATCTGCGGTAGTCATCACCTTCCTATAGAAGCTCACATTTTATACTAGTGCATACATGCTGAGGGCACATGTCCAGGATGCCAGCAAACATAATGAGGGTGTAGGGCAATACAATCATACAAGTGTTGCCAATTGACCCTGAGGTAATAGCTTAAGCCTCTAGGCTCAGAGAAAAAAAAGCAAAACTTAAATTAGGTAATTCACATCCATTTTCGAGAAGAACAAAGGGCCTCACTTTTAAAAACTGTCATAGGGCAGCGTCGCAAGTCTTTTTGCTGCACTGCCCTACACCAATTTGAAAGGGCAGAAATGCACCATATTTATGCCTGTCCTTTCGGCTTGCGCTGACGCATAATTTGGTGCCTAGCGCCTACTCAGGCACCCTTGCACCTTGGTGCAAAGGTGTGTGTCTGCATTGTTGGCACAATTGTTTTTGTTCAGGAAGGGACACATTCCTGCACAAAAACAATCCATGGAGGTGGTTTCCTCGTTCCACGTGTGCGGCAGATTGCAGCACATTTTGAAAGAGGAAAAAAACGAGGCAAAATGAAAACATTACTCCTCGTTACACCTGCTCTGGAAGGTGTAAGGTTTTGGCGCTGCCCCTAAATTTACGTGATTTTGTAAGTCTAGGCAGAATCAAAATTCATGGATATTATGTGGGAACACCCACCACAATGCCCATGGAATGCCTCCATGGCGCAGAGTAAGGCAAAATCGCTGCCTTGCCTTACTCCATATCTGTGAGGCTACGCAAAGCCACACATGTTGGCTATGCGTTGCCTCATAGATATGATTGAGTAGCTTGCACTACCAGAGGATCAAAAAAAGTGACGCTCCAGCGGTGCAGGTCTCTTGTAAATAAACCCAAAGTCTGAAAGGGACACGTATTGCTCCCCTTACTTCTTTACTACCTAGGATGCCCATCAACATGATGTCCATGTTGAAAGAAAGCTATGTACACTGTTGAAATATACAAGGAGACCATGGCTGACTAAACCTAGATTTGTGCACTCTGTGGCAGGTGGTTTTGCTCAGGAGGATGAAAAAGAGGAGCAGCCCTATGCCAGCCACAATCTGCCACCACACAAACATTGGAGAATGTACACAGAAGCTGCCAGGACCACCTCCTCTACTGCTGTTATACACTCCTTCACTACTACCTACTAATTACCATGTCTGCTGCATGCCTACCACCACCACTGCTGCTCCTGTGGTCTTGGATTTACCTATTCTCCCTGCTCCTCAGGTAGCCTCAAAGACACCTACTAGCTCTGCTGCAAATATTCACAGACATTACATCACTACCTCCACACCCGACACTGTTTCTGCACAAACATTAGCATTCTTATCTGCTGCTCCTGGCATGACTGCCAGGGTGAAAATGCCTCAGGACATTGTCCCCGCTGGGAGGCTTTGTCACAGCTGGAAGACATGGAAAGTGACTTAAATAGCAATTGTGAAGACTACTCTGCATCCCATATAGAGTCAGTGCACTCCACAGGTAGTGTGGCCAGGACCTGGGCAGCGCAGAGAATGGAAAATTTGGCTCTTGTTTGCAAGAGGCCTGCATCACCGGATCATCAATTTTTGTAATATTCCAGACGATCAGGCCTCTCAATCATATTTATGATGTGAGGCAAAACCACCCTGTGTGGCTTTGCATGGCCTCAGAGATAGTAAGGCAAGGCAGCGCAAAGCTCTGCCTTGCCTTACTCTTTGTCAAAGAGACATTCCATGGTAATTGCTGTTGGTGTTCCCACTCAACACCCATGGATTTTGACAATGCCTCAGATTTACAACATCACGTAAACCTGGAGCAGTGCCTTGCCTCCCCAGAGCAGGCATAATGAAGTGAAATGTTTACATTTCTCCTATTTTTCCTCTTTCCATGTGTGCCTCAGTCTGCAGCACACAGAGAACAAGGGAAACACCTCTCATGATTGTTTTTGTGCAGGAAGGTGCCCCTTCCTGCACACAAACAATCACTCCAACAACTCACACACTGTTGCACCATGGTGCAAGGGTGCCTGCGTTGGCTCTAGGCTGCAAATTATGCACCGCATCTTGTAAATACAGTGCATTCCTGCCCTCTTTGTGAATGAGGGGGCATATTTACAATATTTTGGCAAAGGGCAGCACAACAAGCCTTCTAGCTGCCCTGCCCTACGTCAAAAGAAAAGGTCTGAAATGCACGGTATCTACAATATACGTTGCATTCATGTCCTTTCTGCCAGCGCACAAATTGCAGCTGAGTGCCAACGCAGGCACCCTTGCACCATGGTGTAAGGGTGTCATTGTTGTTGACATGATTGTTTTTGTGCATCAAGTGACACCTTCCTGCACAAAAACAATCAAAGGAAGCGTTTTCCTCTTTTTATGTGTGCTGCAGAATGCAGCACACGTGGAAAGAGGAAAAAGAGGAGAAATGTAAACATTTCTCTTCGTTACCCCAGCTTTGGGAAGGCGTTAGTTTTGGCGCTGCCCCAGATTTACGCAATGTTGTAAATCTGGGACAGTGTCAAAAACGATGGGTTTTGCGCGGAAGCACTCACAGCAACACCCATGGAATGCACCTTCCATGCAGGTTAAGGCATCATCTTACTCCATATTTACAAGACCATGAAATGTTATGCTGAGTATCTTTGCATGGCCTTGCAAATATGGGCAGGGACACTGCACCTCCAGAGAGTCACAAAAGTGATGCTCCAGAAGCGTAAAGGTGCCACAGGGGCATTGTAAATATGCCCTGAGGCCCCTAGGGTTTCTATCCCGACCTCTTTCTGGCATCCAGCAGCCTTGCTGGAACCAAAGGATAGGGATGAGTGAACGTTCTGGGGGGTTAAGAGTGTAGTGTGAGTAGTGTATAGAACACAAATGTTCCTTGAACTGGCACCTTTTGTGGATTCTGGTGCTCATGTCATTGTGCATGGATTCTGTTGTTGGAAGGGCCTGGAATCGGATTCTGTTATTGGATGAGCCTGGAATCAAGCTAGCAAGAGATATACATCTTTCAGCCCCTCCAGAACCTGAAAAATGTAGCAGGCTCGGTTTGAGGCCCTATGGAAAGGAGGCAGAGAACCTCAGGCAACCAGAAGATACCAGCTGCCTTTGAACACAGCCCGCGTTCCCCACTCAACACCTTAGAGATAAAGCTTGCATGCCTTAAAACAGTTAACACTAAAAAGCTCCAGTTGAGACCAGTCTCCTCTCTTCAGAGACATACATGAACAAACCTTCAGCACCACCATAATGCGGCAGTAACATGATCGCAGCATCATGACTGAGCCACACAACAAGCGTCGACCAACTGCCATACCAAAGGCTCAGGGTTATAAGAGACTTTCAGTAGTGCAGCAGGTCCAGTGCACCAGTGCCCAGGTGTATAAGGAGTCTGCTTCACCCCAGTTAGTGGTTGTTTTTCACAGTCAATCCTGGGGTGGGGTGATCCAGCGGGTTACCAGCCTCAGATACTGAAACACCATATACTCACCTGGGCCCATAAACACACACGTTCACATAGGCTAGTAAATACCGCTGGGAGTCAATTTTTGTAATTGCTTTTTATGAGATTAGTTACCTGACATTCTTAACTAATCTTTCACTGATCAAAAATTTCTTTCCTCTGGTCAATGGACCTACTAGTTGGAACTAGCTGATGGTGAAATGACATAAAGTGAATTTCCTTTCTATATTTGAAATAACAACAGACTCGGAAGAAGTTTTAAATGTTTATCTAGTTAAATTCATGTGAGCAAAATTCAAAAACAGAGTACGAACTCCGTTTCTCCAAGAAAGGAAAAGTCAATTAATCCAATAACCAGTCATCTATATCAAACAAGATTTGACAATGACAGTACTCAGAAAGGAGAGGATAGAGAGAGCAGTACTACACAGAAGTATATTTACCTAGAATGGTGTGGAAACCAACCCCTTGGCCAAGGAGTTGGAAGGGTCCCCTGGGAAAGATGAGGTGACAAAGACTTCAGGACAGGTTTCAGGGCTGGATTCAGGACAGTATAGATGACCTCTTTTAGATATGACGCATGTGTCGCACCCCTCTCTGACACTATCTTCCTCCTCGATTCTTCTGTGATCTTCTTCTTATAAATATCTTATTCCCTCCTCTGTTCTTCTGTGACCTTCTTCTAACTATTTGTCTTAAAATTCTAAGTCTGGAAATCGATTCTTCTTCAGCATTCGCTCAGCTGTCGGACAGCACCCTGGTCTCTCAGCATTCTGGTCTTGCTGCGATACTCTAACTAACTAAACTACTTCAATTATACCTTTTCTATGCTCATGTACCACCCATTAATGTTTCAACTTTATGAAACTCCTAATTCTGATTGGACAGGCAAGAGGGGGATGATCATCACATCATGCTAAGTTTTAATACTTTTCTTTGGTTCTTTGTTTAATGTTCCCGCCCCTTAATTCTTATTCCTAAGCTTCATTTCCCACCCATATTCACATCTTTATCAAACAAAAGTATTTATGTGACATTCATTTCCATTCAACATTCAGGATGTCCAGCAGGTTCCCAGGACATGTAACAAAGATGGCCTTAGATTCAAAAAACGACATCATGGCTTGTGGTTTGTTATTACTACGCCTGCGTGAAAGTCACGTGTGGTACAGGCTTTAGTCTCACTCGGAGGCCCAAATACGAACTAGTAGAGAGGTCAAAAAGAAACATATTAAGTTCAAAATAAAATGATCTCACTGTATACCAACTATCTCTACTCTAATCCCATTTACTTATAAAGGCTCTACCCACATTAGAACTTAGTAAATAGCTTGTTTTAGTTTCAGCGAAGCAGATGCTTAGCATGTTAGCTTCAAAGCGGCCATTTTAGATGCATTTGCGCAGGTGCAGAAATTCCCCTCCAAGCGAAAGAACGTCATTCTGCGTAGATGAAGGTGACGCATGCGCAGTACAGTTTCCCGCGTTAGCAGCCATTTTAAGTTTCACTCGGGTTACTTGTTAGTAAAACAGGTTAGCAAGCTTCATCTTTGCTAAAATATGTAATGTGGTGCATATTAATTTACACAATACTCTATTAATACAGTGTTACGAGGAATATGAGAAGATTGCAGCCGAGCAAGTCTCTTTTATACGAGTCCTTGCTCCATCAGGGGTCCCAATGTCATTGCTTTATTATGGCCACTGGTGGCCTTGCTACACAACTGATGATACTTCTATGCTTATTTTGCATCTTACAAATCACGTTTGCTTCACTAGTGCCTAGGGGGTAAAAAGTGAATTATGCGGCTGTGTAGACCTACGTGATTTGATGAAGACAGAGGGGTGTCACACAATCCGCTGCAGCCGCTTTGGTGTGGGGTGGCCCCTGAACTTTACAGGTACCCCCTCAACCCTTGAGGGTACACTAATTCATCCCAAGGATGTGGCCTAACAGCTATGATGGTCAACCTCAAATCTAGGGAGCAGGGTTCGAGTCTTGGCACTGACGCTCAACATCCTGTGATTCTGGGTAAATCACTCATACTCCCCGTGCCTAACAAAAATGAATGTGTCCTTATGTAATGTAACTGGTGCTCATGTAAAGTGCTCGGATACCTTCAGGTCAAGTTTGCGCTACATAAAAGTCCGGAAAAAAAAAGAATAGCTGTGAGATATGGGAGACACAGGTGGCCCTCTTCATATTCTGCAAATAGGCCACATTTTTTGCTTTATCCCACTGCCATGAAGATCTTGATGGAGAGTATTTCTATGTCAAATGTTATTGAAAAATTGCATGTAGTAATTCATGAATCTCTATATACTATCATAAGTATATTCCATGCGAGTTTTGATCACATCTAAAACCATTCCCAACATAGGGAGGGTGTTGTTTAATTGTGCCTGACTTTTCTTGTTTCCTTATGCATCATGTATAAGTAGTTCAGTGGGTTCATGCACAACAGTCATAGCCAGGGCCGTCCTTTGGAATGTGTGCACTGGGCCCAGGACCAGGGTGCCAATTTTCAAGTGGGCGAAAAGAACTGTCTGCATAAAGGTCCTGCAAACAGCAACGCCCATCTACCTTGACTCAGTGATTCGCTTTAAAGTGCTTGTAATATTTTTAACATGCAGTAGTCGCTGTTTTTAGCACCCTATCAGCCCACTGTCTTGCCCTCACACCTACCTCTCATTCCGTGCAGCTACACATTAACACCCCTTCCCAACCCCAAAAACATCTTGGAACAAGCAGGGCACTGCTAAACAGTTCATGATTCAGGTGAGCTGGCAGTAGGTGCGGAGTGGTGTGTTCAGAGTAGGGGTGGGCGGAATTTGTGAAATACACTTTCGCAAACTATCGCGAACATGTTAAAAATTTCCGCAAACCCGCGGAAATATCGCGAAGACGCAGACTTTTTTTCCCGCCCGTTCGCGGTATTTTCTACGTGATCGCGGCTCGACAACTTACCCATGCGGTTGCTCACGGGCGCGGCCATCTTGTTTTCACTTGTCCCACCCGTTCGCGTTCGATATGACGTGTCCGCGTCCTCACGCTCTCGCTTGCGGTGGAGAATGACGTGTATGAGATCTCAATCATCTCATACTCTCGCGGTGCATGATCGTGAGAAGAAAGACGTGATCGCGCGACGAATGATGTGATCGCGCAACAAATGACGTTAATGCGGGCGCGAACTGTCGCGAGACAGCGCAAATGGCTACCAACAATCCAACATCTTGTGGAGAACGCGACCGGATCGGGAAAACTTGTCGGCGCACGCGGGGATTCAGGTAAGGCGATCGCGCGCACGCGAGAATGTATTTTTTTACAGCGTGAGCAAGAAAAAAAATTCCGGCAAGATGCGGATTGCGGACATTTTGACATTTTCGCGCTCTCTGCAGAACGTGAAAATGTCAAATTATCGCAATTTCCGCAAGCGGAACGGAATTTTCGACCAGGCCTAGTTCAGAGGCAAGTCACTGCTTTTCTCGGGTCCCAACTCCCACATACATGGTCTGGTCCTCGGATCAGTCTAATGCCCTTTCGGGCCAGGCTTCACTGCCTTGAGGCCCTCCTTGGTCTTGCACGCTGTTGTAATCTAAATGTTAGTTATATTACGGTTTGTGGTTTGGCATGTTCTTTTTCTGATCCTTAGTGTTCTGGTGTCTCCCTGGTAACGTTATGAGCCTGATGTTCGCACTGCGGCAGTTGCTTTGGGCTAGTGCAGGATGAAAGTCAAGCTTGACCTTAATGCTAAATAAAACTTCATATGCAACGTATTTCAGATGTGGTGTTCTCCCTTCAACAAACGCCTTCTTCTCTCTTGCTCTCTACTCCCTCCTCTCGCCATCCTTTTCTCTCTCTCTCTGCCCATTTTTCACTTTCCAGTTTTTTTCTCTTTGGTCTACTTTGTGCCAGTTTTCCACTCTCCACTCTCTCTCTTTGTGCCTCTTTGTCCCTGCTTTTTTACTCACCACTCTCTCTCCCTTTGTGCCTCTTTGTGCCCGTTTTCACACCTCCACTCTTTTTTTGTGCCTCTCTTTGCTCATTTCATGTGCCTGCTTTTCCTTCACGCCTGTTGCTGCTGCACTTTCTCACCTTCCCATTGCGCACTCCTGCTTCTTTGTGAACATTTATTCACTCTCCACTCTCTCTCTCTTTGCCTCTTTTTGCCTGTTTCTTGTGCCCACTTTTCCTTCATACCATTACTCATGTGCTTTCCTGCTTCCAGACCCCCTCCCATGCTTGCCCACCTCCCCCGCACCTTACCCACGTCTCTGTCGCATGCCTTCTCTCACCACCTGTGCCCTTCCCTTCCTTAGTCCCACCCTCTAACCCATGATTCCCCTTTCAGAACCTACTTAATGATGGCCGCTGCGCAACCCCGTTGAGCACTTGCCCAGGCCCCATCTCCCACTTACCTGGACTGGTGCTCTGACTATTCGACACATATGATAAATTGAAGCCTGGTATTATGTACATGAGTTCCTGGGGTACAGAATCCCAAAATCCAATTTCGTTTTCAAAGTGGTATGCTGTCTTTATTGCCAGAAATAGATTTTTATTAGACCATAAAGACCATCCTTCTTTGAAGGCCATTTTGGTCTCCATTAAGAACCACTACAAGACACACTGAGCATTTCTATATGAGACTTTTTCCTTGAAGAAGTCCTTGGCCTGCTGGCCATATGTGCGAAACACGTGTGGGCTGTTTGTTTAATCTATTTCTAGCAATAAATACATCATGCCACTTTTAAATAATCCATTTCAATCTGGTGGCCCTTGTGTGAAGCCATCTGATAGGCACGTGCCACATAAATAATTGGGTACTGTCCATATTGTGTGTGAACCCAGGCAGCACTAACCTCCTTAACTGGTCCTCTGACTAGTCTAAGGTCCTTTCTGACCTGGGCTTGCTGCCTCGAGGTCTGCCTCATTCTAGCGCTCCTTCTTCACTCTCACTCTGTGCTCCATCGTCTTGCACTTTTCTCATTCCCTTTCTCTCGCTCTGTGTCTGTTTTTAACTTTCCACTCTCTCTCTGTGCCAGTTTTTCGACTCTCCACTGTCTCTCTCTTTGTGCTGTTTCTTGTGTCCATTTTTTCTTCATGCTCGTTACTCTAACTCTTTCCCGCCTCCCTTATCTCCCCTCCCACCTCCCCCACTCCTTACCTACATCAGCATTGCGTGCCTTCTCCTGCCTCCTGTGCCCCACCCTTCCCCAGCACCGCACTGCACCCATCTACCCATCAGCACTTCCTCCCCTTCAAAGACCCTGATTAATGGCAGACACAGTGTGAACGCGTAGTGGGCATGCCAAAGGCAAGCCTGCCTGCACCCATCAATGCCTGGACTGCACCCAGATCATGGACCCTGGTATGACCGAACGACACCGCTACACAGCCTCCATCCTGCGTGCGCTCATCACCAGACACCACCTCATCAGCTCCTTCCGTGCCTCACCTCAATCCATGTTAGGACCTTTCTAATGCACTCACTGCTACTTCACCTGCACCAACATGCACTCCCCACATGCCACACTCACCTAAGCCCGCCTGGCATTCATGGTCCTCAACACCAGATTTCTCAGCAACACGCCACCTAGATCTGGGACACCATCGAGATGCACTTCACAGACATCTCCTTCCTGACAATGACCTCGCTAAACCCCACATTGGCACCCACCATCACTACAACCATTCCACCGGGCTGCAGGATCTCCCACCAGGACAAACTGGAAAAAAAGGAGGAGGACCCACCATCATACACGAGGACTCCATCACCTGTACCACCTCCACCAACAAGGACACAACCTTCATGGAACACATGCAAAACCTGCCTTCAGACCAGCAACAAGACCTCCATCAAAGGCATCCTAGCTTACTAACCACCCGGACCACATGCCACCTTGATCAATCTCCTCACAGACTTCTTCACCCCAGTTTCCATCAATTCGAACAAATTCATCTTACTCACCAACTTCAACTTCCATCTCGACAATCAGAAAGATACCTACTCTATTTTCCTACTAGATTGCCTCAAGATCCTAGGACTCATCCAAAATGTCCAGGGCCCAACCCACAATGCAGGACACACTCTCGACCCCATTTTCTCAGCCAGGAACAAGGTCAAGTTCAACTCGCCTGGACAGAGCACTTCATTGTCCAGGTCTTCATCTACGCGCCCCAACCTCCCTTTCAAGAGTTGTGAAGTAACTATAACTTGCCCACTCACCATGCACGGCTACTTACCCCACATATTACATTACTCATTCCATCTTTTATGACATCATTGAAAATATCACTGCAACATTTGCTGTAAAATTATGGATGGGTCGCCCCCCAGCCGCCACACGGTCCTCCTGTGCTCTGCTGCTTCCTGCCAGTTCCCGCCGCTGCCAAGTAAGCCCCCTGCGCCTGCTGGCCCTCGCTATTGTTGTGCCCCCTGTGACCCGTTCTTTTCTTCTTCTTCTGTACCCCGTTTCACCTGCGTTGTGCCCCCTGTGACCCGTATTTTCCTCTTCTGTACCCCGTTTTCACCTGCATTGTGCCCCCTGTGACCCATATTTTCCTCTTCTGTACCCCGTTTTACCTATGTTGTGCCCCCTGTGACCCGTATTTTTCTCTTCTGTACCCCGTTTTCACCTGCGTTGTGCCCCCTGTGACCCGTATTTTTCTCTTCTGTACCCCGTTTTCACCTGCATTGTGCCCCCTGTGACTCATATTTTCCTCTTCTGTACCCTGTTTTCACCTACGTTGTGCCCCCTGTGACCCGTATTTTTCTCTTCTGTACCCCGTTTTCACCTGCATTGTGTCCCCTGTGACCCGTATTTTTCTCTTCTGTACCCCGTTTTCACCTGCGTTGTGACCCGTATTTTCTTCTTCTGTACCCCACTCCCAGGTCCCACGCTCCTGGCCGTGCCCCCCTCCCCGCTCCCTCCGGTCCACCTTCCCGCCGATGCACCCTGCGGCCACGCCCTCTACTGCCCCATTTGCCACCCCGCTCCTGCCTCCCAGTTGCTCCTCCCTCCCACTCCCACTCATATGGAGGCCACGCAGCGCTGAAGGGAGCGACCTTGGACCCTGCCAGCAGGTAGGTCGCCCCCCAGCCGCCACACAGTCCTCCTGTGCTCTGCTGCTTCCTGCCAGTTCCCGCCGCTGCCAAGTAAGCCCCCTGCGCCTGCTGGCCCTCGCTATTGATGTGCCCCCTGTGACACGTTCTTTTCTTCTTCTTCTGTACCCCGTTTCAGCTGCGTTGTGCCCCCTGTGACCCGTATTTTCCTCTTCTGTACCCCGTTTTCACCTGCATTGTGCCCCCTGTGACCCATATTTTCCTCTTCTGTACCCCGTTTCACCTGCGTTGTGCCCCCTGTCACCCATATTTTTCTCTTCTGTACCCCATTTTCACCTGTGTTGTGCCCCCTGCGACCCGTATTTTTCTCTTCTGTACCCCGTTTTCACCTGCATTGTGCCCCCTGTGACCCATATTTTCCTCTTCTGTACCCCGTTTTCACCTACGTTGTGCCCCCTGTGACCCTTATTTTTCTCTTCTGCACCCCGTTTTCATCTGCATTTTGCCCCCTGTGACCTGTATTTTTCTCTTTTGTACCCCGTTTTCACCTGCGTGGTGCCCCCTGTGACCCGTATTTTCTTCTTCTGTACCCCGCTCCTAGATCCCACGCTCCTGCCTGTGCCCCCCTCCCCCGCTCCCCCGGTCCACCTTCCCGCTGCACCCTGTGGCCACGCCCCCCGCTGCCCCATTCGCTACCCCGCTCCCACCTCCCAGTTGCTCCTCCCTCCCACTCCCACTCATATGGAGGCCGCGCGGTGGACGCGCAGCGGAGGCGCGCAGCGGGCACGTCGCTGGCGCGCCGAAGGCGCGCCTAAGGCAAGCCCGTCTGCGCCCGTCCGCACCTGGACCGCGCCCAGTGCCAGGACCCCTGGCTCCCGCCGGAGCCAACAACACCCGACGGAGATACAGTGCCACCGCCCTCCACGCACTCAACACCGGCCAACAGCCAACCTGCTTCAGAGCCACCCCAAAACACACCCATGGAGCCTTCACCTGCCACGCCTACAAGTTCACCTGCCTCGGGACCTGCACCACGCCCGCCAGGACAGGCGCCAACCACAACCACCTCAAGTGCATCCTGCTCAACACTCGCTCTGTCCACAAGCACGCCGTCGAACTCTGGGACCTCCTCAAGACCACAGCGCCGGACGTTGCCTTCCTCACGGAAACCTGGATGAACGCCTCTTCAGCCCCCGACATCGCCATAGCCATCCCGGACAGCTATAAGATCACCCGGAGGGACCGCATCAACCAAACCGGAGGCGGCATCGCCATCGTCTACAGAAACACCATCCGCATAACAACGAACACCGACAACACCCTCACCGCCGCCGAACTCCTCCACTTCCAGGTACACACCGACCCCAAGACCACCCTCAGAGGTACCCTCATCTACAGACCCCCGGGACCACGCACTCAGTTCAGTGAAACCATCGCAGACTTCATCAGCCCGCTCGCCCTCGCCTCCTCCGACTACATCCTCCTAGGGGACCTCAACTTCCACCTGGAGAACAACAAGGACAACAACACCACCACCCTGCTAGACAACCTCGCCAACCTCGGACTCAAGCAACTGGTCAACACCCCCACCCACTACGCCGGCCACACGCTGGACCCCATCTTCTCCTCCAGCAACCACATCTCCTTCAGCCACTCCACCGGACTTCACTGGACTGACCACAGCTGCGTCCACTTCAACTTCAGGAAAACCACAACACACCACCGCCCGCAACAAGCTCCCCGTAGATGCTGGAGCAAGATCACCACCGACCAGCTCACCACCTCCCTGAGCCAAAACCAACCCTCCTACACTACGGACCCCAACGAAGCAGCCCTCAACCTCACACAGTGGATCACCAACTGCGCCGATGCCCTTGCACCACTGAAGAACCCTCCCAGCAATTCCGACAGCAAGAAAGCCTCATGGTTCACCAACGATCTCAAAGACTCCAAAAAATCCTGCCGTACCCTCGAGCAAACTTTGCGCAATGACCAGTCATCAGGAAACATGAGAGCCCTCAAGACTGCCATCCGCAAGCACCACCAGCTGATCCGCACCACCAAAAGGATAGCATTCAGAGACCGACTGGACAACAACTCCCACAATAGCAAGGAACTCTTCAGCATCGTCAAAGAGCTCTCCAACCCCAGCACCAGCAACAACGCCATCACACCATCACAAGCCCTCTGCGACTCACTCGCCACGTTCTTCCACCGCAAGATCACCGATATCCATGACAGCTTCAGCACTCACACCACGGACCCTTCCACCGAGTCTACGCCCCCCCCACCACCCTTTGCACCTTGGAACCCCATTAGCATGGAAGACACCACCCACACGATGAACACCATCCACTCCGACTCCCCAGCGGACCCCTGCCCACACCACATCTTCAACAAAGCCGACTCCATCATCGCACCCCAACTCCGGGACATCATTAACAACTCCTTCACATCCGCCACCTTCCCGGAGAGCTGGAAGCATGCGGAGATCAGCGCCCTCCTGAAGAAACCCTCCGCGGATCCCACAGACCTCAAGAACTTCTGCCCCATCTCGCTCCTCCCCTTCCCAGCTAAAGTGATCGAGAAAACCGTCAACAAACAGCTGACCACCTTCCTCGAGACGAACAACTCCCTCGACCCATCACAGTCCGGATTTCGAGCAAACCACAGCACCGAGACCGCCCTCATCGCTGCCACCGACAACATCAGGACCCTGCTGGACAACAGGGAAACGGCCGCCCTCATCCTCCTTGACCTGTCTGCCGCATTCGACACCATCTGCCACAACACCCTGACAACCCGTCTCCACTGTGCCGGGGTCCAAGGAAAGGCCCTGGAATGGCTCACCTCCTTCCTCTCTGACAGAACTCAGAGAGTCCGTCACCCGCTCTTCCGAGCCGCACCCACCAAGATCATCTGCGGCGTACCCCAAGGATCCTCGCTCAGCCCTACCCTCTTCAATGTCTACATGAGCCCCCTCGCAGCCATCGCACGCAAACACAACTTCAACATCATCTCCTACGCCGACGACACCCAACTGATCCTCTCCCTCACCAACGACCCCGCCACCGCCAGAGCCAGCTTCCAGGAAGGAATGAACGACATCGCAGAATGGATGGAACTCAGCCGTCTGAAGCTGAACTCAGACAAGACGGAAGTCCTCATCCTCGGTCCATCCCCCTCTGCCTGAGACTACTCCTGGTGGCCCACTGCCCTGGGAACCGCCCCCAAGCCCACGGACCATGCACGCAACCTGGGGTTCATCCTCGACTCCTCCCTCACTATGACCAAACAAGTCAACGGCGTTACATCTTCCTGCTTCAACACCCTCCGCATGCTCCGAAAGATCTTCCGATGGATCCCCACTGGAACCAGGAAGACAGTCACCCAGGCCCTCGTCACCAGCCGACTGGACTACGGGAACGCCCTCTACGCCAGGACCTCCGCCAAACTACAGAAAAAGTCCAGCGCATATAGAACGCATCTGCTCGACTCATCCTGGACATTCCCCGACACAGCCACATCTCGGCCCACCTGAGAGACCTGCACTGGCTCCCCGTCAGCAAGAGGATCACCTTCAGACTCCTCACCCATGCACACAAGGCTCTCCACAACATGGGCCCCGAATACCTCAGAACCCACCTCACGTTCTACACACCTACCCGCCAGCTCCGCTCCGCCAGCCATGCCCTCGCCACGGTCCCACAGATTCACAGAACCACCACCGGAGAAATATCCTTCTACTACCTGGCGGCCAAGGCGTGGAACTCCCTCCCCACCCACCTACGACTGACCCAGGACCATCTCTCCTTCAGGAGGCACCTCAAGACCTGGCTTTTCGAACAGTAGCGGCACCCCCTCCACAGCGCCTTGAGACCCTCGCAGGTGAGTAGCGCGCTCTATAAATGTTCCTGATTGATTGATTGATTGATTGATGAGAAAACTGAGCATGCTGGGGGCATGAGTTATAGTTACCCTAGAGCACGAGTTATAGTTACTTGAGAAAACTATAACTGCTGAATTTCTATGGTTTTTTTTGTGAAAAATCTGAACCCAACTATAACGTCCCTGTAAGGTTTTTATGTGAACTTTTGTTTTTTTTTAAATTCTATTTCCTAACTATAACCTCTCTGTAACCTTTGTTTTTTTCAGTGAATATATATATATATATATATTTATATATATATTCACTGAAAGAAACCATAGGTTTGAGGGGCGTTATAGTTAGCTGGCCATTTCCCTCTTACAAAACCCTCGAAATTCCCCTGTTATAGTTAGTTCAGCTAACTATAACTCGCGCCCCCGCAATGCACTGCTAATGACGTCACATATTACATCACTCATGACATGGTCAGTGACATCACTGATGACATCACTGATGACATCTCAAATGACATCACTGATGATATCACTGATGACATCATCCATGTGATAAATTAGTGCATCTTCTCATACCCTAATATAACCTTTGATACACCGACTCAAAATTTCAGACGGCCATTTTGAAAACCATAGATACTCCAATACCAATACCTACATACCCACTCATTAACTCTTAGGTCTACATACACCTCCACTCACTCACCTGTACAGTCACTCATACTTACAGTCACTCCGTACAAGACTATCACATGCATTTATACACCTATATAGACACTCACACACCGCCAATCATCCATTGAGGTACTGACACACCTAGTCAGTCTTGCAAGTAATTAAACACAGTCCAATTTACTCACCTATACAGTTAAACACACTCAAGTTCACTTACTCATAAAAGTAGTACCACATTCTTACGCTCTTATACAATCATTGATACAAGCACACACTCATCCATACAGCCACTCTCACAATCACACACTCTCACATATACCCACTTATATACTCTTACACACATATATACTGCCTTTCACATATGTAGTTAGTCACAAATGTATCACTGAGATATACATTCAATCCCTAACACACCCACACATACACTCACCCAACCATACAGTCCATCACAGATGCACTATTAAAACCATGCACCCATAGAATCACCCACTCACACATCTATGCATAGAGTCACACACACCCTACCCACACAAACACTCAGGCACCCATACAGATACTCAGACAACCAATCAATAACCCATATAGACACTCATATAGCTATTTACAAAACCATACAGCCACTTATACACCTACACACAGACACATACAGACATTCACACAGTTTAGTCACTAGTCTGCATTAGGATACATTTAATGACTCACTTATAGAGTCAGTTACGCACCTAGAAAATCATCCATTCACACACTTGTACACCCACTCATTCTTCAACAGACCTTTCCCTATATATATTAAACATATTAAAACTGTACAGAAACACATACTCACTGGATGATGTCATCAGTGATGTCACTGACCATGTCATGAGTGATGTAATATGTGACGTCATCAGCAGTGCATTGCGGGGGCGCGAGTTATACTTAGCTGAACTAACTATAACAGGGGAATTTCTAGGGTTTTGGACGAGGGAAATGTCCAGCTAACTATAACGCCCCTGAAACCTATGGTTTTTCAGTGAATTTCTAAGGTTTTTTCAATGCCAATTCCTAACTATAATGCCCCTGAAACCTTTGGTTTTTTCAGTGAATTTCAAAGGTTTTTTAAATGCCAATTCCTAACTATAACGTGCATGAAACCTATGGTTTTTTCATTGAATTTCAAAGGTTTTTTAAATGCTAATTCCTATCTATAGCTTATCTCTAAAGATATCATGCTTAATGATTTTGATTGGATTTGTATATTTTTCAAATTCAGTGTGTCAATTTCATTAATTACATTTTTTTTTAAAATACTTTTTTATCACCATTTTTAAAACTTACTTTTTCAATTAATTCTTTTAAAAATCAAAAATTATTATTTGAACATAATGGGTTTTTCAAACATATTTTTTTATATTTTTCAAAATATTTTTTTAACTATATGTTCAATACTTTATTTTATATATTTTTTTTCCATGTTTTTGGATCCGCCCACCCAACGCGAGAGGAACCGTGCACCCAACGCGATATATATATCTTCACTGAAAAAACCATAGGTTTCAGGCGCGTTATAGTTAGAAATTAGCATTTAAAAAACCTTAGAAATTCACTGAAAAAACCATAGGTTTCAGGGACGTGATAGTTACTTGGACATTGGACTCGTATGAAACCAGAGAAATTCGCCCGTTATAGTTAGTTCAGCTAACTATAACTCGCGCTCCCGCAATGCACTTGTGATGACGTCACATATTACATCACTCATGACATGGTCAATGACATCATTCATGATATCACTGATGACATCCCACATGTGTAACTGTGTCCTGAGTTCTGAATGGCAGTGACCCCAGGTCTGTGGCAGTAACCACAGCAGCATACTCCCTTTGCTCAGTTAGGCATATTTCCATATGCTAGGCCGGCGACACATGGTGCCACTAATCCTGTTCAACACAAGCTGATCCAACATGTGTAACTGTGTCCTGAGTCCTGAATTGCAGTGACCCCAAGTCCGTGGCAGTGACCACATCAGCATACTTCCTTTGATCAGTTAGGCATATTTCTATATGCAAGCCCGGCGACACGTGGTGCCACTAACCCTGTTCAACACAAACCAATCCCACATGTGTAACTGTGTCCTGAGTCCTGAATTGCAGTGACCCCAAGTCCGTGGCAGCGACCACAGCAGCATACTCCCTTTAATCAGTTAGGCATATTTCCTTCGACAGTGTATTTTATGTCACATATGTTACATAAATTTATAGCGCGCACAGCTACTCATGAGTATCCCTGCGCGGAGCCTAGCAGGGGAGAAGATGGAGTACTAGCAGGAGAATAAATGAGTTTTCAGTTTCCTCCTGAACACAGCAGGGTCCTGGATAGGGCGTAAAGCAAGAGAAAGGGCGTTCCAGGCAGCCGCCGCCTTCACCGTAAATGAACTGCCCCCTATTCTCTGAAACTTAAAGCGAGGGATCAGAGCATAGCAAAGGGACGAGGACCGCAAAGGACGTGCAGGAACATAAAAAGAAAAGCGCCTCTGTAAATAGAGAGGACCACGATCATGCAGGGCACAGTGGGCCAAAATCAAGGATTTTAATTTAACTCGCTCCAACATGGGGAGCCAGTGAAGGGAGCGTTGCTGTTGCCGGAAACTGTTTCTAGCCGGAATGCCCAACAAAAGTCTGACTGTTGTATTCTGGACCACCTGCAGTTTTTTCAGCAGGTACCCAGGCACACCAGCATAGAGGGCATTCGCATAGTCCAACCTAGACAAGATCAGCGCACTCGCAACAGTTTTCCTCACTGCTAGAGAGAGGAGGGAGAAAAATCTTCTGAGGGTTTTAAGCAGGCCAAAACAACATCCAGCCAGCTTGTTGATGTGTGTCGAGAAGGAAAGATGTTCATCAAACCAAACCCTCAAGTTTTTTGCAGCATTCCCTGATGAGGTGGGTGAAGGAAAGTCAGGGGGCCAGAGCTTTTAAGGGGGAATTTGCCAAAGAGCAGAACCTCCGATTTTTCCTCATTACATTTAAGCTGCGCCTCAGCCAGCCATTTGAAAATGGAGGACAGGCAGTGTTGAACCGGTAATACCGTGTCCGCCTCTTTGTCCCAGGTAAAAAGCAGCTGGGTATCTTCTGCATATTAACAAAATACGAAGGAACCATTTACGGTTCCACCAAGCTGCACAGCCATGACTACTTGAATCCAATGAATCAAATTCATGTATTTTATCTTCTGAATTTATCATATTATTTCATCTTTACTTTTCAACTTCGTGCTTGTCTGTTCATTCAATCCATTTTATCCGAGCAATGCTTAACATCCACATTCACAAAAGCACAGCAGCAAAAAGTGGGTTCCACATGCCATGATTTATTGTCATAACCCAATGCATTTCGGGAAAGAAAGTTCCCTTCGTCAGGGGCATCTGAAAATACAAGCACAATAACATATATTTTATATTTTACAAAGTATGTTTGTTAAAAAGTATGTTTGTTAAAAAAAAGAGGCTTGTCGACGTAATGAAACACTTCACTCTAAGTTAAAAGAAGCATCTGTTCTTCCCAGAGGTCATATTCAGTGCAATAACCTTCTAATAGTTTACTAGGTCCTTGTCTATAAAGCGCCCCCGACGAGCTAGTTTACTTTCTTTAAGTAAGGGGGTTACCTCCGGGGGAATGCACCATGTTGAAGTCGTAGGAATATTAAGAGTGCTTAGAGCATGGAAAAGATGTAGCATGTCGGGGGTGTTTCATTACGTCGACAAGCCTCTTTTTTTTAACAAACATACTTTTTAACAAACATACTTTGTAAAATATAAAATATATGTTATTGTGCTTGTATTTTCAGATGCCCCTGACGAAGGGAACTTTCTTTCCCGAAATGCATTGGGTTATGACAATAAATCATGGCATGTGGAACCCACTTTTTGCTGCTGTGCTTTTGTGAATGTGGATGTTAAGCATTGCTCGGATAAAATGGATTGAATGAACAGACAAGCACGAAGTTGAAAAGTAAAGATGAAATAATATGATAAATTCAGAAGATAAAATACATGAATTTGATTCATTGGATTCAAGTAGTCATGGCTGTGCAGCTTGGTGGAACCGTAAATGGTTCCTTCGTATTTTGTTAATGTTGCAGCGCAACGAGACGAAGCGCGAAGCAAGTTTAATGCACGCCGTTAAAGATTGAATGGAGTACTTTTTGGATTACAGGACTAATTACAAAATAACAGGTGTGCATCTCACCCCCACTTTAAGCTTATCTTCTGCATATGCCATCACCTTAGCCCCCAACTCCTCTGCCAACTAGATCAGCGGGGTCACATAGATGTTAAAAAGAAGGGGGCTAACGGAGGAACCCTGTGGAACACCGGTTGTTACCGGTTGAGGGGAGAAGGAGGATGGTGAGATCCAGATCTGCTCGGCATGCCCACCCAGAAATGACCGAAACCAGTCCCACACAACGCCTGACAGACCGATCTTAGCTAGACGTGAGAGAAGAAGAAGCACGTGTGGGACCGTGTCGAACGCTGCCGAGAGGTCAAGCAAAATTAATGCTGCTCTCCCGCAGGCGTCCAAGCACTCCCGGATGGCTTCAGCCACCTCCACCAGCACAGTTTCTGTGCTGTGGGTTGCCCTGAACCCTGATTGAGCAGGGTGAAGAAGCATCTCCCTTTCCACAAAGTCCGTCAACTGCTTATTAACCACCTTCTCACACACCTTCGACACAGCAGGAAGGAGAGAGATAGGTCGTTAATTCCCTGGGCAGAGAAGGTCCAGCGACAGCTTTTTTTAGAAGAGGAAGGATCTTGGCCTCCTTCCAAGCCCGCGGGACCACCCCTTTCCGAAGAGACAGATTGATAATAGTATTAACCTCAGTGTTGATAACCTCGGCAACTGCTGCCATCGTCCTTGCTGGACAGGGGTCCGAAGGCGAACCTGACTTCAGGCCCTTCTGAATTTTATGACACTTCAATGTGTCCACTGTACTGAATACGGACCAGGTGGGTACTGGACCAGCAGAGTGACAAGGTATCTCCATAGTGCTATTGCAAGGAATAAATGCTGCTTGGATGGCCCGAATCGTATCCGTAAAACAGCAGGAGAGGGTGTTGCACCAAGAAGGAGAAGATAGCGACACACTTGCTTGAGCCATCGGGGACATGAAGCTCTGAACAACCGCAAACATTTTGTTAGGGCTGTTGCTGGCTGATTCAATACGGGCAGAGAAGAATTGCCCTTTAGCAAGCGTAACAGCTGCATAATATAATGTCTGCATAGTTCTGAGCTTCTGCTTGTCAACCGGACGGTAACCATTCCTCCGCCATGCCCACTCAAGGACCTTACATCATGCTTCATAGCTTTAAGAGTAGGGTTAAACCATGGCCCGAATGGTGACTCCCGCGCCAGCCTAGCTGGACGACAGGGGGCCACTTTGGCTACCGCAATTGATACCCAGCTAGAGAACCCCGCTAGGCATTCCTCAAGCTTCCCCCCCAACTTGGTTTGGTAGCTGCCAGAACTGTATAAAGTTCTATACATATTTTTTCTTTTCATGATACGCCTACACTGCGGTCAGTAGGGCTCACAATTAAAATTAAATCTTGATTCATTAATTACAGAGTCCAGTAGGCAAGTAACTATCACAGGCCTAAAACCTACATAATATCCTTTTAGTATCCTTGCTTCAAGAACTCAGTTATACCTTTAGTACAATCAACAAATTCATCTTCAAATGCAAACAAACACTCAACAACAGTGTACACTGCAGGCAACAGAGCTCGCAATTTGAAATTTTGACACGTGGTGCCACTAACCCTGTTCAACACAAGCCGTGACATGTGGTGCCACTAACCCTGTTCAATACAAGCCGATCCCACATGTGGAACTGTGTCCTGAGTCCTGAATGGCAGTAACCCCAAGTCAGTGGCAGCGACCACTGCACCAGACTCCCTTCAATCTGTTTGGCATATTTCCATGTGCAAGGCTGGCGGCAACATGAGGTGCCACTAACCCTGTTCAACACAAGCCAATATCACATGTGGAACTGTGTCCTGAGTCCTCAATGGCAGTGACCCCAACTTCGTTGCAGTGACCACAGCACCAGACTCCCTTCAGTTTTATTTGTTGTTGTTTTCTTTAAATAAAATGTTTCATATGTACACCTATACAAGACTAAGATACCTATTTGTCCAACCGCACAGGGACACTTCCGGGCCCAAGAAGGTTGTTGGGGGTATGTTGGTAATGTAGGAACAGAGTGCATTACCTGCTGATGTGGGGAGAGGCAGCATGAAAGGGGTATCTCTCACAGAAAGAACTCCAATATGTTTTCAGAAATGCCTCAGACAGATGCCAGCTGACGGACTGAATCACAAAATGGTTTTTCAATGTTTATGTACTGTGAGTTATGAACAGTTCGTACCCAGACTAGCAGAGGTACAACTATGGCCTGTCCGCTCGACTCACAGATGCAGTACTACCAGCCGTCCGCTCCCAAAGGAACAGCACTGTAGTAGTTCGCAGAGGTACAGGCACAGTAGCGTACTAGCTCGCAAAGGTAGAGAGCTACGAGCTGACAAACTGGCTTCTAACGGCATAGCTGCGAAGTGGTGATGTTGGGCAGAGGCAGCGTGAAAGAGTTATCTTGCAGAAACAGAGCTCTGGTATATTAAATTGCCCCGACACCTTTCTTTTATATTTTCACTCTATGCGAGAAATCCCGCTTTCTGGACCAGGACCTTGCTCCCTGCCAAATTTGGCGTAATTTCGTTCAGCAGTTTGACCTGTAGCCTTGTGTAAAGTTTCCTATGGAAAATCCATTGAGAAAACACATTTTCACACCCCCACAGCTACCTGACACAGGTGTACTCACTGTTGGTGTGCAGGTCAATGCTCTAGTTGTCAACATGTCACGGTCACTCCCTGAGGTCAGGTTTGCACACACACCACACCCATCTGGCACATGCGTCACAGGCCATGTGACCACGCAAATATAATGCATCGACAACGTCACATCCTTTATTGCCGGTGGTGACTGGATGGCGGATGCTCCACGGATCTGAATCATAAAGCTGCATGGCCATCAGGGGCCTACTAAGACGTGGCGCGGACTTAACTTGCACATGGCTGGTGCCACCCGAAGCTGATGTGGCCGTCAAGGGCCTACCACCACATGGCGCCGACTTGAGCTGCACAGGTTTAGTCGCACCCTAAGTTGTATGGCCATCAGCTGCCTACCACCACGTGGCGCTGACTTGCGTTGCACAGGGTTAGTGGCCCCAATAGCTGATGTGGTTACCGCCATTGATGACTCAGGACTCAGTGACATCTGTGAGATCTGCCGGGCTGCGGAGCTTTGACGGGCATGTGGAGTGCCCACTGGTAGACACTCCGGTGGCAGAAGGTAATTATTTGGTCATGGCAGTGTCTCTCTCTCTCTCTTTCTCTCTCTCTCTCTCTCTCTCTCTCTCTCACTTCCCTCTCTTCACTCTCTCTCTCACTCTCTTCCTTCCTTTCCTTCTATATCTCTCTCTCTCTCCCTTCTCCCTTTCTTTCCTTCCCTCTCTCTTTTTCTCTGGCTTTTTTTCCTTCTCTCTTTCTCTGCGTCTCACTCCTCTGATATGCGCATTACACAGTATTTTGTGCTTTATTTTCCAGGCTTTGTCATCAACATTGATGGACCCGACAGGAGTCTTCCGCCTTGTTCTTTTGTGCTGTTCGGTAAATTTCAATAACGTTTTTGGTTGTTACTTAAGTGCTGTGTCACTCTTTCTCGTTCTTATTACTGTTATTTGGTGGTGTCCACCATGGTGTTAAATTTTGGGGCAGTTATCACGGAAATACTGGTGATGTCTGTAGTTGGCACCAGCTTCTGAATAGTGTGTTAAATTTATCTCAACTTTAGTTGCATTAAAGTGCTGATAATGAGATGCAGAGTAGGCGTTCCCATGCAAAAACACACAAGGTGCACCTTTGCGATCTATTCTAATTACTAAAATCCTGTATTGAATTCCACTGTGGTAGTGGGTGTATTTGCAGTGTACACACAAAATAAATAAAGAAATCTCATTGTATTTATAAAACCACAGCACAACTTTCACAACGAAAGCCAAAAAGTACGAAGCGAAACAAATTCCGGCGATAAGCCACGTTAGCACCAGAGATTTTACACCTGCTTTCTACTGGTGTTAAGCAGAACGATGACCTGCAGCATGAAAAGGAACACAGCCAAGAGCCACACCTGAACACCCACAGGTGCCATAGAGTCAATGAGCATGATACACGGATACCCATGAGGGCCATAACACTCCTCGCAACAACCCCAGGACCGCCAATGCCCCCGAACCCGCATCTGAGCAAGTATGTTCATGTGGCCATTGTGTTAGCATGATAGGCACAGGCCCTGCAACATCACAGTGTGCTGTCTTCAGCGGACGTTACCATGTCACCTCAGCGTTGGCAGTGAGCCAGGAGATGTAGCTAAGCACGCATCCTCCTGCATGCACAAGCGGCAAAGGGAACGGGGTGTCTCACACATGTCCGTGTGCAAGAAGTGCGGAAAGTGTGTCTCTGTGTTCTGCTGTGGCCGCCACAAGGGCCACAGCAGTCAATATTGTAAAGTGGCATGCACCACCTCCAAACGGCAGTGTCACGGTGTGATTGGAATGCCGCAGGACATGCGCCAATAGGCATTACAAAGGTGTGCCGTAGGAGTGCATGGGATACAACAGTGCAGCGCACAAAAGTGTGGGGGCTCATTGGAGGGAGGAGCAGCTGTTTGGCAACGTAACACACAGTGAACCCGCCCATGTGCCACGTGCTGGGTATCTCATCCATGATGACCAGGGTCGCAGACATCCCACAACACCCACAACCGGCCTTTGTACACATCCTGTATGAATGCACCTGGAGAAGTTACTGTAAGGATGAAAGGTTCTTTGTCTGAGCTATCTTGCGCTAACACATCTGCTGCTCCGAGAAGGAACTTGCAAGTAGACATCCCCCCCTGACAGATATGCTCATATTTGCATCCGTATCCCACACTACCCACTGCCCGATTTGAGAACAACGAGTGGACATCCCACACTCAAAAGTCCTTCGTCAATCAATCAATCAATCAAAACATTTGTAGAGCGCACTACATACCCGTGGGGGTCTCAAGGCGCTGGGAGGGGGGGCGCTACTGATCGAATAGCCAGGTCTTGAGTAGCCTCCTGAAGGACAGCAGGTCTTGGGTCTGTCGGGGGCTCAGTGGGAGGGTGTTCTAGGTCTTGGCAATGAGGTGGGAGAAGGATCTCCCACCGGTGGTTGTTCTTCGAATGCGTGGGACGGTGGCGAGTGCGAGGTCGGCAGAGCGGAGCTGGCGGTTGGGGATGCAGAAGGAAAGTCGTCTGTTGAGGTAGGCTTGGCCGGTCTTGTGGAGTGCCTTGTGTGCATGGATGAGGAGCTTTAAGGATATCCTCTTGTTGATGGGCAGCCAGTGCAGGTTTCTCAGGTGCGGGGTGATGTGGCCATGGCGTGGTACGTCGAGGATCAGTCGTGCCGAGGCGTTTTGGTTGCGTTGCAGTCATTTGATGAGCTTTGTCGGGGCTCACGCATAGAGGGCATTTCCATAGTCGAGCCTGCTGCTGACGAGGGCCTGGGTGACTGTTCTTCATGTATATGTTGGGATCCACCTGTAGATCTTGCGGAGCATGTGCAGGGTGTTGAAGCAGGAGGAGGAGACGGCGTTGACTTGCTTGGTCATGGAGAGCGTTGAGTCGAGGATGATTCCCAGGTTGCGTGCGTGGTCGGTGGGTGTCGGGGCTGCCCCCAGTGCCGTCGGCCACCAGGAGTCGTCCCAGGCTGAAGGGTTGGAACCGAGGATGAGGACCTCCGTTTTGTCCGTGTTCAGCTTCAGTCGGCTGATCTTCATCCAGTCGGCGACGGCCTTCATTCCTCAGGATCAGTTGAGTGTCGTCGGCGTAGGAGATTATGTTGAGGTCGTGCTGTCGGGCGACGTGTGCGAGCGGGGCCATGTAAATGTTGAACAGTGTCAGGCTGAGGGAAGATCCCTGGGGTATGCCGCAGATGATCTCGGAGGCTTCGGATCGAAATGGGGGGAGGAGGACGCTCGGGTTCTGCCAGAGAGGAAGGAACTGGTCCATTCCAGAGCTTTGTCTCGGATCCCTAAGGCGTGGAGGCATGTGCTTAGTGTGCGGTGGCAGACGGTGTCGAAGGCGGCGTAGAGGTCCAGGAGGATGAGGGCTGCAGTCTCACCGTTGTCCAGCAGGGTCCTGATGTCGTCAGTGTCGGCGAACCCTGACTGGGAAGGGTCCAGGGTTCTGATTTCTTCAAGGTTTCGGGTTAGCTGTCTGTTGACGATCTTCTCGATGACCTTGGCCGGGAACGGGAGCAGAGAGATGGGCCAGAAGTTCTTGAGGTCTCTAGGGTCTGCTTTGGGTTTTTTGAGTAGAGCGTTGATCTCGGTGTGTTTCCAGCTCTCTGGGAAGGTCGCGGTCTTGAGGGAGAGATTGATGATGTTGTGCAGGTGGGGTGTGATGGAGCTGCTGGCTTTGTTGAAGATGTGGTGCAGGAATGGGTCTGACGGGGAGTCGGAGTGGATTGTGCTCATAGTCTTAATGGTGTCATCGATGCTCACGCTGACCCAGGCTAGCAGGGGGTCGTGGTCGATGGTGTGCGGAGAGTCTGTTGTGTTGCTGTCTGTTGGGGCTATCTGGGTGTTGAAGCTGTCGTGGATGTCTGCTATCTTGCGGTGGAAAAAAGTGGCGAGGGAGTCGCACAGGGCTTGTGACGGCGGGATGTTGTTGGTGTTGCAGCTGGGGTTGGAGAGTTCCTTCACGATGTTGAAGAGCAATTGTGTGCGTTGTTGTCGAGGTGGTCTTTGAAGGAGGTCCTCTTGGCAGTCCTGATGAGGTGATGGTGGTTGCGGGTGGCGTACTTGTGGGCTGCGTGGCTGTCCGGATTCTGTTCGCTGTGCCATTTCTTCTCTAGTTTCTGGCAGGCTCGCTAGGAGTTCTGGGGTGAACCAGCTGGCCCTCTTGCTGGCGTCTGTGTGGGGGGGTTTCTTCAGTGGGGCAAGGGTGTTGGCGCAGTTGTCAATCCAGCATCTGAGGATGTGGACAGCGTCGTCGGTGTTGGAGGGTTCGGTGGGTGGGCTGAGAGCGAGGTTTGCATGTAGTTGGTCTTCAGTGATTTTTTCTCCAGCAGCGGCGAGGGATCTGTTGGGTGCGGTGGCGTGTGGTGGGTTTCTGGAAGGTGAAGTGGATGCAGCGGTGGTTGGTCCAGAGGAGTTCGGTGGTGTGGCTGAAGGAGACGTGGGGGCTTGCGGAGAAGACGGGGTCAAGCGTGTGGCCGGCGGACTGGGTAGGCGTTGTGATGAGTTGCCTCAGTCCAAGGTTGGCTAGGTTATCGATCAGGGTTGTCGAGTTGCTGTCATTGTTGTTCTCAAGGTGAAAGTTCAGGTCTCTAAGGAGGATGTAGTCAGTGGAGGTCAGGGCGTGCATGCTGATGAAGTCGGCGATGGAGTCGCTGAACTGGGGTCAGGGTCCGGGGTATGTAGATGAGGGTGCCTCTGAGGGTGGAGTTGGGGTCTGTGTGGATCTGGAAATGCAAGTGTTCGGTGGTGCTGAGAGTGTCGTCTGTGCCGTTCGAGACCCTGATGCTGTTCTTATGGACGATGGCGATTCCTCCTCCGACTCCGTTGGTGCGGTCTCTGCGGGTGATCTTGTAGCCGTCTGGGATGGCTATGGCGATGTCGGGTGCGGAGGAGTCGTTCATCCACGTCTCTGTCAGGAAGGCAACGTCCGGGGATGATGTGTCGAGCAGGTCCCAGAGCTCGACGGCATGTTTGCGTGCGGAGCGGGTGTTCAGTAGGATGCATCGGAGGTGGTTGAGGTCTTTCTTGGCAGGTTGATCGGCGGCTCTGAGGCTGGTGTAGCTGCAGTTCCGGCAGGTGAAGGGACCATGTGTATGTTTCGGGGTGGCCTTGAAGCAGGTGTGGGTCCGTCCAGGGTTGAGAGCATGGAGTGTGCTGGGATCGTAGCGGCGGTGGTCGTCGTGGCAGGTGTGGGGACCAGGGGTTCTGGCACTGTGTGCGGTCCGGGCACGGATGGTTGCAGACGGGCTTGCACCTGCTGCGTGCGGCCACGCGGCAGACGCCATATATGGGGATGTGGGAGGGAGGAGCAGCTGGGAGGCTGGAGGCAGGGGCATTGGGGGGGCAGGGCCGCAGGGGATGCAGCGGCGGGAGCAGGAGTGGTGAGGGCACTGAAGGCAACCAGGCACAAATCAGGGGCAGCGAGGGGAAACAGAAGGCAAAAGAGGGCACAGAATGAAGGGGCAACGAGGGGAACAGAAGGCAAGAAAAACGGGCAGAAATCAGGGACAGCAAGGGGGAACAGAAGGCAAAAGAGGGCACAGAATGAAGGGGCAGCAAGGGGAACAGAAGGCAAGAACAACGGACACAAATCAGGGTCAGCGAGGGGGAACAGAAGGCAAAAGAGGGCACAGAATGAAGGGGCAACAAGGGGAACAGAAGGCAAGAAAAACCGGGCACAAATCAGGGGCAGCGAGGGGGAACAGAAGGCAAAAGAGGGCACAGAATGAAGGGGCAACAAGGGGAACAGAAGGCAAGAAAAACAGGCACAGATAAGAATGCAGGCACAGGGGGAGACAGGCAACAGCAGTCACAGACACCAGACGACAGTATGGGCAGTACAGGAAAAGACAGACAGACAGCGACAGTGATACAAACCTCAGGCCTACCACTGGCCACCAGGGATGAGCCAAAGAAAAATCTTTAAATAAATTACAGGTTGTTCAGAACACTGCAGCCCGTTTAGTAAACTACGCACCTCTCAGGACCCCTTCAGCCCCTCTTCTCGGCAACCTTCATTGGCTCCCCATAAAAAAGAGAGTCAGGTTTAAAATCTGTTGTATGGTCTTTAAATCCCTAAACAACCTGGGTTCTGGCTATCTGGCTCATAAATTAGTCAGATACACTCCTACTAGATTGTTGAGATCCAGTCATCTAGCAAATCTGTGTACCCCTCAAATCAAATTGGCGCGGATGGGAGGGAAGGCGTTCTCTCACCTTGCACCTTGATACTGGAATCTCCTCCCCTTAAAACTACGGCAATGCACCAACTTATTAGTTTTTAGGAAACTGTTGAAAACAGAGCTTTTCTAAATCTCTTTCTCTTGATGGTCAGCAGGTTGTCCCAGCACAGAGTTACCCCGTATGGGGTGATTTAGGCGCTATATAAGACCCATAAATAAATAAAATAAATAAATGAGGCGCAGGTGGTAGCCTGCGGGTGGAGGAGGTCCTCAACTTCTACAGCAGCGGCAGCTGGGGCAGTGTCAGGACACACAGGCGGAGCTGTGTGGTGGGGGGGGCAACCTACCTAACAAGGTCAAGGGTCATAATTAGCGAGCGTGAAATGGCCTTCACATGTACTCCGACCACAACCCTTCCCTGCACCCATTGCACACAGACCCGTATCATTGCACCAAGCTGTGCCATTTCATCCACAAGACTGGCACATGGCAAGCCAGTGCAGTTACAAGCAGAGCCACTGACGCATAGCAGGGCATCCTGAACACATGATCGACTTCATTCACGTCCACCTATACCTTGCACGTCTGCTGCATGTCCTGGGTGCACTGCCTTTGCAAGTGCTGCAGAACACTTACCAGCACCATATACAAGTTACCATGTTCCAAACAAAACTTCCTCCTGCTACGTATAAAATATTGCTGACACTACTTGGACAGGTGTGGCACAGCGCCCAGAGCACATGACTTCACAGCATAGGACACATAGTTTGGGCTCCCAGTTTCATTCCCGAGCAGCTCAATTTAGCAGCATAACACTCTAGGCAATACCTCACTTAATTTCCGTACCCCGCACTTTTACACCGGTAGGGGTCAGTACTTCAGCGCCTTTATCCCTGAGTCTGGCAGCAGTTCAGCTTACACCCCCAGCACCATCAGACCCGTACAAGTGAGTAGTTTGCAGTTTCCAAATACCGAATTGATTTGATACGCACGAATTTCCCTTCGCACTCACTGTATAACACCCCCTAAAGACCATACACAACTTACAATATTTGAAACAAAAGTTCCTCAGAGTAGGTATAACTACATGCTGACACTACTTGCACAGATGTGGCACAGCGGCCAGAGCACGTGACTTCACAGCATATGACACACAGTTTGGACTCGCGCTTTCATCCCCGAGTCCGGCAGCAGCTCAGCTTAGCAGCATGAGACTCTAGACAATACCTCACATATTTTCCGTACCCCAGAACTTTCAGACCAGTAGGGGTCAGTAGTTCGTCCTAGTAGGTATAAACACATGCTGACATTACTTCCACAGGTGTGGTGCAACAGAGAGGGCACGTGACTTCACAGCATAAGACACACAGTTTGGGCTCACACTTTAAACCCCGAGTCCCGCAGCAGCTCACCTTAGCAGCATCAGACTCTAGGCAATACCTCACTTAATTTCCGTAGCCCAGCACTTTCAGTCCGGTAGGTATGAGTAGTTCTCTTTGCACCCCTGTATAGCACACCCTAAACACCCCACAGAGGTTACAGTGCTCCTACCCTCCTCTTTCCTCCTTTTTTCACCCTTTTTTCCCCTTACTCGCTTTAACAGAATCACAAAATGGCTGCCAACACTTCCTAGTTGCAACCGCTCGCACCGCTCGCAGCCAATAAGCAGCAAGCTCGTGCTCGTAACGCCTCAGCCAATCAGATGGCAGAATTCCCAAATATCAATATCTGTAAATTTCGCTATTTCTCCAAAACTACTGAACGGATTTACACCAAATAAACAAAAGCGTGGTTTCTAGACCAAGCCCCTTCTCCCTGCTAAATTTGGGGTAATTCCGTTCACCCGTTCGACCTGTAGCCTGGTCTAAATTTTCCTATGGAAATAAACATGGAGAAAACATGTTTTGGGACCCCCTTTTTTCTTGGCCCCCACTTGACAAATTACCCCCAAACTTTCAACATAGGAGCTGATATGAACAAAGAATTAGTTTGGAAAATTTCATGAAGGATCATCAAACAACGCCAAAGTTAAAAGCAAAACAAAAAATGTTCTTCCTATGGAAACTTGGTCCTAACTACAACTACCTACTGGCGTGTGTATTCACTGAAAAAAAGCAGAGGTTACAGATATATATATATTGGTGCAGGCGGTGACTACACGGGGAGGAGCGATCACTGAATCGGCGTCTCATTGCCCGGCTGACTCTTGCTACTGGGACAGAACGTATGGGGACTTAAGGAAGTTCCAGGACAACAATTAAACCGGGACTTGCTATTTCACACACAACCATATTTTGCCAGGAACACCAGCGCTCATTATGGGAAAAAAGGGGCGCCCGTTGGGGTTACTTATCCAGCTATGTTGCCTGCTGGAGTCTGTAGTTCACTATCAAGGACTGCAGCTAAACTCGAAATAAAGAACTGGGCCCCACTGGATTCCCACCAATGGGAATACCGCATGATATTCAAAAGAAGGTTGGGGTAGGTTCCCAGTGAAAGCAGCATCTGAGGAAGGCACACCCTGCCAAAACGCATCATGCCGAAGCTGTCAATAAAGTGGACTTCACGAATTTCCCCGCTGTGACCTCTGATTACTTCCCATTGAAGTAGTCTTTGTGTGATGTTGTACGTGCCGGCCAGGGGCGCATCAAGAGGACGCGTCCTACAAGTGTCTGTGGCTCCACTTGCAAACGCTGTTTTTTTATTCTTCCAAGGGATTGGATTGCCTCGGACCGCCTCAGGATCAAGTCAAGCAAGGGCTGCTGCCAGGTGCAGGCCATGACTACACGGGGAGGCATGATCACTGAATCGGCGTCTCATGGCCCGGCTGACTCTTGCTATTGGGGCAGGACATATGGGGACTTAAGGAAGCTCCAGGACAACGAATAAACCAGGATTTACTAATTCACACACAACCATATTTTGCCAGGAACACCAGCGCTCATTATGGGAACAAATGGGCCCCCGTTGGGGTTACTTACCCGGCTATGTTGCCTGCTTGGAGCTGTAGTTCACTATCCAGGACTGCAGCTAAACTCGAAATAAAGAACTGGGTCCAGCTGGATTCCCATTAATGGAAATACCGCATGATATTCAAAAGAAGGTTGGGGTACGTTCCCGGTGACAGCGGCATCTGAGGAAGGCATACCCCCAAAACACTTCATGCCGTAGCTGTCAATAAAGTGGACTTCCCGAATTTCCCTGCTGTGTCCTCTGATTACTTTCCATTGAAGTGGTCTTTGTGTGATGTTGTACGCGCCAGCCAGGGGTGCGTCAAGAGGACCCGTCCTACAAGTGTCAATGGCTCCACTGGCAAACACTGTTTTTCTGTTCTTCCAAGGGATTGGATTGCCTCGGACTGCCTCAGGATCAAGTAAAGGAAGGGCTGCTGCCAGGTGCAGGCCTTGACTACACGGGGAGGCACGATCACTGAATCGGAGTCTCATGGCCTGGCTGACTCTTGCCATTGGGGCAGGACGTATGGAGACTTAAGGAAGTTCCAGGACAACGAATAAACTGGGACTTACTATTTCACACACAACCATCTTTTGCCAGGAACACCAGCGCTCATTATGGGAACAAACTGGCCCCCGTTGGGGTTACGTACCTGGATATGTTGCCTGCTGGGTGCTGGGTGCTGTAGTTCACTATCCAGTACTGCAGCTGAACTCAAAATAAAGAACTGTGTCCAGCTAGATTCCCACCAATGGGAATACCTCATGATATCCAAAAGAAGGTTGGGGTAGGTTCCCGGTGACAGCGGTATCTGAGGAAGGCCCACCCCGCCGAAACGCGTCATGTCGTAGCTGTCAATAAAGTGGACTTTCTGAATTTCCCCGCTGTGTTCTCTGATTAATTTCCATTGAAGTGGTCTTTGTGTGATATATATGTATATATTCACTGAAAAAAGCATAGGTTACAGTACATAGCATAGAAATTCAGCATTTATAGTTACCTGAGGTAACTCTAACTTACGTCCCCACAATACAACTGCTTATGACCTCAAATATTACATCATTCATGGCATGGTCAGTGACCTCACTGATGACATCACTGATGACATTCTAAATTCGTATAAAACCTATAACGTCCCTGTAACATTTGTTTTTACAGTGAATTTCTAAGGTTTTTAAAATTCTATTTCCTAATGACAAATTCCCTGTAACCTTTGGTTCTTCATTGAATTTGTAAGGCTTTTAAAATTCAATTTACTAACCATAACATCCCTGTAGTTTTTGTTTTTTAGGGAGTTTCTATGGTTCTTTAATGTTATTTCACAACTATAACTTCCCAGTAAACCTTCATTTTTAGGTGAATGTCTAAGGTTTTTTTCAATTTTATTTCCTGTTACCTTTAAACTTTGAGAGTGAGTGTGTGAGTGAGTGCATGAGTGTCTCAGTAGGTCTGGTGTGAAATTGTCTGAGTGGGTCTGTCAGTGGGTGTGTGAGTGGGTATGGGAGTGGCTGCATAAGTGTCTTGCTGGGTGTGTGAGTGGGTGAGTGAGTATCTGAATGGGTTTGCAAGTGCCTCCATGAGTTTGTGAGTCAGTATGTGAGTGAGTGCATGAGTGTCTGAGTAGGTCTATTAGTGGGTGCATGAGGAACTCAGTGGGTCTGTGGGCTGGTGCATAAGTGTCTGAATGGATCTGTGAGTGGCTGTGAGAGTGTCTGGGTGAATCTGTGAGTGGGTGCATGAGTGTGTGAATGGGTTTTTGAGTATGAGTGGGAGTGTTTTAGTAGCTCTGTGAGTAGATGTGCGAGTGGGTCAGAGCATGGGTGTGTCAGTATCTGAGTGTGTCTGTCAGTGTGTGTGTGAGTACCTGAGTGTGTGTTTAAGTGTCTGTTTGGGTGTGTCAGTAGCTGTGTGAGTGACTTGGTCCCTAAGGAACTGCACCTGCAACTTAATCCAACAAGACTCCACAGTTTTGCCCAAAATATCTATCCAAGTGGAGGACTTTCTATTGGTTTATTACCAAGTGCTACCTCCTGGGAAAATGTCCAGTACATATTCTATACTACAGCTGTCTAAAGGAGCATGAGGAAATGTCACCAGTGATCGTGTGTGTGTTTTGGCAATGTGATTGTTCCTAGAGCGTCTTTATCTAGAAATATGTCATAACATAAATCCTCATATAGGGAAGCCAACAAGACTACAAAGAGGTAAATCTCCATCAAAACAGGGTCTTTCCTCTTAAATATATGAAGCAAGTTCCTATTTGTTTGGTGAAGATGTCCTTATGTACCTCGGCATCAACAACACCTCACTAAAATCAGTGGAAAACGCTGTAGGAGGGGGTGCTTGTTAAGCTGTCCATCATCCTGGCAAATGCAGGAAGATGTTTCAATATTAATAAGGTGGGCAGGGCCAAACAGCGAAGCTTGCAAGCAATTTGTACATTTGAAATACTAGCAGCAATTTAAATGGAGAACCATGGACTCTGCTGTCACCAGGTAAGGACAAGAAAGAACCTACTTGTCACGGTCACTACAGATAACACTCCAATAGTTCAATGATGCATTCACCACCACAAAGCATTTCAGATCATCTTTTAATATGGAATTGCCAAGAAAACACACTTGCTTAGCCTTCACCAACCATGGAGTTAGACTCATGTGTTCTTTACAGAAGTGGAGCTTGAGCTGGGGCACCTACTATGTTTATATTTGTAAGTGCTTCCTGTTGAGGTTTAATGTCTGTGAAATAAGCATCAGGGCCCGAACGGCCCTGGTGAACCCATCCTTGGGGCCTGGCCAAGACTTTATGGGGGAGGGTGTTGGGCTGCCCCCCTCCCAAGGGTGATTTCATCCTGGGACCCCATCCCCAGCGCCCGGCTGAAATTTAGTGGGGAGGGGCACCTCACGCTCCCCCCCCCCCCCTCTTGGACTGATTTCAGCCTTGGGGACCACATCTGCTGGGCCTGGCCACAAATCAATGAGGGGCGGGCCACACAGCCTCCTCCCCTGTCTGATTTTAGTCCCAGGGACCCCATACCATGGTGCCTGACGTGAGGTCCTGGTCCCACCTAGAGCACCCAGTCTGTATTTCGGGGACTGCATGGAGTCTCAAGGCTCCCGCGATCCAAGCCTGCTCCCCGCCTACTGCAGCAGCTGGCATTGCTGTCACACACAGGAAGTTGCTGCACACGCAGTTCCCTGTGTTTGAGAGCAATAATTTCATCTCTTTCCCTGCCCTCATGTCTGCGGATAGGGAATGAGATGAAAATTCTGCTTCCAGCAAGCAGGAGCGGTTCAACAGCTCCTGCTTGTTGGGAGTGGAGTGATTGCTTTTGCTTGGTGGGAGCTGTCACAGCTCCCGGCAAAGAAAAACAAAGAGCTATGTCCCCGGGGTGGGCATCCTGGGACATAGCTGGACCTGGAACCAGGGAGGTGGTAGTCCCCAGGGCCATAAATGGCCTGGAAAGGTGTGGTTGCATGTCCACCCTACTTCATTTTTTAAAAGTATTAGGCCCCTGAGGATGATGGTAAGAGGGGGGGTCTGCACTGCCCAATTTAGTTTTTAATTTAAAGCCCCGGGGAGGTGGTGGTGCTCAGGGCCCAGGGGTGTCCACACTGTCTCCCCTATCTGTTTTTAAATTGAAAGCCCTGGGGAGGTGGTGGTCCCCGGGCACGGGGTTCTGCGCGGCCCCACTGCTATAGTATAAACATGAGACCCTGGGAAGTGGAGGCCCCAAGAGAATAAATAAGCCCTCTCTGCCCCCCCTCCTTAATAATTAAAATTTATATGCCCCTGGGACCTGGCCAACCCAGGGGCAGTATTACAAGCAAGCATGGGAGACCATGCTTTTTAAAAAATGTATGGCAGTATTCACGAAGATTTACAAATGTTACACTGAATTGTTTTTAAAAAGTGCTTTTTTTCCATATAGGTGGCTGGCTGGGGCCCAGGACCAAGGCTAGGGGTTATAGTATTTTTACCTTATCCCCATTTCTTTTTTTTTGCTTTTTTTCAGACTGAGCTGAAGCCAAGTTGCAAGATGGCTGCCAACACTTACTAGTTGGAGTGTTAAAAGGTTTTTTTCATTTTATAGCTCAGCATGGCAACACTGTGCTAGTCCTATGCCTAAAGACTAACCCTGGGCGCGACACTACGCTTCGCCCACGTAGTGTACGTAGCGCTGCCTGCTTCGCAGTTTTCGAAGTAGGCGAAGCAGGCAGCGCCTACGCACACTACGTGGGCGAAGCGTAGCTGCCTGCCGCCCACCACCCGCCTCCCGCCCGCCGTACTTTTAAAAGAAAAAATTAATTTGTAATAAAGGAAATTAGGCACTTACCTGACGCGCGGCGTCTCCCGGGGCTCCCTCTTCCTGTTTTTCAATTTTCCTGACTAATGCGCATGCGCGGACGCCCGCGCATGCGCATTTCTCGCAAGAAATGCGCATGCGCGGGCGTCCGCGCATGCGCATTAGTCAGGAAAATTGAAAAACAGGAAGAGGGAGCCCCGGGAGACGCTGCGCGTCAGGTAAGTTCCTTTAATTTGCTTTATTACAAATTAATTTAATCTTTTAAAAGTAGGGTGGGTGGGTGGCGGGTGGCGCGTAGTGGGGCTACGCGAAGCGCGTAGTGTGCGTAGATTTGGGCACACTACGTGCTGCTTCACGTAGCCCCACTACGCCCACTACGCCCACCCTTACTAAAGACTCTTCTGTACAAATGGCAAAATACTTTGTCCCTTTCTATCTCGGCGTGGATGGCACCGTGCTAAACCTATGCTTAAAAACTTTGAAAGAAAATCAGACATTTGAGGTGAGCAGATCTAGAGTGTCACTGGTGTTGAAGGTACTCTATGCAGGAGTTGCTTTCCACATAAATATATATGTATGTGTATATATTGCCTACTGGCGATTGCTAGTAGGTAGTTGTAGTTAAGACCAAAGTTTCCACTGTAAAAAAAAAGAATTATTTGCCAGTAACTTTGGTGCTGCTTGACAAATGTTCACGAAAGTTTAAAAAAACATCCCCTTTGTGGTTCAGCGGCTGTGTTGAAAGTTTTGGGGTGATCCGTTAAGTGGGGGCTGAGAGAACAGGGGGGTCCCAAAACACATTTTACCCATGTTATGTCTATGGGGGTTTTTCATTCTTCGAACATGACTACAGCCAGAACCGCTAAACGGAATTGCACCAAATTTGACAGAAAGCTCTATGTTTGTCCAGAAAGCGTGCTGTTTGTAATTTAGTGTAAATCCATTCAGTAGTTACAGAGATATCTACGTTTTCTGGGGGCCTAAACTCCTACTGAAATTTGATTGGCTGCCAACACTTCAACCAGCTGGTGTCGACAGCCATCTTGGGACTTGGTTGAACCGAGTCACTGAAAAAAAGGTAAAAAAATAAATAAAAGGAGTCAGGGTAGAAACACCTTGACCCCCTAGGCCTCTTGGGGCAGGGGGCCCAGTGGGACCCCGCAGGGCCAAAAAAAGCATTTTTTTGCAATTGTTTTTGAAATCTATGGATTTGGATGAAAATGTTAAAAAAATCTAAGTGTAGGCTCCCGCACTTCATTCATTATTGGCCCCCAGTTGGACCAGGTCCTGGGGCATAATGCAAATATAGACGAGGGCACATGGCCCCCCCTTATGGGGCTTACTAATGCCCTGGGGACCACCACCTCCCCGGGGTTTCTTTCTAAAAAAATGCAAGGGAGGCCTGCCCCCCCCCGCTGCCCTGGGGACCACCACCTCCCTGGGACAATTAAGTTAGAAAAATGTGGGGAGCCTGAGGACCCCCCCCACAGCCCCTGCTACCACTACCTCCCTGGGGCTCAAATAATATAATGAAGGGGTCCCCCATGGCCAGCTCCTGCTATGTGCCGGGGTGCCCACCCCTGGGACATAGCTGTGTGCTATGGCTTGGTGGGAGCATAACTGCTTCCGTCAAGCCATAGCAAACACTGCTCCACTTTCAGCAATCATGAGCATTCAAAATGCTTCCACTTGCCGATAGTGGAGCAGAATTGGTTTTTGAGAAAGGGAGCTGAATGTTCAGAAGCTCCCTCTGTCCAAAAGCAAGCTGGCTCCCCACATCCTGCAAGGCCTTCAGGCTCCCCCGGTGGTCCTCAACAAAGTCTTGAGTTGCCCTGGGCAGGACCAGGGCACCCAGACTAGAGGCCAGGGCCCTGGGGTATGGGTTCCCTGGGATCAAATTGGCCCCAGAGAGGGGCTACTCATTCACTTTCTAAACAGCAAGTCTCCAGATGGCTCAGCCCTATCTTCACCACTCTGCAAATGTACCTCCTGGTGCACTGTTGGTTGGAGGATGCAGTCCTCTTGGCTGCTGAGGACCCTTGGGTCCAACAAGACCTCCTGTTACCTCCAGTAAGTCCCACACAGTGGGATTTCTGAGAGGTCTCCTGAGGCCACGCCCCAATTCTCCACCACTCTGCGAATGCGCCTCCTGAGTGCACTACTTCTTGGTGAATGAACAGGAGCGACCAGTGCAGGTAGGAACGGTGAGGCAGTGGGACTGGGTGGGGAGGAACTCAAAAGACAGCGATGAGGAAAAATTAAATAAATAATTCATTTTCCCTCGTCATCTCTCGGTCCCTCCCCACCCTGTCCCACTGCTCTTACCTGTATAGGCTGCTCCTGGGAATAAAGTCCCCTTGCCTCCTGAGGGTCCTTGGGGCCCAGAGACCCATCCTGTTCCCTCCAGTTAATCTCACACAGCGGAATTGCTGAGAGGTTGGTCAGAGGCCATGCCTCCTTTTCCTACTACTCTGCAAGCGTGCTTTCAGGCACACTGATTGTTGGGGAATGCAATCCCCTTGAATGCTGAGGGTCCTGGGGGCCAACAAGCTCTCCTGTTACCTTCAGTAAGTCCAAATAGTGGAACTGCTCAGAGGACTTCGGAGGCCACGCCCCTTTTCTCCACCACTTTGCAAACACACCTCCTGGTGCACTGCTGGTTGGGGAATTATGTCCCCTTGACTCCAGAGGGTCGTTGTGGGCCAACGTCCTCTCCTGTTACCTCCAGTGAGTCCCACACTGTGGGAATGCACAGATGTCTTTCAGAGACTATGCCTTTTTCCACCACTCTGCAAACAAGCTTCCTGGTGCACTGCTGGTTGGGGGAAGAAGTACCCTTGGCTGCTGAGGGTTCTTGGCGGCCAACTACTCCTCCTGTTACCTCAAGTTACTCCACACAGCAGGATTGCTGAGAGATTGTCGGAGGCCATGCCCCTTTTTCCACCACTCTGCAAACCCACCTCCTGGTACACTGCTTGTTCAGAAATGAAATCCCTTTGGATGCTGAGGATCCTTGGGGGCAAGGAATTTCTTGTGTTACCTCCAGTAAGTCCCAGACAGCAGGATTGCAGAGAGCCAATCGGAGGCCCATCTCCTTTCTCCGCCATACACCAAACTCGACAAATAGTTAAAAAAAACATAGAAATTCACTGAAGAAAACAAAGGTTCCAGGAATGTTATAGTTGGAAAATGGAATGAAAAAAAACTTAGAAATTCATTGAAAAAAACAAAGGTTACAAGGATGTTACAGTTAGGCTTGGATTTCACTCATACAAAACCAGTGATTTTCAGCAGTTATAGTCAGCTGAGCGAACTATAACTCTCACCCCCCACAATGCACTGCTTTTAACCTCACATATTACATCACTCATGATATGGTCAGTGACATCACTGATGAGATCGCTGATGACATCTCAAATGACATCACTGACGACATCACAGATGACATATCCATGAAATCACTGAAGTACCCACTCACACCCCAATAGAACCTTTTCATACACCCACTCCCACCCCCACACAAGCATTTACAAACCATTCACAGATGTGTACCAGTACTTACACACTCAATCACTGATTCATAGAGCTACTTACACATCTACTCTCTCACCCAGCCACTCATACACCCACTCACTCACTAATACAGCCACTGACATATCAAGTCATACACCCATATAGCACACTAATTTAGTCACTCATAGAGCTACTCATACACCTAGTCACTCACCCATACAGTCAATCACATAGCCGTTTACTCACCCATACAAATACACACCAACCCACCAACTTACTCATATAGATACTAACACATACTTACTCACCTATACAGTCACTGACCCAAGCACACACTCACCCATACAGCCACTCTCGCAATCACTCACTCACTCACTTATATATTCCAACACTCACATATACTGCCTTTCACATATGCAGTTACTCGCCCATATTCCACTGAGACATCTATTTACTACCGACACAGCCATACACACACTCACTCACCCACACAGCCCCTCTCAAATGCACTCATGAACCCATACAGCGAGTGATTCGCCCACTCCCTCATCCGTGCAGGGAGTCACGTACACCCTCACCCACCCACACTGACACTCAGGCACCCATACAGGTACTCAGACAACCAATCAAAAACCCATATAGGCACTCAATTTACCTACTCACCAACCCAGGCAGACACTTAAACCAACTGACAGATTGATACAGACATTCACACAGATTAGTCACTCATTCATACATTATCTGAGACATGTATAATCACTCACTTACACACTCAGTCACGCACCCACTAAATCATCCATACATACACTCATACACCCACTCATTCATCAATACACCTTGGTGAATATATATTTTAATACTCATAAACCTTTTAGAAACACCCACAGTCACCCCATGATGTCATAAGTGATGTCATCAGTGAGGTCATTTGAGATGTTATCAGTGATGTCACTGACCATGTCATCAGTGATGTAATAAGTGAGGTCATAAGCAGTGCATTGCGGGGGCATGAGTTATAGTTAGCTCAGCTAACTATAACTGCTGAATTCCTCTGGTTTTGTATGAGTGAACTATCAGCCTGACTATAACATCCTGTACCTGTGTTTTTTTCAGTAAATCTAAGTTTTTTTTAAATCCTATTTATTAACTGTAACAGCCCTGTACCTTTGGTTTTTTCAGTGTACTCATATGGTTTTTTAAATGCTAATTCCTAATTATAACTTTCCTGTAACCTTTCATTTTTTTAGTGAATTTCCATGTTTTTTTTATAACAAAGGTCTTTGCAGAATGGTGTGGGAAGGGAGCAGGACATCTGAACAGCTGTCAGAAATCCTGCTGAGTAGGACTTATAGAGACTACCAGGAGAAATTCTTGGTCCCCAAGGTCCTTTAGCATCCAAGATAACTTTATTCCCCAACCAGTAATATGTCAGGAAACGTGTTTGCAGTGTGGTGCAGATAGGTTGTGTGGCCTCCGAAGACCTCCTAGCTAACTGACTTTGTGGAACTTGCTGGAGGTAACAAGAGGGATACTTGGCCCCCAAATAACCTCAATAGCCAAGGAGACTTCATCCCACAACTAGTACTATTGTCGGAGGTGCGTTTACAGAGTGAATGAGAAAGGATGTCCTTGATTAGTGCACAAGTAGTACCTGTATGATTCAATGAGTCCATTGCCAAGGACAGACTGCGAATACTGGGTGTTTTTAACAAAGTGTAAGACACATATAAAGACATATTTTACTTAAGGTTTCAGTGTAGCTATTTAGTAAGATACTTATTTAACTTTCCCCTTTGTATTCTTTTGTCGAAATAGCTACATCAAAAAATATTTTCCTTCTTCACAGCAACACCGGGGGTTGCAATGACAGCAGTAGTCATGATTACAAATTAAAAAGTGTCAAACAGATATATAGACATATTTTACACAAAGTTTCAGTTTAGCTGTTTAGTAAAATATTGGTTTAACTTTATTTTAACAACATATTTGCAAACAAAACAACAGTTTCAAAAGATAACTTTCAACATCTGAACTCATGAACACAACATAAGTTTGAAACAAACATCAAACTATCCTTTGTTACCCAAACTCACGGGGAATCAAAAACTGATGCAAAACTAGCGCAATCCACAATGTGTGACAGGACTCTCTGTAGAGGGATGAACAAAAAATATTCATGTGGGACAACGTCCATCTCATAATATTTTAAAATCTGTCATAGAAAATGTCTCCAACTGGCGATCTACCAGAGGGAAGCTAAAGAACCATCTACATCAGTGGCAGAAGCAACAATACCTGTCCTTTAGAGGAACAGATATGGCTCCACTGTTTTCAAGAACAGCCATGTATTGCATGGACTGTAATGTTGTTATAACTGCTGTTGAGCAGTGTGATACAGCTACTCCCAATGCTGCCAAGAATCATACAATGTATTTTTTCCCCCTTTTATATTTTTTGCACATTTTATTAGAGGAGTTAATGGTGAGCAGCAAGAAGGCAATGCAAAGCAGAAGGACCCTAAACTTCAATAGCAGCACAATCACACCAAAGTCCATTGAAAAGTCTCAACCTCAAGATTTGGCTCCACAGTTTTCCCTGATGGCATCAAACTGCATGGATTGTGGGTTTGTAAGTCCTAGAGAGCAGTCCATAATGGCCCTTCACAATGCTGGAAAGAATAATAAATGTTCATTTTATATTTTTTTTGCCCTTAATGATTTTCTACATTAGCAGGTATTTGATTATCTTACAAAATGTGTATCTAATATCTATGTGTTGTTCATTTTATTATCCTCGAATTTCTTGTAACACTATTTAAATATAACTTAAAATAAGTCAACATTCTGTGTTTAAAACGTTCTAGTAAGTGCATCAACAACACATACAAACATTCTCTGTTTTTTTACAAACACTGTTAAATTTTGTGATCTCTTTTTTAAAGCTATCAACTGTAATATATGTGTCTTCTTCTGCAACTCCTCCTCTTAACAACTCTTCTTCTTCCCTAGAATCCTGCTCAGGACCAAAGAAACGAAACTGCACATCACCACAAACCTTTTCTACATGCGCCACACTGCCATGCAAAAGTGCTCTACTTATTTCTCCTAAATATAAAGCAGGAGTTTTCACATAATACAGCCTCCTACCTAAAGTTCACATTGTTGAGTGGTATAACTTATTTTGTGTTTTAAACTTCGCCTTGGAATGATACGAAGGAATCTTTCTAATATATCAATGAATTGCAGTCTAATACTAAAAACACTACTATAATACCACTTGTATACAGTACCCTGACTACGCCTTCCTTATACCTATTTTGCAACAACTTCATCTACATTTCTAGGTACCATCACCTCTTTTGCTATAGGACTAAAATTGTTCATAAAATTGTCCTCTTTAATTAACAGCATGAAACATATTTGTTATTCTGGAGATAGCTTTCTTCATTGAAGAAAGCCTCTGTTCAAGAAGTATGTATCCATTGTCCGCTAAAAACAGTAAACAGTTACTTCTATTCACTAATATTTTCTTCTCGTTTTGTCTCCTCTGCAAAACACTAATTTGTCAAGAGTCTTCATTCTATTTAGAATCAATATTGAAAGGTTCCTTTTCAAAGCAAGGGCCTTATCAACTACGCTCATTCTAACGGTTTGACTGCATCTCTCATTCTTATGCACTTTTTTAAATTTAACAAGTCAAGTCAAAAATACTTTATTCGGACAAAAAAAAGCCATACAAGCAGAGAATTAAAAAACATTTTAAGAGACTTTAAAAAGTGATCAATACATTGGAAGAGAAAAATTGCACATGCCCATTAAAAGAAACCCCATCATGCAAATGTTGTGTATACTAAAAATTAATCACTTAACAAATAGAATAAGAAATCATTACAAAGAATCATACAAGTACCAACACACACATAAAAATACAGCAGATAAAAGGCCATTAAAATACATACTTAATAAATCCCCACTCAATTAAACATTTAAAAGGTACTCAGAAATACATATGATACCGTAACAATGTTTAAATAGATGTTATATGACCACTGCAGCGACATCCTCTTCCTAGAACTTATGACCCCCAACAAAAGCTCACAACCCCAAAGCACAACAATGGGGGAGAATAACATTTCTAAGAATAATAATGCAGGCCTTACTTAAACGAAGTTAACCTTTCTACGGAACAGCAATATAATTTTTTTGCGTGGCTGAGCATAAGATTCACACAAAATTAAAATGCAAGGGATCCTGATCCGAAACATTGTCACAGGCACACAGGTTTAGGGCACCCGGCAAAGAGTATCCCTTAGAGAAGGCTAATATACAGGGTACCTGGTTCAACCGAAATCTAGTTAAAACAAAGCGATGTTGTACTTTGGAGACCAGTGGCTGTATCTATGGAGACACACTTAAAGTGACGCACCTTCTCACTGAAGGCTTGGCTACTTCCTTGCCCTCCCTAATTGCCTGCTGCCTCGCTAGAAACTTCAAGTTAATATGCCTGATGGCTGCCGGGCCTAAGGGTCTAGGTTTGATGTACATGTCTTGGCAGACCAGCCACTTCATTTACTCCATGATGTATTTTAGCCATGGAATCCGTAGTACCCCCTCACTATGTTTCCAAGGCTGTAACCCATCGCCCATATTGTCTAAAGACTACATATTCCTCAGTATAACTTGTAAATACATGGGTTTGTGGTTAAATACATCAATACTACCTGGACGATTGAATGATGGCATAGGTAGTGCCTAGGTGATACCCTGAGCATACAAGTAGTGCCTACATGATTACCTGACTATGTCATAACTCAATGGGTCATTCCATATCTGCATACTTACTGCCTGCATGTTTGCATGAGTATACCACAAGTATCTGTGTGCTTGGATGAGTGCATGATTAGAGCCTGAATGATTCAACAAGTGTCTGACTAATGCTTCAATAATTCAATACATGCATAGATACTGGTAGGATGATTAAATAAGTGCAACTCTAGTGACTGGGTGATTGCAAGGGTGCATACATAGGATATAGGTGATTTATGTAGTGCATGGATAGTGCATACATGATTGTTTAAGCCCATGCATAGGACATGGTCTACTGGATGAGTGGATGAATAGTGTTTTAGCAACTGGATGCAGACCATGTCTTTTTGGTAGACTGAACAGGTAGTGCCTGGATGTTTACATAACTACATGGGTAGTGCCCGCAGAATTGAATAAGTGCATCAGTAGTGCCTACCTAATTAGATGAGTGTATGATAAGTGTCTGAGTGACTGCATAATTCCATTGTTAAATCTTGAGAGATTGAACAAAAGTAAGTATACTGCTGAGGTGATTGTATTAGTGCAAGACTATTGGCTCAGCATTTAAATGACTGCATGGGTACTGGATGGGCGATAGGTTTACTACAATGGTATTCGCTATGTAATTACAAAAGTGCATGACTAGACCCTGCACAAGTATGCTGCATTATTTCAATGACTGCATGGGTTGTACATGGGTATTTAGATGGCTGCATAGGTTCTACCCAAATGTTATAATGATTGCATATTATGTTAATTTCATAAGTCAATAGATAATACCCAGGTGATTAGATGAATGTATATGTAGTGTCTGCATACTTCAATAACTACATACTTTTTGCCTGCCTGATTGCGGAGTACTTGTATAGTTTCTGAATAAGTTAATTAACTCCATGGATAGTGAATCACTGATTTGATGACTGCCTGAGTAGTGGCTGGTTGATTCATCGAATACCTGAAAACTGCCTGAGTGACTGAGAAAGTACCTTCATTCCCATTAGATACATAACAATTGCACCATATCTCTGAATCACTGGTTATCTCCTGTCAGTATCAAACTACCTGTTTCACTGTATACATGCTTTTCTTCTGAGCAATGTGTGAGTGAAAATTGGGTATCAAACTAGATATATAATTGCATACATGGCCCTCCAGAAACATACATTGCTTTGCTACTGAGCGTGCACATGGATCAGTAAGTTTCTAAAACGCAAAACATTTTGACATTTTTCAAAGCACAAAACCCTTTGCAAATGGCATCCCTACATCATTTCACAAACACATCTTCTTCTTCTAAAACATATATTCAGCATATCGCAAACAAAGGTTACACTCAAAATGAAGCTAGTACAGGAACTCTTAAGGCATTTTGCACTATTAATCCATCTTAGTTTTAAACAAATCATGTTGAAGAAAAACACAACCCTCTCCATATACAAGAAATTTTCATCAGCCTTACTTAACAAGATCACCATGTAAACATATCTGTGATTTCTTAATAGATGAATACCTTCAAGCCATCTTTCCCAAAATATATACCTCTCTGCATCTTTAAGCAAACTGAAAAGTCCCACTGTATATATAACTGTGTGCAAGCCCAGAAGCTATATCTCACCATTTAAGCATATGCAGAGTGGTCATGTAAGTTAAAAACCACATTGACAAACTCTTCCCAATATAAACCTAACAAGTATTACTTCTTTCTAATTCATATACATACAGACATATTTTCATCTTTTATTTCTCACTACACTATTGCTGTTTAATAATGTTACTAAAAGTACTACAACTCCCAGATTGCAGATGACAGGTGTCTTTATTCTGCACATGATGTCTAGACAGTTAAAACATTCTTAGTTCCTCATTGCAACTTTCCACAAAACTATACTGTTAGTTTTCAATAAAATACACAATGTAATAAACAGGCACTAATTCATTTTTCTCTTACTTCCCAAAACATTCACCACTAACCTCTTAAACACATACCCTCTGATAGATAAAGTTCAACTCATATATTTTTTCTCATCACTGTGATACTCCCTTTAATCAAACTCCCTTATACATCTTCATTTCTAACGTACATTTTAAAAAATAATTACAAAGTTTTATACATACCACTGAATTCAGTTTGTAGATTAGATTGTTGTTTTAGCTCTTTATGCAGAGTTTGGACACTGTTAAGATTTGCAAAAACTATGCACAAGAATGGTACACCACTCTCATACAAAGCAAGTCAAAAATGGCAAACTCTTCAACTTTGTACTCTAACGTCATGGGAAAGACAGCAAATGGAATCTTGTCTTTCATTTTAGACTACTGCATCTCCACTTGTGAATGGTTAGCACCTGTTAACCCTTTCCTTCTATTTCAAAACAAGGTTCCTGTTGCCATGTTTTTGCGATGTTTAAGCAATCATCACAGAATAGTCGCAAAAAAACGAGAGTTGAAACCGATATCTTGCTTCATTTTTCTAAAATTTAAATACTACACAATAGTTAATTACATAGTCCTGAGTTGGAAATTAAGACTTGCCATTACTTACATTGAGTCATCACTCCTCAACTTTTCCCAAAAATGTTCTGTCTCCCCTCCAATACAATCTTAGCTCAGTGTATCCAGCAACCCAGTTGAATCAGTAGGTCACAAGTTCACAGCACATTCTAGAAGGATCATGCTACTTCCAAATGAGATACAGCAGGTATGGCTTACTCCACCGATTAAAAAGCATATCAATGTCTGTGTTACATTTCTTTTTTCAAACTACAGCCAATAATAAGACTTCTTTCTACTACTATTGCTTCTTCACGTCAAAATGCTTAGAGCAAGGATTGTGGGCCACAGCTATATCTATTGGGCAAAAGAGGCAGCACAAAGGGAGATGTATTTACAAGGACTTGGGTTTGCCAAATGTGCATATTACTTGGTTTGACCAAAGAGGGTTAAAGTGTCATAAGTTGCTGGCTTTGGTTAAATCCATTGTGGATTCCCAAACTCCTTACCTCGTGATTGTGCACTGTGGTGGCAACGACCTAGGCACAGTGACTGGGGTAGGGCAGGAAATCCTAATGAAAGATACCTTTGCAGAACTGATGTCGCTTTACCCTCACACTGTCTTGGTGTACTCTAACATATGCCAAAGACAGAAATGGAAGTGGTTACATTAATTCTGTCCACAGATTGACAAAGCCAGGAAACATGTTAATAAAACTATTTCTGCATTACACAGAGACCATTGTATGGACTGTTTCTTTAACAACAATCTGCCTTTTGACAAACATGGAATTTATGGAAATGAAGTGCACTTGACAGATGAAGGCAACAGGGTGTTTCTAAGTAACCTGCAACTCTGCATCCGGTCTTATATGTAGCAGCCATATACACACAACCAACACAATGGCTTGTGTCAGAGCCACCCCAATACCTGAAATATTGTGAAGTTTTTTTTTGCTTTAGTTTTTGGGGATCTTCGCGATGACATCATGATCCCCGCTGACACGACGCGAAAACAGAAAAGAAAAGCAGACATTCAATGACCACCAACACACCCAAAAATATTATATAAAAAATCCATTCTGAACATTGACCTACACACATTACAATATACATACTTCTTTCAAAGCATGTTTAAACTCATATTTTTGAACTAACTTCCTTTAAAAACCATATTTCAGACCCATTTTCCATTTTTACAGTTATTCAGAACATCGCGATTAGGCGTTAACCGCAATGATCGCACCTTTCCCATAAAATGAAAACACATATAAGCACACACATTACAGTATTCCATACACTAGAGGTTTATTACTGTACACTTCAAACTCAAGTTTTTCAACTGTATTTTGAGAACAACCATCTCTAAAACCTATTTTTTGTTTTCGCAGTGACTCTGGATATCGCGATGACATCGATAATAGGGATCCCCGCGGGTGTGTTGTAAAAGCGGAAAGCAAATTCAGGATTTCAGTAGCCAACACCACATTTAAAAATGAAAACTATATAGTTAATTCTAACCCTCACGGTAGATAACACACTATATAAATAACTCTATAAAAACATTTATCAGAATCTTAAAATAATATAATGTGTATTAATGATTCACTGATATCTTATTTTCATATTTTCACTAATATTTGTGATGACGTCGATAGTTGTGTCATCCCCGTGACGGTACACGGGGTGGCTGTGCTGGCGGTCAAGACATTGTCACGAATATCACAAGCAATTAAAAAAAAAAAAATTTGGGACACATAACTTGTGTCACTAACACCTCCATTTCTCAAACATGGGGTCAGAGTATCTCCACCCTGAACCCTTATGTGGGCTTTCACCCTGATTTTCAGCACCTGGAAGCATTCCCGATACATAAAATGGCCACTGCAACTTTCTATTCGGGTTGCAACAAGCCAATCAAAGCATTCCCATTGGCACGTGCATTTGTGATAAATGTTGGCTTACATTTCTCAAAAACTACTGAGTGTATTTACACCAAATAAGCAAAAGGCACTTTCTTTAACCGACATCTAACTCCCTATCAAATTTGCTGTACGTCCATTCAGCGGCTAGGGCTATAGAGGTGGCTAAAGGTTCCTATAGGAATTAACATTACAAACACAACCTTATTTCGTGACACAAATTCTCAGTCCCCACTGTACAGATCACCCCCAAACTTTCCCAATCAACAGTACCCTCCTTGACACTTTTTGGGCAAAATGTCATGCTGATTGAAATCAACTAAGTGTTGTATGCTGGGATCAGTAGTGCACTTTCAAAAAAGAGAAAAAATGAACTGAACATTTTCATCTTGGAGGCCCACTGGATGGTTTTTAAATTAAATGAACATTTTGCTACAGCTCAGAAACCTACTAAAGGTAAAGGAATTTTGAAAGTGCTCTACTGATCCCAGCATACAACACTTAGTTGAACTCACCTGTGAGGCCCACTGAGGGCTAATTCAATGGACATGCAGAGGGAGAGTGCCTTTTCAACATTTCTGTGCAGTATCATGAACCATGTGAACAAGGAGCTGGGCTCTGAAACGTGTAAGGCAATGAAATGCATCTGAATGAAAATGCCAGTTTCCTTTTATTAAAAGAATGATTGGAATTCATCTGCATTTTGAGTGCTTCTTCAAGTGGGGATGTTTTGTTTAAAGATATAGCTATGTCTATATCTATATCTATATTTATATATATTACCTACTGGCGGTCGCCAGTAGGTAGTTATAGTTAGGACCTAATATCCATAGGAAATCAGCAACATTCTATTTAGTATAACTTTGGCGCCGGATGACAAATTTTCGCGAAATGTTCAAAACTCGTGGCCCGCTCCGCTCCACTCCTATCCTAAAAGTCTCTGGGTGATTCGTCAAGTGGGGGCCAAGAAAAAAGGGGGCTCCCAAAACGTGTAAATCCGTTCAGTAGTTCCTGAGAAAATTAAAAGTAAAATTACATATATATCTAGGCGGAGCTTAACCACACATCTCATCGTGAGATCTTATTGGCTGTCAGCACTTCATCCAAGAAGTGTTGGCAGCCATCTTGGGACCAATATACATGATAGCACCTCATTAAAAAGCATTGCAGTCAATAGAAGGTTTTAAGTCTTTAGTTACATTATAAATCATTTGTTGATGGTACCATACTCATTTTAGGAATTGTGGTATGTTCTAAGGTGATTTTACCATGTGAAAAAGCCTTCTGCTGGGATATCTTGAATCATGTTTGATAGAAAACTATTTTCTCATGCTTTTCCCACAGAGGTTTGGAAGGTGATCGATAAGCTAAACTGAGAGCATATTTTCTGTAAATTCAGATTATCTTTCTCAGTCATGTGAGAATGAAGTCTGACATTCTCAGTAAAACATGGACATCCAACAAGGGCAGAGACTGTCAGTTGAGACCTTTGTGTTCTACTGCAGCTTCCCAGAGTGTTCCAAAGAACAACTAGAGCGTTAACAGTCCTACTTATGATAAACGTATGGCACACCTGAAGCCATCTTGATTGGACTAAAGTGGTAACTCTTAAAACATTTAATTTAAAAAGGAACAAAATGAGGGGTATCATTTTGCCATAGAAAGTATGATTAGTGCTGCAGAAAGAAAAATTAGGGCACATTTTCAGTGTCTTCTCCAATCCTCTTCTATTTCATTAAAAAATGCTGACATGCAGACTGAAACATGCACTTTCAATACCAGCAGCAGACATCCCTGGTGAGCAGTAACTTTACTACAGTGATCTAATGAGCAACTAGAGTGCTAACATTCCGAATTTATGGCAAATGTGTGACACATCTGAATGCCTTCTTGATGGAACCAAAGTAAACAAGCATTGAAAATGCAATAGGTCTCGCCCTTGTTTAAGTTAAAGCAATTCTGTTTGTAATTAGGTGGCTTTTTAGCTTTGCTTGTATTAGAGTTTTTCAAACTTTCATGTACATAACATTAGGGGTGGGCGGAATTTGCGAAATCCACTTTCGCAAATTATCGCGAAAATGTTAAAAATCTCCACAAACACGCGGAAATATCGCGAAGATGCAGAAGTTTTTTTCCCGCCCGTTCGCGGTATTTTCCGCGTGGTTGCGGCTCACCAACTTACCCATGCGGTTGCTCGCGGGTGCGGCCATCTTGTTTTCACTTGTCTCGCGGTGCATGATAGCGAGAAGAAAGACGTGATTGCGCGACGCATGACGTTACTGCGGGCGCGAACTGTCGCGAGACAGCACAAATGGCTACCAACAATGCAACATCTCGTGGAGAACGCGACCGGATCGGGAAAACTTGTCGGCGAACGCGGGGATTCAGGTAAGGCGATCGCGCGCACGCGAGAATGTATTATTTTACAGCGCGAGCAAGAAACAAATTATCGCTAAGCTGCGGAATGCGGAAATTTTGACATTTACGCGCTTTCTGCGGAACTCGAAAATGACAAATTATCGCAACTTCCGCGAATGGAACAGAATTTTGGCCCAGGCCTACATAACATGCATATGTATGCATATATGTATATGTATCCATGCATTTATATTTGTATTTATATAGATATGCTGATTATATATATGTTTATATATATGTATGTATATATATATTCACTGAAAAAACCATAGGTTTCAGGGGTGTTATAGTTAGCTGGACTTTTTACTTGTACAAAACCATTGAAATTCCCCCGTTATAGTTAGTTCAGCTAACTATAACTCGCGCGCCCGCAATGCACTGCTGATGACGTCACATATTACATCACTCATGACATGGTCAGCGACATCACTCATGACATCACTGATGACATTTCAAATGACATCACTGATGACATCATCCAGTGAATGTGTGTTTTTCTGAAAATTAAATACGTTTTATATATGTATATCTCAAGGTCGCTGGAAGAATAAATGGGTATATAAGTGTCTAAATGGATGATTTGTTTTTGAAAAATTGATTGTGTAACTGACTGATTAAGTGTATCATAGTGAATACATGGCTTAGTGAGTAATGTTTAAATATGTAAATATCTGTATCAGTCTCTCACTTTGTGTATAAGTGGCTGCATGGGTTGGTGAGTAGATACATGGGTGTCTATATAGGTTATTAGTTGGTTTTTTGAGTATCAGTCTGAGTTTCTGCATGGTTCGGTGGGGGGTATTAAGTAGTGCGTAGGTGCATGAATGAGTGACTCACTGTTTGTATGTGTTGAAGACAGCATGTGTGCAGGACTGTATGGGTGGATGAGTGTGTGTATGGGTGTGTTAGTGAGTGAATGACTGTCTCAATAGTGTCTTTATGAGTAACTACATATGTTTTAAACTAGTATATGTGACTATTGGTGTATATAAGTGAGTATATGTGAGAGTGAGAGATTGAAAGAGTTCCTGTATGAATAAGTATGTGTTTCTATAAGTGATTATTTAAAAGACTAAGTATGTGTAAGTTTCCGTAGAAGTAAGTGTGGTGGTGTGTGTATAACTGTATATGCAAGTATATGTATGTTTGATTCTTTATTAGCATGAGTGACTATGTGTGTGAGTAACTCTATGGATGAGTGGCATTGTGTAACAGGATGTGTAGGTGTATGAGTACATATGATGAGTGAGTACATGTATGAGTGACTGTATAGGACTGTTGCTGAATGAGTGGATGTGTATGTGGATCTTAGAATTACTGAAGAGGTTGTTGTAACTGGTATTGGTATGTCCATTGTTTTGAAAATTTTAGTCTCTATTTTTGAATGTGTGTATCAATGGTTATATTAGGGTGAGAGGAGGTCTGCCACTCTATCACAAGGATGATGTCATCAGTGATGTCATCAGTGATGTCATTTGAGATGCCATCAGTGATGTCATGAGTGATGTCACTGACCATGTCATGAGTGATGTAATATGTGACGTCATCAGCAGTGCATTGCGGGCGCGCGAGTTATAGTTAGCTGAACTAACTATAACGGGGGAATTTCAATGGTTTTGTACAAGTGAAAAGTCCAGCTAACTATAACACCCCTGAAACCTATGGTTTTTTCAGTGAATTTCTGAGGTTTTTTAAATGCTAATTCCTAACTATAACGTGCCTGAAACCTATGTTTTTTTCTGTGAATTTCAAAGGTTTTTTTAATGCTAATTTCTAACTATGCCTACAAAGATAGGACATGTGAAGAAAGAAGAAAAAATGCACAGAAAGAAAAAAAAGAAGTGCAGAAAGAAGCAACAGAAGTCCTCAAAGACGAAGAAAAGTGCAGGAAGAAGGATAACTTGCAGAAAGAACAAAAAGAAGAGCAGAAAGAAGCCTTGTTGCAAAATCATCCTGTACCCTCAACTTTTTCAGACGGGTACTGGTGGTAACTGAGTCTGACTAACCAGTCCTAGAGCCAGTGCTATGTTAAAAGACACTTAGAATACAGTGAAAACACCTACATACACTAGGGAACATTATGCGTTGGGGTCCCCCTGTGATTAGCATGACCTCCTCTGTCAGCCCCTAGTATATAATAGGGCAGGGGGATTAAAACTACCTCTTAAAACAGGCCACAGGGCGTTTTTGCACACGTTAACTCAGGCCCCGTCCCCTCCCTTCACCACTGTGTAAACACGCCCTGTGTCCGTTTTTAGTTGGGAGATTAAGTTCATTTGAATCCTGAGGGTCCCTAGGGTCCAACCAGCCCACTAGGTACCTCCAGTAAGTGCCACAGAGCTGCGTTGCAGAGAGGTGTAAAAAGTGGCACGGCCTGGACCACCTCTCTGCAATGCAGCTCAGTGGCGCTTACTGGAAGCACTTGGTGGGCTTGTTAGCCCCCAGGGGCCCTCAGTATTGAAGGGAAATTATATCCCCAATTTAAAACGTGCCATAGTGCGTGTTTGCACACGTCACCTCAGGCCCCGTCCCCTCCCTTCACCACTGTGTAAACACGCCCTGTGGCTGTTCTAAGTTGAGAGATTAAGTCCCCTTGAATCCTAAGGGTCCCTAGGGTCAAACTAGACCACTAGGTACCTCCAGTAAGCGCCACAGAGCTGTGTTGCAGAGAGGTGTAAAAAGGGGCTTGGCCTCAGAACACCTGTCTGCAGCGCAGCTCCCTGGCGCATACTGGAGATGCCTGTTGGGCTAGTTGGCCCTCAGGGACCCTCAGTATTGAAGAGGAATTAATTCCCCAACTTACAATTCGCCAGGGGGCGCGTTTGCAGAGTGCTGCAAGGAGGGGGCGTGGCCTCCGGCACGATGCCAGTCTTTTATTTATTTTAATTTTTTAAGAAGGGGGGCTGTGTGGTTCCCCTTCTTATTCTAATTTATTGGCCCTGATGACCCCATCCCCCAGGGCCTGTCTCCTAATTATATTTTTTTGTCCCCAATCCCCAGGGCCGGCCACTGTTTTTTATTATTTTAAAAAAATATATATTTATAGACACACCTAGGACATGCTGTACAAACCGTACGTACCTATCACCATGACGATTTGCGTGATATTCATTAAAAGGCGACTATGCATACAATGAATCCACGTGCAATGTATTTACACGACTAGTGAAGCTCTGACATGTGTGATGCCCTACCGTGCCTAATCCCGGTAGACACCCTTGTCATTTATTTATACAAACATGGGTAGCTATTGACGGACACATTTAATACACATGCACACCAAGCCATTCAAAGGGGATTCGACAAAAATTCGACCAAAACTATGCAAGAAACCCTCCCTCACGGTTAATAAAACACACATCCACTGCCGGATGTGTAATACTTTTTATTTTACTCTCTGGAAAGGGGACGAACATCACTTGAGAGTCACAGCGCGCTCCTGGCAGAGCCCAATGCTGTGTTACACCCACCATTGCCTGCTGACACCTCTGTGTTGTATTCCACTAGCTGGTGCATATGCTATGACACTCTCTAGCCCATGTGCACTGTAACACCACCCCGTGAATATGTCATGCCACACTTGTCTTCGCATGGGTTATATTGCCCCATCTAATGTGCCTTCCTCGATGCCTATGTTATAACGCACAGTGCTATGCCATACATATTACAATCTGGGTTTCATATCTTTGTCACAGTGCATATGCAACGTTACACTCCCCAGCACATATTTTATATTACAACTTTAGAGACTAGTTAGGTTACACAACACTGCCCTGTGCATATTACACTCCAAGGCGCATAATGCATAGCACGCGCTAGTGCCTGTGCTATCTCGCGCTCTCCAATGAATCTGTAATTGCGCACAATGTATTGCATATTATATTTTTTCTCACCCTTCCGGCATCAATCTTTAGGACCCACATTGGAGTCCATTATATCCGCCGGTCACTGCTGCAAGATTGCCTTGATAGCAGTTTAGGTGAGTCTTTCCCTGTACTGCCTTGATTGAATTATTCCGTTTACTGCATTGATTGTTTTTATCACATTTTTGTGAATACTTTTATACCTTCCACCGGGGTGACTGCTACTTCCCTGCACCCTTGTTTGTCCCCATTGACACTAAGAGCCTCCTTTTCACTGGAGTCTGTTTCATCATGTGAGTGCATTTCAATGTGTTGTTTATTGTCACGTTGTTGTCTTTTGTCTTCCCTTGTAGGTTACCTTTTTGCACCTGCTAGGTATGTAGATTAGTCTCTTACCTTTTGTTGTAGATAGTCCTTATTATTTGATCCTGAGGAAGTGCCCTGACCATTTTGGCTACCAAGGCACGAAACATGTCGATCTTCTTGAGAGTAGGGTAAGCATAACTAGCTACATAATCACTAGTGCCTATATCCACCTCAACTTTCATTGTTTTTAATTAGGCTGTTTACCACTTTAATAAAATTCACGTGTGGACTAACAGTACCTATTTTATATATTCATTTACATCTACACATTCTAGGGCCCCTTACCCCCACGGCACCCTTCGGCAGGAACAAAAGATCCCCGCCTAAGAGCCCCAATATTGGGAGCCCGTCAGGAATTGCAGCGCCGACCTGACGAGGGGCAGGCTCAAATGATGAAGCATGACACCTAGCTTGCTGGGTGTGTGAGAGCCCTAGTTCTAAAAAAGGGTTTTTCCCCCCCTTCTACTTTCTTGACCTGTACTACTCGTGACCAGGCCTTATTCCCCATGACACGTGACAGTACATCCCTTTGTTTCCTCCCTTCTCGACTAGAGGAACTGTGTACCTTTTTGCATTAATATTATATTTCACTCCCGGTTCATCTTATATCACACTTTTTGGTGCATAGTTTATACCATACACTATATCTAGTTTTCATTTTCAATCGTGCTCTCAGGACTATGTTCTATATCACACTGTGTTCACCTACCCTTTTCACGGGCATTACATTTTGCGATAGGGGGTGGAGGGTCAGGGGGTGTTTCTGCCAAGTGAGCCCGGGGTCACAGTCACAAACGTCCTCTTCTTCCTGAATAAAAGTGAGATTATGCTGCCTACTTGTTCATATTTTAAGTAGTTCGCACAGACACACGTTTTAAAAACAATAAAGTTCCTAATACCCGCCTTCTCTGAACAGTTAGCTTGCTGCCCCATCCCCCTCCTCCCTATCCTCTGTTGTGTGAATCCATGGACTAGCCTCCTCCCTCCTGCCATGCATGGTCTGATGTGCTGCCACTGCCCTCAATTTAGTATGATGTACCAGTCCACTCCTCCTGCCCTCCATTGCCCAATTCTATGCCCCATCATTGACCTCCTGCTTAAACTCTGTGCTTAGCTTGCTGCCCCTATTCTCCTTCCCCCTGCCCTCCGATGTCTTTGTGCATTCCCCTGCTCCATCCTTTTTGCCCACCATGTTCCATGGACCTGCCACTCCTATCTACTCTGAGTGTTCTGTTGAGCTGCCACTCCACTCCCACCTGCCTAGCATTGTCAGATGACTGTAACCTGTCCCTGCCACCTCCACCCTGCCTGTCCACATGCCATGCCCCTATCCTCTTCCTCCTGTCCTACATGGTCCATTGTACTGCCACACCCTTCTGCCCTCCCTGGTCTGTTGTGCTGCAACTGCTCCTCCTGCCTGCCCCGTGCGGTCTGTTGTGAGGCTCCTTCCCCTGAACTTTCTTGTCTGTGCACAGGTCCTGACCCTCCCTTCTATCCTCCATCGTCCTTTTTTGCATGCCCCTGCACCCTCCTTCTTGCTCATCATAGCCATTGTGCTGCCACTAACCCTCCCACTTGCCATGCATGTTCTTCTGTGCTGCCATGGCCCCTCCCACCTTCCCTCCATGGTCTGTGTGTATGCCATCACAGTCTCAGTGTTGCTCTTCATGGTGTGTCTTGCTTCTATTGCCCATCCTGCCTGACCTCCATGGCTATCTTGCTGCTCCTGCCCTGCCCCCTTGCCCCCAACCCTCGGTTTACATGTGCAGACCCCTACTCCCTCCCTCCTGGCTTGTCTGTTCCATTGTAATGCCCCTGATCCATCCCTCCTGCCCTTTATGGTCTGTTACGCTGCAGCTTTCTCTCCTGTCTGTCCATTATGGTCAGCTAGCTACCATTGCCTCTTGCTGTTCTCTGTTGTCCATGTGCATGGTCCTGTCCCCTCCCTCTTGCTTTCTATGGATTGTTGTGCTGCTGTCGTGTTCGCGGCGTTTGCCGGCCGGCTCTCCCGCATCCACACACAGAGAAACGATCGGGAGACTCACTTCCGGGCGGAAGTCGGGTCCCGGTCTAGTCCTCACCACGGACGCAAGGTCAAGGGAATAACTTCCGGGGAAAACGCATATCAGCGCGTTTTCCCGCGGTCTCACTGCTTCGAATTCTGGACTGATTCCCGAGTGGTTTGGGATGATCTACGGAGCCCCGCAGCGTCAATCTCGAGCCGACTCATCCTGTTCCTGAACCGTGGGAGAAGACTTCGCCTCGAGGCCAACATCCTGACGAGGTATTATTTCTCCTTCGCACCAGAAGCCTTGCAGACACCGGAGTGGTGCGTGGCTTGTCTCTTTCCATTACCGCGCAGGAGCGCCTTAAAGAGTGTTGTTATCATCGCGCAGGAGCGCCTCATGGTTATTTTATTAGTACCGCGCAGGAGCGCCTCCTAGTTGTTTTGTTAGTACCGCGCAGGAGCGCCTCCTAGTTATTTTGTTAGTACCGCGCAGGATCGCCTCCTAGTTATTTTGTTAGTACCGCGCAGGAGCGCCTCGTAGTAATTTTGTTAGTATGCGCAGGAGCGCCTCATAGTTATTTTGTTAGTACCGCACAGGAGCGCTATTGGTTCTTTTCTTTTGTCCCTTGCTGAATGCACCATACTGTAGTTGGGCCACGCATTCAGTACACTTTCGGAATCCACCGCACTATAGCGCTGAGGGGGGACTGAGGACTACAAACCACTGCTGGTCGTGCGCCTTGCAGAGGAGCCAAGGGTGACAGCGTTCGCTGCTACGTGGTGGTCCGGAGCTGCAAAAGAACTGCCAACCTTAGTCTGTACAAACCTTGGTGAGTCCTCGGAACAAGAAACACGGGGTTACTCTTGTGTGTGGATTAGGGGGGTGTGAAACAAAGGGAGTGGGGGTTCCTTGTTAACTGAGTCTTTTCCCTGTCTTCCAGTCAAACGACCCAAGACCCAGCACACCATCCACTGCCTTCCTCCCGGCTCCCTTCCCTGTGTCCATCTCATCCCCGCTGGGTTCCACTGTCCACAAGGGGTAGGTGGGTACAGGGGCGGGCGCTCTTGTCGTCTCTGCGGAAACACTCCACTAGCAGAGGTAAGCATTGTGGGGTACCTGACAGAATTCGAAGCCCACGTTTACCATTCCGCCTGGACGACATGGGTGACCCGGAGGTTACGTTAAATGACATAGCCGTTATGCTGGCTGCCATGCAGGCAGAAAACCTCAAATTACGTCAAGACATGACCACCCTACAGGGCCAGGTGGCAGCTGGGGTTACCGGCCAGTGGGGAACCACCCCCAGTCCTAGGGTCCTACAGGAGGGTCTTTTTAGACAGCCCACTTTCACCTTTGGGGGGTCCTCCACCGCCACCAACCCGAACAATGCCATTCAAGTCATCGCCCCTCATCCCGTACAGCTGGCACCACCTGAACGCTTCTATGGTGACAGCACCAAATATGGTATCTTCATCCATCAATGCCACCTTCACTTCATGGTCAGAAACGCTGCCTTTCCGGATGACACGTCAAAAGTAGCCTACATCCTGTCGTACATGGGCGGAGACGCTGCCCAATGGTCCATAGCGCTGGTTGAACATGATGATCCCATGCTACACCACCTGCCAACGTTCAAAGAAGCCATGCGACGTATGTTCGCTCGTCACACCTTTGTGCAAGCAGCGGACAACGAGTTGCTGAACCTAAAGCAAGGCAACCAGGATTTGCTTCATAACATCACAATGTTCAGCAGACTGGTGATTGAGTCCCATTGGCCCGAGGATAAGAAGGTATCTGTGTTCTATCGGGGGCTACGTGACGACCTGAAGGATCTCATCTCGCAACTACCCAACCCACCAGACGAAATCGGCCCCTTCATCGATCTTGTAGTCAAAATGAATTTCCGACTCCAGGAACGAAAATCAGAGAAGGGTAAGGGCAGCGACAACCGGTGCTTGGCCCTTGGGGACAGAGGAACGGACAAAACCAGGGAGGAACCCGTTCCCCAGGGAGACACGACGGAACCCATGCAAATCGGGGGCGTACGAGGCCCCTTGACTAGTCAAGAACAAGAACGGAGGAGGAAACAAAACCAATGCCTGTACTGCGGCAAAAGCGGATATTTCGTTAGGGAATGTCCAGTAAAGCCATCAAAACCTCGGGGGCGAAGGCCCTTTGCCCTGCCCATCACCAAGGTCGACCAGAAGGGAAACGAGGAAACCCAGTAGACAAAGGGATCCGTCCTCTGGGTTCTCCAGGTTGCTCCATAGCGATCCCTGCCGTTTTCGACGGTAGCCACCACGTGGGGGTGGAAGTTTCCTTACAGAATCAGGCGGGCAGAATCTGGCAGGTAACCGCTATGGTGGATTCCGGTGCTACAGGCTGTTTTATAGATGCCGTTTACTCAAGAGCTTTGGGCATGAACAAAGTGTCGAAGGCCCAACCCGAAAAGGCATCGAACCGAGCTCCTGACAATGTCCTTTGCGAATCACCACGCCGAGTCCATCAGCTTTGACGTCATTGACGCTCCTCAATTCAAGGTAATATTGGGTTTACCATGGTTGGTGAAACACAACCCCCGCATTGATTGGGTAACCAGAGTGATATGTTTGGACTCAGAACATTGTTGTGGAACCTGTTATGCTACGGACAACACCTTGGGGGATCGCACCATACAAGCACGCTCGCTGCCGTTACATGGTATGGGGGTGGTTTCCCAAGCAGCCATACCAGAGGAATACCTGGACCTAGCTGATGTGTTCGACAAGAAGGGGGCCAACACTTTGCCACCACATCGGTCCTTTGATTGCCGAATCGACCTGATTCCCGGTTCTACGCTGCCATGCAGCAGAATATACTCCCTTACAGAGAAAGAGAATCCCCACCTACGGTCATACCTGGACGTGTATCTGGACAACGGGTTCATTCGCCATTCCAGGTCTCCTGTTTCCTCTCCTCTTTTCTTCGTGTCGAAGAAGGAGGGTGATTTGAGGACTTGCATTGACTTTCGAGCGATGAACACCATTACTATAAAAAAACGTTACCCGCAACCATTGATCACCAACCTACTAGAACAGGTAAAGAACGCCTCCGTATACACGAAGCTGGACCTGCGGGGTGCTTACCATCTTGTTAGAGTCCGAAAGGGTGACGAATGGAAAACCGCCTTCCGGACGAAGTTTGGCCTGTTCGAATACCAGGTCATGCCTTTCGGACTCTGCAACGCCCCCGCAGCATTCCAGTACTTTATAGACGAGGTGTTGAGGGACTTTGTCGACATTTTCTGTGTTGTCTACATCGACAACATCCTGATTTATTCCCAGTCCACAGCAGAACACATACAGCATGTCCGTTCCATCCTTCAACAACTGAGAAAACACCGTTTGTATGTAAAACTGGAAAAAAACGTGTTTCACGTCACCTCTGTTGAGTTCCTGGGGTACATCATCACTCCAGCGGGCATCCACATGGACGACAAGAAGGTGGAAGCCCTCCTGTCGTGGCCTTCTCCAGAATCCGTAAAAGGGGTTCAACGGTTCCTTGGTTTCTCCAACTACTACAGGAGGTTTATCACCGGTTTCTCGGAGATGGTCGCCCCGATTACCCGTTTGTTGCACAAGAGAGTGCCGTTTCATTGGGATCAGGAAGCTGAAAACGTTTTCCGTGAACTGAAGCGACGTTTCACCATTGCCCCTGTTCTAATACACCCTGACACCGACCAGCCCTTCGTGGTGGAAGCAGACGCCTCCAAAGATGCCTTAGGAGGGGTACTCTCCCAACGGAATCCCAGCACAGGGCTGTTACATCCAGTGGCTTTTTATTCCAAGAAACTCCGACCCGCGGAACGCAACTACACGGTTTCCGACAGGGAGCTTCTGGCCATTAAGGACCGCCTTCGAGGAATGGCGCCACTTCTTGAAGGACGCAAAACACACGGTGACCATCTACACGGACCACAGGAACCTTCAGTTTCTACGAGCAGCCCATGCCCTCACTGCCCGACAGCTTCGGTGGACCCTATTCTTCAACGAATACGACTTCATCATCACGTTTCGCCCCGGGAGGGAAAACGCCAAAGCCGATGCCGTGTCACACCTAGGGGAGTCCGAGGAGCAACCTGAACACACAGAGCCAGGTCCCATACTCTCAGAAACACACTTCCAGGGCGTTGTAACAGCCTCAGAATTTCTGACTCAGGTGGAGAGGGACACGGAGCAGTCCAACAGAGAAGCCCTGGTGTAAGAAAACGAGGGGGTCACTTACGTGGACGGATTACTGTACCAAGGAGACAGGTTATTCCTACCGGGGTTTTCCAGCCAGCGGAAGGCGGTCGGTCTGTGCCACGATCATGTCTTATCAGGCCACCCCGGCTTCCATAAAACGCTTGAACTCGTGCGCAGACAGTTTTGGTGGCCGTCTATGGTGTCCGACATTAAGAGCCATGTAACGAACTGTACCATTTGTCTGTTGAGTAAAAATAGATCGGAACCCCCGGTTGGTCTTCTGCGTTCTATCCCGGTGCCACCGCACCCGTGGCACACGGTCTCCATGGACTTCGTGGTGGATCTACCCCTCACCAAGACAGGGCATACCACGGTTCTCACCATTGTCGATCACCTATCTAAGATGGCGCATTTCGTGCCCTTGGCAAAAGTACCCACGGCTGCGGAGCTGGCCTTGATATTCGTCCAGGAGGTGGTGCGTCTCCATGGCATTCCTTCGCTCGTTATAACCGACAGGGGTTCGCAATTTGTGTCCCGCTTTTGGAGGGAGGTGTGCAAGATCCTTGACATGGAGGTGCGCTTGTCTTCTGTGTACCACCCCCAGACCGACGGTCAGGCCGAACGAACAAATCACACCATGGAGCAGTACCTCCGCTGTTTGCTACTTATGGTCGAGAAGGAATGGTCCGAGGTACTCTGGATGGCAGAATACGCCTACAACAACGGCAAACATTCAGCCATTGGCATGTCGCCTTTCTTTTGTCTCCACGGCCATCACCCCCGCACCTCATCCTGGGAGACACCTCGGAACTGCCTATTGCCAACAGTGCATGCCTACCACAAGGCCCTACGCAGCCTCTGGCAGCAGGCACGGTTTGAGTTGGCCAAGGCGAAAGAAACATACAATACACATGCTGACGCTCATCGTCAATAGGAGCCCGGGTACAGCGTGGGTGATCAGGTGTGGCTCTCTGTTCGGCATCTCAACGTGCATGGTCCAAAGAAACTGTTACCTCGTTTCGTGGGTCCCTTTGTCAATGAACGAGTGATTAACCCTGTGGCGATGCGGCTCTCTCTGCCTCCGCACATGAGGATCCACCCAGTCTTCCATGTGTCCGCTCTGGAGGCGCTGTTCTCTCTCCTCCTTCTCCTGTGGTAGTGGAGGGTCATGTAGAGTACGAGGTTAGGGCCATCCTGGGGTCCCGTCATACACGGGGGTAAGCTGTACTACCTGGTGGACTGGAAGGGTTATGGCCCGGACGAGCGCTCATGGGAGCCTTTATCTCATGTTCGCCATGCTCCCGTTCTGGTCCGTGCTTTCCATCTGGGTCACCCCGCGAGCCCCCGTCCTGCTTCCTCTTTCTGGTTTTCCAAGGGTGAGGGTGGGGGACTTGTTTCGGGGGTGGGTACTGTCGTGTTCGCGGCATTTGCCGGCCGGCACTCCCGCATCCACACACAGAGAAATGATCGGGAGACTCACTTCCGGGCGGAAGTCGGGTCCTGGTCTAGTCCTCACCACGGACGCAAGGTCAAGGGAATAACTTCCGGGGAAAACGCATATCAGCGCATTTTCCCGCGGTCTCACTGCTTCGAATTCTGGACTGATTCCCGAGTGGTTTGGGATGATCTACGGAGCCCCGCAGCGTCAATCTCGAGCCGACTCATCCTGTTCCTGAACCGTGGGAGAAGACTTCGCCTCGAGGCCAACATCCTGACGAGGTATTATTTCTCCTTCGCACCAGAAGCCTTGCAGACACCGGAGTGGTGCGTGGCTTGTCTCTTTCCATTAACGCGCAGGAGCACCTTAAAGAGTGTTGTTATCATCGCGCAGGAGCGCCTCATGGTTATTTTATTAGTACTGCGCAGGAGCGCCTCCTAGTTGTTTTGTTAGTACCGCGCAGGAGCGCCTCCTTGTTATTTTGTTAGTACCGCGCAGGAGCGCCTCCTAGTTATTTTGTTAGTACCGCGCAGGAGCGCCTCGTAGTAATTTTGTTAGTATGCGCAGGAGCGCCTCATAGTTATTTTGTTAGTACCGCGCAGGAGCGCTATTGGTTCTTTTCTTTTGTCCCTTGCTGAATGCACCATACTGTAGTTGGGCCACGCATTCAGTACACTTTCGGAATCCACCGCACTATAGCGCTGAGGGGGGACTGAGAACTACAAACCACTGCTGGTCGTGCGCCTTGCAGAGCAGCCAAGGGTGACAGCGTTCGCTGCTACGTGGTGGTCCGGAGCTGCAAAAGAACTGCCAATCTTAGTCTGTACAAACCTTGGTGAGTCCTCGGAACAAGAAACACGGGGTTACTCTTGTGTGTGGATTAGGGGGGTGTGAAACAAAGGGAGTGGGGGTTCCTTGTTAACTGAGTCTTTTCCCTGTCTTCCAGTCAAACGACCCAAGACCCAGCACACCATCCACTGCCTTCATCCCGGCTCCCTTCCCTGCGTCCATCTCATCCCCGCTGGGTTCCAATGTCCACAAGGGGTAGGTGGGTACAGGGGCGGGCGCTCTTGTCGTCTCTGCGGAAACACTCCACTAGCAGAGGTAAGCATTGTGGGGTACCTGACAGCTGCACTCCCGTCCCGCATGCCCTGTGTGGTGTATTGTGCTGCTGCAAACCCTGATGCCTGCCCTGCAGGGTCAGTTTGGTGCACCTCTCCATGTCCCTCCTGTCGTCTGTTATCCAAGTCCATGTCCCTACCCCATTTCCTTCCATGATCCAATGTACCATATTTGCGAACATTTTGAACTTGGTTAGAGGGAGATTTTGAAAAAAAACTGGGGTATTGATTTTCCCCTTTGAGTTACATTGAAAAAGAGGAGATTGTAGACAGGAGACAGATCAAATAAAGCCCATTTGAGCTTAAAAACATTGGACGTTTCCTGGCTGAATCGGGTCTGTTGGCATGTATGGTTGTACTACCATTGCCTCTTCCTTCTGCCCACAATGGTCTATTGCATTGCCACAGCCTCTCTTGCAAGTCCTGTATTGTTGGTTTGTTGCCCCTGCCCCCCTTTCCACTGCCCTCCATAGTCTGTTGTGCTGCCACGGCCCTTCCTGCCTGCTCAGTGTGGTTAAATTGTTGCCTTTGCACCCTTCTACCTGCCTTCAATTTTCAGAGTCCGTGCCCCTAGCCTCTGCCTCTCAACAGTATCCTAATGAACAACTAGATTGCTAACATTCTATATTTATTACAAAAGTGTGGAACGCCTGACGTCATCTTGATGTAATCAAAACTGTAATACCTAGAGCATTTCCTTTAGAAATTACATATATGAGAGGGTCTTATTGGCATCAAAATTATGGTTAGTGCTCTAAAAGACTAAAATAAGGACATATTTTGTGAGTTTTCAAATAGCGACAAAGCACTTTTAAATTCTTTGCTATCTTTATGTTTTTTTATCCAGTTGACCACTTGATTAAATGTTGCACTTAGGGGAGAGGATGTGGTGTTACTTCCAGAACTGCAGACTTTGCAACTGGGGAACCAGGTTGGAGTTTCTGCTTCAGCTCGACATTCTGTGATTCTGGCCAAATCACTTAGTCTCCCCATGTCTACAACCAAAATGAATTTGTTCTTGTGTGATGTAACCAATGCTCATGTAAAGCACTCCAATACCTGACAAGTCTGCACTATATAACACTGCAAAAACACGAAATAATAAGTGTTTTGCACACTTCTGTCATTGGGCTATATTTGGGCTACATCTGGGTGATTTTGGGATACTTTTGGGCTACATTTGGGCTCTTTTGTCTCTGGTGGCCATCTTGGGAGACTTATTTGTTATGAAGTTTCCTAATTTCCTCATTTACTGCAGTCTCCTCAGTAGGAAATACTTTCAGTTTTTTACTTTGATTCCATCAAGAAGGCATTCAGATGTGTCACACATTTGCCATAAATTCAGAATGTTAGCACTCTTTTTGCTCATTAGATCACTGTAGTAAAGCTACTGCTCACCAGGGAAAACTGCTGCTGGTATTGAAAGTGCAAGTTTCAGTCTGCATGTCAGAATTTTTTAATGAAATAGAAGAGGATTTGAGAAGTCACTCAAAATGTGCCCTAATTTTTCTTTCTGCAGCACTAATCATACTTGTTATGGCAAAATGAACCCCCTCATTTTGTTCCTTTTTAAATTAAATGTTTTAAGAGTTACCACTTTAATCCAAGCAAGATGGCTTCAGGTGTGCCATATGTTTATAATAAGTAGGACTGTTAGCGCTCTAGTGGTTCTTTGGAACACTCTGGGAAGCTGCAGTAGAACACAAAGGAATCAACTGACAGTCTCTGCCCTTGTTGGATGTACATGTTTTACTAAGAATGTCAGACTTCATTCTCACATGACTGAGAAAGATAATGTGAATTTACAGAAAATAAGCTCTCAGTTTAGCTTATAGATCACCTTCCAAAACTCTGTGGGAAAAGCATGAGAAAATATTTTTCTCTCAATCATGATATCCCAGCAGAAGGCTTTTTCACATGGTGAAATCACCTTAGAACATACCACAATTCCTAAAATGAGTATGGTACCATCAACAAATGATTTATAATGTAACTAAAGTCTTAAAACGTTCTATTAACTGCAATGCTTTTTAATGAGGTGCTATCATGTATATCGGTCCCAAGATGGCTGCCAACACTTCTTGGATGAAGTGCTGACAGCCAATCAGATCTCAGGATGAGATGTGTGGTTAGGCTCCGCCCACATATATATATGATTTTACTTTTGATTTTCTCAGGAACTACTGAACAGATTAACACCAGACCTGCAAAAGGCACTTCCCTGACCTGAGGACTACCTCTCTGCCAAATTTAAAGTAATTCTGTTCAGCCGTTCGGGCTGTACCTTGGACTAAAGGTCCCTATGGAAAATTGCACGGGGAAAATGCTTTTTGGGACCCCCCTTTTTTCTGAGCCCCCGCTTGAAGAATTCCCCCGAGACTTTCAGGGTATGAGCGGAGCGGAGCACCCCACCTATTTTGAAAATTTCGCGAGGATTCGTCAACCGGCGCCAAAGTTATTCCAAATAGAATGTTGCGGATTTCCTATGGAAACACGGTCCTAACTATAACTATCTACTGGCGACTGACAATTGATGGACAGAATGCAGAACAATGTCATACATTCACCCCAGTACAGAGATCTGGGCCTCAGAGAGTGAGTAGTAGAGAGAGTAGTGGAGAGGAGTAGAGTAGTAGAGAGAGAGTTGTAGAGCGTAGTAGAGAGTGAGTAGTAGAGTAGTAGAGAGTGAGTGGTAGAGAGTAATAGAGAGTAGTAGAGTGAGTAGTAGAGAGTAGTAGAGATTGAGTAGTAGAGAGTGAATAGTAGAGAGTAGTAGTAGAGAGTAGTAGAGAGAGAGTAGTAGAGAGTGAGTAGTAGACAGTGAGTAGTAGAGAGTAGTAGCGAGTGAGTAGTAGAGAGTGAGTAGTAGAGAGTGAGTAGTAGAGAGTGAGTAGTAGAGAGTAGAACAGTAGTAGAGAGTGAGTAGTAGAGAGTAGTAGAGAGTAGTAGAGAGTGAGTAGTAGAGAGCAGAAGCGAGTGAGTAGTAGAGAGTGAGTAGTAGAGAGTGAGTAGTAGAGAGTAGTAGAGTAGTAGAGAGTGAGTAGTAGAGAGAGAGTAGAAGAGAGTGAGTAGTAGAATAGTAGAGAGTGAGTGGTAGAGATTAGTAGAGAGTAGTAGAGTGAGTAGTAGAGAGTGAATAGTAGAGAGTGAGTAGTAGAGTAGTAGAGATTGAGTAGTAGAGTGAGTAGTTGAGAGTGAGTAGCAGAGAGAGAGTAGTAGAGAGCAGTAGAGAGTGAGTAGTAGAGTCAGTAATAGAGAGTAGTAGAGAGAGATTAGTAGAGATTGAGTAGTAGAGAGTAGTGGAGAGTGAGTAGTAGAGAGTGAGTAGTAGAGTGATTAGTAGAGTGAGTAGTAGAGAGTGAGTAGTAGAGAGTAGTAGAGAGTAGTAGAGAGCGAGTAGTGAGAGTGAGTAGTAAGGAGTAGTAAGAGTGAGTAGTAGAGAGTAGTAGAGAGTGAGTAGTAGAGAGTGAGTAGTAGAGAGAGTAGCAGAGAGTAAGTAGTAGAGCGTAGTAGAGAGTGAGTAGCAGAGAGTAGTAGAGAGTGATTAGTAGAGAGTGAGTAGTAGAGAGAGAGTAGTAGAGAGTAGTACAGTAGTATAGAGTGAGCAGTAGAGAGTGAGTAGTAGAGAGCAGTGAAGTAGTAGAGAGTGAGTAGTAGAGAGTAGTAGAGAATGAGTAGTAGAGTGAGTAGTAGAGAGTGAGTAGTACAATGAGTACTAGAGAGTAGTAGAGAGTGAGTAGTAGAGGGCAAGTAGTAGAGAGTGTGTAGTAGAGAGTGAGTAGTAGAAAGTGAGTAGTAGAGAGTAGTAGAGCATGAGTAGTAGAGAGTGCTTGCAATGTTCAACACTCCGTCCATCATTTCCTTTGGTTTTTGCTTTGTTCGCCATAAGTTGGCAGGGTTTGCTCAGACGTGAGTCCCTTGCTCACTTTGCCACTGGATTCAAGCAAGCCTGGCTGAAGACGGCGGAAATGCCAGAAACCAGTCCTAGGTAGCTTGTTTCCGGTCCAGGGAAGACATGGCTTGGCAGTTCGGGCTGGACTGTTCCCATGAGGCACAGTGTCAGACTGATTTGCATATGCCCATGTCTGAACTGGGGTGGCAGAGTGGGCTAAAGAACGGTGATGGATTAAACCCAGATCAGTTGAATGGGGGTGAGTGCTTGCAATGTTCAACACTCCGTCCATCATTTCCTTTGGTTTTTGCTTTGGTCGCCATAAGTTGGCAGGGTATGCTCAGACGTGAGTCCCTTGCTCACTTTGCCACTGGATTCAAGCAAGCCTGGCTGAAAACGGCTGAAATGCCAGAAACCGGTCCTAGGAAGCTTGTTTCCGGTCCAGGGAAGACATGGCTTGGCAGTTTGGGCTGGACTGTTCCCATGAGGCACAGGGTCAGACTGATTTGCATATGGCCATGTCTGAACTGGGGTGGCAGAGTGGGCTAAAGAACGGTGATGGATTAAACCCAGATCAGTTGAATGGGGGTGAGTGCTTGCAATGTTCAACACTCCGTCCATCATTTTCTTTGGTTTTTGCTTTGTTCGCCATAAGTTGGCAGGGTATGCTCAGACGTGAGTCCCTTTCTCACTTTGCCACTGGATTCAAGCAAGCCTGGCTGAAGACGGCTGAAATGCCAGAAACCGGTCCTAGGAAGCTTGTTTCCGGTCCAGGGAAGACATGGCTTGGCAGTTCGGGCTGGACTGTTCCCATGAGGCACAGGGTCAGACTGATTTGCATATGGCAATGTCTGAACTGGGGTGGTAGAGTGGGCTAAAGAACAGTGATGGATTAAACCCAGATCAGTTGAATGGGGGTGAGTGCTTGCAATGTTCAACACTCCGTCCTTCATTTCCTTTGGTTTTTGTATATATAGATATATATATACACATACATATATATAAATGCATATGCATATATATATATGCACAAAATATGTGCATATGTGTGCGTGTAGAGAGAGGTAGAGAGAGGTAGAGAGGTAGAGGTGTAGAGGTAGAGGGGTAGTGGTAGAGAGGTAGAGGTAGAGAGGTAGAGAGAGAGGTAGAGAGAGGTAGAGAGGTAGAGAGTAGAGAGTGAGTAATAGAGAGTAGAGAGTGAGTAGTAGAGAGTAGTAGAGAGAGTAGCAGAGAGTGAGTATTAGAGAGTAGTAGAGTGAGTAGTAGAGAGTGAGTAGTAGAGAGTAGTAGAGAATGTGTATTACAGAGTGAGTAGTAGAGAGTAGTAGAGAGTAGTAGAGAGTGAGTAGTAGAGTGAGTAGTAGAGAGTAGTAGAGAGTAGTAGAGAGTGAGTAGTAGAGAGTAGTAGAGAGTGAGTAGTAGAGTAGTAGATAGTGAGTAGTAGAGTGAGTAGTTGAGAGTGAGTAGCAGAGAAAGAGTATTAGAGAATAGTAGAGAATGAGTAGTAGAGTGAGTAGTAGAGAGTACTAGAGAGAGAGTAGTAGAGAGTGAGTAGTAGAGAGTAGTGGAGAGTGAGTAGTAGAGAGTGAGTAGTAGAGTGATTAGTAGAGTGAGTATTAGAGAGTGAGTAGTAGAGAGTAGTAGAGAGAGAGTAGTAGAGAGTGAGTAGTAAGGAGTAGTAGAGAGTGAGTAGTAGAGAGTGAGTAGTAGAGAGAGAGTAGCAGAGAGTGAGTAGCAGAGCGTAGTAGAGAGTGAGCAGTAGAGTGTAGTAGAGAGTGACTAGTAGAGAGTGAATAGTAGAGAGAGAGTAATAGAGTAGTATAGAGTGAGTAGTAGAGAGTGAGTAGTAGAGAGTAGTGGAGTAGTAGAGAGAGAGTAGTAGAGAGTAGTAGAGAGTGAGTAGTAAAGTGAGTGGTAGAGAGAAGTAGAGAGTGAGTAGTACAATGAGTACTAGAGATTAATAGAGAGCAAGTAGTAGAGAGCAAGTAGTAGAGAGTGTGTAGTAGAGACTGAGTAGTAGAGTTTAGTAGAGCATGAGTAGTAGAGAGAGTAGTAGAGAGTGAGAAGTAGAGAGTAGTAGAGAGTGAGTAGTAGAGAGAGAGTAGTAGAGAGTGAGTGGGAGAGAGTAGTAGAGTGAGTAGTAGAAAGTGAGTAGTAGAGATAGAGTAGTTGCGAGTGAGTAGTAGAGTAGTAGAGAGTGAGTGGTAGAGAGTAGTAGAGAGTAGTAGAGTGAGTAGCAGAGAATAGTAGAGAGTGAGTAGTAGAGAGAGTAGTGGATAGTAGTAGAGTAGTAGAGAGTGAGTAGTAGAGAGTGAGTAGTAGAGAGAGTAGTAGAGAGCGAGTAGAAGAGAGTGAGTAGTAGAGAGTGAATAGTAGAGAGTGAGTGGTAGAGAGTAGTAGAGTGAGTAGTAGATAGTGAGTAGTAGAGAGAGAGTTGTAGAGAGTAGTAGAGAGTGAGTAGTAGAGTATTAGAGAGCGAGTGGTAGAGAGTAGTAGAGAGTAGTAGAGTGAGTAGTAGAGAGTAGTAGAGAGTGAGTAGTAGAGAGGAAATAGTAGAGAGTAGTAGTAGAGAGTAGTAGAGAGAGAGTAGTAGAGAGTAGTAGAGAGTGAGTAGTAGACAGTGAGTAGTAGAGAGTAGTAGCGAGTGAGTAGTAGAGTTATAGAGAGTGAGTAGTAGAGAGTAGTAGAGAGTAGTAGAGAGTGAGTAGTAGAGTAGTAACGAGTGAGTAGTAGAGAGTGAGTAGGAGAGAGTGAGTAGTACAGAGTGAGTAGTAGAGAGTAGTAGAGTAGTACAGAGTGAGTAGTAGAGAGACAGTAGTAGAGAGTAGTAGAGAGTGAGTAGTAGCATAGTAGAGAGTGAGTGGTAGAGAGTAGTAGAGAGTAGTAGAGTGAGTAGTAGAGAGAGAATAGTAGAGAGTGAGTAGTAGAGTAGTAGAGATTGAGTAGTAGAGTGAGTAGTTGAGAGTGAGTAGCAGAGAGAGAGTATTAGAGAGTAGTGGAGAGTGAGTAGTATAGTGAGTAGTAGAGAGTAGTAGAGAGAGAGTAGTAGAGAGTGAGTAGTAGAGAGTAGTGGAGAGTGAGTAGTAGAGAGTGAGTAGTAGAGTGATCAGTAGAGTGAGTGAGTAGTAGAGAGTAGTAGAGAGCGAGTAGTAGAGAGTGAGTAGTAAGGAGTAGTAGAGAGTGAGTAGTAGAGAGTAGTAGAGAGTGAGTAGTAGAGAGAGTAGCAGAGAGTGAGTAGTAGAGCATAGTAGAGAGTGAGTAGTAGAGAGTAGTAGAGAGTGACTAGTGGAGAGTGAGTAGTAGAGAGAGAATAGCAGAGAGTAGTACAGTAGTATAGAGTGAGTAGTAGAGAGTGAGTAGTAGAGAGTAGTGGAGAAGTAGAGAGTGAGTATTAGAGAGTAGTAGAGAGTGAGTAGTAGAGAGTGAGTAGTACAATGAGTACTAGAGAGTAGTAGAGAGTGAGTAGTAGAGAGCAAGTAGTAGAGAGTGTGTAGTAGAGAGTGAGTAGTAGAGAGCAAGTAGTAGAGAGTGTGTAGTAGAGAGTGAGTTGTAGAGAGAAGTAGAGCATGAGTAGTAGAGAGAGAGTTAGAGAGTGAGAAGTAGAGAGAGTAAGAGAGAGTAGTAGAGTAGTAGAGTGAGTAGTAGAGAGTAGTTGAGATCGAGTAGTAGAGAGTGAGTAGTGGAGAGTGAGCAGTAGAGAGTAGTAGAGAGTAAGTAGTAGAGGGTGAGTAGTAGAGAGAGAGTAGTAGAGAGAGTAGTAGAGAGTGAGTGGGAGAGAGGAGTAGAGAGTAGTAGAGTGAGTAGTAGAGAATAGTAGAGAGTGAGTAGTAGAGAGAGTAGTGGAGAGTAGAAGAGTAGTAGAGAGTGAGTAGTAGAGAGTGAGTGGTAGAGAGTAGTAGAGAGTAGTAGAATGAGTAGCAGAGAATGGTGGAGAGTGAGTAGTAGAGAGAGTAGTGGAGAGGAGTAGAGTAGTAGAGAGAGAGTTGTAGAGCGTAGTAGAGAGTGAGTAGTAGAGAGAGTAGTGGAGAGGAGTAGAGTAGTAGAGAGAGAGTTGTAGAGCGTAGTAGAGAGTGAGTAGTAGAGTAGTAGAGAGTGAGTGGTAGAGAGTAATAGAGAGTAGTAGAGTGAGTAGTAGAGAGTAGTAGAGAGTGAGTAGTAGAGAGTGAATAGTAGAGAGTAGTAGTAGAGAGTAGTAGAGAGAGAGTAGTAGAGAGTGAGTAGTACACAGTGAGTAGTAGAGAGTAGTAGCGAGTGAGTAGTAGAGAGTGAGTAGTAGAGAGTGAGTAGTAGAGAATGAGTAGTAGAGAGTAGAACAGTAGTAGAGAGTGAGTAGTAGAGAGTAATAGAGAGTAGTAGAGAGTGAGTAGTAGAGAGCAGAAGCGAGTGAGTAGTAGAGAGTGAGTAGTAGAGAGTGAGTAGTAGAGAGTAGTAGAGTAGTAGAGAGTGAGTAGTATAGAGAGAGTAGAAGAGAGTGAGTAGTAGAATAGTAGAGAGTGAGTGGTAGAGAGTAGTAGAGAGTAGTAGAGTGAGTAGTAGAGAGTGAATAGTAGAGAGTGAGTAGTAGAGTAGTAGAGATTGAGTAGTAGAGTGAGTAGTTGAGAGTGAGTAGCAGAGAGAGAGTAGTAGAGAGCAGTAGAGAGTGAGTAGTAGAGTCAGTAATAGAGAGTAGTAGAGAGAGATTAGTAGAGATTGAGTAGTAGAGAGTAGTGGAGAGTGAGTAGTAGAGAGTGAGTAGTAGAGTGATTAGTAGAGTGAGTAGTAGAGAGTGAGTAGTAGAGAGTAGTAGAGAGCGAGTAGTAGAGAGTGAGTAGTAAGGAGTAGTAAGAGTGAGTAGTAGAGAGTAGTAGAGAGTGAGTAGTAGAGAGTGAGTATTAGAGAGAGTAGCAGAGAGTAAGTAGTAGAGCGTAGTAGAGAGTGAGTAGCAGAGAGTAGTAGAGAGTGATTAGTAGAGAGTGAGTAGTAGAGAGAGAGTAGTAGAGAGTAGTACAGTAGTATAGAGTGAGCAGTAGGGAGTGAGTAGTAGAGAGCAGTGAAGTAGTAGAGAGTGAGTAGTAGAGAGTAGTAGAGAGTGAGTAGTAGAGTGAGTAGTAGAGAGTAGTAGAGAGTGAGTAGTACAATGAGTACTAGAGAGTAGTAGAGAGTGAGTAGTAGAGGGCAAGTAGTAGAGAGTGTGTAGTAGAGAGTGAGTAGTAGAGAGTGAGTAGTAGAGAGTAGTAGAGCATGAGTAGTAGAGAGTGTAGTAGAGAGTGAGAAGTAGAGAGAGTAAGAGAGAGTAGTAGTGTAGTAGAGAGTGAGTAGTAGAGTGAGTAGTAGAGAGTAGTTGAGAGTGAGTAGTAGAGAGTGAGGAGTGAGGAGTGAGCAGTAGAGAGTAGTAGAGAGTAAGTAGGAGAGAGTGAGTAGTAGAGAGAGTAGTGGAGAGGAGTAGAGTAGTAGAGAGAGAGTTGTAGAGCGTAGTAGAGAGTGAGTAGTAGAGTAGTAGAGAGTGAGTGGTAGAGAGTAATAGAGAGTAGTAGAGTGAGTAGTAGAGAGTAGTAGAGAGTGAGTAGTAGAGAGTGAATAGTAGAGAGTAGTAGTAGAGAGTAGTAGAGAGAGAGTAGTAGAGAGTGAGTAGTACACAGTGAGTAGTAGAGAGTAGTAGCGAGTGAGTAGTAGAGAGTGAGTAGTAGAGAGTGAGTAGTAGAGAATGAGTAGTAGAGAGTAGAACAGTAGTAGAGAGTGAGTAGTAGAGAGTAATAGAGAGTAGTAGAGAGTGAGTAGTAGAGAGCAGAAGCGAGTGAGTAGTAGAGAGTGAGTAGTAGAGAGTGAGTAGTAGAGAGTAGTAGAGTAGTAGAGAGTGAGTAGTATAGAGAGAGTAGAAGAGAGTGAGTAGTAGAATAGTAGAGAGTGAGTGGTAGAGAGTAGTAGAGAGTAGTAGAGTGAGTAGTAGAGAGTGAATAGTAGAGAGTGAGTAGTAGAGTAGTAGAGATTGAGTAGTAGAGTGAGTAGTTGAGAGTGAGTAGCAGAGAGAGAGTAGTAGAGAGCAGTAGAGAGTGAGTAGTAGAGTCAGTAATAGAGAGTAGTAGAGAGAGATTAGTAGAGATTGAGTAGTAGAGAGTAGTGGAGAGTGAGTAGTAGAGAGTGAGTAGTAGAGTGATTAGTAGAGTGAGTAGTAGAGAGTGAGTAGTAGAGAGTAGTAGAGAGCGAGTAGTAGAGAGTGAGTAGTAAGGAGTAGTAAGAGTGAGTAGTAGAGAGTAGTAGAGAGTGAGTAGTAGAGAGTGAGTATTAGAGAGAGTAGCAGAGAGTAAGTAGTAGAGCGTAGTAGAGAGTGAGTAGCAGAGAGTAGTAGAGAGTGATTAGTAGAGAGTGAGTAGTAGAGAGAGAGTAGTAGAGAGTAGTACAGTAGTATAGAGTGAGCAGTAGGGAGTGAGTAGTAGAGAGCAGTGAAGTAGTAGAGAGTGAGTAGTAGAGAGTAGTAGAGAGTGAGTAGTAGAGTGAGTAGTAGAGAGTAGTAGAGAGTGAGTAGTACAATGAGTACTAGAGAGTGAGTAGTAGAGGGCAAGTAGTAGAGAGTGTGTAGTAGAGAGTGAGTAGTAGAGAGTGAGTAGTAGAGAGTAGTAGAGCATGAGTAGTAGAGAGTGTAGTAGAGAGTGAGAAGTAGAGAGAGTAAGAGAGAGTAGTAGTGTAGTAGAGAGTGAGTAGTAGAGTGAGTAGTAGAGAGTAGTTGAGAGTGAGTAGTAGAGAGTGAGGAGTGAGGAGTGAGCAGTAGAGAGTAGTAGAGAGTAAGTAGGAGAGAGTGAGTAGTAGAGTGGGAGTAGTAGATAGAGTAGTAGAGAGTGAGTGGGAGAGAGGAGTAGAGTGAGTAGTAGAGAGTGAGTAGTAGAGAGAGGGAGTAGTAGAGAGTGAGCAGTAGAGTAGTAGAGAGTGAGTGGTAGAGAGTAGTAGAGAGTAGTAGAGAATAGTAGAGAGTGAGTAGTAGAGAGAGTAGTGGAGAGTAGTAGAGTAGTAGAGAGTGAGTAGTAGAGAGTGAGTGGTAGAGAGTAGTAGAGAGTAGTAGAGTGAGTAGCAGAGAATAGTAGAGAGTGAGCAGTAGAGAGAGTAGAGTAGTAGAGAGTGAGTAGCAGAGAGTGAGTAGTAGAGAGAGCAGTAGAGTAGTAGAGAGTGAGTAGTAGAGAGTGAGTAGTGGAGAGTGAGTAGTAGAGAGTAGTAGAGAGCAAGTAGTAGAGAGTGAGTAGTAGAGAGTGAGTAGTAGAGAGTGAATAGTACAGAGTGAGTAGTATAGAGAGAGTAGTAGAGAGTGAGTAGTGGAGAGTAGTGGAGTGAGTAGTAGAGAGTGAGTAGTAGAGAGAGAGTTGTAGAGAGCAGTAGAGAGTGAGTAGTTGAGAGTGAGTGGTAGAGAGTAGTAGAGAGTAGTAGAGTGAGTAGTAGAGAGTAGTAGAGAGTGAATAATAGAGAGTAGTAGTGGAGAGTAGTAGAGAGAGAGTAGTAGAGAGTGAGTAGTAGACAGTGAGTAGTAGAGAGTAGTAGCAAGTGAGTAGTAGAGAGTGAGTAGTAGAGAGTAGTAGAGAGTAGTAGAGAGTGAGTAGTAGAGAGAAGTAGCGAGTGAGTAGTAGAGAGTGAGTAGTAGAGAGTGAGTAGTAGAGAGTGAGTAGTAGAGAGAGAGTAGTAGAGAGTGAGTAGTAGAATAGTAGCGAGTGAGTGGTAGAGAGTGGTAGAGAGTAGTAGAGTGAGTAGTAGAGAGTGAATAGTAGAGAGTGAGTAGTAGAGAGAGAGTAGTAGAGAGTGAGTAGTAGAGAGTGAGTAGTAGAGAGTAGTAGATGGTGAGTAGTAGAGAGTGAGTAGTAGAGAGTGAGTAGTAGAGTAGTAGAGAGTGAGTAGTAGAGAGTAGTAGAGAGTGAGTAGTAGAGAGTGAGTAGTAGAGAGTAGTAGAGAGTGAGTAGTAGAATAGTAGAGAGTAGTCAGTCAGTGTCAGTCAGTCAGTGTCAGTCAGTCAGTGTCAGCCAGTCAGTCAGTGTCAGTCAATCAGTGTCAGTCAATCAGTGTCAGTCAGTCAGTGTCAGTCAATCAGTGTCAGTCAGTGTCAGTCAGTCAGTCAGTGTCAGTCAGTCAGTTTCAGTCAATCAGTGTCAGTCAGTATCAGTCAGTGTCAGTGTCAGTGTCAGTCAATCAGTGTCAGTCAGTGTCAATCACTTAGTGTCAGTCAGTCAGTGTCATTTAGTCAGTGTCAGCTAGAGCAGCTCTGCTGACCTGGTTCTCTGTCTCTAAAGCAGCTCTGCTGACATGGTTCTCTCCCTCTAAAGCAGCTCTGCTGACCTGGTGTCTCTGGCTCTACAGCAGGTCTGCTGACGTGGTTCTCTGGCTCTAGAGCAGCTCTGCTGACCTAGTTCTTAGGCTACAGAGCAGCTCTGCTGATCTGGATCTCTGGCTCTACAACAGCTCTGCTGACCTGGTTCTCTGGCTCTAAAGAAGCTCTGCTGACCCGGTTCAATGGCTCTAAAGCAGTTCTGCTGACATGGTTCTCTGGCTCTAGAGCAGCTCTGCTGACCAGGTTCTCTCCCTCTAAAGCAGCTCTACTGGCCTGGTTTCTCTGGCTCTACAGCAGCTCTGCTTATCTGGTTCTATGGCTCTAAAGCAGCTCTGCTGACCTGGTTGTTAGGCTCTAAGGCAGCTCTGCTGACCTGGTTCTCTAGCTCTAAAGCAGCTCTGCTGACCTGGTTCTATGGCTCTAACGCAGCTCTGCTGACTTGGTTCTCTGGCTCTAGAGCAGCTCTGCTGACCTGGTTCTCTGGCTCTAAAGCAGCTCTGCTGGCCTGGTTCTCTGGCTCTAAAGCAGCTCTGCTGACCTGGTTCTCTCCCTCTAAAGCAGCTCTACTGACCTGGTTTCTCTGGCTCTACAGCAGCTCTGCTTATCTGGTTCTATGGCTCTAAAGCAGCTCTGCTGACCTGGTTGTTAGGCTCTAGGGCAGCTCTGCTGACCTGGTTCTCTAGCTCTAAAGCAGCTCTGCTGACCTGGTTCTATGGCTCTAACGCAGCTCTGCTGACTTGGTTCTCTGGCTCTAGAGCAGTCTGCTGACCTGGTTCTTTGGCTCTAATGCAGCTCTGCTGACCTAGTTTCTTTGGCTCTACAGCAGCTCTGCTGACCTGGTTCTCTAGCTCTAGAACAGCTCTGCTGACCTAGTTCTTAGGCTATAGAGCAGCTCTGCTGACCTGGTTATCTCTCTCGACAACAGCTCTGCTGACCCTGTTCTCTGGCTCTAAAGCAGCTCTGCTGACCCGGTTCTATGGCTCTAAAGCAGTTCTGCTGACCTGGTTCTCTGGCTCTAGAGCAGCTCTGCTGACCTGGTCCCTTGGCTCTAAAGCCGATCTGCTGACCTGGTTGTCTCCCTCTAAAGCAGCTCTGCTGACCTGGTTCTCTCGCTCTAAAGCAGCTCTACTGACCTGGTTTCTCTGGCTCTACAGCAGCTCTGCTGACCTGGTTCTCTGGCTCTAGAGCAGCTCTGCTGACCCGGTTCTCTGGCTCTAGAGCAGCTCTGCTGACCTGGTTCTCTGCCTCTAGAGCAGCTCTGCTGACCTGGTTCTATGGCTCTAAAGCAGCTCTGCTGACGTGGTTCTCTGGCTCTAAAGCAGCTCTGGTGACCTGGTTTTCTCCCTCTTGTGGTAAATATTTCATTACCGGTACTATTTTTTATGCAGTAAAGTCTAGTAAGAATAACTCAGTAAATATAAGAGGCAGAATCCGTGGTATTAGAGGTTCTAAAAGGCTTTTATTTCCTTGACAAAGGAAATACAATTCGAATTGCAGGCTTCAAATTCCATCACCACGAGAGTTCAGGAAGGAAGGCCTACATTATTGACAGATAATCAGTTTTATAGGAAATGCATTACAGTGAAACAGATGCAAGAGGCGTAACAGCTGATAATACAGATAAAATAGGCATACGTAACTAAAAAAGGCGGACATATAGGCGTAACTTATAAAACGTCATTATACATGATGTCACAAGTGGGTGGATCCATAAGAGAATCCTGCAATGTCAGCAGAAATATTTGGCAGAGATGCGCGCGCAGCCGCATGACGTGTGATTGACGTGCAACTAGAGGGTGAAGGGGACTTGACATTTAGCTCTACATGTGGAGACAGGAGTCTGAGGGTCATGTCAACCTAATCCCAAATCATATCTAATATCCTATGTTTAAAGAACTGTGTTATCCAAAAGGAAAGGTCTTCTAGGATAGAATCTATTCTATACTGACTGTTAGTGCGTGTACAAGCGTCTAAGTGTCTACATGAGATGCGAGGGGGCAGGAATCTTCCATGGTGACAGGGGCTATGAATTATTTGCATGAGGACAGCGAGGCCTGGCCCTTTGCATGGTAGCTGGAAGAATGTTTACCTAAACTACTAGACAGGAATGCATCGGATGAGGAGCAGAGCAGATAATCTTGAAGGTGAAATACAGTTTTTGGCAGGCAACAGGCTGGATCAGGCACCGTTAGCCGCGCAAGGAGTAGGACAAAGTTCATGGATACAGATGCAGGCTCGGACTGGAGCTTTCAGAGGCAGAAGGCAGGAAAAGGTTCGATGGCAGAATTCAGGGCCTACTCGCCTGAATCTGTAAAATGTGGAAAGTGAACCACATAAAGTCGGTGGCCTTTCATACTTAGGAATGGAATATCTGACCCATTAATGGCGGATCTGAAAGAGGACATGTTGACGGTGGACGCACATATATTTGCGTCTTCAAAACTGGAACTGGAGGGAACATACATGTACTTATAGCATGCACATGGAGCCGTTGGGGTCTACGATAGGGGACATAACTGATCACGAAATTCATATTTCCTCATTCCCTCCTTGTCCCCTACGGACCCTCAGGAGATATCGATCTTCATCAATCCATCGATCTGTTCATATAGCATCATTTGTTCTTCTTTCTTCTTCCGGGATCTTGAACGAAAACTTGGATGTGGGATACACGATGTGGCACACAGACCACAAATCGCTGGCCCACATTGTAGACATAAGCAGCAACTGAATAGTATAAGGAGGCCAATACCTAGGAAGGATAGGATCCTCCATCCCCAGGCGGACAACACGCCCCAAAACCAACCGGACCAAGTCCAGGTGCCTGGGTTCTGGTGTATCTGGCTTATAATCTTATGAAGGCGGGTTATGGCTTTATATACTGACGGCGAATTTTCTGGTATGAAAATGCAGCAACTTGATCCGATGACCCTACAAGCTCCGCCCCTATCGGCCAGGATGACGTCAAGGACAAGACGATTTTGAAGCACAACAATCCGCATAGCAGACTGCTCTTCTGTTAAATTGCCTAAGGCGGAAGTAGTCTCGTTCACTACTGCTTCAAGGGTTCTAGTTAATCTACGTATCAGCTTACTATTAGTGACTGTACCTATATAGGGAAAGAAACCTTTATTGAAATCTGTATATTGCTCCCATGCTGTTTCTGTGTAATCGACAATTGGGAGATCTCTCTGCTGTCTATGGTGTACTAAATGGGTATTTCTATGATAATCAGGAGGAGCTAGGAAGACGGGTGGCAGAAGGAATGCTATGTAACAGGTACCATCCCAATCTAGAGGTAGACGTATATATGCGGTCTGGCCACATATGAAGTAGGAATGACGGGAAGCTTTAAATGTAGACTTGCCTTGATCACTGAATTTTATTACAGTGGTGCATTTACTATGGCCCATGTGTATGGAACCATTCTTTCTTACACATAATTCCCCTTTTACTGGGAATACTGACATGGCGGGCAAGATTGGTGTAGCTTCAGATTCAACGTTCAGGATCATGAGGTTAAGTGTAAAATTACCTAATCCATATACTTCATTTTCTAGATCAGTTCCTGTTCTTTTGGGAAGTCCCTCCTTGTTAGGGTAGCAGACTTTAAGCAAAACTAGGTTCAGGTTTCCCCACACCCAGTTGTCTTGATAAACTGCGGAATTTGAATCTAGGGAATTAATCAAACTAAACCATGCTCCACAGGAGCCATTGTGTGTGAACGGATATGGAAAGAGGGGCAAAACTCCTTTATAGTTCTGATAGGGAGGGAGTCGGCCACATATCCAACAATTTGTGGCATTGCTGGTCTGGTGAGAATGATGTAACATACTAATGAATGTGTTGTTGCGCAGCGCAAATCTATAGGACAACTCATGCAGAGGTAATTCGCTAAAAGAATGTTCAGCAGTAACATTGTAAACACGTTTAGAAATAGGGTAATACATATGCAGCAGTATACTGGAAATGATGATCAGAAAACTTAGAAAAAACAAAATTAATAATGTTACTGTGCAGTGACTACGAAGTGATTTACAATACGCATGCTTCTTAAGCTGCATCTGTTGATTTCTTTCTCTATTCCGGTCTAGAGGATACATGTCAGAGACAAATTCAACCGATTCACCTTGGAGAGGACTTAAACAATCAAATTGTCTGACTTGCTAGACCTTAATTTTAGTTTATAAAGTTCCGTTTTTGTGGGTTCAACCAAGGGGAGCTTAGAGTCTGTCTGTGAGGGAATGCAGGGTTGAGTATTGACACTGGATGGTAGTCCATAAAACTTCTTGATATGACTCGAGTGCAACCACCCTTTACGTCCCTCGATCTTCACGGCTGTCCTTGTTGTCAGTAGAACAAGCTTTGGCGATTTCCACCTAGGCTCCAGTTGGGTCTTCCGGTCGAAATTCCGGACCAGAACCAGGTCACCCGGAACCACGTCATGGGGCTTCACCTCAGTATTATCGGGAAAAACTGCAGCTACCTGTGAACGACAAGATTGTAGTGCAGACATCAAGGAAGCCAGGTAATCTGTCAGCATATTACAGTCAACATCAGTGATTTTGCGAGGTATAGGCGTCCCCCACATATTTGGTGGTCTACCGAAGATCACCTCGTACGGGGATAGCCCTGTCCGAGAATGTGCTACCATTCTCATGTAAAAGAGCGCAACTGGTAAGGCTACTATCCAATCGACACCTTTTTCTCTACATATTTTGGACAATCTAATTTTCAGAGTTTGATTATGGCGTTCCACGAGACCTGCTGCCTCGGGATGTCGGACACAGTGGAATTTCCATTGGTAACCTAACAAAAGGGAAACATGTTTCATTAGTTCGGATGACAATGGCTGGCCGTTATCTGAGTAAACAACACGTGGTAAACCGTACCGTGGGAAGAATTCTCGAACTAACTGTTTGGCAGTAGTCGGGGCAGTGTAATCTGAAACCGGGTAGGCTTCTGTCCAACGAGAAAGAGCACAGACAACTACGAGAACATATTTGAATCCTCGACATCGTTCCATCTGGATATAATCCATCTGGAGGACTTCAAAAGCATGATCGGGAGGTTGAAATCCACCCTGCTCTACGGGGGATGCTTTTACCTGGATTAAACTGACAACATATCATACAGGTACGAACTTTTTGTTTAGCTGCTGCTCGCAAGTGTTTGTTGAACCAAATGTGTTGAATGCTGTCTAGCATGGCTTTTTCTCCTAGGTGCGCTGGACTATGTATTGTGTTAATGATGACTTGAACCATGGAGTCGGGAAGAAACCATATAGATTTTTCCTTCGTCATCCATCCTTGATCCGTTTGGATCCCTCCTAATTCAGTCCATTTCTTTATTTCTTCTGGTGTAGCATGTGTCTGTATGTCAATTACATCAAGGACGGGATCCTTAACTATCATGCAATGTGTTGGTGTCGGAACTATTGTTTTTGTCGCGTCAGTTGTATGAGTCTGGTTCTGAGCAGTCTGTTTAGCTGTTCTATCAGCTAGGTCATTACCCTGAGAAATGATGTCGGTAACTTTTGTATGAGCTTTGCATTTCATAATCGATATTGCAGTAGGTAGATGAATCGCGTCTAATAGGGCTTGAATGAGGGGTCCGTGTTGGATGTGGGCACCGTGAGAAGTTAAATAACCTCTCTCTCGCCAAAGTACGCCGAAGTCATGGACGACTCCGAATGCATAACGTGAATCTGTGTATATGTTGACTTTCTTATTTTTGGCTTGAATACAGGCTTGTGTCAGAGCGATGAGCTCTGCTGCTTGAGCTGACAAAGTGTTAATACAATTTGTTTCAATGACTTCAGTGTCTGTTGTGACTGCGTAAGCGGCCACTAACTCTCCTGTACTTGTTTTCATACATGAACCATCTACGTATAATGTCAGGTCTGGATCTGATAAAGGGATGTCTGTCAAGTCTTGTCTGGGTTTCGTCGTGATAGTAATGACTTCGACACAATCATGTGCCAATGGATCTGTTCCGCCTACTGGTAACAGTGTGGCAGGATTTAACGTATTACAACGTCTGATTTCTATGTGTGGCTGAAACAATGTCAATTCGTAACCGGTGAGTCTCGCTATAGTCAAGTGTTGTGTTTGTGTGCGGTTCAAAAGAACCTCTACTGCGTGTGGTACTTGTACTGTCAATTGATGTCCTAACACTATGGCATCGCTTTGTCTGATTGCTAAAGCTGTCGCTGCCACCGATTTCAGGCACGCAGGAAGAGCCTGAGCTACTGGATCTAATGTACTAGAGAAATAAGCACATGGTTTGTGTGATCCTGCTTGTTCCTGAGTGAGTACAGACAAGGCAGTACCTTCGCGTTCTGTAACAAAGAGTGTAAACCGTTTACTGTAACATGGTGTTGCTAAAACAGGTGCTTGGCATAAAGCTTTCTTTAAGCTTTCAAAGGCATGTGTGTGTTCTTGAGTCCAAGGGAGGACAGTCGATGTGGCTGCCTCCTGTGTTGTCAACTGGATGAGGGGTTTTGCTAGAAATGCATATTGAGGGATCCACTGCCTACAGTACGAGGTGAGGCCTATAAAAGCCCGCACCTCCTTTTGTGTCTTGGGTGGTGGCATGTTAGCGATTAACTGGATGCGGTCGGGTGTAAGCTGTCTTCCCTCCTTGGACAGCGAGTGCCCAAGGTAAACAACTCGCTGGACACAGAATTGCAGCTTAGAAGGGGACACCTTGTGTCCCTTGTCGGCCAGAAATTTTAAAACCGTCAGTGACGCTGTTTCACATTCAGGTTCGCTTCGGGCGGTGATCAGCAGATCATCGACATATTGAAGCAAGGCAGTGTTAACTGGCATGTGGATACTGTCAAGTTCTCGTTTCAGTGCTTGGCTATAGATGCTGGGGCTTTCTGTAAATCCTTGAGGTGCGCGTGTGAATTTAAAACTTCGTCCATTTAAACTGAAACCGAACAGATATTGACTTTCCGGATCTATTGGGACGCTAAAGAAAGCATTCTTGAGATCAATTACAGTGAAGAACGTTGCTTCTGAATCAATAGCAGTTAGTAATGAAGAGATATCTGGGACCACAGGGTATTGTGGTACAATACATTTATTTAGTTCGCGCAGATCAATAACCAATCGATATACTGGTGGTGCTTTTGGATCCGTTCTTTTAAGAATCGGAATTATCGGGGAATTGCATATATTGGAGTCGGTTTCTACAACCACTCCTTGTGTAATGAGCTCATCAATGATTTGCCGCAAAGCCACAACAGCATCTTGTGGTAACTTGTATTGTCGCATTCGTGGTAGTACTACTCCTGTTTTCAGTGTGACTCAATATGGTGTAATGTTCATGCAACCAACATCAGTGGGGCCTTGTGCCCATAAATGTGTAGGTAAATTCTGCAGTCGGTGATCCATGTCTCTGGACACGTAGTGACCTTTAAAGTCACGTAAAAATAGTCGTACTCCTTCCGGAGAGCAACATATTATGGCTCCTAGAGCTTTCAATGTTTTTATACCTAACAAGTTTTCTGGACATGATTTAGTAAGCAATAAATCTGTAGTACGTGTCAATGGACCAACCGTGAGTGGAAGAGGTTGTGTTACGTCATTAATTATAGGTTTTCCTGAGAATCCAAGGGAAATATTCTGTGAGCCTGAGAGGGGTGCCCCTGGAACTTCACTGCGTCTTATAGTTGTTCTGCTTGCCCCTGTATCAAGTAAAAACTTTCTGTCTTCCCCTAATAGTTCACTATGTACATAAGGTCCCTCCTGGTCTACAGGAACCTCAATAAGGGGTAAGCCAACTTCCCTCTCTAGGCTATTTCATGTGTATCGCTGATAATCGGGATAATCTGTTTGTGCATACTGATACATCTGTTGCGTTGTTGCTTGTGTGGCAGCAATAGGCTGCGCTTGTGGTGGTGCTACGGTCTGTTGTGGAGCTGGCTGTTGCGGAGCTAGTTGTTGTGGAGCTGACCTAGGTTGTACATGCTGAGGGATTTGTTGTTGATTCTGATCCTGTCTAGGTGGACGTGGTCTTTCCTGGGTTCTACCTGTGGCAATATTATGTTTCAGAACTGGACAATCGTGTATATAATGACCTTGTTGTTTACAATAGTTGCATGTCCCTTTCATTAGACCTGCTGAATCCCCCTTTTGATGACCATCAGCTGGGACTGACTGAGCAACAAGCATTTTCATTTTCGTATCTTTCATACGTCTCTGTTCGTGTTCTTGTTCTTCTCTAATTCTATTGTGGTGATATTGTAACATCTGTAACATCTGTGACGGGGTATTACCTTGCCAGGTGCTCTCGAATTTCAATACTCTATTCTTAACTTGCGGCAGAGAATTTTCAACTAATTTTGTCACAAACAGATGTGGATATGACTCGCTACTTGCTTTTATGCCACTATTGATACCAAAACATTTTTCAAATCGGGAATAGAAATCACTAGTGTCTTCATCTTGCTTTTGTTTACAGGCTGAGATTGCACCCCAGTCCTCCTTTTTCGTAGTTAATAAACGTGGCAGTACCTGCACTAGTAATCCTGGTAGTGCTGTAGTCTTTTCCCCAAGCCCTGCTCCTGCAGCTCGGGCCTTCTCTTCGTTTTCTAATGCTGTCCAATCTATCTTTTGGTCTCCCACCTCCCATTCCTGTTCTTTGAGTTTCTCGTACACACCGGCAGGCATTAACACTTTCAGTATTTTCATAATGTCGGGGTATGTGTACTCTCCCATGAGTAACATGTCTTTTATCTCACGGTGGAAACCTGCTGGATCCTTGTCATGGCTGGGTACTACTTTCTTCATTTCTAATAATTCAATTTTGGTTATAGGCGTGTACACAAACACGCGTGTAAAGTTATTACCTTCACCTCTGATTGGGTGTACTTCGCGTAACGGGTTCTGTCTATCTATGTGATACATTTTTCTTCCCATAATGGGAACCGGAACGTGTTCTGGGCACACGAAAGTTATATACTGGTTTCGGAATTCTAGAATTTCTTTAATCAACTCAGTACTTGACCCTCTCCAGGTATTCGTGAGTAGTTCTGTCAATATGTCAGGTAAGGGTCCTGGATCGGAGTGTTGGCCTTTATATAATATAAGGAGGTGTTGAATCATGTATATACTAGCTAAACGCTGTTCGTATGGGGCAAGATTCGGAAACGTGTGTGCTAGTGCATCATCACTGTATTTACTGGGACTGTCAGCCCATTGTACTGCTGACCTGGCTAATTCTTGTTCATCCATGGAATCGAGCATATGGTACCCCCTTAGATCTCGGAGTAATTTATCAGCAGCTTGGAATAGGTGTTCAGGGGATCTTGTATTTAACATAGGGTTTGTAAAATGTCTATTACATTCTGGACGTATCGGACGTATCGGATCATTAAAGCCTCTAGCATTATTATGGGGTCTTCCTCTACCTACATAAGCTATCGTTTCTAATTGTTCTGATTCTTGCTCCTCCTCTTCCTCTGATTCAATTCTGTCTGCTTCTCGTCTTTCTTTATGTATTCGTTCTATTTCCTTGCGGATCTTTCGATACATAACTACTATGCATGACTGTTTATCATGTTTCTCGTCTGATATATTCTGACCCCATTTGACAAGTTTTTGCATGGCATCATGATCTGCCCCAGGCCTGTCTTGGTTCCTAATTACGCAATTTATGAAAAAACGTAGTAGTTGTCTTTGGACATCCACTTTCTGGTATTCCATAGCTTCGTTAATACTTTCTGGACCTCGCCCTGTTTGGACAACGCGATATATATTATCTAGGTGTTCAACCATTCCTGGTATCGTCATTAAATACAATGTAGCTCGTCGTATACGTAGTGATGATATGAGCAATCTGTCCTGTTTACCTGGTACTGGGTCGTATCTACAATCCACAAGCTGTTCTTTAAACATGTCGGATGTCGCTAGTTGGGGTGTACGCTGGAGTGCTAAATCTCTAAGAGTCTGTTTATTTCGCGGCGGTGTGGCAAACATGTCTGTCGTACCTCCTGTAGCACCATCTGAAGTGCTGGGCAAGAAAGGATTCGTTGGACGTAAGATAGAAATTGTAGATGCAGGAAAAACAGTAGAAACGGACGGACCTGTGGGAACTTGTATAGGAGTTTGTTGTTGCGGGGATACAGACGGATGCTCTTGGTGCTGAACACCATCGGCAAGCGGTGTGTGTGGTATGGTATTAGCATACTCGGGAGCTACGTCATCTAAATAGGAGGAAAGGAAAACGTCCTTTGCTGTTTTGGGATGTGTTTTGGGATGTGCTTTTATCGGGAGCAATGGAGGAGTCAAGTCTTTTGGTATTTCCGGGGTAGCCTTAGGTAACCCTTCGGCCAGAAGAGGATACATACCATTCATAAGAGTGTTTCTTTGTCTATCTACTTGTTCTGATTTTACTCGGGTACCTTCCTCAATTAATAGATTTTCTCGGGTTTTATTTGAATTCTCTCTACCTTTCTCTTCCTGTCTGAGCGCTTTTTCTGTACGTCTATATGATTCTTTACGCCATAATTCAATGGCATCTTTCTGTGACTGTCTGGCTTTCTTTTTCCATAATTCTTCTTCTACTCTCATGATGCAATCTGCATCCCAGGTCCCCGCTGCGGGCCATCTCTGACTCTCTGGTAAATCTTTGGTGTAGTCCACCCATAAATCAAGAAATAATACGGCATCTAGGCCATGCTTATGATACATAAAGTATCCTGGAGTGTCCCTAGGTGGGATGGGAACAGCTTCTTCGAGTACACCTTTTCTAGTTTTGATCTGTCTTAATTTCGAAAAGAACGGCATTTTTAGATCTGGTTACTTAATCTTAAACACACTTAATACAAATAAACACAATAATGAACAGTCATTCACACCACAATGTATAGAACGTATTAAAACATTTAACATTTAATATTTAACGAATAATGATGACTAATAGGAAACTAGTTACTGACATAATACTGACACTAAATAATACTTAATTATATGCAAGACATACTAGATATACTGCTAAACAGTACAGATACACTGCTGAAACAGTGCAGACCGGATTTGTGTACCCAAACCCGTCTTGACCGGCACAGACTATGTGCACGTTAAATGCCTCCCCGGTAATGGTACTCACCGGGTAGCTCGGAACGGAAGGCCTCGGAACGGAACTGAAACTGGACCGGACTGGACTCGACTCGACTGGACTCGGAACTTCGGAACCTGGTGGGCCTCTGTATACCTCGGATCTTGCTCTCTCAGCTAGGCTCTGGTCGGGATACTTCGCACTTCTCACCGCCTCGTCTGGGTGTTGATCGCAGCCTCAGTCGCCCCCGCTTGGCCGGAGGGAGATACAGGAAATCCTGCGGGTACGCGTTTTTGTCCGTTCAGCTGTAGCAGGAGACCGGGCCTGCAACGCACCGCCGGCGCGTGAGATGAGAAAGTGTCCCTGTTCGGGCGCCAATTTATGTGGTAAATATTTCATTACCGGTACTATTTTTTATGCGGTAAAGTCTAGTAAGAATAACTCAGTAAATATAAGAGGCAGAATCCGTGGTATTAGAGGTTCTAAAAGGCTTTTATTTCCTTGACAAAGGAAATACAATTCGAATTGCAGGCTTCAAATTCCATCACCACGAGAGTTCAGGAAGGAAGGCCTACATTATTGACAGATAATCAGTTTTATAGGAAATGCATTACAGTGAAACAGATGCAAGAGGCGTAACAGCTGATAATACAGATAAAATAGGCATACGTAACTAAAAAAGGCGGACATATAGGCGTAACTTATAAAACGTCATTATACATGATGTCACAAGTGGGTGGATCCATAAGAGAATCCTGCAATGTCAGCAGAAATATTTGGCAGAGATGCGCGCGCAGCCGCATGACGTGTGATTGACGTGCAACTAGAGGGTGAAGGGGACTTGACATTTAGCTCTACATGTGGAGACAGGAGTCTGGGGGTCATGTCAACCTAATCCCAAATCATATCTAATATCCTATGTTTAAAGAACTGTGTTATCCAAAAGGAAAGGTCTTCTGGGATAGAATCTATTCTATACTGACTGTTAGTGCGTGTACAAGCGTCTAAGTGTCTACATGAGATGCGAGGGGGCAGGAATCTTCCATGGTGACAGGGGCTATGAATTATTTGCATGAGGACAGCGAGGCCTGGCCCTTTGCATGGTAGCTGGAAGAATGTTTACCTAAACTACTAGACAGGAATGCATCGGATGAGGAGCAGAGCAGATAATCTTGAAGGTGAAATACAGTTTTTGGCAGGCAACAGGCTGGATCAGGCACCGTTAGCCGCGCAAGGAGTAGGACAAAGTTCATGGATACAGATGCAGGCTCGGACTGGAGCTTTCAGAGGCAGAAGGCAGGAAAAGGTTCGATGGCAGAATTCAGGGCCTACTCGCCTGAATCTGTAAAATGTGGAAAGTGAACCACATAAAGTCGGTGGCCTTTCATACTTAGGAATGGAATATCTGACCCATTTATGGCGGATCTGAAAGAGGACATGTTGACGGTGGACGCACATATATTTGCGTCTTCAAAACTGGAACTGGAGGGAACATACATGTACTTATAGCATGCACATGGAGCCGTTGGGGTCTACGATAGGGGACATAACTGATCACGAAATTCATATTTCCTCACTCTAAAGCAGCTCTGCTGACCTGGTTTCACTGGCTCTAGAGCAGCTCTGCTGACCTGGTTCTCTGGCTCTAAAGCAGCTTGCTGACCTGGTTCTATGGCTCTTAAACATCTCTGCTGACCTGGTTCTCTGGCTCTAGAGCAGGTCTGCTGACCTAGTTCTCTGGCTGTAAAGCAGCTCTGCTGACCTGGTTCTCTCCCTCTAAAGAAGTCTGCTGACCTGGTTCTCTGGCTCTAAAGCAGTACTGCTGACCTGGTTCTCTGCCTCTAGAGCAGGTCTGCTGACCTGGTTCTATGGCTCTAAAGCAGCTCTGCTGACCTGGTTCTCTGGCTCTAGAGCAGCTGTGCTGATCTGGTTCTCTGGCTCTAAAGCAGTTCTCCTGACCTGGTTCTCTCCCTCTAAAGCAGCTCTGCTGACCTGGTTTCTCTGGCTCTACAGCAGCTCTGCTGACCTGGTTCTCGGCCTCTAGAGCAGCTCTGCTGACCTGGGTCTCTGGCTCTAGAACAGCTCTGCTGACCTGGGTCTCTGGTTCTAGAGCAGCTCTGCTGACCAGCTTCTTAGGCGCAAGCGATTCCAAAGGGGATGATGGACGGAGCGTTTGAGCAAATCAAACACTCACCCCCAGTCAACTGATCTAGGTTTAATCCATCATCATTCTTTAGCTCACTCCAACACCCCAGTTCAGACATGGCCATATGCAAATCAGTCTGACCCTGTGCCTCATGGGAACAGTCCAGCCCGAACTGCCAAGCCATATCTTCCCTGGACCGGAAACAAGCATCCTGGGACCGGTTTCGGGTTTATAACCCTCATCAGCCAGGCTATCTTGAATCCAATGGCAAAGTGAGCAAGGGACCCACGTCTGGGCATACCCTGCCAACTTAGGGCGAACAAAGCGATACCAAAGTGGATGATGGACGGAGCGTTTGAGCAAATCAAACACTCACCCCCAGTCAACTGATCTGGGTTTAATCCATCATCATTCTTTAGCTCACTCCACTACCCCAGTTCAGACATGGCCATATGCAAATCAGTCTGACCCTGTGCCTCATGGGAACAGTCCAGCCCGAACTGCCAAGCCATGTCTTCCCAGGACCGGAAACAAGCATCCTGGGACCGGTTTCAGGTTTATAACCCTCATCAGCCAGGCTACCTTGAATCCAGTGGCAAAGTGAGCAAGGGATCCACGTCTGGGCATACCCTGCCAACTTAGGGCGAACAAAGCGATACCAAAGGGGATGATGGACAGAGCAGTTGAGCAAATCAAACACTCACCCCCAGTCAACTGATCTGGGTTTAATCCATCATCATTCTTTAGCTCACTCCACCACCCCATTTCAGACATGGCCATATGCAAATCAGTCGGACCCTGTGCTTCATGGGAACAGTCCATCCCGAACTGCCAAGCCATCTCTTCCCTGGACCGGAAACAAGCATCCTGGGACCGGTTTTGGGTTTATAACCCTCATCAGCCAGGGTATCTTGAATCCATTGGCAAAGTGAGCAAGGGACCCACGTCTGGGCATACCCTGGCAACTTAGGGCGAACAAAGCGATACCAAAGGGGATGATGGACGATCTGATCTGGGTTTAATCCATCATCATTCTTTTGCGACTCAGAAAAAAATTTGAATTTTTTAAAGAAAGTAATATAAATATATTAAAATAAAAAATGAAAACAAGAAAATGAATCAATATTTAAGTTTGAATTTTTTTATTTTTTTTGCAATTTTCAGAAAATATATAATGTTATTTAATGAATAAAATATTTATAAATAAACAGTTAAAAAACTGTAGAAAATCAGTACAAAAAAATAGGGATAACTATGTCATGAATGATGCAATATGTGACATCATCAGCAGTGCATTGCGGGCGCGCGAGTTATAGTTAGCAGAACTAACTATAACCGAGGAATTTCTATGTTTTTGTATGAGTGAAATGACTATAACATCCCTGAAACCTATGTTTTTTTCTGTGAATATATATATATGCAGATACTGGTGAAGTACGCTGACATTGATAGGGCAGAGTTACAAACTAAAACTGAAGCCCTAGAGGAATGTATGAAACAGCAGGGAGGAGAGTCCCGGCTGGAACAGAAAATGAGGGAAGAAATGATAAGCAGACTGGCGAAGGAGGAAGAAAAAATAAAGGTACGCACAACGTATAAATTCAAGAGAGACCATGATGATTGCGCCAATGGCCAAATCTTTAAGTTTCCTCGACGTTATGATTCACTAAGGGCAGCCACAGAAAATAAGCGTATACAAGGAGATAACGGAACAAATAAACAGCGTGTAAAATTATCCTCAACGTCAGAGCTAAGCTCAGCACCTGAAAGTGAGTCAGAGAATGAAGGTGCTAGAAAAAATATGGAGCATGGGATCAAGCTGACGTTGGGGGAAGAATTGGACATATTAAAGCAGGGCAGAAGGGACACTCTGAGACCGCACAACCAGGGGATGCTCTGACACAGCATTACAAAAACAGGAAGCAAACACCATAATTAACCTGGCCAACATCAATTTGTCAGAAGCAGAAAAGCAGTTACTCTCCCTTGGACTAACCTTCTGCCCGGAGTCCAACTTTTAGCATACACGAACAAGGAGCGATGTATACCAATTCATACGCAAACTCAAACTCAAAAAACTTCATCTACAAAGGCCGACCACTGACCCGTTATTTTCAGCACTCCAACAGTGGCAAATAAAGAGCCTTCAGGATTGGTGGTCACGGACATTAATCTATATCAAGATCTGTGTCAGTTGGCAAGTGGAGAACAATCAAATGTCCAGGAAATCCTGTCTATTATTATTATTAATATTATGTTTCTTATATAGCGCCTGAATCGACCCCCGAAGGGGTATCTCCGCGCTTGCCTTGGGAACCCGTCCTGGCTTTTCCCTGTGAGATAGCCCCTACAGTGCATCCCCAAGGTGAAAGCCAGGCATCCCGCCGCGGGGGGCCGTTGTGGAGATTAAGCAAGCTTAATGCCCAGAGTTGCAGAGTGTGAACCCATGAATAGGTCAGGCACCGAAGCGAGAATTATCGAGTCCATGGACATTTGAGCTCAAGACCCTGCCGCGTCGGGAATTGAACCCTGGTCCCGGGTCTGACCTCTGCTTCAGGGTCTGCCTGCTCTAACCAGTGAGCCACACTTCTCCACTCTATGAGTGGACAGACGAGGCCTGACACTCCCTTTAAGATGAAGTCCAAGTTTATCCCCCTTGCAACCCGCGATGGACTGGTCTCCTTTAGTGACCACGTAGTGGGACAGATTAAAAAATTAACCCTCTCCACAAATAGATCTAAAAGAATGTACACAAACGATCAAAGGAAATATAATCAATTGATTTTAAAGCTGCAAAATGAGGAAGTGGTAATACGAACTTCAGCCAAAGGTGGAAATATTGTCCTCTGGCCGATGAAAGAATATTTAAAGGAAGCATACAGTCAGTTAAATGATGTCCAGTGTTATAGAAAAAGTATTCCACTCAAATACAGGGCAATCCAAGATTCTCTGTTTAAAAACCTGTTAGCATGGAAAAGTTTGGGACTTTTGAGTTGGGATGAATACAAATTCATCAAGAAAGAACATCCATTGGTGCCATATATTTATTTCATACCAAAGGTCCATAAAAGCATAAATGCACCTCCAGGTAGGCCAATCAGTGCAGCCTGTGATGGGCCACTAGAAAACCTTTCCAAATATATTGATTATTTTTTGCAGGTTCACATGAAGAATCTTAAGTCATACGTGCAGGATACCAGTGACTTTTTAACAAAAATTATAGACTTGTCCTGGGACTCAGACTTATTGCTTGTAACTTTAGATGTATGCTCTCTTCATACTTGCATAAGACATCAAGACGGGTTGAGAGCTGTAGAGTACTTTTTAAACACACGACCAATGATGTATGCGCAACATACTTGAATGTTGTTAGACATGTTATCTTTTAGCTTGGAAAACAACCAATTCCTTTTTAATGGCCAGTTTTATCAACAAGTGCAAGGTGTCGCAATGGGGGCCAGTTTCTCCCCCAGCTATGCCTGTCTGTTTATGGGCTGGTGGGAGGAACTGGTCCTCATGCGTCAATTTGAACATGTATATACCATAAATATTGTCTCCTGGATGCGCTTTATAGATGATCTTTTTATTGTGTGGCGAGGAAGTGAGGAAAGTGTGGTGAAATTTATAGATGAAATTAATCAAAACGATCTGAATCTTAAATTTACTTTTCACATCAGCAAGTGCTCAGTGACCTTTTTAGATGTTCAAGTCTTAACAAAAAAATATTGTTTTAACAACTACCCTTTTTAGAAAACCGACGGCGGGTAACACACTTTTAAATGCGTCGAGTGCACACCCTCCACATTTAATTAGGAGCATCCCCTATGGGGAGATGCTCCGCATCCGACGCATCTGCAGTGATCCGGAAGATGCGAGTGTCAAACAAATGGAGAGTATTGCCAGATTTCTAGCTAGAGGGTACAGACCTAAAATAGTGGAGGCCGCCATGAAGAAATCGCAAGAAAGGTCCAGGGAGGATCTTCTTGTGTATAGATCTAAAACCCCACAGTTGACTGTAGAAAATAAGATGCAACCGGTCAGGCCTATTTTAACATACTCCAAACAGGAGAAAGAACCGAGGAGCATCATAAGACAAAATTGGCACTTTATGCAGGATGATCCTGTGATAGGTGACCTGATGCTCTTAAACCCCTCAATTTCTTTGAGAAGATCAATGAGTATGGGGAACATGCTGGCCAAGAACAGTCAGGAGAGTTACCGGAAAGACATGTGGTTAACAACTAGAAAGGGAATCTTTAAATGTCTATCGTGTAAAGCAAGTCAGTTTGGGAGTAATACAAAGACCTATACTACTGCTTTTTCCAGAACAGTGAGAGAAATTAAACAACATCTAAACTGTAAGACAGAATACTGTGTCTATGTTCTGGAATGTGATTGCCATCTAAAGTATATAGGCAGTACCAAGCTGGCAGTAAATAAACGTATCCTGCAGCATTTAAGGGCAATAACCAACAAAGATCAGAGTTACCCAGTTGTGAGACACTTTCAGGCAGTACATGATAGCAATCTACAACATCTTCGCTATTTTGCTATTGAAGCCATACCTTTGGCAAAAAGAGGGGGGGACAGAGAGGCCAAATTACGACGCCTGGAGACGAGTTATATCCTGGAATTCGACTCAAAAGTCTCCAGGTGGGCTCAACGCAACAGAAGATCTTCATAAATTCTTATGAGGGTCTACAGATCTGCCCATAGCAATCAACTGTATAGAGGTTGACCACCAATCCGAGTGATATGAATTAAGATGAAATGTATGATGGTTTCATTGTGTAAAATAAACATGAATTGATGAATTTTCAGATCTTTTCATTTCAATTGAGGATCTGCCAATGGAACAGTATCTATGCACAAAATTAATTTTTGACCTTGGCTTTAATAATTGGTTTTTAGACAGGAGGGTAGTTCTTATCTTTATGTCTTTTTACTGGTCAATTTTAAGTAGGGTCCCTGTGTATTTGATATTTATACTGTGTTTTAAATAGGTTTTTAACACCAACCACGTCCATACCTCAAAATGGAATCAATGTAAGATGAGTCTAAACAAGATAAAGTATACGTATGCATATCTGTAAAAAATGAGAAAAATGATTGTTTCCGTATTTGCACTCTATTGGCACAAGTCACTTTAATTCCAAGTACTGTAGCACGGAGTCACTTTGATAGTTTTATTATTTTTTTGAGATAGGGATTGAGATAATCGGCAAACAGTTGAATCTTCTGAAGTACAGAAATAGCATTAGCTACCAAAAGGAATAATGTACTTCAGCAAATTGATCCCATTGAGTAATGGCACAAGTAGGAGCCATACCATTTAGACCAATAATTTAATAAAAACTATTGACCTTTGAAGATGGCTTCATATGGAATAAAGTAACTGGTTTATTTATTGTTATTATTTTTATAGGATGTATCTTCTTGTGTTCGTCCAACTTGTTTGGTCTATACAGGAATATATGTTTTCATTTCCACCCATAGGGAGCACATTAAGTTATTATCACATTTAGTTATGAATTGTACCACTTGTGAACTGTAGAAATAGGGTCATGAATGCATTTATGCCAAAAATTCAAACTGCCAAAATAATAGGCGAAATGTCTAGAATTGTGATGATTCAGCCATTAGAAGCATTTAAGCAGATATATTTGCATAATATTTATATTTGAAATTTTTATGAAATGACCCTTAGTAAGTATTTACGAATATTTTTTCTATGTTCATCAATGAGAACATGCACTGTCACTTTAAAAGCGGGGGTTTATGCTAAGCGCAGTCATGTGATCAAGGCCGTTTGAACGGCTGAAAAGCGTCAAGGCAACGAATACTGGAATAAAATAATATCTGCACTATTGATGGTCTGCACTCGTCATTTCTGTGCGAAGCAGAGGGAAGGTGTCACGAGATCGAGTGATATATATATATATATATATATATATATATATATATATATCTATATTCAGGGAAAAAAACATAGGTTTCAGGGACGTTATAGTTAGTTGGACAATTCACTCCTACAAAACCATAGAAATTCTGCCGTTATAGTTAGTTGAGCTAACTATAACTTGCGCCCCCGCAATGCACTGCTGATGATGTCACATATTACATCATTCATGACATGGTCAGTGACATCACTGATGACATGACCTCTCTTCTCACTGAGTTAGTAGCATCGCAACCACTGAGCGGGTGTACAACCTGCGATGATGATAGGTGCACTAGTATGTCCTCTGCCATGGCCATATCAAGACTCAGTACCCAATGAGAGACCTATTACCTTCCAGAACGGAGCTGCATGATGTGGTGGGTTCCGTGACCGCGAAAAGGTGAGCAGTGAGGCCTGGGTGCACAGCGGCGGGCAGATACCTCTGGGCGGCGGGAGTGCATGTGGTGCAGCAGCCTGGATGCAAAAAGGCTGCACAGCAATTTAGGTGTACGCAGTCGTATATACCCTGCCATTACCCTTTATTATTGCATTTTGAACAAGTTTTCCAATAGCAGGACAGTTTTTACAGTCAGCCAAATGTCCGTCGCAAATTAGTTGAGTATTTCTTTTTTCATTGTTTGTACCCTTAAATTTACCATCAAATTTTGACAAACTTTCCTTTCTCTGTGTTTTTTTAAAGAGTTAAGGTGTGTTGGGAGCATCGAAGCATGCAGACAGGAGTGTGACATTCCTCTCACAGCTCGTGGCTGCCTCCCGTCGCTTTGGGAATGTTATGTTTTGAATGTGAGACGGTTGGGAGGTAGAAGTTAACGGGGGTTCAGTCATTCTTGCTTTATACTTGCTGCTTACAAAACATGTTCTGAGGATTAAACCACATCAAGAGAATTACTGTCGCTATCTTTTCATTCCTGCATACTGGTCTTTCCTACAATTACTAATTCTGTACTATCTTTCAGATATGGGAGCTTGAGGACTATGTCCTCGCATGTGGTTGGAGACACACTGGTGACACAAAGGTGAGCTGCAAAGATTTTCTCCGGTGTCACTCTCACTCTTTCTCTCTCTCTCTCTCTCTTCCTCTCTCTTTTGATGGACGCATGATGCACAATCTTATCTTTCTTTTTATCCAACAGACTCTAACTCACAAATTGACGTCCCCCCACAACACCACCAGAGCTGAACACGTGTAGAACCTGCGATGATGCATGGCCATCCTGGCAATCAAAACCCATTCTGAAATGTGAGCTCAGTTGACCACGTGTACTGAGGCTGAGGGGGTACCTTCGGCATGTGGTCGACTCTCTTCGACACACGCCGGTTGCGGAAGGTGAGCAGAGAGGCTTGTTTGTGCAGCAGCGGGCACTCACCTCCGGCCAGTGGGAGTAGATGGGGTGCAGCAGCCTGGATGCGCAACGGCAGCTCCGGATACTGGGAGTGCATGGGGTGCAGCAGCCTGGGCGCACAGTGACTGTTATATACCTCTGGGCAGTGCAAGTGTATGGGCTACAGCAGACTGGGGACCATAATATTAAGAACGGCGATAACAATATCACGGCTTTAGCAGCAGGAAACTGCAGCTAAAACGACGATAAGGGGCTTGATAATATGCCCTTGAGAATTCCCATAGAAGCCCAGGTTCTGGTGTGAACGACATCAAACCTGGCCTTCTATGGGAATTCATAAGGGCATAATATCAAGCCCCTTATCGCCGCTTTTGCGGCAGTTTCCTGCCGCTAAAGCGGCGATAATGTTATCGCCCTTCTTGATAATGTGGCTCTGGGTGCGCAGCGGCTGTTAGACACCTCTCAGCAGTGGAAGTGGATGGGATGCAGCAGCCTGAGAGCCAAATTACGCGTGTGCACTTGTATATAGTCTGCAATTACTAATTCTATACTATCTTTCAGATAACTAAACTTAAGGGTGCAGTATGTCCCGGCACGTGGTTGGAAACACACCAGTGACACAAAGGTGAGCTACAAAGATTTTTTCCATTGTCAACACTCCCTCTCCAGCTCTTCCTTTCTCTCTCGCTCACACTTTCTCTCTTTCTCTGTCTCTTCCTCTATCTCTCATTCTTTCTTTCTCTCACTTCCTCTCTCTCTCTCTCTTCCTCTCATACTGTTTGTCTCTTTTCCTCTCTCTCACACTGTTTCTTTCTCTCTTACTTGTATCTTACTCTTTCTTTCTTTCTTAATATTTCTTTCTTCCTCTCTCTCACTCTTTGTCTCTCTCTCTTCCTCTCTCTCACTCTTTCTCCCTCTCTCTTCCTCTCTCTCACACACTGTTTCACTCTTTTTC